>NC_141879.1:373998375-374623375 GCF_056163025.1 Triticum urartu
TGGGAGTTAGAAACTGAACAACGATTTACATGTTTACAATATCCCGAGGAGAGACGTGTTCCTGCTGCTGTTTGTGCATTCACTAGTTTTGCATGTGTTTGGTGGTCTGAGCATTGTAGATTATATCCCATTCCTGCTACTTGGGCTGCTTTGAAAACTGCTATGCGTACTCGTTGGGTTCCACCATATTATCAACGTGAATTACTTCAAAAATTGCAGCGCTTAAGACAGGGAAAAAATTCTGTAGAAGAATATTATCAGGAATTACAAACTGGCATGATTAGATGTGGTATTGTTGAGGAGAATGAAGCTATGCTTGCACATTTTATGGGTGGATTAAATAGAGAGATTCAGACGATTCTAGAGTATAAGGAGTATACTAATATCACTCGTTTATTCCATCTTGCTTGTAAAGCTGAACGTGAAGTGCAGGATCGACAGGCATTGGCGCGGACTAACTTTTCTGCAGGTCGACCTTCTTCATGGACACCACGTGCATCATCTACTTCCACACGTTCTGCTTCACCGGCGCCTCCGTCGGCTGCCACCTCCAACCGTGATACAATAAAGCAGGCACAATCACCACTAGAGCACACCTTCTGGGCCTGCAAAGAGCTCTTCTTCATCCATGGCATCAACAGGGCAAACACATGATATTATTTGTCGACGTTGCAAGGGTGGAGGTCATTATGCGAGAGAATGCCCATCTAAGCGTGTGATGATTGTTACTGAGGATGGTGGGTATGAGTCTGCTAGTGACTATGATGAGGAGACTTTGGCTCTTCTTACACGTGACGAACACGGTGGAGACGATTCTGATCATGAGACGCAATACATGGCTCCTGAAGATGCTGACAGGTATGAATGTTTAGTTGCTCAACGTGTTTTGAGTGTGCAGGTTACACAAGCTGAGCAAAATCAGAGGCATAATTTGTTCCATACAAAGGGAGTTGTGAAGGAACGTTCTGTTCGCGTGATCATAGATGGAGGGAGTTGCAACAACTTGGCTAGCATCGAGATGGTGGAGAAGCTATCTCTCACCACAAGACCACATCCACATCCTTACTACATCCAATGGTTCAACAACAGCGGCAAGGTTAAGGTAACACGTACTGTTCGTGTGCATTTTAGTATCTCTACATATGCTGATTATGTTGATTGTGATGTGGTACCGATGCAAGCATGTTCCTTATTACTTGGTAGACCATGGCAATGATGAGGACATCAATACCATTGTTACACCCACAGCCCCTACTGTTACATATACTGGACCAATTACTAGAGCTCGCGCACGCTAATTAAATTACCAGGTACTTTCGTTTCTTGGTAATGATTCTAATGTTCATGAGATTATGATGCTGCCTAAATTGGATACATTTGTTTTGCTTTCAAATGAAGGGCCTAGCTTGGAGAAGGATGAACATTGGAGCAAGAACACGCATGAAGTTGATGGCATGCGCAAGGGGATCAAGAACGGAGTTACAAGTGATGATTTCAGGACTTTGAAGCCGCCATAAGGAGTGCATGAAGCCATGGACGAAATATACAAGATGCCACTTCATAATATTCGTCCATAGGCTATTTTAGGTGCTGCGTCACCTTATTAATGGGCCAGGCCCATGTAATTTCGAAATACTTAAGTATAGGCTATTTTTAGAGTCCGTATGTGTGGGGAAACAAGAGTTAGGGTTGGTTTCGGACCCCACCCTCAAGGGCCACGAAATTCCCCTCTCTTCCTCCATATATACAGCCCTTAGGGCATCGTTTAGACTTTGGGTTTTGTTTAGATTAAAAGTTCGCCATAGCTGCAACTTCACGTACTTCGTTTGTGTCCAACGACCAGACCAAGACGTCACAGAACCCCACCTTGATCAATAAAGCTTTCATCTTATATTCGCAATATCCAGATTGCAATCTCAGTTTCTTGCTTGTTCTTCGTTTGCTCGCAGGAAACAGGCCCTCGTGGCCAGGTTGATCGTGCTCCGGCGTGGTCAATAACCCCTCGGAAGTTGGTTTAGCGATTGCTAAGGCGCGACGTCTCGCACGATCGTAGTCGGATCGTCAAGGTCGACTCCCACAGAAAATGATAGCCACCATCTCATCGAAACATCGGGACACCTTTGCCCCTATCAGGCAATTTGATAAAAATTCTATTCACCATGGTAGAAACAATCAGTATACTCTTGTTCATAAGGATAAAAATATTACTTTGCTTCCTATGACTCCTGATTCCATTTTGAAAGGAGAAAACTAAGAGTGAAAATCAGATTGTGGCAAAAGAATTTGAGCAACAAATGCAGCCTAATAATAATAAACAATCTAGTGTTGCTTCTGAAATTAAATTGAAAAGTGCATGTTTACTTGCCACCAAATCTGATATTGGTGATCTAGATTTTAGCAAATCTGTTTGCTATGCTTTTGTGTGCAAAGAGGCATTATTTTCATTCGAGGACGTGCCTTCCTCTTTGCCTCCTGCTGTCACTAACATTTTGCAGGAGTTCGCCGACGTCTTTCCACAAGACGTGCCACCGGGATTACCACCTATTCGCGGGATTGAGCATCAAATTGACTTAATTCCCGGTGCATCATTACCCAACCGGGCACCATACCGTACCAATCCAGAGGAGACGAAGGAGATTATGCGTCAAGTACAAGAACTGCTCGACAAAGGTTATATACGCGAATCCCTTAGTCCTTGTGCTGTTCCTATCATTTTAGTGCCGAAAAAGGATGGTACGTCGCGTATGTGCGTTGATTGTAGAGGCATTAATAATATTACTATTCGTTATCGTCATCCTATTCCTAGGCTAGATGATATGCTTGATGAATTGAGTGGCTCTACAATATTCTCCAAAGTTGATTTGCGTAGTGGTTACCATCAAATTCGTATGAAATTGGGAGATGAATTGAAAACAGCATTTAAAACTAAGTTTGGATTATATGAGTGGTTAGTCATGCCTTTTGGGTTAACTAATGCACCTAGTACTTTCATGAGGTTAATGAACGAAGTTTTACGTGCTTTCATTGGACGATTTGTGGTAGTTTACTTTGATGACATATTGATTTATAGCAAATCTTTGGAGGAACATTTGGAACATTTACGTGCTGTTTTTATTGCTCTACGTGATGCACGTTTGTTTGGTAACCTTGGAAAGTGCACCTTTTGCACCGACCGAGTATCTTTTCTTGGCTATGTTGTTACTCCACAGGGAATTGAAGTTGATAAAGCCAAGATTGAAGCTATTGAGAGTTGGCCGCAGCCCAAAACGGTCACACAAGTGAGGAGTTTCCTTGGCCTCGCTGGTTTCTATAGGCGTTTTGTGAGAGATTTTAGCACCATTGCTGCACCTCTCAACGAGCTTACAAAGAAGGATGTACCTTTTGTTTGGGGTACCGCACAGGAAGAAGCCTTCACGGTATTGAAAGATAAGTTGACACATGCTCCTTTACTCCAACTTCCTAATTTTAATAAGACTTTTGAGCTTGAATGTGATGCTAGTGGAATTGGATTAGGAGGTGTGTTATTACAAGATGGAAAACCTGTTGCATACTTTTCTGAAAAATTGAGTGGGCCTAGTCTGAACTATTCTACTTATGATAAAGAATTATATGCTCTTGTTCGGACCTTAGAAACATGGCAACATTATTTATGGCACAAGGAATTTGTTATACATTCTGATCATGAATCTTTGAAACACATTAAAAGTCAAGCAAAAATGAACCGTCGACATGCTAAATGGGTTGAATTCATTGAGACTTTCCCTTATGTGATTAAACACAAGAAGGGTAAAGAAAATGTTATTGCTGATGCCTTGTCTCGTCGTTATACTATGCTTTCACAAGAATGCTTGCCTCATATTGAATTTGCTTATAATCGTTCATTGCATTCTACTACTAAGATGTGCCCTTTCGAAATTGTGTATGGTTTCCTACCTCGTGCACCTATTGATTTGTTGCCTCTTCCATCTTCGGAGAAGGTTAATTTTGATGCTAAAGAACGTTCTGAATTGATTTTAAAAATGCATGAGTTAACTAAGGAAAACATTGAACGTATGAATGCTAAATATAAACTTGCTGGAGATAAGGGTAGAAAACATGTTGTGTTTGCACCTGGAGATCTTGTTTGGTTACATTTGCGTAAAGATAGATTTCCTAATCTGCGCAAATCAAAGCTAATGCCACGTGCTGATGGTCCTGTTAAGGTTTTAGAGAAAATCAATGATAATGCATATAAACTTGAGCTACCTGCAGATTTTGGGGTTAGTCCCACTTTTAATATTGCAGATTTGAAGCCTTATTTGGGTGAGGAAGATGAGCTTCCGTCGAGGACGACTTCATTTCAAGAAGGGGAGGATGATGAGGACATCAATACCATTGTTACACCCACAGCCCCTACTGTTACATATACTGGACCAATTACTAGAGCTCGCGCACGCCAATTAAATTACCAGGTACTTTCGTTTCTTGGTAATGATTCTAATGTTCATGAGATTATGATGCTGCCTAAATTGGATACATTTGTTTTGCTTTCAAATGAAGGGCCTAGCTTGGAGAAGGATGAACATTGGAGCAAGAACACGGATGGCATGCGCAAGGGGATCAAGAACGGAGTTACAAGTGATGATTTCAGGACTTTGAAGCCGCCATAAGGAGTGCATGAAGCCATGGACGAAATATACAAGATGCCACTTCATAATATTCGTCCATAGGCTATTCTAGGTGCTGCGTCACCTTATTAATGGGCCAGGCCCATGTAATTTCGAAATACTTAAGTATAGGCTATTTTTAGAGTCCGTATGTGTGGGGAAACAAGAGTTAGGGTTGGTTTCGGACCCCACCCTCAAGGGCCACGAAATTCCCCTCTCTTCCTCCATATATACAGCCCTTAGGGCATCGTTTAGACTTTGGGTTTTGTTTAGATTAAAAGTTCGCCATAGCTGCAACTTCACGTACTTCGTTTGTGTCCAACGACCAGACCAAGACGTCACAGAACCCCACCTCGACTCCCACAGAAAACGATAGCCACCATCTCATCGAAACATCGGGACACCTTTGCCTCTATCAAAGACCCCGTTAAGGGAAGATCCCCTCGTGGATTCAAGACCCCGTCTCCTCACAGATTGTGATAAAGGCAAAGGTGTCCCGATGTTTCGATGAGATGGTGGCTATCGTTTTCTGTGGGAGTCGACCTTGACGATCCGACTACGAACGTGCGAGACGTCGCGCCTTAGCAATCGCTAAACCAACTTCCGAGGGGTTATTGACCACGCCGGAGCACGATCAACCTGACCACGAGGGCCTGTTTCCTGCGAGCAAACGAAGAACAAGCAAGAAACTGAGATTGCAATCTGGATATTGCGAATATAAGATGAAAGCTTTATTGATCAAGGTGGGGTTCTGTGACGTCTTGGTCTGGTCGTTGGACACAAACGAAGTACGCGAAGTTGCAGCTATGGCGAACTTTTAATCTAAACAAAACCCAAGTCTAAACGACGCCCTAAGGGCTGTATATATGGAGGAAGAGAGGGGAATTTGGTGGCCCTTGAGGGTGGGGTCCGAAACCAACCCTAACTCTTGTTTCCCCACACATACGGACTCTAAAAATAGCCTATACTTAAGTATTTCGAAATTACATGGGCCTGGCCCATTAATAAGGTGAGGCAGCACCTGGAATAGCCTATGGACGAATATTATGAAGTGGCATCTTGTATATTTCGTCCAAGGCTTCATGCACTCCTTATGGCGGCTTCAAAGTCCTGAAATCATCACTTGTAACTCCGTTCTTGATCCCCTTGCGCATGCCATCCGTGTTCTTGCTCCAATGTTCATCCTTCTCCAAGCTAGGACCTTCATTTGTAAGCAAAACAAATGTATCCAATTTAGGCAGCATCATAATCTCATGAACATTAGAATCATTACCAAGAAACGAAAGTACCTGGTAATTTAATTGGCGTGCGCGAGCTCTAGTAATTGGTCCAGTATATGTAACAGTAGGGGCTGTGGGTGTAACAATGGTATTGATGTCCTCATCATCCTCCCCTTCTTGAAATGAAGTCGTCCTCGACGGAAGCTCATCTTCCTCACCCAAATAAGGCTTCAAATCTGCAATGTTAAAAGTGGGACTAACCCCAAAATCTGCAGGTAGCTCAAGTTTATATGCATTATCATTTATTTTCTCTAAAACCTTAAAAGGACCATCAGCACGTGGCATTAGCTTTGATTTGCGCAGATTAGGAAATCTATCTTTACGCAAATGTAACCAAACAAGATCGCCAGGTGCAAACACAACATGTTTTCTACCCTTATCTCCAGCAAGTTTATATTTAGCATTCATACGCTCAATGTTTTCCTTAGTTAACTCATGCATTTTTAAAATCAATTCAGAATGTTCTTTAGCATCAAAATTAACCTTCTCCGAAGATGGAAGAGGCAACAAATCAATAGGTGCACGAGGTAGGAAACCATACACAATTTCAAAAGGGCACATCTTAGTAGTAGAATGCAATGAACGATTATAAGCAAATTCAATATGAGGCAAGCATTCTTCCCACATTTTCTTGTTATTCTTCAAAACAGCCCTAAGCATAGTAGACAATGTTCTATTGACTACTTCAGTTTGTCCATCAGTTTGGGGGTGACAAGTAGTACTAAAAAGCAGCTTAGTCCCCAACTTAGCCCATAAACATCTCCAAAAGTGGCTAAGAAATTTAGTATCACGATCTGAAACAATAGTATTTGGCACACCATGTAAGCGAATAATTTCACGAAAGAACAAATCAGCAACATTAACAGCATCATCGCTTTTATGACATGGTATAAAGTGTGCCATTTTCGAGAACCTATCCACGACAACAAATATGCTATCCCTCCCCTTCTTTGTTCGAGGTAAACCTAAAACAAAGTCCATAGATATATCCTCCCAAGGAACACTAGGTACAGGCAAAGGCATATATAAACCATGAGGATTGAGTCGTGACTTAGCTCTTTGACATGTAGTGCAGCGAGCAACAAAACGCTCAACATCCCGTCTCATCTTTGGCCAAAAGAAATGTGTAGCAAGTATATCCTCCGTCTTCTTGACGCCAAAGTGTCCCATTAATCCTCCTCCATGCGCCTCCTGCAATAACAAAAGACGAACGGAGCTAGCTGGAATGCATAGCTTGTTAGCACGAAACACAAATCCATCGTTAAGAACGAACTTGTTCCAAGTTCTCCCTTCCTTACAATTCTGCAATACATCTTTAAATTCAGCATCATGAACATATTGATCTTTGATGGTCTCCAAACCAAATATTTTAAAGTCAAGTTGTGAAAGCATAGTATAACGACGAGACAAGACATCAGCAATAACATTTTCTTTACCCTTCTTGTGTTTAATGACATAAGGGAAAGTCTCAATGAATTCAACCCATTTAGCATGTCTACGGTTCAGTTTTGCTTGACTTTTAATGTGTTTCAAAGATTCATGATCAGAATGTATAACAAATTCCTTGGGCCATAAATAATGTTGCCATGTTTCTAAGGTCCGAACAAGAGCATATAATTCTTTATCATAAGTAGAATAGTTCATACTAGGCCCACTCAATTTTTCAGAAAAGTATGCAACAGGTTTTCCATCTTGTAATAACACACCTCCTAATCCAATTCCACTAGCATCACATTCAAGCTCAAAAGTCTTATTGAAATTAGGAAGTTGGAGTAAAGGAGCATGTGTTAACTTATCTTTCAATACCGTGAAGGCTTCTTCCTGTGCAGTACCCCAAACAAAAGGTACATCCTTCTTTGTAAGCTCGTTGAGAGGTGCAGCAATGGTGCTGAAATCTCTCACAAAACGCCTATAGAAACCAGCGAGGCCAAGGAAACTCCTCACTTGTGTGACCGTTTTGGGCTGCGGCCAACTCTCAATAGCTTCAATCTTGGCTTTATCAACTTCAATTCCCTGTGGAGTAACAACATAGCCAAGAAAAGATACTCGGTCGGTGCAAAAGGTGCACTTTCCAAGGTTACCAAACAAACGTGCATCACGTAGAGCAATAAAAACAGCACGTAAATGTTCCAAATGGTCCTCCAAAGATTTGCTATAAATCAATATGTCATCAAAGTAAACTACCACAAATCGTCCAATGAAGGCACGTAAAACTTCGTTCATTAACCTCATGAAAGTACTAGGTGCATTAGTTAACCCAAAAGGCATGACTAACCACTCATATAATCCAAACTTAGTTTTAAATGCTGTTTTCCATTCATCTCCCAATTTCATACGAATTTGATGGTAACCACTACGCAAATCAACTTTGGAGAATATTGTAGAGCCACTCAATTCATCAAGCATATCATCTAGCCTAGGAATAGGATGACGATAACGAATAGTAATATTATTAATGCCTCTACAATCAACGCACATACGCGACGTACCATCCTTTTTCGGCACTAAAATGATAGGAACAGCACAAGGACTAAGGGATTCGCGTATATAACCTTTGTCGAGCAGTTCTTGTACTTGACGCATAATCTCCTTCGTCTCCTCTGGATTGGTACGGTATGGTGCACGGTTGGGTAATGATGCACTGGGAATTAAGTCAATTTGATGCTCAATCCCGCGAATAGGTGGTAATCCCGGTGGCACGTCTTGTGGAAAGACGTCGGCGAACTCCTGCAAAATGTTAGTGACAGCAGGAGGCAAAGAGGAAGGCGCGTCCTCGAATGAAAATAATGCCTCTTTGCACACAAAAGCATAGCAAACAGATTTGCTAAAATCTAGATCATCAATATCAGATTTGGTGGCAAGTAAACATGCACTTTTCAATTTAATTTCAGAAGCAACACTAGATTGTTTATTATTATTAGGCTGCATTTGTTGCTCAAATTCTTTTGCCACAATCTGATTTTCACTCTTAGTTTTCTCCTGTTTTGCTTTATTAGCTCTATTAATATCATCTTTCAAAATGGAATCAGGAGTCATAGGAAGCAAAGTAATATTTTTATCCTTATGAACAAGAGTATACTGATTGTTTCTACCATGGTGAATAGAATTTTTATCAAATTGCCATGGTCTACCAAGTAATAAGGAACATGCTTGCATAGGTACCACATCACAATCAACATAATCAGCATATGTAGAGATACTAAAATGCACACGAACAGTACGTGTTACCTTAACCTTGCCGCTGTTGTTGAACCATTGGATGTAGTAAGGATGTGGATGTGGTCTTGTGGTGAGAGATAGCTTCTCCACCATCTCGATGCTAGCCAAGTTGTTGCAACTCCCTCCATCTATGATCACGCGAACAGAACGTTCCTTCACAACTCCCTTTGTATGGAACAAATTATGCCTCTGATTTTGCTCAGCTTGTGTAACCTGCACACTCAAAACACGTTGAGCAACTAAACATTCATACCTGTCAGCATCTTCAGGAGCCATGTATTGCGTCTCATGATCAGAATCGTCTCCACCGTGTTCGTCATGTGTAATAAGAGCCAAAGTCTCCTCATCATAGTCACTAGCGGACTCATACCCACCATCCTCAGTAACAATCATCACACGCTTAGATGGGCATTCTCTCGCATAATGACCTCCACCCTTGCAACGTCGACAAATAATATCATGTGTCTGCCCTGTTGATGCCATGGATGAAGAAGAGCTCTTTGCAGGCCCAGAAGGTGTGCTCTTGGCAGATAGTGGTGATTGTGCCTGCTTTATTGTATCACGGTTGGAGGTGGCAGCCGACGGAGGCGCCGGTGAAGCAGAACGTGTGGAAGTAGATGATGCACGTGGTGTCCATGATGAAGGTCGACCTGCAGAAAAGTTAGTCCGCGCCAATGCCTGTCGATCCTGCACTTCACGTTCAGCTTTACAAGCAAGATGGAATAAACGAGTGATATTAGTATACTCCTTATACTCTAGAATCGTCTGAATCTCTCTATTTAATCCACCCATAAAACGTGCAAGCATAGCTTCATTCTCCTCAACAATACCACATCTAATCATGCCAGTTTGTAATTCCTGATAATATTCTTCTACAGAATTTTTTTCCTGTCTTAAGCGCTGCAATTTTTGAAGTAATTCACGTTGATAATATGGTGGAACCCAACGAGTACGCATAGCAGTTTTCAAAGCAGCCCAAGTAGCAGGAATGGGATATAATCTACAATGCTCAGACCACCAAACACATGCAAAACTAGTGAATGCACAAACAGCAGCAGGAACACGTCTCTCCTCGGGATATTGTAAACATGTAAATCGTTGTTCAGTTTCTAACTCCCAAGTAAGATATATATCAGGAACATATCTACCCTCAAATGGTGGAATATTCAATTTTAGTTTAGGGAGATGGTCATGATCTCGTACCTGAGGGTGAGCCCTACCATTGCCATTATTTGCATGTCGACGACCTGATGGTTGCTGTGCTGGTGGTGGCACGTAGTTCTGATTTTGATCAACCTCATCCTCGTAATCGCCAGCAAAATCATCCTCCTCCGCATCAGCAGCAGGAGCCACAGAAGTAGCAACAGCAGCACCAAAAGTTTGGCCAGGTGCAAGAGGGAGACGGCTCGCTCGGCGGAGGGCTATTTCACGATGTGTAGGTAGTCGTCGTTGTTGTTGTTGTAGAGGTGCGTTAGGTGCAGCCGGTGGTGGTGGTGGAAGACGCGCGAGCAATTCATTAAACCTGTCATCGAGCTTTGTTTCGAACGTCTTCTCCATGTCATCTATCTTCTCCATGGCCTCTTCAAATCTGTTTAGCACATCCTGCACCTGTCCATTCATCATTTGCTGAAATTTATCATGCAACTCCTGATTCGTCATGTTCTCCCAGTCAGTCTCGTCGGCTTGTGATCCTGCCATGGTTAGCAACAATAGAAAACACACAAGAATATGATCCTACAGAATACTAACAAGAGGTGGTGGTGGCGGGTGTCACAAATCCGTCAAGCAAATCTCAAATTCTTACCAGTTCTTACCCAGCAGCAGGCGGTGATCGGCAACCGTTGTAGTCAAAACTCTCAAAAGCTTGGATAGAGCAATTGCCAGGGAGAGTCAAACGCACGACGTAGAGGTATGTGGAGCTGGGAAGGCTTATAGTATGGTAGCAAAAAGGGTCAGCAATAATCAATTCAGAGATGCAAAGTTGAATAAACGCTCAACGACGGTACTGTGCTGGTCCTAGGCTAGACCGTGCTAGAGACGCGAGCCTAGAACACTAACAAAATCACGGCGCTGCACGTAAATAAGGGAAAAGCACACTCTGGAACTTTTTTTTTTTCGCTTTTTTTTTGCGCTCCTCTTTTTTTTTTTTTGCGCTCCTCTTTTTTTTTTGCGCTCCTCTTTTTTTTTTTATTTTTTTTTTGCGAAAAATTACTATAACGGCGAGTGTCTCAAAACTCTTCCCTCGTCAAACTGATAGTATGGGCACGAAAAAAAAAATTCCACTTTTTTTTTTCGGAAATCAGGGCAGCGACGACGAAAAAGTGCGACAAAAAATCACTATGATGGCACGTGGCTCAAAAGACTCAGAAAAGCCTAAAAATAGGATAGGGAAAAAAAAAATTTTGCCCGAGAAAATTTTGGCCTAAAAACTGCCCGGGGGTCTCCAGACTTTTTTTTTTTTTTTCGAGACCTACGCAGGCAAGGAAACACGAATCGGAATTGAGATTGATCTCAAGAACAAACCTAATATGAGAAGAACTCGGATTGGTGGTGGATATATGGTTGTGGTATATGGCAGCGGTGGTGGTATATGGTAGCGGTGGTGGTATGTGGTATATGGATAAGGATTCAGAGCGGTGGCGGATAAGCAAAAGTGGTAGATGGGCGATGATGATGGTGCGGCGGCGGCGTGACAACTTATGACCAGAACTCGAAACTCTAAAAGACTAGACTCTAAGACCAGCAACTTGACACGACGATGCAACCGCAAATTCAACAAAGCAAAAACCCTAAAAAGATTATGCAAAGGCTCAGATTGGTTCGGATATGATGAACTAACCCTAATTTTTTTTTGTGTGGCTTTTTCGTGGACTGTAGGTATGAAGAACAGACTCGATCTAATCTACGAAAAACTGTAAAATCTCACCGAGCAACCTGGAAATCTGATACCACTTGATAAAGGCAAAGGTGTCCCGATGTTTCGATGAGATGGTGGCTATCGTTTTCTGTGGGAGTCGACCTTGACGATCCGACTACGAACGTGCGAGACGTCGCGCCTTAGCAATCGCTAAACCAACTTCCGAGGGGTTATTGACCACGCCGGAGCACGATCAACCTGACCACGAGGGCCTGTTTCCTGCGAGCAAACGAAGAACAAGCAAGAAACTGAGATTGCAATCTGGATATTGCGAATATAAGATGAAAGCTTTATTGATCAAGGTGGGGTTCTGTGACGTCTTGGTCTGGTCGTTGGACACAAACGAAGTACGCGAAGTTGCAGCTATGGCGAACTTTTAATCTAAACAAAACCCAAGTCTAAACGACGCCCTAAGGGCTGTATATATGGAGGAAGAGAGGGGAATTTGGTGGCCCTTGAGGGTGGGGTCCGAAACCAACCCTAACTCTTGTTTCCCCACACATACGGACTCTAAAAATAGCCTATACTTAAGTATTTCGAAATTACATGGGCCTGGCCCATTAATAAGGTGACGCAGCACCTGGAATAGCCTATGGACGAATATTATGAAGTGGCATCTTGTATATTTCGTCCAAGGCTTCATGCACTCCTTATGGCGGCTTCAAAGTCCTGAAATCATCACTTGTAACTCCGTTCTTGATCCCCTTGCGCATGCCATCCGTGTTCTTGCTCCAATGTTCATCCTTCTCCAAGCTAGGACCTTCATTTGTAAGCAAAACAAATGTATCCAATTTAGGCAGCATCATAATCTCATGAACATTAGAATCATTACCAAGAAACGAAAGTACCTGGTAATTTAATTGGCGTGCGCGAGCTCTAGTAATTGGTCCAGTATATGTAACAGTAGGGGCTGTGGGTGTAACAATGGTATTGATGTCCTCATCAGATTGGGAGGAAGTAACTACCTTTGTATCCCCCTTTGCTGGATTTGAATCATGTATCTCTCCTTGTGTTCATGGATCTAGCACATGTGTGATCATTTGTTGTTGATTTGAGTGTTTCCTCTTGTTTCCCCTCGTGTTTTCCCTCTCTTGCTCCTCGTGTTCTTCACGGGATCCCCTCCAAATCGTGAAAGATCGGCCCCTAGGGTTCCACCCAACATCATCTTGGTATCATGATCCACGTTGATCACGAATTTGGAGTCTCCCCACTGTTTTCTAGCCTAATTTTGCTTTATTTCGTCCTAATTTGGAAAATCCCCACCAAATATAGCCCCCAATTTTTTTGTGATTTGTTGGTTTGATGATGTTTTGTTGATTTTGATCCATGGATTCGATGTGTTTCAAGTGGATCTAGGTTTCCCCATATTTCCCCCTTTCCATCCATGAAATTTTCTCAATTTTGCCATGAGAAATCATGTTTTCTGCCCCCGTTCTCAGATCCGGAATTTAGGGTTCGTCCCGGAAGAAATTTCACGACCCCCGAAACTTCCGGACTCCCCCGGAACTTCTGTCCTTGCCCCGAAACTTCCGGGCTTGACAGAGAGTTTACACAAAATCCCCTGGTTTCAACTATACTTTTTCCGCGACCCCCTAAACTTCCGGCCACCCCCCGAAACTTCCGGACCCCGGAACTTCCAGCCTAACTAGAAACTCTCCCAGAAATTTCAGCATCGCCCTTCTTCACCGTTTTCATCACAACTTTTCACTCTGAACTCCGATTTGAGTGTTCTTTGGCTCGTTTTGAAGCTATCGATGTGCTTGAGGTCCTCACATTGGTTTCACCACCTTTTGAAACCATAAATTTTTTGGAACTTTGGCAAAATCGCCTAGGCCTTCCACAATATCATCTGCTTTACCACCATCGACTTCCGCAACCTAACCATTTTGGTCCCCATAGCATTAGTGGTTGCTTGAGTAGTGATTCAAGTTTCCTAAGGTGTTTCGGTTACTTAGGGACGGTTACTTCTTGATCAACCACCACCATAACTTCTGCATAACATTGCCCACCATACATTTCCACCACTCCAACTTAACCCAGTTTTGTTTGAGCTTGTTTGAGTTGTGGGTTGTGTCTCCTAAGGTGTTTCGGCTACTTAGGGATGATGACTTCAACTCCGACTCACATAACCCATCATTGCACTTCGACAATCCCATTGAGCTTCCGAAAACACCACTGCATTCCACTACCACCATTTGACATTTTCCTTTGGAGATTTTGAGTTGTGTTTTTTCTGTTTCCTAGGGTGTTTCGGCTAACTAGGAACAATTCTACATTAAGAACACCGCCACTCATCATCGCCACGGTCGCGACATCCCCAACGACCATATTGATGTAGGGTAGAACCCTAGTGTCCCGTCTTTCACGAAACGAGCGGATCCCGCGAAGAACAAGAAGAACACGAGGGGAATCACGAGGAGAAACACGAGGGGAAACACGAGAGAATCATTCAAACCAACAAGAACAATCACACATGTGCTAGATCCCCGAAACACAAGGAGATACACGATCCAAATCCAACATGGGACGATACAAAGGGTAGCCGATTCTTCTCCGTGAGGAGGTCTTGAATCCACAAGGGGATCTTCCCGTAAAGGGGTCTTGAATCCAAGGTGGATCTTCTCCGAAGAGGGGCCGCGGTCTCTCTCAAGGAGTAGATCCGATATGGATGAGAGAAGCTCTATCTCACAAATGAGCTAACACAACGCTAACCCTAAAACGTAGGTGGAGGGGGGCGAAGGGGTACATGGGCCATGACCTAGATGCGCTGCACGCAGGCAGGGGGGCCGGATGTCCGGGCATCAGGCCAGATGTCCGGGCCTTCCCAAGTCGCCAGATGTCCGGGCTGGCAGGGTCCAACCTTGTTGCTCTCTGGAATGGCGGGGTCCGGATTTCCGGCTGGAGGCCGGATGTCCGGGTTGGTCGCCGGATGTCCAGGCCCTGTAGACTTGGCCGCTGGCTCCTTGCTGTTGGTGACACGTCCAGGGGACAGATGTCCGGGCCAGGGCCAGATGTCCGGGTCCTGGAAGCTGTCTCTGTCTTCTTCCGTCGTCGCTTCCATGCTTCCCACGCGGATGGTGTAGTTGTTCCTTGGCGCTTGCACTCCTCCTCGTCGTCCGTAGTGTTCCCACAATACCTATGCATGCACACGAGAGGGGTGTCAAGTAGTATACCATCCTCGAAGGGGTCAAGTGAGCACGTGTAAAGGAGATGATTCACCTTTATGTATGTGAAGTAGATGTCGCACGTGTCACTTGCCAAACGGACTCTTGACATGGTGATGTCCATAGGATGCTCCGCATCATCTCCCGTCCCTTGGGAAAGATCCGACCTCGGATCGAAATCCAAATCACCATGGGAAAGAGATGGCGTCGCCGTGTAGGAGTGGTCGATCACCAAGTTCTCGTCAACTTGAAGCTCGAAATGGGCACTCTCCAATGTCGCACCGTCTTGTGATTCCTTCAAAAGTAGTAAGGACAACAAAATCTTGGAAAAAGAAATGTGGTTAGCATTAGTGCAAAACCAAGCATTCAAGAGGTTATTCACCAAACAAGTGTCGTCATCATGCAAAGCATATGGTGTGACAAAGGATTGTGACATGGCATATAAGCACATAAATTGAGCACAAGCAAAGATATCATGGGGACAAGCATGTAAATGTGAGGTAGTGATGCAAATATGTTGGATAAGTGAATAAGCACCTACCTCAAGATCATAGCAAACATGGGAAAAGCGCTCAATGAAAGGTCTATGGTAGGCATAGGAATCATTCACAACACCAAAAGAAATGAAGTGTCTAAACACATGGGTCAAGTGCAAGACAATCCAAGCATAATGTGCATAGGGTGTAGTGAATATCGTGTGGCACTCAACACAATGGAAAGAGCAATTGTTCATCATGTATGAGGTAATCAAGGCAAGCATGTAGCAATCAATGGGACATGGCATATGTGAAGTGATGACATTGTTGCAACCAAACATATGAGAGGAGCAAGTAATCAAAGAATTGGATGCAACACACAAGGCATAAATATCATGATGCATGCAAAGGTGAAAATGACAAGTTGAAGCAAGATCTCTAACATGTGTGCAATCAAGTCTCATGGTGCAAGCAACACAAGTAGTATGATCTGCAATATCCATGCTCATGGTTTGGGGGTTCTCAAAAGAGAAGGATATCACCTTGAAAACATGTCCTTGTGCGTCCTTCACAATGCCGAAGTACAAGCAAGTGCGATGTAGAATCGTCGTGGTAGTAGGTGGTTCGCTCTCAAGAGGTTGGATTGTCAACTCAAGTGATGTGGAAGTTGACACAAAGTTCAAGTATCCTACACATGCACACAACATAAGAAAGAACGTATGCGCATGGTAGATAAACACATCATCCATCATGATGGTTCTCTTCTCTTGCACATAACCATTAGAAGCACAAGTGCATGAATAATATAATGCAACAATGGCAATATTTATGGCACTAGGTATATGGTGCAAAGAGGTAAGACAAGCATGCTTCGCAAAAAATATGTCAAAATCTCCAATCATATGTGGGAATGCTATGGGGGCAATCTCATTAGCAAGACTAAAATCACTGTTGCACTCAATACATGGAAAATCATCTAGCATGAGAGAGGCAACATATGGAGAGGTATGACAAGAAGCAATAACAATCATGCCGTGCAAACTAGTGGAGCGAAGATGCAACACACTACAGGAAATCATGGCAATGATGTCATGTGAGTAAATAATAGGCATAGGCAATGCACATGACATATCGCAAGCACGAACACAAAGCAAGATCATAGTATAATCATAGGCATGGGGTACAAAGCAAACATGGCAATAATAAGTGATATCTCCACCAAGGTTGCAAATACACATAGAAGTACTAGAATCAATCACCATGTGTAATGCAAAGCATGGGTCACAAATGCATAGCAAAGGCATAGTAATGAGCATATCATGCAAAGTGAACATGGCAAAATGGGCATATAATATGTAGTGGACAATAACCCATAGCCAAGTGAGGGCCAAGTAGAAGAAATGCGCGAAGTATTTGCGTGAAGAGAGCGGTGGGAAAGGCAATCCATGGGATTCCAAGTCATCATTGCTCTCTAGAGCTCGTTTTTTCAACTCGTGGGATTGCGAGGATGACAAGTATTCAAGGGTACCTACACAAAAGAAACACAAACGAAAGAAATTGTGTGTGTGGTAAATGTACACATCATCCATCATGATGTGTATGTGCACGTGAGAGTTAGCACAAGATAAGCATCGCTCAAAGAAATTTGAAGCATGGTATAAGAACATGTCATCCATCATGAAAGAATAGTTATTGTGTATGACATGATGGGGATGCAAATTGAGCATACAAGTATGAGGATCATGCAATGGATGGGATGAATCAAAATCTCCTAAAATGTATGAGGAAACTATGGGGGTCTCCTCATGAGAAATATTGTAAACATCACATGGAGAAAATGGACAACATCCAAAACAATGGATATCCGAAGCTAGGTGGTCATGGCATGGCATATGAGATAAAGGATGCAAAGGGAGCATATAAATATCATCACAAGAAAAACAAATGCCAATAACCATGGGCTTGTCATCTATGCCATATGTGCAAATTGGGTTAATTTTAATGGCATATGCATAGTCACTATGAATAGATTGCAAATATGACATATGATTGATCTCATGCATAGCATATGACAAGTCAAGCGGATTGGAAAACATGATGTGACCGAGAGAATTAGCACAAGAAATCCTATGTAACATGGCATCACAACTAATAGACTCCACATGGCAATCATCATACTCATCATAAATGGGTAAATCATCGCATGGGGAAGTCACACTAGCATGAAGCATGGAAATAGGTTGATCAACATCATGCAAGCAATCAATGTCATGGTAGTCCACTAGTGGGACAAGAGCATCACCTTCACCTATGTTACCTTTGTCATTCCACTCATGTGGTGTAGGTGAGGTGGGTAAGACCGAATGGTGGTCAAGATCATCATTGTGATGGAACCATTTGGGGGGTGCATCATATTCCACCATGGCCATCGTCTTGTCCAAAGGTAGGACGAAGTCGTCGAGAATCGACGCATCATCATATAAGGGACCTAGCGCCAAATGAGAAGACACAATAGAGGTAGAGGTCAAGTCGTTAGTGGTGAAAGTGGCCTCACATGACCTATCAACTATCTCACTCTCTCTATGTGGTGGTTCACTCACTCCCTCAAAATAGGTGCACTCAAACTCACATATGGTGGAGTCACTCATCTCACTCAAGTGGTGGGGGTTGTGGCTCTCCTCACATGGGAATTGTGGCAACACATATATGTGGCTAGTGGTGAAGTCACTCTCATTCTCAATATGGTGGCACAAGTCACTCAAGTCATACCATGTCGCCATGGTCGAAGGGAAAATCCCATGCTCAATCATCTTGTCGTTGTCGCTGTGGATGAAGGCCGAAGATGGCACATAATCACTCTCGCCTCCTAAGATGGAAGCATCATCCTTGCTCGTCACCATGTCGCTTGCCTCCAAAGCTTGTTCCTTGAGGGTCTCCGTAGTCGTACTCGTCACCGCACCTTCTTGACAAAGAGTCATGGAGGACTCGGCATCATCAATGCCACAAAGAGGGATGGCGGTGAAGTGGAACTTGGGAGCATCGTCTTGGAGCTCGTCAGGCTTGGACATCATGGTGGTACTAGCCTCATGCTCGTTATCATGGAGCTTGGTCGTTGCGAAGTGAGCTTGGGGTGGAGAAGCTTTGGCCTTCATGAGTTCTTGTTCCGCCTTGAGAGCACCAATGTAGTTGTCGTCGAGGGACTTGTAGTTCGCGAGGAAGAGAGTCTTGGAGATGTCATTGTGCAATCCCATCATGAAGTGGAACTTCATCGAAATGGGGTCGTCCACGCCGGCTCGTCGCAAGGCAATCTTCATCTCCTTGAAGTACTCGTCGATGGACTTGGGTCCTTGGGTGGTGTTCTCCAATTGGCGTTGAAGTTGTTCCGTGTAGGTTGGAGACACGAACTCTCGCCGCAAAGCTCTCTTCGTTTTGGGCCAACTCATGTCGTAGGTCTCCGAAGGTGCGTGAAGGCACCATGTGGATGCGTAGTCGTGGAAGTTCCTTGTGGCGCACTTCACTTGATCTTCCGGAGGAACTTGATGTAGCTTGAGGTAGTCGCCCATCAAACGCTCCCACTCGAGATACTCCTTGGGTTCTAGAGTCCCATAGAAAGGAATCTCATGGTCGATGTCGAGGTCGTAGTAGCTCGTCGAAGTCACAGACTTGAGCTTGGGGAGCTTCTCTTGAAGTGCTTGTGGGCGAAGATGCCCTATGTCCGTAGGCGAAGATGCCTTGAAGTCGCTTGGCGAAGATGCCAAGGGCGATGGTGAAGTCGTTGAGCGGTTATTGGTGTTGAGCTCTTGACCTTCACGTTCGTGGTGGTGATGGTGTCGATGCCGACGTGACCTTGCCGGAGATGGTAGCTCGGAGGCTTGTGCTCTTGAGCATCTTCTCGAAGATGAGGAAGACCGCTTGTAGGACTTGATGAGGGCTTTGATCTCCTCCATTTGAGCTTGCATCTTGGCGTTGTTGGAGATGTTTGTGGCATCGAACTCGTCGGTGTTGTTGTAGACCGAATATGAAATGCCTTGCCTATCCATCACAAGACTCGAGCAAATATGAGTGGGAGAAAGAGAAGAACGAATACGAAATGTACCTTGACCGAAGTTGAAAGTGGATCAATGATCACTCCAATGTGGGCAAGGAAATAGCACAATCGGTACCAATTCTTGTCGGTTTCTCACACCTACACAAATAAGGCTTATGGTGGAGCTCGGTGAGGATAGTGGCACAAAAATTTAATGAAAAATGTTAGCAAGAGTCAATAATGTTGAAAGAGATCCACAAATTCGCAAGTGAAACAAGTAGACCAATAGCAATATGTGGCACACGGAAACACACACACACACAGATAGATAAATGGGGTCATGCAACCAAGGATGAGCACAAAATGTGGAATCCACGGAAAACGCTCGTGTTGCACAACTCAAGAGAGACGCTAGCACGATTGCTCTATAGGCGGATACGACACTTGTGCACAACCTATAAGATGCAAAATGGATAACTTTCTATCCCAAGTATGCTATGTGTATGATGTTCCGGTGGTATGATCCAAGATGATCTTATATGCAATGTGGTATGATGCTATGGCACTTGCTTACAAGCTTCTTTGCTTTTTCTCTTTTGCTTAAAAGCTTTATTCTCTTTTTTTGTATGGCCACTTTGCGAAATGCACAAACCAAGATAGCAATTGTGTATATGCGGGAACAAACTTGAGGCACACGAGATGATATGATACCGATATGGTATGGTATGTATGCAATGTATGGTGTAGATCACTAATGTGCACAAGTAACATTGCCGGCAATACTCAAATGGCTAGTCTCGATAGGTAAGTAACGCAAAATGGGCTAGGGGTTAACAATGCAATGGCAAGGGAATATACAATGGAGGGATACCACGATACCAAGTTGATATGGAGGTTACCGTCCTTGGCGATGATGAGTGGCGGTGATCTTGATGGAGATACCAAGATGATGGAGACTCGTCCCTAAGTAGCCAAAACACCTTAGGAAACGGAAAAACTGCAAACTCAAAATCTCAAACGTCAAATGTCAAAATGGTGATAGCGGGATGTGGTGGTGGCGGAAGCTCAATGTAATTGCGGAATGTCAATGATGGGTTGCGGAGTACGCAAAGCACGGCCCCTAAGTAGCCTAAACACCTTAGGAGACACAACTCACAACACTAACAAAATTGGGTTAAGTTGGGATGGTGGAAGTGTATGGTGGACAAGCCTATGCGAAAGTTATGGTGGTGGTGGTGGTTGATGAAGAAGAAATCGTCCCTAAGTAGCCTAAACACCTTAGGAGACTCAAATCACTCCTCAAGCAACCACTAATGCGATGGGGAACAGAATTGGTTAGGTTGCGGAAGTCGGTGGTGGTTATGCGGAGGTTGTGGTGGAAGCCCTAGGCAAAGATGCCAAGGTTCCAAAAATTTGATGGAGTCAAATGGTGTTGGTAGTATTTTTGTGTGAAGGGGGATGTCAAGAGCTTTTCAATGAGCTAAAGAACGCGAAAATCGGACTCTGGACAAAATGGTGAAACAGGGGAGGCTGAAGTTACAGGGGCCGGATATCCGGGCTCGAGGCCGGAAATCCGGGACCTGATGTCCAGAACCATGCAGATTTGGCGCTCCAGGAGCCGGATGTCCGGCTTGGATCCCGGATGTCCGGCCCGATGGCCCGAATGTCCGGCCTGAGGCCCGGATGTCCGGCCCGATGAATCTAGATCTCGTTTGGGGCGGAAATTTTCGAATTGGGGGCGGGAATTGATGATTTCGGAGGCAAAATTTGATGGATTTCATGGATGGAAAGTGGGGAAACTTGGGGGAAAGATAGATCTACTCAAGACACAATGAATCCACAGATCAAAATCAACAAAACATCATCAAACCAACAAATCACAAAAAAAAATTTAGGGGCTATTTTTGGTGGGGATTTTCGAATTTAGGACGAAATCAACAAAATTAGCCTAGAAAACACAACGGGGAGGCTCCGAAATCGTGATCAACCTGGCTCATGATACCAAGATGATGTAGGGTAGAACCCTAGTGGCCCGATCTTTCATGAAAGGAGCAGATCCCGCGAAGAACACGAGGGGAATCACGAGGAGAAACACGAGGGGAAACACGAGAGAATCACTCAAACCAACAAGAACAATCACACATGTGCTAGATCCTCGAAACACAAGGAGATACATGATCCAAATCCAACAAGGGACGATAGAAAGGGTAGCCGGTTCTTCTCCGTGAGGAGGTCTTGAATCCACAAGGGGATCTTCCCATAAAGGGGTCTTGAATCCAAGGTGGATCTTCTCCGAAGAGGGGCCGCGGTCTCAAGGAGTAGATCCGATATGGATGAGCGAAGCTCTATCTCACAAATGAGCTAACACAACGCTAACCCTAAAACGTAGGTGGAGGGGGAGTATATATAGTCTAAGGGGCGAAGGGGTACATGGGCCACGGCCCAGATGCGCTGCACGCAGGCAGGGGGGCCGGATGTTCGGGGATCGGGCCAGATGTCCGGGCCTTCCCGAGACACCGGATGTCCGGGCGCTGGGGCCGGATGTCCGGGCTGGCAGGGTCCAACCTTGTTGCTCTCTGGAATGGCGGGGTCCAGATTTCCGGGCTGGAGCCGGATGTCCGGGGGCTCGGGACACGCCGGATGTACGGGCCTTGTAGACTTGGCCGCTGGCTCCTTGCTGCTGGTGACACGTCCAGGGGCCGGATGTCCGGGTCCTGGAAGCTGTCTCCATCTTCTTCCATCGTTGCTTCCATGCTTCCCTCGCGGATGGTGTAGTTGTTCCTTGGTGCTTGCACTCCTCCTCGTCGTCGCTATTGTCCGACAATACCTATGCATGCACACGAGAGGGGTGTCAAGTAATATACCATCCTCGAAGGGGCCAAGTGAGCACGTGTAAAGGAGATGATTCACCTTTATGTATGTGAAGTAGATGTCGCATGTGTCACTTGCCAAACGGACTCTTGACATGGTGATGTCCATAGCATGCTCCGCATCACATATCATCATCCGTTCTTTCTTACACTTGTTATACCACGAACGATAACCTCTATATCATCTTGGTATCGTGGTATCTCATCATTGTACGTTCATTCTTGCCATTGTAGTGTTAACCCCTAGCCCATTTTGCGTCACCTGCCTATCGAGACTAGCCATTGAGTATTGCCGGCTGATACGTATCCAACGTATCTATAATTTTTTGATTGTTCCATGCTATTATATTATCAACCTTGGATGTTTTATATGCATTTATATGCTATTTTATATGATTTTTGGGACTAACCTATTAACCTAGAGCCCAGTGGCAGTTTCTGTTTTTTTTCCTTGTTTTAGAGTATCGCAGAAAAAGAAAATCAAACGGAGTCCAATTGACCTGAAACTTCACGGAACTTATTTTTGGACCAGAAGAAGCCCACGGAGTATCGGAGTTGGACCAGGAGAGTCCCGGGCTGCCCACGATGGTGGGGAGCGTGCCCCCTGCCTCGTGGACAGCCCGGAGGTCCACCGACGTACTTCTTCCTCCCATATATACCCATATACCCTAAAAACTTCGGAGAGCAGAATAGATCGGGAGTTCCGCCGCCAGAAGCCTCCGTAGCCACCGAAAACCAATCTAGACCCGTTTCGGCACCCTGCCGGAGGGGGAATCCCTCTCCGGTGGCCATCTTCATCATCCCGGCGCTCTCCATGACGAGGAGGGAGTAGTTCTCCCTCGGGGCTGAGGGTATGTACCAGTAGCTACGTGTTTGATCTCTCTCTCTCTCTCTCTCTTGTGTTCTTGAGGTGGTACGATCTTGATGTATCGCGAGCTTTGCTATTATAGTTGGATCTTATGATGTTTTCTCCCCCTCTAGTCTCTTGTAATGGATTGAGTTTTCCCTTTGAAGTTATCTTATCGGATTGAGTCTTTAAGGATTTGAGAACACTTGATGTATGTCTTGCATGGGATACCCGTGGTGATAATGGGGTATTCTATTGATCCACTTGATGTATGTTTTGGTGATCAACTTGCGGGTTCCGCCCATGAACCTATGCATAGGGGTTGGCACACGTTTTCATCTTGACTCTCCGGTATAATCTTTGGGGCACTCTTTGAAGTACTTTGTGTTGGTTTGAATAGATGAATCTGAGATTGTGTGATGCATATCGTATAATCATACCCACGGATACTTGAGGTGACATTGGAGTATCTAGGTGACATTAGGGTTTTGGTTGATTTGTGTCTTAAGGTGTTATTCTAGTACGAACTCTATGATAGACTGAACGGAAAGAATAGCTTCATGTTATTTTACTACAAACTCTTGAATAGATCGATCAGAAAGGATAACTTTGAGGTGGTTTCGTACCCTACCATAATCTCTTCGTTTGTTCTCCGCTATTAGTGACTTTGGAGTGACTCTTTATTGCATGTTGAGCGATAGTTATGTGATCCAATTATGTTATTATTGTTGAGAGAACTTGCACTAGTGAAAGTATGAACCCTAGGCCTTGTTTCAACGCATTGCAATACTGTTTGTGCTCACTTTTATCATTAGTTACCTTGCTGTTTTTATATTTTCATATTACAAAAACCTTTATCTACCATCCATATACCACTTGTATCACCATCTCTTCGCCGAACTAGTGCACCTATACAATTTACCATTGTATTGGGTGTGTTGGGGACACAAGAGACTCTTTGTTATTTGGTTGCAGGGTTGCTTGAGAGAGAGACCATCTTCATCCTACGCCTCCTACGGATTGATAAACCTTAGGTCATCCACTTGAGGGAAATTTGCTACTATCCTACAAACCTCTGCACTTGGAGGCCCAACAACGTCTACAAGAAGAAGGTTGTGTAGTAGACATCAAGCTCTTTTCTGGCGCCGTTGCCGGTGAGGTTAGCGCTTGAAGGTATATTTTTTAGATCTTGCAATCGAATCTTTTAGTTTCTTGTTTTATCACTAGTTTAGTTTATGAAAGAAAATTACAAAAAAATATGGAATTAAGGTTACCTCATATGCTTCATCTTTTTAATATCTATCATGAAAATAAGGATTCCGATAATTGTGCTCAAGTGCTAGAAGAAGAATGCATTAGAAAATATTTGAATGATGAGCATGATTGCAATGTTGTTAGTATGAATTCATTGACTATCTATGATGCTAATGATATGCAAAGCCATAAGCTTGGGGAAGCTATGTTTGATGAAGATGATATTTTTTGTCCCCCAAGTTTTGATGAGCAAATTTATTATGATGATAGCATGCCTCCTATTTATGATGATTATATTGATGAAAGTGGATTTGGAGAGGTCATGACTTTATTTAGTAATGATTCCACTATTTCGGAAGAGGTTCCAATTGATTATGAGAACAAAGTTGCTATCTATGATGATTATTGTGATGACTTGTATGCTATTAAGAATAATGATAACCATGAAACTTGTCATCATGATTTTAGTTTTCAATTGTATTATGCCTCACATGATAGTTATTTTGTTGAGTTTGCTCCCACTACTATTCCGAATGAGAAGAATTTTGCTTATGTGGAGAGTAGTAAATTTTCTATGCTTGTAGATCATGAAAGCAATGCTTTATGTTCTGGTTATATTGTTGAATTCATTCATGATGCTACTGAAAATTATTATGAGGAAGGAATATATGCTTGTAGGAGTTGCAATAATATCAAGTTTCCTCTCTACATGTTGAAAAATCTTGAAGCTATGCTTGTTTTGCCTTCCTATGCTAGTTGATTATTGTTCCCATAAGTTGTTTACTCATAAAATCCCTATGCATAGGAAGTGGGTTAGACTTAAATGTGCTAGTCATATTCTTCATGATGCTCTCTTTATGTTTCAATTCTTATGTCTTATGTGAGCATCATTGAAATCGTCATGCCTAGCTAGGGGCGTTAAACGATAGCGCTTGTTGGGAGGCAACCCAATTTTACTCTTGTTCTTTGCTTTTTGCTCCTGTTTAGTAATAAATAAATTATCTAGCCTCTGTTATGATTGAGTTTTATGTTTTAATTAGTGTTTGTGCCAAGTAGAACCGTTGGGAAGACTTGGGGAAAGTCTTGTTGATCTTGCTGTAAAAAACAGAAATTTTAGCGTTCACGAGAATTGCTGCCATTTTTATTTTGAAAGTGATATTTAGTTAATTCTTTTTGCATATGCTTAATACATAAATTCCTCAGGTCCACCAATTTATTTGAGAATTTTATGAGTTCCAGAAGTTTGCGCTAGTTACAGATTACTACAGACTGTTCTGTTTTTGACAGATTATGCTTTTCATGTGTTGTTTACTTATTTTGATGAATCTATGGCTAGTAAAAGAGTTTATAAACCATAGAGAAGTTGGAATACAATAGTTTTAACACCAATATAAATAAAGAATAAGTTCATTACAGTACCTTGAAGTGGTGTTTTGTTTTCTTTCGCTAACGGAGCTTACGAGTATCTATAATTTTTGATGGTTCCATGCTATTATATTATCAACCTTGGATGTTTTATATGCATTTATATGCTATTTTATATGATTTTTTGATAGAGGCGAGGGTGTCCCGATCTTTCGATGAGATGATAACTATCAATTTGGTGGAGACGACTTTGACTATCCGACTACAAACGTGCACGACGTTGCGCCTTAGCAATCGCTAAACCAATCTCCTGAGGTTACTGACGATGCTGGAAGCACGGTCAGCCTGACCACGAAGGTCTATTCCTGCAAGCAATCGAAGAACGAGCAAGAATATGATAAAGCAATCTGAATATTGCAAATAAATATGAAGTATTGATAATGGTGGGGATCCGGAAGCGGTCTTGGTCTGGTCGTTGGACACAAACGAAGTACATGAAGTTGCAATGGCTAACTTTTAACTAAACAAATCCCCAAAGTCTAAACGACGCCCTAAGGGCTGTATATATGGAGGAAGAGAGGGGAATTTCGTGGCCCTTGAGGGTGGGGTCCGAAACCAACCCTAACTCTTGTTTCCCCACACATACGGACTCTAAAAATAGCCTATACTTAAGTATTTCGAAATTACATGGGCCTGGCCCATTAATAAGGTGACGCAGCACCTAGAATAGCCTATGGACGAATATTATGAAGTGGCATCTTGTATATTTCGTCCATGGCTTCATGCACTCCTTATGGCGGCTTCAAAGTCCTGAAATCATCACTTGTAACTCCGTTCTTGATCCCCTTGCGCATGCCATCAACTTCATGCGTGTTCTTGCTCCAATGTTCATCCTTCTCCAAGCTAGGCCCTTCATTTGAAAGCAAAACAAATGTATCCAATTTAGGCAGCATCATAATCTCATGAACATTAGAATCATTACCAAGAAACGAAAGTACCTGGTAATTTAATTGGCGTGCGCGAGCTCTAGTAATTGGTCCAGTATATGTAACAGTAGGGGCTGTGGGTGTAACAATGGTATTGATGTCCTCATCATCCTCCCCTTCTTGAAATGAAGTCGTCCTCGACGGAAGCTCATCTTCCTCACCCAAATAAGGCTTCAAATCTGCAATATTAAAAGTGGGACTAACCCCAAAATCTGCAGGTAGCTCAAGTTTATATGCATTATCATTTATTTTCTCTAAAACCTTAAAAGGACCATCAGCACGTGGCATTAGCTTTGATTTGCGCAGATTAGGAAATCTATCTTTACGCAAATGTAACCAAACAAGATCTCCAGGTGCAAACACAACATGTTTTCTACCCTTATCTCCAGCAAGTTTATATTTAGCATTCATACGCTCAATATTTTCCTTAGTTAACTCATGCATTTTTAAAATCAATTTAGAACGTTCTTTAGCATCAAAATTAACCTTCTCCGAAGATGGAAGAGGCAACAAATCAATAGGTGCACGAGGTAGAAAACCATACACAATTTCAAAAGGGCACATCTTAGTAGTAGAATGCAATGAACGATTATAAGCAAATTCAATATGAGGCAAGCATTCTTCCCACATTTTCTTGTTATTCTTCAAAACAGCCCTAAGCATAGTAGACAATGTTCTATTGACTACTTCAATTTGTCCATCAGTTTGGGGGTGACAAGCAGTACTAAAAAGCAGCTTAGTCCCCAACTTAGCCCATAAACATCTCCAAAAGTGGCTAAGAAATTTAGTATCACGATCTGAAACAATAGTATTTGGCACACCATGTAAGCGAATAATTTCACGAAAGAACAAATCAGCAACATTAACAGCATCATCGCTTTTATGACATGGTATAAAGTGTGCCATTTTCGAGAACCTATCCACGACAACAAATATGCTATCCCTCCCCTTCTTTGTTCTAGGTAAACCTAAAACAAAGTCCATAGATATATCCTCCCAAGGAACACTAGGTACAGGCAAAGGCATATATAAACCATGAGGATTGAGTCGTGACTTAGCTCTTTGACATGTAGTGCAGCGAGCAACAAAACGCTCAACATCCCGTCTCATCTTTGGCCAAAAGAAATGTGTAGCAAGTATATCCTCCGTCTTCTTGACGCCAAAGTGTCCCATTAATCCTCCTCCATGCGCCTCCTGCAACAACAAAAGACGAACGGAGCTAGCTGGAATGCATAGCTTGTTAGCACGAAACACAAATCCATCGTTAAGAACGAACTTGTTCCAAGTTCTCCCTTCCTTACAATTCTGCAATACATCTTTAAATTCAGCATCATTAACATATTGATCCTTGATGGTTTCCAAACCAAATATTTTAAAGTCAAGTTGTGAAAGCATAGTATAACGACGAGACAAGGCATCAGCAATAACATTTTCTTTACCCTTCTTGTGTTTAATCACATAAGGGAAAGTCTCAATGAATTCAACCCATTTAGCATGTCGACGGTTCAGTTTTGCTTGACTTTTAATGTGTTTCAAAGATTCATGATCAGAATGTATAACAAATTCCTTGGGCCATAAATAATGTTGCCATGTTTCTAAGGTCCGAACAAGAGCATATAATTCTTTATCATAAGTAGAATAGTTCAGACTAGGCCCACTCAATTTTTCAGAAAAGTATGCAACAGGTTTTCCATCTTGTAATAACACACCTCCTAATCCAATTCCACTAGCATCACATTCAAGCTCAAAAGTCTTATTGAAATTAGGAAGTTGGAGTAAAGGAGCATGTGTCAACTTATCTTTCAATACCGTGAAGGCTTCTTCCTGTGCGGTACCCCAAACAAAAGGTACATCCTTCTTTGTAAGCTCGTTGAGAGGTGCAGCAATGGTGCTGAAATCTCTCACAAAACGCCTATAGAAACCAGCGAGGCCAAGGAAACTCCTCACTTGTGTGACCGTTTTGGGCTGCGGCCAACTCTCAATAGCTTCAATCTTGGCTTTATCAACTTCAATTCCCTATGGAGTAACAACATAGCCAAGAAAAGATACTCGGTCGGTGCAAAAGGTGCACTTTCCAAGGTTACCAAACAAACGTGCATCACGTAGAGCAATAAAAACAGCACGTAAATGTTCCAAATGTTCCTCCAAAGATTTGCTATAAATCAATATGTCATCAAAGTAAACTACCACAAATCGTCCAATGAAAGCACGTAAAACTTCGTTCATTAACCTCATGAAAGTACTAGGTGCATTAGTTAACCCAAAAGGCATGACTAACCACTCATATAATCCAAACTTAGTTTTAAATGCTGTTTTCCATTCATCTCCCAATTTCATACGAATTTGATGGTAACCACTACGCAAATCAACTTTGGAGAATATTGTAGAGCCACTCAATTCATCAAGCATATCATCTAGCCTAGGAATAGGATGACGATAACGAATAGTAATATTATTAATGCCTCTACAATCAACGCACATACGCGACGTACCATCCTTTTTCGGCACTAAAATGATAGGAACAGCACAAGGACTAAGGGATTCGCGTATATAACCTTTGTCGAGCAGTTCTTGTACTTGACGCATAATCTCCTTCGTCTCCTCTGGATTGGTACGGTATGATGCCCGGTTGGGTAATGATGCACCGGGAATTAAGTCAATTTGATGCTCAATCCCGCGAATAGGTGGTAATCCCGGTGGCACGTCTTGTGGAAAGACGTCGGCGAACTCCTGCAAAATGTTAGTGACAGCAGGAGGCAAAGAGGAAGGCGCGTCCTCGAATGAAAATAATGCCTCTTTGCACACAAAAGCATAGCAAACAGATTTGCTAAAATCTAGATCATCAATATCAGATTTGGTGGCAAGTAAACATGCACTTTTCAATTTAATTTCAGAAGCAACACTAGATTGTTTATTATTATTAGGCTGCATTTGTTGCTCAAATTCTTTTGCCACAATCTGATTTTCACTCTTAGTTTTCTCCTGTTTTGCTTTATTAGCTCTATTAATATCATCTTTCAAAATGGAATCAGGAGTCATAGGAAGCAAAGTAATATTTTTATCCTTATGAACAAGAGTATACTGATTGTTTCTACCATGGTGAATAGAATTTTTATCAAATTGCCATGGTCTACCAAGTAATAAGGAACATGCTTGCATCGGTACCACATCACAATCAACATAATCAGCATATGTAGAGATACTAAAATGCACACGAACAGTACGTGTTACCTTAACCTTGCCGCTGTTGTTGAACCATTGGATGTAGTAAGGATGTGGATGTGGTCTTGTGGTGAGAGATAGCTTCTCCACCATCTCGATGCTAGCCAAGTTGTTGCAACTCCCTCCATCTATGATCACGCGAACAGAACGTTCCTTCACAACTCCCTTTGTATGGAACAAATTATGCCTCTGATTTTGCTCAGCTTGTGTAACCTGCACACTCAAAACACGTTGAGCAACTAAACATTCATACCTGTCAGCATCTTCAGGAGCCATGTATTGCGTCTCATGATCAGAATCGTCTCCACCGTGTTCGTCACGTGTAATAAGAGCCAAAGTCTCCTCATCATAGTCACTAGCGGACTCATACCCACCATCCTCAGTAACAATCATCACACGCTTAGATGGGCATTCTCTCGCATAATGACCTCCACCCTTGCAACGTCGACAAATAATATCATGTGTTTGCCCTGTTGATGCCATGGATGAAGAAGAGCCCTTTGCAGGCCCAGAAGGTGTGCTCTTGGCAGATAGTGGTGATTGTGCCTGCTTTATTGTATCACGGTTGGAGGTGGCAGCCGACGGAGGCGCCGGTGAAGCAGAACGTGTGGAAGTAGATGATGCACGTGGTGTCCATGAAGAAGGTCGACCTGCAGAAAAGTTAGTCCGCGCCAATGCCTGTCGATCCTGCACTTCACGTTCAGCTTTATAGAGGCGAGGGTGTCCCGATCTTTCGATGAGATGATAACTATCAATTTGGTGGAGACGACTTTGACGATCCAACTACAAATGTGCACGACGTTGCGCCTTAGCAATCGCTAAACCAATCTCCTGAGGTTACTGACGATGCTGGAAGCACGGTCAGCCTGACCACGAAGGTCTATTCCTGCAAGCAATCGAAGAACGAGCAAGAATATGATAAAGCAATCTGAATATTGCAAATAAATATGAAGTATTGATAATGGTGGGGATCCGGAAGCGGTCTTGGTCTGGTCGTTGGACACAAACGAAGTACATGAAGTTGCAATGGCTAACTTTTAACTAAACAAATCCCCAAAGTCTAAACGACGCCCTAAGGGCTGTATATATGGAGGAAGAGAGGGGAATTTCGTGGCCCTTGAGGGTGGGGTCCGAAACCAACCCTAACTCTTGTTTCCCCACACATACGGACTCTAAAAATAGCCTATACTTAAGTATTTCGAAATTACATGGGCCTGGCCCATTAATAAGGTGACGCAGCACCTAGAATAGCCTATGGACGAATATTATGAAGTGGCATCTTGTATATTTCGTCCATGGCTTCATGCACTCCTTATGGCGGCTTCAAAGTCCTGAAATCATCACTTGTAACTCCGTTCTTGATCCCCTTGCGCATGCCATCAACTTCATGCGTGTTCTTGCTCCAATGTTCATCCTTCTCCAAGCTAGGCCCTTCATTTGAAAGCAAAACAAATGTATCCAATTTAGGCAGCATCATAATCTCATGAACATTAGAATCATTACCAAGAAACGAAAGTACCTGGTAATTTAATTGGCGTGCGCGAGCTCTAGTAATTGGTCCAGTATATGTAACAGTAGGGGCTGTGGGTGTAACAATGGTATTGATGTCCTCATCATTTTTGGGACTAACCTATTAACCTAGAGCCCAGTGGCAGTTTCTGGTTTTTCCTTGTTATAGAGTATCGCAGAAAAGGAAAATCAAACAGAGTCCTATTGACCTGAAACTTCAAGGAACTTATTTTTGGACCAGCAGAAGCCCAGGGAGTATCGGAGTTGGACCCGGAGAGTCCCGGGCTGACCATGAGGGTGGGAGCGCGCCCACCCCCTGGGCGCGCCCCCTGCCTTGTGGACATACCGAAGGTCCACCGACGTACTTCTTCCTCCCATATATACCCATATACCCTAAAAACTTCGGAGAGCACAATAGATCGGGAGTTCCGCCGCCAGAAGCCTCCGTAGCCACCGAAAACCAATCTAGACCCATTCCGGCAGCCTGCCGGAGGGGGCAACCCCTCTCCGATGGCCATCTTCATCATCCCGGCGCTCTCCATGACGAGGAGGGAGTAGTTCTACCTCGGGGTTGAGGGTATGTACCAGTAGCTATGTGTTTGATCTCTCTCTCTCTCTCGTGTTCTTGAGGTGGTATGATCTTGATGTATCGCGAGCTTTGCTATTATAGTTGGATCTTATGATGTTTTCTCCCCCTCTACTCTCTTGTAATGGATTGAGTTTTCCCTTTGAAGTTATCTTATCAGATTGAGTCTTTAAGGATTTGAGAACACTTGATGTATGTCTTGTGTGGGATACCCGTGGTGACAATGGGGTATTCTATTGATCCACTTGATGTATGTTTTGGTGATCAACTTGCGGGTTCCGCCCATGAACCTATGCATAGGGGTTGGCACACGTTTTCATCTTGACTCTCCGGTAGAATCTTTGGGGCACTCTTTGAAGTACTTTGTGTTGGTTTGAATAGATGAATCTGAGATTGTGTGATGCATATCGTATAATCATACCCATGGATACTTGAGGTGACATTGGAGTATCTAGGTGACATTAGGGTTTTGGTTGATTTGTGTCTTAAGGTGTTATTCTAGTACGAACTCTATGATAGATTGAACGGAAAGAATAGCTTCATGTTATTTTACTACGGACTCTTGAATAGATCGATCAGAAAGGATAACTTTGAGGTGGTTTCGTACCCTACCATAATCTCTTCGTTTGTTCTTTGCTATTAGTGACTTTGGAGTGACTCTTTGTTGCATGTTGAGGGATAGTTATGTGATCCAATTATGTTATTATTGTTGAGAGAACTTGCACTAGTGAAAGTATGAACCCTAGGCCTTGTTTCAACACATTGCAATACTGTTTGTGCTCACTTTTATCATTAGTTACGTTGCTGTTTTTATATTTTCAGATTACAAAAACCTTTATCTACCATACATATACCACTTGTATCACCATCTCTTCGCCGAACTAGTGCACCTATACAATTTACCATTGCATTGGGTGTGTTGGGGACACAAGACACTCTTTGTTATTTGGTTGCAGTGTTGCTTGAGAGAGACCATCTTCATCCTACGCCTCGTACAGATTGATAAACCTTAGGTCATCCACTTGAGGGAAATTTGCTACTATCCTACAAACCTCTGCACTTGGAGGCCCAACAACGTCTACAAGAAGAAGGTTGTGTAGTAGACATCACCGGCAATGTTACTTGTGCACATTAGTGATCATCGATCTATACCGTCCATTGCATACATACCATATCATCTTGGTATCATCATATCATCTCTTGTGTCACAAGATTGTTCCCGCATATACTGCTATCTTGGTTTGTGCATTTCGCATTGTGGCCAAAGAAAAAAATGAAGAAGAGAGAATAAGCTTTTAAGTAAAGAGAAAACAAAGAGCTTGTAAGCAATAGCCATAACATCATACCACATTGCATATCAAATTGCCATCATTGATCATCTTGGATCATCGTGAGTACAACATCGAGAATCATATATACATAGCATACTTGGGATAGAAGTCGTTGTATTTTTGTCTCTTATAGGTTGTGCACAAGTGTTGTATCCTCCTATTGAGCAAACATGCTAGTGTCTCTCTAGCGTTGTGCAACAAGAGCATTTTCTGTGGATTCCACATTTTGAGCTTGTTCCTTGGTTTTACGACCCCATTTATCTATCCATGCATGTGTTTCCGTGTACCATTGAGTGCTATTGGTCTACTTGTTTCACTTGCAAATTTGTGAATGTCACACCCTAGTTAGTTCAAGCATCAGAGTGTGCATCATGTTTAAATTCCTTTTAAATTTGAAATGGGGATGACAGAACCCCCAGCACCCCCCTTGGAACAACTAGGGTTTACTAAAAACTTTACCAATGAACCTGAAATGCCCTTCTAAAAAGCCCACCCTTTTTGTTTTGGGTTAAAACCTTTGACAAAAATGGTGCACATTTTTCTAGGACATCAAAGGTCATTGGATTAATCCTTATGGTATTTGCATTTGGGCATTTAAATGCTATAAAATATTTTAAATGCTCAAATAATCATAAACTAAAATGTTTGCTGTTGGATATATTCTAAGCTATGGCCATGATTAATTTTATGATTTATGGTAATGCCCTGGTATTTTTGATAAAGCCCTGAAGTTACAGAAATAATAAATAAATAAGAAAAACAGAAAAAAGGAGAGAGAGAGAAACTTACCAGGCGCAGCCCACCAGCCCACCTGGCTCGGCCCAGTCGACTGGCTCTTGCCAGTCGTCCTCCTCCTCTCGCCAGGAGGACGAGGAGCGCGTGGCCGGCGCCCGCGGCCACACGCCGGCCACCTCCTGCATCCGCCGACGCCCTGGAGGCGCCTACGAGTGCCACGCCGACCCCCACGTCTCCCTCTCTTCCTTCCCACTCTCCCCGTGGCCTCTCCCTCTCTCTGGCTCTCTCCCCATCTTCCTGCCGAGCGCAGCCGTCGCAGCCGACAAGCTTCACCGCAGCCACCGCCGTCCATTCGTTGCCCCATCATGCCAGGAAGCTCCGCCGTCGTCGACTACATCAAGTAGGCCGAGCCCCGAGTGCTCGCTCGCCCCGGAGACGCTGCACCGAGCTCGTCCTCAACTCCGGCCACCGGAGATCCCCTTCGCCGCCCCGCTCGCTCCAGCCCTTCCCCGAGCTCGCCGTTCGCTCCCCTGCAACCGCTGTCAGCTCCGCCACCGTTTCCCCCTCTCCCCGCGCTCGTCCGCGTCCTCTAACCACCTCTGCCATCGAAGCCGAAGCTCGCTGCCGCCACCGCACGTCGTCGTCATGGCCACAGCCATGTTGGGACGCCACCGAGCACGCCTTCGTCTTCCACGCACCCGCAGGAGCCCGTAGCACCCTCGCACGCCCCTCGTCGTGCCCCCTAGCGACTAGCTCGTCCTCGCCCGAACTCCGGCGACCGCCAAGGTCATTGCCGGCGTCGTTCCCGGCCTCCCCGAGCTCCACTTTCTCCACCAAACGACATGGCTCGCTCCCTGCGTCACGTAGCTGCTCTCCACCGTCGATTTGGTCGCCGGAGACGCAAAGCCGAGCCCCTCCGCCACGTCTGTCATCACCGGCGTCAAGCCGCCGGCGAGTTGACCCTGTTTGACCCCCGTGTGGGCCCAGGTAGACCCCCCTGAGTCTATGACAGGTGGGGCCGGTCTGCTAATCAGTTTAAGATTAGTTTTAACTAATTTTAATTAGTTTAGTCACTGACATGTGGGCCCAGGCCCCACTGACAGTCAATTAGCACTAACATAATTCTATTAATTAGTTGTGACACTGACAGACAGGGCCCACCAGTCAGGTTTGACCTGGCCGACCCAGTTGACCCGCTGACGTCACACCTATGTCATGCTGACGCATTAATTCAATTACTGGATTTATTCTTTAATAGGAAATTCTAGAAAATAGCCAAAACTTCTAAAAATCATAGAAAATCAACCATAGCTCCAAATGCAAAGATTTATATATGAAAAATGATCAGAAAAATTCAATCTATCCATCTGTAATGGTTTCATGCATGACATAACAAGTTAACCTTGATGTTTAAGCAGAATAAGGTAATGCACTAATAAGGCCATGTTTAATGAGCTAACATTTGAATCTTTGATTCAAATGAGTTCATCCCCTTCTGTTTTAGCTTGCATTAGGCCAAGACACTTTCATCTTGACATGTCATAGCATGCATCATATTGTTGCATATTGCCATGTGTTGATTATGTTCGGTGTGTCTTTCGTGGTAGGTTCTACCTCCGAGGATAACCCCGAGTATCCGTCTGAAGGGCAGTACCCTACTACCTCTACAACAGGCAAGCAACCCATTGATCATTCCGATACAAACCCATGTTCTCGCTTCTGCTCTTGTTTACTGCATTAAGACAACACGATTCAAACTGTTGTGTGCTACGGTAGTTGAACCCTTATCCTCTGCATGACCTGTCATTGCCACAGTAACTAGATGAAACCCACTAGCATGTGTAGGAGTTGATTGAGCCATGTATGTGATTCCTACCTTGCTATGCCTGCTATGCTTAGAGTTGTGTCAGGTCTGGTTCATCTGGGTGATGGGCTAGAGTGATATGATTATGTCGGTAATGAGAAGGATGTGTTAAACATGTTTTGGTAAAGGTATCGATGAGAGGCCATGTAGGAGTACATGGTGGTTTGTTTCATTGAGGCCGTCCATAAGAACTGAGATCTGTATGCGTGATTTAAGATTCAGTTACTACCACACATTGGGCCCTGAAATATGACCCCGCTCGACTTACTGACCCATCTCGTCCTCTGTCCAGGAGTTGCAACTAGTTTCTGGTGTTTGTAGGTTATGTGTTGGCGGCCGTGCGTAGCGCTGACCCTAGGGGTGGGCTATGATGCGGTAGATACACCGTGGCACGATGTACCGAGTCGCCCGTTTGGTGTCTCGGGAACCCTGCACACATCGTTTGGGGCCGTTGAGGACACCCCGGCCGGATTTCCTTGCGGATGGAACCTGAATAGGCGATAAACCTAGACTAGAGACTTGTGAGGTTAGTCAGGTCGTGGTCTGCACCCACGTCGGTTTTCGCTTGAAGTCTGCCGAGCACATGTCGTGTGCAGACGCTAAGTGGTGGAAACATGTGTGACGAAGTACACCCCTGCAGGGTATAAAACTATTTGAATAGCCGCGTCCGCGGTAAAGGACTACTTGGTTGCCTATACAGTTCATAGACAAGTTAATGGTTACTACTAAAAGACTCAAGATAAGTGTGAGTACCGAGGATGGCCCTCTCGTAGGATGACGAGGGAGAATCCCCGGTGGAGTATTGTGTTGGTGAGTAGTGGACTCGTGTGTGAAAACTATTTTACTAGTGGAGTTCCGTAGGATAGCTTAGCCAAGAGTCAAAGCTGGCTTGCTGCAATAACCCCACCACCTTCTTGAGAATGAGCATGTATAGTAGGTTCTGTTGTAAGACTTGCTGAGTACCTTTGTACTCATGTTTGCTAAATTACTATTTTCAGACGACAACACCGCCCCCTCCGATGGGTTCTACGTAGACCTTGACGTCGATGAGTGACTAGCCACCCAGGTGGTGATCCTGGACATGGAGGGCCCTATGTAGATAGACAGGCTTCGAGAAGCTTTCTTTCTTTCTAGCGTCTATACTCAGACTAGTTGCTTCCGCTTGTGCTGGTACGATTGTATGACTTGAGTGTCGGGTCATGTGACCCCTATCTGTATGAACATGTTATGTATGGCTCTCTGGAGCCTTTAAATAAAGTACTTGAGTTATAGAGTTTTGTTGTGATGCCATGTTGTATGTACTCATATCGGGCATATTGTGTGTATGATTGAAATGCTTGGTATGAGTGGGATCCGACAATCTAGTTGTTTATCCTTGGCAGCCTTTCTTATGGGGAAATGTAGTCTAGTGTTCCTCAAGCCATAGCAGTCCGCTACAGCCCGGTTCACCAGAGTCCTGCTAGCCCAGCACTACTGCTCAGGACACTTGACTGGCCGGCATGTGTTTCAAGTCGTTCCTGTGTCTGTCCCTTCGGGGAAATGTCACGTGGTGACATCCGGAGTCCTGCCTAGCCTGCTACAGCCCGGGTTCCCCGGACTCCTGCTAGCCAGTGCTACAGCCCGGAATCACTCGCTGATGACCGACATGCTCGATGTGATTCATGTATGCCTGTCTCCATAGGTTTGTGCCGCTTTGGGTTCACGAATAGCCATGTCGGCCCGGGTTCTCTGTCATATGGATGCTAGCGACACTATCATATACGTGAGCCAAAAGGCGCAAACGGGCCCGGGCCATGGTAAGGCGACACCATGGGATACCGTGCGTGAGGCCGCAAAGTGATATGAGGTGTTACCGGCTAGATCGATGTGGCTTGGAATCGGGGTCCTGACAGTGAATCTCTTTCAACATTATTGACTCTTGCTAGCATTTTGCATCAATTGTTTGTGCCACTATCCACACCAAGCTCCACCAAAAGCTTTACTTGTGTAGCTGTGAGAATTGACAAGATCTGGTACCAATTGTGCTATTTCCTTGATACATTATTGAGTGATCATTGATCTATTTTCAACATTTGACAAGGTACATTTGGTCTAGTTATTCTCTTTCTCCCACTCACATTTGCTCGAGTCTTCTGATGGATAGGCAAAGCACTTCATCTCCAGTCTTCGACGACATCTACGACGCGAACAACTCCAACACCAAAACTCCCCACTTCAGACTACAATGAGCAATGCAAGGCCTCGAGAACATCGGCACCGACTTACGACAATCCGAAGAACGGACAAGGGACTACTTAGACGATACGTTCGAATACCACAACAAAAGGATGGACAAACACATGGAGGAAATCCGACAAGTGTTGTCCACCTACAAGTCTTTGTCCCCTTCGTCATCCTCAAGGCGGCAACGAGCAAGTCGCAAATCCTCATAGCGCCCATGCGATGCAAGCGCAATTCATCCATGTCTACATCTCCATGGCGACCATCATCACATTCGTGATCCACATTGTCATGAAGGGAAAGTCACCTCCAAGAATCATGTGCACGACGACGACGAACGACACCTTCTATGAGCTCAAGAATGACAACGACACCATCAACATGAAGATGCTCAAGACGGGCAAACCTACAAGTCCCAACAAGCTCTACATCAAAGCTACGGCCAAACTTCATGAGCACAAGAGAAGATCGCGAGACAAGCACCACCAAGAGGAAGCTACGGCTACCACCACCACCACTTCGGCATCTTCACCAAGTGCTATCAAGGCATCTTCACCTTTGGACGTACGTCATCTTCGCCTACTTCCCATTAGTACACCTACGTCGAAATCATCAAGTCCAAGGCGACCACCTACAAGCGAGGGCGACCCTTCCATCTTGGGAAGCCCCTCAAGGAAGCTGACCGACCATGGGAAACTCCCTTGGGTCATGGAGACGAGCTACGAGGTGGCACAACAAATGGGCCTCCTACAACAAGACGGCGACAAGACGGTTGAGCAAGGGCCATTCCCTTTGACCACGACGGCGAGCGCGAACCTCTTCAACAACATGAAGATGGCGCCCCAATGGGACTCATACTCCGCGTCAAGCTATGAGACCGCACATGAGACTTTATCTTTGGTCTCGGAGGAGAGTGATGATTTGCCACTTCCTATGGCATTCACCTTTGGAGGCATTATGGATGAGGAGGTTGAGCACGGGACTATCCCTTTAACCAAGTCGGTGATAGGAGTTCAGCATGGAGACATTTGCACCAACATCTCTCTGACAACTATATATGATGAGTGCCCCAATTGCTATGTGAGGAGAGCCACCACCCCATGAGTGAGATGAGTGACTCCACCATAAATGACACTGGGTGCATTTCCTATGAGAGGATGAGTGTGACCACCACTAGCCCCACACATGAGAGCATGCCACACATCCTATGTGAGGTTGAGAGCCATTTGAGTGACTCCACCAACCATATGAGTGAGAGCATCCTACCGGGAGTGAGTGAGCCACAACACTTAGTGAGTGAGATAGTTGAGCCGACACGTGAGGCCACTATGATTTCTAACGACTTAACCTCTACTCCTAGTGTGTTTTCTTCTTTGGTGATAGATGTCCTACAAGACGAAGTGCCAATCCTCGATGAGTCCATACCTCCAATGGGCAAACCGATGGCCATGATGGACGATTATGCACCCCCACATGGTACCATCAAGTTGATGAAGCTATTGACCAAGTGTCAAATTTTGCAACCTCATCTACAACACATGAGCAGAGATCGAAAGGTAACATAGTGATGGTACTTCACTTGTCCCACTAGTGGACTGTCTTACAAATGATTGCTTGCATGATGATGATCACCTTATGGATTCATCGCATATTATGTCATGTTTCGATATGCCACCCATTTATGATGAATATGATGATGAGCATGTTGAATTGCCTAGTTGTGATGCTATGCTCCATAGGATATGATGTGAAAATTCTATTGGTCACATTATGTTTGACAATCCATTAAACTTGTCATATGCTATGAGTGAGATCTCCCATATTGCATCATTACAATCTCAACATAGTAACTATGCATATCCACTTAAAATCAACTCCATTTGCACTTATGGCAGAGATGACAAGATCATGGTTATTGGATTTTGCTTCTCTTGCGATGATATTGCTATGCTGCCTTTGCAAAATTTGTGCAATTCATCTCACATGCCATGCCATAAAAATTATTGTGTATCGCATGATTACGTCCGTTGTGTGCACCATATGCATAACAATGCTCTAGATATTACTAGTGATGTATTACACAATTTGAGTCTCCATTATGCTATACATAAAAACAAACCTATCATGATGGACGACATGTTTATATATCATGCAACTCATTTATTTGAGCATTGGATATTTTGTGCTAACCAACACATGCACGCATGCATCTTAATGGATGATGTGTACATATACCACTCACACACGATTTTTTCCTTTGCCTTTGTTTTGTGTAGGTACTCATGCAAACTCGTCAACCTCTCAATCCCATGAGTTGACGAAACGAGCTCTTGAGAGCACCGATGCTTTGTGATTCTGTGGAGTATCCTTACTACCATTCCCTTTGCGCAAGGACTACACACATTTCTTTTACTTTCCTCTCACGTGGCTATGGGCTATATACCTGATGAGGACATGAATACCTTGGATACGACCAAAAATATTGCATACATGCATATTTGTCAGGTGATTTCTAATGCAAACTATTCAATAATCTATTTATGTTATCCAGAACAAAAATACTTCACACACTTTTGTGTTTTGTCTAATTGCAGGTGTATGGGACATTTGTACAATCCACATATGAAGATAAGGGAAAAGGAGAAGTTTAGGTTGTGTTCAAAAAGTCCTCTCACGTCACTTTTGGGCCAAGACAAGATAGAGTCCAAGTCTCTCACGTTCTGGATTCAGATTCGGACTGCACAGACATACCTAACTCAAAACGCCAACAACTTTTTCATACGGACTCCGAATTGGGTGATTCTTTTTTTGTTGGAAACTAGATTTCGTGCTCTTTCCAACCCAATTGGATTCACCTTCAAATTCTTCCGGAGCGTTGAGTTACGGACGAAACAATCTGACGTTGCAGCAGAATCCGAGTCAAACTACAAGCCCAAAGGTGTTGCATCACCTCCACTTGGGCCCATGAGCCTTGTACGACCTAGGGTTAGTTTTAGGCTGCCTTGGGACGTCCTCCCACCTCCTTGGCCGCCACCCCTTGCTCCTATATAAGTAGATCCATCTAGTAGCTTTTTCCTTGGGATTTGTTTAGTTAAAAGTTAGCCATTGCAACTTCGTGTACTTCGTTTGTGTCCAACGACCAGACCAAGACCGCTTCCGGATCCCCACCATTATCAATACTTCATATTTATTTGCAATATTCAGATTGCTTTATCATATTCTTGCTCGTTCTTCGATTGCTTGCAGGAATAGACCTTCGTGGTCAGGCTGACCGTGCTTCCAGCATCGTCAGTAACCTCAGGAGATTGGTTTAGCGATTGCTAAGCGCAACGTCGTGCACGTTTGTAGTCGGATCGTCAAAGTCGTCTCCACCAAATCGATAGTTATCATCTCATCGAAAGATCGGGACACCCTCGCCTCTATCAAGTGGTATCAGTTTTCAGGTTGCTCGGTGAGAATTTCCAGTTTTCCTAGATTAGATTTATTTTCTTACCTATTGTCCAAGAAAAAGCCACAAAAAAGAGTTAGATCTATTCATCCTTGGTCCATGCCAGTCTGAGCCTTTGCAATTTTCTTTTCATTGCTTGCATAGTTGAATTATCGGTTGCATCATCGTGTCGAGTTGCTGGTCTTAGTGTCTAGTTCGTTTAGAGTTTCGAGTTCTGTTCACATTAGTCACGCCACCGCTGCATCATTATCTCTTCCGCTGTCCACCACCCATCCATCAATTTCCACCACGTGTTACCCACCATTCATTGTCATAATAATAGTTGAGATCGTTCACATCTTCACTTGATCCAATCTGCATCTTATCTAGTTTGTTTTGGAAAGAGGGAGAAAAAAAGAGAGAAAAAAACGAGAGAAAAAAAAAGGAGAAAAAAAAAGTCAGAGAAAAAAAAGGAGAGAAAGAAAAAAAAAGTGTGAGGAAAAAAAGAGAGAAGAAAAAAAAACAAAAAAATTGGCACAAACTTTTTCAGAGGAAAGTTGGAGACAAAGTTGTTGATATATCCTGCTTGGCTGTTGTTTCACCTCATTATCTTTACTGCCGTTGTGATCTTCACTTATATCTTGCTGTCCAAAGCTACTTAGTATCCTTCATTGATGCTAGTTGTGCTACGACGTGACCTCATTAGTGTTCTAGGCTCGCGTCTCTAGTTTGGTCTAGCCTAGGACCAGCACAGTACCGTCGTTGAGCGTTTATTCAACATCGCATCTCTGAATTGATTATTGCTAATCTTTTGCTACCATATATAGCCAACCCAGCTCCACATATTTCTACACCGTGTATACGTACGTTCCCCTGGCAATCGCTTTACACAATCTTCAGAGTTATTTGACACCGCTGGTTGCCTGTCACCACCCGCTGCTTGGTAAGAACTTGTAAGATATTGATATTTGCTTTACTGTGAGCGCTTTACCACCACACCCTAGTAGTTCATAGGAACATTATTCTTGAATTTTGTTTCTTGTTTCTACTAATCATGACAGGTTCCGAAGATAGAAGTTCTAGGACGACGGACACATCTTCACCATCACGAGTGTTGGGACAACACACACAAGCACATGGTCAAGTTATCTTTTTACCGTCATTTGAGGGTAGATTTAATCCTACTACTTATCTAGCTTGGGAGCTTGAAGTAGAACAAGTTTTTAGTCACCATGACTTTTCTGAACTTGAGCGAGTGTGAGCAGCCACTAGAGCATTTACTGATTTTGCTTCTGTTTGGTGGAGTGTACATTGTAAGAAAAACATTGATAACCAACCCACAACTTGGAAAGTTTTGAAAGCTATATTGAGACAACAATTTTTGCCTCCTTATTATCGTCGTGAATTGCTTCGCAAATTTGAACAATTTAAACAAGGCAACAACACTGTTCATGCTTACTACCAAGAGTTCAAATCTTATATGCATCATTGTGACATAGAAGAATCTGAGAATGATACAATGAATAGATTTTTTGGTGGTTTGAACCATGATATTCAGGCAAGATTTCAGTATATTCCTCGTTGCATTACTGGTATGTATGTCCGTGCTTGTACCTTTGAGAGACAGATACAGGAGGATGCATTAGGTGACTACAACAACTACTATTCCAGTTCATGCTCACCACCGCCGGTGGGTTCCTCCATCATTGCACCTCGGATTATGAGCGCGGCATCATCTCAAGGGTATGGTACATTGTCAACGTCCGTACCTACATTAGCTACATCTTTGCCACAAGGTAACAGTAAAGATATTGATGATATAAGTTCACATGAGAAAGATGCATGCCTAGTTAACTTGAATGCGTCATGTATTGAGTTACCTGTTGATTTGAGCACACCACCTATTTTAGAGAGTGATCAAACAACTGAAATATCAACAATTTTGAGTGCACCCATTGAATTAACTGTTGATGCAAAAGAACTAATGTTTAATCATTTTCATATGGCCTCCAATCTTGGTGATGATTCTGTGTCCAATGACTTATTGCATGTTTGCTTATTTAAGCATGTTGTAGCATGTAAATTTGATGCAAGTAAGGTTTATTCACCAAAGTTGGGATGGTTTAAGGATGAACATTGCGAATCTTTTCAAATGAATAAGAGCTTCACTTATATGTGCAAACTGAGTTCTAATATTTTCATGCCTTCTACTTCTTGTGATAATTTTTTGGCTTTAGTTTTTTTGAACTATGAAAGTTACTCATGTATACATGTGTCATACGTACAAAAATCAAGGGAAGTTAAACTGGATGACATATACATATACAACATGTACACCTTGTCTCTTTTGTTAGCCACATTTCAGATTAAGCAACGCCGAGGACGGCTTTGTTTTCAAAAAAGGGAGGATGATGAGGATATGAATACCTTGGATACGACCAAAAATATTGCATACATGCATATTTGTCAGGTGATTTCTAATGCAAACTATTCAATAATCTATTTATGTTATCCAGAACAAAAATACTTCACACACTTTTGTGTTTTGTCTAATTGCAGGTGTATGGGACATTTGTACAATCCACATATGAAGATAAGGGAAAAGGAGAAGTTTAGGTTGTGTTCAAAAAGTCCTCTCACGTCACTTTTGGGCCAAGAGAAGATAGAGTCCAAGTCTCTCACGTTCTGGATTCAGATTCGGACTGCACAGACATACCTGACTCAAAACGCCAACAACTTTTTCATATGGACTCCGAATTGGGTGATTCTTTTTTTTTGGAAACTAGATTTCGTGCTCTTTCCAACCCAATTGGATTCACCTTCAAATTCGTCCGGAGCGTTGAGTTACGGACGAAACAATCTGACGTTGCAGCAGAATCCGAGTCAAACTACAAGCCCAAAGGTGTTGCATCACCTCCACTTGGGCCCATGAGCCTTGTACGACCTAGGGTTAGTTTTAGGCTGCCTTGGGACGTCCTCCCACCTCCTTGGCCGCCACCCCTTGCTCCTATATAAGTAGATCCATCTAGTAGCTTTTTCCTTGGGATTTGTTTAGTTAAAAGTTAGCCATTGCAACTTCGTGTACTTCGTTTGTGTCCAACGACCAGACCAAGACCGCTTCCGGATCCCCACCATTATCAATACTTCATATTTATTTGCAATATTCAGATTGCTTTATCATATTCTTGCTCGTTCTTCGATTGCTTGCAGGAATAGACCTTCGTGGTCAGGCTGACCGTGCTTCCAGCATCGTCAGTAACCTCAGGAGATTGGTTTAGCGATTGCTAAGCGCAACGTCGTGCACGTTCGTAGTCGGATCATCAAAGTCGTCTCCACCAAATCGATAGTTATCATCTCATCGAAAGATCGGGACCCTCACCTCTATCAATACCATTTGTCACCTTATGCCCATTTTACCGTGTTCACTTTGCATGTTATGCTTCCATCAATGCCTTTTCCATGCAATTGTGACCCTTGCTTGCACTTACATATGATTCACCATTCTACTACTACTATGTGTATTTGCATGCTTGGTGAAGATACTTGTTGCTATTGTTATGTTCTATACATGCTCCATTCTATTGTTGATTCTTGTGTTGGGAGAGTCATGATGTCCCATTGCTATTTAAATTGGACCTTGCCAATACAATGATGATACATTCCTCATCTCTTGTTTTCATGCTAGTGATATGCCATGTGCATTATATATGCCCACTATTTTCACACATGACATGGTTGCCATAAATACTTCTAGTATGTTGCATCTTCGTGTTACTAGCTTACATGACTTGATCGCTATGATTGCTTGCTTTGTTGCATTACCCATGATCCATTCTTGCTCGATTCATTGGGTTGATGACATATATATTCATGCCTATCACATGATTTATCTTTCTCATTGTCAATTGTCTCTATTAGTTGCATCTCTCATATTGCCTTGTGATGTGTGCAACCATGCTATGTTTATTTATCTTGGAGACTTGGACATCTTACATGTGGTGCATGCTTGTTTGATTGAGCTTAATGCCTTTGGTTGTGCTAGCATCTTATGCCTACATACCATGCCTTACACCCTTGTACTTTCTTATGATAAGAATGATGAAAACACTTGTTGGGTATTTCACCACACGAATGTTTGGTTTCGCATTTCTGCTAACCTCATTTGTTTTTTCGAGTGTTTGGCATGTTCTTTCATTTTGGAGGATTCACAAGGCGGTGTCGTCATGAGACATATTGGTTATGTGAAGGTGTACACGATGTGCAACACCAACATTTGCGAGAAATTCCTAAAGGTGAACTCCTTCTCTTTGAGCCATCCTCAAATACACACAATGGGTTGGTCACTCTTTCAATGTTGTATCCTTCTTCTTGTCTACATGATACATCTATTAGATGGAGCACCAACATTGGAGATGGACCCTATGTACCTTCACATTGAGGAGCGCACGGACTTAGTGGATGCATCACCAGACCACTCTTGCCACGACATCGAGCCATGGTACAACACCACCCATAACAAATTTGCATCTTATGCATGGATTGACTCACATTATGATTGCCTTGTTGCATCTTGCAGTACAATGTCTTCCATGATATATGAGCTTGTGCACTTTCTTATTATATTTGTTGTGATCTTCCTTCATGGCATATTCACACATAATGATCATATTACCTACCATCAATTGCATGATAACATAATCATACTGAGCATCCATTGCCATGTTCATGCTCTTGATATACCATCTCTCTATGACATCATTTTGCACAATGGTATAATTAGTAACTTTGTGCACCATAATAATTGCCACACCCTTGTGTGCACAACGAATGAATTTTCTACCATGAATGCTATGCATCGCATTCTATATCATCTTGATAAGCTTCATGCATCTTGTCACAAACAATCTTGTCGCACAGACTCATACTTACTTGATGTACACTTTCAGTGCGCTAACCATAGTATTTCCAAGTTTCCCTTGTGTTTGCTCGTTTTGCATGTATACCATTCCGAGGACATTGTGAAGTACTTTGATTGCACCATGACATACAAGTTCGTCCTTGACAACCGTTTCCATGGTGATGACGATTATGATATGAGGTCGGATCTTTCCCAAGGCGGGGAGATGATGCGGAGCATCCTACGTTCATCCCCATGTACACCAAGACTACTCCCCAAGCCCTAAGTAGACATACGACGAGACCTCGACCTCGAGCATACACCATCGGACACAAGGTGAACGCGTTCCTAAATGCTTCCCTTTTCCATTCGAGTGAGACATGGTTGCTACCTAAGTCAGGGATACCATGTCTGATCAGGTACATCGACCGTCTCGAAGGAGGAGTAGGAACAACCAGCGTCAAGACTTGTGTAGAGTTTCTGCTAAGCCCGGAACTTCCGGCCACAGTCCGAAACCTCCGCCCCCCCGACCTTCTGGCCCTGCTACACCCATGCCGTCCTGGACCATGCCAACTCTCCGGATAGCCCGGACCATACCGGACCCTCGCTCGGAACCTCTAGCGCCGAAACCTTCTGGCCGTTCCCGGAACTTCTGACCCTGCCTACGCGTAGATAGTCGCACCGAAGCCCATGTACCCTTTCACCCCTCAATTACCCATTCGTGTCTACCACTATATATACTCATTCCCCTCCTCCGGTCTAGGGTTAGCATTGTCTTAGCTCATTTTGGAGATTAGAGCATTGCTCATCCACTTGTACCCCTACTCCATTGGAGACTGATGCCTCCTAGGAGAAGATCCCCCAAGTGGATTCAAGACCCCATCAAGGGAAGATCCCCTCATGGATTTAAGACCTGATAGAGGCAAAGGTGTCCCGATGTTTCGATGAGATGGTGGCTATCGTTTTCTGTGGGAGTCGACCTTGACGATCCGACTACGAACGTGCGAGACGTCGCGCCTTAGCAATCGCTAAACCAACTTCTGAGGGGTTATTGACCACGCCGGAGCACGATCAACCTGACCACGAGGGCCTGTTTCCTGCGAGCAAACGAAGAACAAGCAAGAAACTGAGATTGCAATCTGGATATTGCGAATATAAGATGAAAGCTTTATTGATCAAGGTGGGGTTCTGTGACGTCTTGGTCTGGTCGTTGGACACAAACGAAGTACGCGAAGTTGCAGCTATGGCGAACTTTTAATCTAAACAAAACCCAAAGTCTAAACGACGCCCTAAGGGCTGTATATATGGAGGAAGAGAGGGGAATTTCGTGGCCCTTGAGGGTGGGGTCCGAAACCAACCCTAACTCTTGTTTCCCCACACATACGGACTCTAAAAATAGCCTATACTTAAGTATTTCGAAATTACATGGGCCTGGCCCATTAATAAGGTGACGCAGCACCTAGAATAGCCTATGGACGAATATTATGAAGTGGCATCTTGTATATTTCGTCCATGGCTTCATGCACTCCTTATGGCGGCTTCAAAGTCCTGAAATCATCACTTGTAACTCCGTTCTTGATCCCCTTGCGCATGCCATCAACTTCATGCGTGTTCTTGCTCCAATGTTCATCCTTCTCCAAGCTAGGCCCTTCATTTGAAAGCAAAACAAATGTATCCAATTTAGGCAGCATCATAATCTCATGAACATTAGAATCATTACCAAGAAACGAAAGTACCTGGTAATTTAATTGGCGTGCGCGAGCTCTAGTAATTGGTCCAGTATATGTAACAGTAGGGGCTGTGGGTGTAACAATGGTATTGATGTCCTCATCAAGACCCCATCTCCTCACGGGTTGGGAAGAACTAGCTACCTTTGTATCCCCCTTTTTTGGATTTGAATCATGTATCTCTCTTTGTGTTCATGGATCTAGCACATGTGTGATCATTTCTTGTTGAGTTGAGTGTTTCCTCTCGCTTCCCCTTGTGTTTTCCCTCTCTTGTTCGTCGTGTTCTTAGCGGGATCCCGTCCACATCGTGAAAGATTGCCCCCTAGGGATTCCACCCTACATTGGGTCTCATGTTGGAGCTTTTTAGCAAGTCCACATACTCAACCAACATTTAGTCTTCTATGATTGCTAATACTCACAACATATACATGGAGCAAAAAGTTTCAGGCGGACACATATAAAGATAGGGGCTTATAGTTTCGCCTCCCAACTTATTCACCTCAAGGGTGATGTCAACAATAATAACTCATGATCACTCATACCAACTGGATATATGTTCCTAGATCTTTCCCTACCACATGATGCTTGCAAAAGAGAAAAATAAGAAGGAATAGAGGAGAACACTTTGACTCTTGCATAAAAAGTAAATACATACAAGTAAAAGATAGGCCCTTCGCCGAGGGAAGCAGAGGTTGTCATGCGCTTTTTGGTTTTGGATGCACAGTTTCTTAATGCAAAAGAACGTCATGTTATATTGCCCCGTTTGATAGCAACCTTTATTATGCAGTCCATCGCTTTTATTACTTTGGCATGACAAGTTTGTACAATGCTTATTTTCCCTTACAATAAAATATCAAACATATTTAGAAGCGATTTTTATTGCCTTATGCACTGATGACAACTTACTTGGAGGATCTTATTCAATCCATAGGTAGGTATCTCTATTTGGAGGATCTTATTCAATCACATGAGACCGGGTTTAAGATTTTTGGATGCACAAGTAGTATCTCTATTTGGTGTAGATTTTTGGCTAGCAAAGATATTGGGCAAGCACCACATGTTGGAGAATCTATAACAATATAACTTCTATGTGAATATGAACAAACATACATCATTACGCTGTTTTCCATGTCCAATGTCAACAATTTGACATAAAATACTTAATGGGGGCTCACTGATGAGGACATCAATACCATTGTTACACCCAAAACCGTGCTGCTATACATACTGGACCAATTACTAGAGCTCGCGCACGCCAATTAAATTACCAAGTACTTCCGTTTCTTGGTAATGATTCTAATCTTCATGAGAATATGATGCTGCCTAAATTGGATACATTTGTTTTGCTTACAAATGAAGGGCCTAGCTTGGAAAACAAGGATGGTCATTGGAGTAAGAACAAACATGGAGATGATGGCATGTGCAAGGGGAACAAGAACAGAGTTTCAAGTGATAATTCAGGACTTTGAAGCCACCATAATGAGTGCATGAAGGCTTGGACGGAATATACAAGATGTGACTTCACAAATTTCGTCCAGAGGCTATTATAGGTGCTGCGTCACCTTATAATTGGGCCAGGCCCATGTAATTTCGAAATACTTAAGAATAGGCTGTTTTTAGAGTCTGTATGTGTGGGGAAACACAGCTAGGGTTGGTTTTGGACCCTTCCTACAAGGGGTCATGAAATTCCCCTACTCCTCCATATATACAGCCTTTAGGGCATCGTTTAGTCTTTTGGTTTTGTTTAGATTAAAGTTCGCCATAACTGCTACTTCGTGTACTTCGTTTGTGTTCAACGACCAGACCAAGACGTCACAGAACCCCACCTTGATCAATAAAGCTTTCATCTTATATTTACAATATCCAGATTTCAATCTCAGTTTCTTGCTTGTTCTTTGTTTGCTTGCAGGAAATAGACTCTCGTGGTCAGGTTTATCATGCTCCAGCGTGGTCAATAACCTATAGAAGTTGGTTTAGCGATTGCTAAGGTGCAACGTCTCACATGTTCATAGTCGAAAATCATCAAAGTCTACTTCCGCAGTAAACGATAATCACCTTCTCATCAAAAGATGGGACACCTTTGCCTCTATCAAGTGGTATCAGAGCTCCAGGTTGCTCGGTGAGACTTTCCAGTTTTTCGTAGTTTAGATCACACCTGTTCTACTTTCACATTCGTTTGACGCTCCCTGGTAATCGCTTTGCCCAAGCTTTGGGAGTTTTGACTACAACAGTTGCCGATCACCATGTGCTGCTGGGTAATAATTGGTAAGAATTTGAGATTTTCTTGACGGATTTGTGACACCCTACCACCACAACTTTCTAGTAGTCGGTAGGATCATATTCTTGTGTGTATCTATTGCTTCTAACCATGGCAGGAGCACAAGCCAACAAGATTGCCTAAGAGAACATGACGAAGAAGGAGCTTCATGATAAATTTCAGCAAATGTTGGGTCAACAGGTGGAAGACGTGATGTCCAGCTTTGGAAAGGCACCAGAGAGGATTGATTACATTGAGAAGATAATTGACACCAGGTTGGACGCCAAGTTCGATGAATTACTCGCGCGTCTACCACAACCACCAGCCGCCCCTATTGCACCGTTGCAACAACATCAACAACCACCTCCATGTCGCGATTCAACATGATGAGCGTAGTGTGTTCCTCTTGAGCCCGGACAAACTTCTAGTGCCGCTGCTACTGTTGTTGATGCTTCTATAGCTCCTACTGGTACTGCAGAGGAGGAGGATAATTACGAGGATGAGCTTGATCAAAATCAGAACTACGTGCAACCACCAGCACCACCACCACCAAGTCGTCCTCATGCTTATAATCGCAACGGTGGGGCTGCACCACCGCCTCAGGTATGATATCAAGACCAAATCCCTAAACTAAAGTTGAATATCTCGCCATTCGAGGGTAGATGCATTCCTGCTATTTATCTTACTTGGGAGTTAAAAACTGAACAACGCTTTACATGCTTACAATATCCCGAGGATAGACATGTTGTTGCTGCTGTTTGTGCTTTTACTAGTTTTGCATGTGTTTGGTGGTCTGAACATTGTAGATTATATCCTGTTCCAGCTACTTGGGCTACTTTGAAAAATGCTATGCGTACTCGTTGGGTTCCACCATATTATCAACGTGAATTACTTCAAAATTTGCAGCACTTAAGACAAGTAAAAAATTCTGTAGAAGAATATTATCAGGAATTACAAAGTGGCATGATTAGATGTGCTATTGTTGAGGATAATGAAGCCATGCTTACATGTTTTATGGGTGGATTAAGTAGAGTGATTTAGACTATTCTAGAGTATAAGGAGCATAATAATATCACTCATTTATTCCATCTTGCTTGAAAAACTGAACGTGAACTGCAGGATCGACAAGCATTGGCTTGAACTAACTTTTCTGCAGGTCGATCTTGATCATAGACACCACATACATCCTCTACTTCCACACATCCTACTGCAGCACCGCTGACTTCAGCCGCTGTCGGTGCAACAAACCCTGGGTCCGTTGCCCAGACTGTGCACAGGCAGGAGAACAAGATTACAGCACCTAGGCCAGATTGAGGCACAAAGGATTAGTTCTTCAAAGGACTAGCGTGGAGCACAAGAGGACCAAGACTAGCGAGAGAAGCAAGACATTGTTAAGGGAAAAGCCACCCTTGCTGGGCAGGCGAGCCTGGCAAGGATGGGGTTACCCCCGGAAGCAAGCCATCGGGTCATCTCGGCAGTCCTACCGGGGCTTGCGGAGGCAGAACCACCTCATCGCACCACCTCATCATGACGCACATCGTCGATCGGTGCAGTGTCAAGCTCCAAAGTGACTAAGTGGCAGCTATTCGCCACATGACAACCACTTCCTACAAAAACACCTCCAAATGACACCCGTCCTGCGACATGTCGAGCGAGCAGATGCGAAGCTGGCAAAACAGCCCGGCAGTGCCTGCCGGGCAAGCTCTGATGTGACGTTGAGCGGCGCATTTAATGCACTCTATCAGCCCGCAGAGTTAGGTATGATAGCATTGTTTGCCATCTGATTAGTGCATAATGACTGATTTGCCACCATGGTGACCCCTTTACCTATAAAAGGAGGCCCATGGCAACCGTAGACAGGATTTGGATCCACGCACGTCCTTACGCGCGTAGCCGTTCTCGCTCCGAGAAAACCCTGTCGGGCAAGCACGCTGCGTTCACCACAATTTTTCCACCATCAATCCACCAAAGCAGGAGTAGGGTTTTATGCCTCACGGCGGCCCGAACCTGGGTAAAGACTGCCTGTGTGATCTCTGTCGTTGATGAGGACATCAATACCATTGTTACACCCACAACCCCTACTGTTACATATACTAGACCAATTACTAGAGCTCGCGCACGCCAGTTAAATTACCAGGTACTTTCGTTTCTTGGTAATGATTCTAATGTTCATGAGATTATGATGCTGCCTAAATTGGATACATTTGTTTTGCTTACAAATGAAGGGCCTAGCTTGGAGAAGGATGAACATTGGAGCAAGAACACGCATGGAGTTGATGGCATGCGCAAGGGGATCAAGAACGGAGTTACAAGTGATGATTTCAGGACTTTGAAGCCGCCATAAGGAGTGCACGAAGCCTTGGACGAAATATACAAGATGCCACTTCATAATATTCGTCCATAGGCTATTCTAGGTGCTGCGTCACCTTATTAATGGGCCAGGCCCATGTAATTTCGAAATACTTAAGTATAGGCTATTTTTAGAGTCCGTATGTGTGGGGAAACAAGAGTTAGGGTTGGTTTCGGACCCCACCCTCAAGGGCCACGAAATTCCCCCCTCTTCCTCCATATATACAGCCCTTAGGGCATCGTTTAGATTTAGGGGTTTTTTTTAGATTAAAAGTTCGCCATAGCTGAAACTTCGCGTACTTCGTTTGTGTCCAACGACCAGACCAAGACGTCACAGAACCCCACCTTGATCAATAAAGCTTTCATCTTATATTCGCAATATCCCGATTGCAATCTCAGTTTCTTGCTTGTTCTTCGTTTGTTCGCAGGAAACAGACCCTCGTGGTCAGGTTGATTGTGCTCCGGCGTGGTCAATAACCCTCGGAAGTTGGTTTAGCGATTGCTAAGGCGCGACGTCTCGCACGTTCGTAGTCGGATCGTCAAGGTCGACTCCCACAGAAAACGATAGCCTCTATCAAGTGGTATCAGATTTCCAGGTTGCTCATTGAGATTTTACAGTTTTTCGTAGATTAGATCGAGTCTGTTCTTCATACCTACAGTCCACGAAAAAGCCACACAAAAAAAATTAGGGTTAGTTCATCATATCCGAACCAAGCTGAGCCTTTGCATGATCTTTTTAGGGTTTTTGCTTTGTTGAATTTGCGGTTGCATCGTCGTGTCAAAATGCTGGTCTTAGAGTCTAGTCTTTTAGAGTTTCGAGTTCTGGTCATAAGTTGTCACGCCACCACCGCACCATCATCATCGCCCATCTACCACTTTTGCTTATCCGCCACCGCTCTGAATCCATATCCATATACCACCACCAATCCGTATCCATATACCACCACCAATCTCTATCCATATACCACCACCGCTACCATATACCACCACCGCTGCCATATACCACAACCATATATCCACCACCAATCCGAGTTCTTCTCATATTAGGTTTGTTCTTGAGATCAATCTAATTTCCGATTCGTGTTTCCTTGCCTGCGTAGGTCTCGGAAAAAAAAAGAGTCTGGAGACCCCCGGGCAGTTTTTAGGCCAAAATTTTCACGGGCAATTTTTTTCCCTATCCTATTTTTAGGCTTTTCTGAGTCTTTTGAGCCACGTGCCATCATAGTGATTTTTTGTCGCACTTTTTCATCGTCACTGCCCTGATTTCCAAAAAAAAGTGAAAAAAAAAATTCGTGCCCATCCTATCAGTTTGACGAGGGAAGAGTTTTGAGACACTCGCCATTATAGTGATTTTTCGCAAAAAAAGGAGCGCAAAAAAAAGAGCGAAAAAAAGAGAGTTCCAGAGTGTGCTTTTCCCTTATTTACGTGCAGCGCCGTGATTTTGTTAGTGTTCTAGGCTCGCGTCTCTAGCACGGTCTAGCCTAGGACCAGCACAGTACCGTCGTTGAGCGTTTATTCAACTTTGCATCTCTGAATTGATTATTGCTGACCCTTTTTGCTACCATACTATAAGCCTTCCCAGCTCCACATACATCTACGTCGTGCGTTTGACTCTCCCTGGCAATCGCTCTATCCAAGCTTTTGAGAGTTTTGACTACAACGGTTGCCGATCACCGCCTGCTGCTGGGTAAGAACTGGTAAGAATTTGAGATTTGCTTGACGGATTTGTGACACCCGCCACCACCACCACTTGTTAGTAGTCTGTAGGATCATATTCTTGTGTGTTTCTATTGCTGCTAACCATGCCAGGATCACAAGCCGACGAGACTGACTGGGAGAACTTGAAGCACAAGGAGCTTCATGATATGTTTCAGCAAATGATGAGTGGACAGGTGCAAGATGTGATAAACAGATTTGAAGAGGCCATGGAGAAGATAGATGGCATGGAGAAGACGTTTGAAACAAAGCTCGATAACAAGTTTGCTGAATTTCTTTCGCGTTTTCCACCACCACCACCGGCTGCTCCTGCCGCACCTCTGCAACAATAGCAACAACACCGACTACCTCCACGTCGGGAAACAGCCCTCCGCCGAGCGAGCCGTGTCCCTCTTCAGTCGGGCCAAACTGCTGGTGCTGCTGTTGATACTTCTGTGGCTCCTACTGCTGATGTGGAGAAGGATGATTATGTGGGAGATTATGAGGATGAGGTTGATCAAAATCAGAACTACGTGCCACCACCAGCACAGCAACCACCAGGTCGTCCACATGCAAATAATGGCAATGGTAGGGCTCACCCTCAGGTACGAGCTCATGACCATCTCCCTAAACTAAAATTGAATATTCCACCATTTGAGGGTAGATATGTTCCTGATATATATCTTACTTGGGAGTTAGAAACTGAACAACGATTTACATGTTTACAATATCCCGAGGAGAGACGTGTTCCTGCTGCTGTTTGTGCATTCACTAGTTTTGCATGTGTTTGGTGGTCTGAGCATTGTAGATTATATCCCATTCCTGCTACTTGGGCTGCTTTGAAAACTGCTATGCGTACTCGTTGGGTTCCACCATATTATCAACGTGAATTACTTCAAAAATTGCAGCGCTTAAGACAGGGAAAAAATTCTGTAGAAGAATATTATCAGGAATTACAAACTGGCATGATTAGATGTGGTATTGTTGAGGAGAATGAAGCTATGCTTGCACGTTTTATGGGTGGATTAAATAGAGAGATTCAGACGATTCTAGAGTATAAGAAGTATACTAATATCACTCGTTTATTCCATCTTGCTTGTAAAGCTGAACGTGAAGTGCAGGATCGACAGGCATTGGCGCGGACTAACTTTTCTGCAGGTCGACCTTCATCATGGACACCACGTGCATCATCTACTTCCACACGTTCTGCTACACCGGCGCCTCCGTCGGCTGCCACCTCCAACCGGGATACAATAAAGCAGGCACAATCACCACTATCTGCCAAGAGCACACCTTCTGGGCCTGCAAAGAGCTCTTCTTCATCCATGGCATCAACAGGGCAAACACATGATATTATTTTTCGACGTTGCAAGGGTGGAGGTCATTATGCGAGAGAATGCCCATCTAAGCGTGTGATGATTGTTACTGAGGATGGTGGGTATGAGTCCGCTAGTGACTATGATGAGGAGACTTTTGCTCTTATTACACGTGAAGAACACGGTGGAGACGATTCTGATCATGAGACGCAATACATGGCTCCTGAAGATGCTGACAGGTATGAATGCTTAGTTGCTCAACGTGTTTTGAATGTGCAGGTTACACAAGCTGAGCAAAATCAGAGGCATAATTTGTTCCATACAAAGGGAGTTGTGAAGGAACGTTCTGTTCGCGTGATCATAGATGGAGGGAGCTGCAATAACTTGGCTAGCATGGAGATGGTGGAGAAGCTATCTCTCACCACAAGACCACATCCACATCCTTACTACATCCAATGGTTCAACAACAGCGGCAAGATTAAGGTAACACGTACTGTTCGTGTGCATTTTAGTATCTCTACATATGCTGATTATGTTGATTGTGATGTGGTACCTATGCAAGCATGTTCCTTATTACTTGGTAGACCATGGCAATTTGATAAAAATTCTGTACACCATGGTAGAAACAATCAGTATACTCTTGTTCATAACGATAAAAATATTACCTTGCTTCCTATGACTCCTGATTCCATTTTGAAAGATGATATAAATAGAGCTAATAAAGCAAAACAGGAGACAAATAAGAGTGAAAATCAGATTGTGGCAAAAGAATTTGAGCACCAAATGAAGCCTAATAATAAACCATCTACTGTTGTTTCTGAAATTAAATTGAAAAGTGCATGTTTACTTGCCACCAAATCTGATATTGATGAGCTAGATTTTAGCAAATCTCTTTGCTATGCTTTTGTGTGCAAAGAGGCATTATTTTCATTCAAGGACGTGCCTACCTCTTTGCCCGCTGCTGTCACTAACATTTTGCAGGAGTTCGCTGACGTCTTTCCACAAGACGTGCCACCGGGATTACCACCTATTCGAGGGATTGAGCATCAAATTGACTTAATTCCCGGTGCTTCGCTACCCAACCGTGCACCATACCATACCAATCCAGAGGAGACGAAGGAGATTATGCGTCAAGTACAAGAACTGCTCGACAAAGGTTATATACGCGAATCCCTTAGTCCTTGTGTGATAGAGGCAAAGGTGTCCCGATGTTTCGATGAGATGGTGGCTATCGTTTTCTGTGGGAGTCGACCTTGACGATCCGACTACGAACGTGCGAGACGTCGCGCCTTAGCAATCGCTAAACCAACTTCCGAGGGGTTATTGACCACGCCGGAGCACGATCAACCTGACCACGAGGGCCTGTTTCCTGCGAGCAAACGAAGAACAAGCAAGAAACTGAGATTGCAATCTGGATATTGCGAATATAAGATGAAAGCTTTATTGATCAAGGTGGGGTTCTGTGACGTCTTGGTCTGGTCGTTGGACACAAACGAAGTACGAGAAGTTGCAGCTATGGCGAACATTTAATCTAAACAAAACCCAAAGTCTAAACGACGCCCTAAGGGCTGTATATATGGAGGAAGAGAGGGGAATTTCGTGGCCCTTGAGGGTGGGGTCCGAAACCAATCCTAACTCTTGTTTCCCCACACATACGGACTCTAAAAATAGCCTATACTTAAGTATTTCGAAATTACATGGGCCTGGCCCATTAATAAGGTGACGCAGCACCTAGAATAGCCTATGGACGAATATTATTAAGTGGCATCTTGTATATTTCGTCCATGGCTTCATGCACTCCTTATGGCGGCTTCAAAGTCCTGAAATCATCACTTGTAACTCCATTCTTGATCCCCTTGCGCATGCCATCAACTCCATGCGTGTTCTTGCTCCAATGTTCATCCTTCTCCAAGCTAGGCCCTTCATTTGTAAGCAAAACAAATGTATCCAATTTAGGCAGCATCATAATCTCATGAACATTAGAATCATTACCAAGAAACGAAAGTACCTGGTAATTTAATTGGCGTGCGCGAGCTCTAGTAATTGGTCCAGTATATGTAACAGTAGGGGCTGTGGGTGTAACAATGGTATTGATGTCCTCATCATCCTCCCCTTCTTGAAATGAAGTCGTCCTCGACGGAAGCTCATCTTCCTCACCCAAATAAGGCTTCAAATCTGCAATGTTAAAAGTGGGACTAACCCCAAAATCTGCAGGTAGCTCAAGTTTATATGCATTATCATTTATTTTCTCTAAAACCTTAAAAGGACCATCAGCACGTGGCATTAGCTTTGATTTGCGCAGATTAGGAAATCTATCTTTACGCAAATGTAACCAAACAAGATCTCCAGGTGCAAACACAACATGTTTTCTACCCTTATCTCCAGCAAGTTTATATTTAGCATTCATACGCTCAATGTTTTCCTTAGTTAACTCATGTATTTTTAAAATCAATTCAGAACGTTCTTTAGCATCAAAATTAACCTTCTCCGAAGATGGAAGAGGCAACAAATCAATAGGTGCACGAGGTAGGAAACCATACACAATTTCAAAAGGGCACATCTTAGTAGTAGAATGCAATGAATGATTATAAGAAAATTCAATATGAGGCAAGCATTCTTCCCAAATTTTCTTGTTATTCTTCAAAACAGCCCTAAGCATAGTAGACAATGTTCTATTGACTACTTCAGTTTGTCCATCAGTTTGGGGGTGACAAGTAGTACTAAAAAGCAGCTTAGTCCTCAACTTAGCCCATAAACATCTCCAAAAGTGGCTAAGAAATTTAGTATCACGATCTGAAACAATAGTATTTGGCACACCATGTAAGCGAATAATTTCACGAAAGAACAAATCAGCAACATTAACAGCATCATCGCTTTTATGACATGGTATAAGGTGTGCCATTTTCGAGAACCTATCCACGACAACAAATATGCTATCCCTCCCCTTCTTTGTTCTAGGTAAACCTAAAACAAAGTCCATAGATATATCCTCCCAAGGAACACTAGGTACAGGCAAAGGCATATATAAACCATGAGGATTGAGTCGTGACTTAGCTCTTTGACATGTAGTGCAGCGAGCAACAAAACGCTCAACATCCCGTCTCATCTTTGGCCAAAAGAAATGTGTAGCAAGTATATCCTCCGTCTTCTTGACGCCAAAGTGTCCCATTAATCCTCCTCCATGCGCCTCCTGCAACAACAAAAGACGAACGGAGCTAGCTGGAATGCATAGCTTGTTAGCACGAAACACAAATCCATCGTTAAGAACGAACTTGTTCCAAGTTCTCCCTTCCTTACAATTCTGCAATACATCTTTAAATTCAGCATCATTAACATATTGATCCTTGATGGTCTCCAAACCAAATATTTTAAAGTCAAGTTGTGAAAGCATAGTATAACGACGAGACAAGGCATCAGCAATAACATTTTCTTTACCCTTCTTGTGTTTAATCACATAAGGGAAAGTCTCAATGAATTCAACCCATTTAGCATGTCGACGGTTCAGTTTTGCTTGACTTTTAATGTGTTTCAAAGATTCATGATCAGAATGTATAACAAATTCCTTGGGCCATAAATAATGTTGCCATGTTTCTAAGGTCCGAACAAGAGCATATAATTCTTTATCATAAGTAGAATAGTTCAGACTAGGCCCACTCAATTTTTCAGAAAAGTATGCAACAGGTTTTCCATCTTGTAATAACACACCTCCTAATCCAATTCCACTAGCATCACATTCAAGCTCAAAAGTCTTATTGAAATTAGGAAGTTGGAGTAAAGGAGCATGTGTCAACTTATCTTTCAATACCGTGAAGGCTTCTTCCTGTGCGGTACCCCAAACAAAAGGCATGACTAACCACTCATATAATCCAAACTTAGTTTTAAATGTTGTTTTCCATTCATCTCCCAATTTCATACGAATTTGATGGTAACCACTACGCAAATCAACTTTGGAGAATATTGTAGAGCCACTCAATTCATCAAGCATATCATCTAGCCTAGGAATAGGATGACGATAACGAATAGTAATATTATTAATGCCTCTACAATCAACGCACATACGCGACGTACCATCCTTTTTCGGCACTAAAATGATAGGAACAGCACAAGGACTAAGGGATTCGCGTATATAACCTTTGTCGAGCAGTTCTTGTACTTGACGCATAATCTCCTTCGTCTCCTCTGGATTGGTACGGTATGGTGCACGGTTGGGTAATGATGCACCGGGAATTAAGTCAATTTGATGCTCAATCCCGCGAATAGGTGGTAATCCCGGTGGCACGTCTTGTGGAAAGACGTCGGCGAACTCCTGCAAAACGTTAGTGACAGCAGGAGGCAAAGAGGAAGGCACGTCCTCGAATGAAAATAATGCCTCTTTGCACACAAAAGCATAGCAAACAGATTTGCTAAAATCTAGATCATCAATATCAGATTTGGTGGCAAGTAAACATGCACTTTTCAATTTAATTTCAGAAGCAACACTAGATTGTTTATTATTATTAGGCTGCATTTGTTGCTCAAATTCTTTTGCCACAATCTGATTTTCACTCTTAGTTTTCTCCTGTTTTGCTTTATTAGCTCTATTAATATCATCTTTCAAAATGGAATCAGGAGTCATAGGAAGCAAAGTAATATTTTTATCCTTATGAACAAGAGTATACTGATTGTTTCTACCATGGTGAATAGAATTTTTATCAAATTGCCATGGTCTACCAAGTAATAAGGAACATGCTTGCATAGGTACCACATCACAATCAACATAATCAGCATATGTAGAGATACTAAAATGCACACGAATAGTACGTGTTACCTTAACCTTGCCGCTGTTGTTGAACCATTGGATGTAGTAAGGATGTGGATGTGGTCTTGTGGTGAGAGATAGCTTCTCCACCATCTCGATGCTAGCCAAGTTGTTGCAACTCCCTCCATCTATGATCACGCGAACAGAACGTTCCTTCACAACTCCCTTTGTATGGAACAAATTATGCCTCTGATTTTGCTCAGCTTGTGTAACCTGCACACTCAAAACACGTTGAGCAACTAAACAGTCATACCTGTCAGCATCTTCAGGAGCCATGTATTGCGTCTCATGATCAGAATCGTCTCCACCGTGTTCGTCACGTGTAATAAGAGCCAAAGTCTCCTCATCATAGTCACTAGCGGACTCATACCCACCATCCTCAGTAACAATCATCACACACTTAGATGGGCATTCTCTCGCATAATGACCTCCACCCTTGCAACGTCGACAAATAATATCATGTGTTTGCCCTGTTGATGCCATGGATGAAGAAGAGCTCTTTGCAGGCCGAGAAGGTGTGCTCTTGGCAGATAGTGGTGGTTGTGCCTGCTTTATTGTATCACGGTTGGAGGTGGCAGCCGACGGAGGCGCCGGTGTAGCAGAACGTGTGGAAGTAGATGATGCACGTGGTGTCCATGAAGAAGGTCGACCTGCAGAAAAGTTAGTCCGCGCCAATGCCTGTCGATCCTGCACTTCACGTTCAGCTTTACAAGCAAGATGGAATAAACGAGTGATATTAGTATACTTCTTATACTCTAGAATCGTCTGAATCTCTCTATTTAATCCACCCATAAAACGTGCAAGCATAGCTTCATTCTCCTCAACAATACCACATCTAATCATGCCAGTTTGTAATTCCTGATAATATTCTTCTACAGAATTTTTTCCCTGTCTTAAGCGCTGCAATTTTTGAAGTAATTCACGTTGATAATATGGTGGAACCCAACGAGTACGCATAGCAGTTTTCAAAGCAGCCCAAGTAGCAGGAATGGGATATAATCTACAATGCTCAGACCACCAAACACATGCAAAACTAGTGAATGCACAAACAGCAGCAGGAACACGTCTCTCCTCGAGATATTGTAAACATGTAAATCGTTGTTCAGTTTCTAACTCCCAAGTAAGATATATATCAGGAACATATCTACCCTCAAATGATGGAATATTCAATTTTAGTTTAGGGAGATGGTCATGATCTTGTACCTGAGGGTGAGCCCTACCATTGCCATTATTTGCATGTGGACGACCTGATGGTTGCTGTGCTGGTGGTGGCACGTAGTTCTGATTTTGATCAACCTCATCCTCGTAATCGCTAGCAACATCATCCTCCGCCGCATCAGCAGCAGGAGCCACAGAAGTAGCAACAGCAGCACCAACAGTTTGGCCAGGTGCAAGAGGGAGACGGCTCGCTCGGCGGAGGGCTGTTTCACGATGTGTAGGTAGTCGTCGTTGTTGTTGTTGTTGTAGAGGTGCGTTAGGTGCAGCCGGTGGTGGTGGTGGAAGACGCGCGAGCAATTGATTAAACCTGTTATCGAGCTTTGTTTCGAACATCTTCTCCATGTCATCTATCTTCTCCATGGCCTCTTCAAATCTGTTTAGCACATCCTGCACCTGTCCATTCATCATTTGCTGAAATTTATCATGCAACAACTGATTCGTCATGTTCTCCCAGTCAGTCTCGTCGGCTTGTGATCCTGCCATGGTTAGCAACAATAGAAAACACACAAGAATATGATCCTACAGAATACTAACAAGAGGTGGTGGTGGCGGGTGTCACAAATCCGTCAAGCAAATCTCAAATTCTTACCAGTTCTTACCCAGCAGCAGGCGGTGATCGGCAACCGTTGTAGTCAAAACTCTCAAAGGCTTGGATAGAGCGATTGCCAGGGAGAGTCAAACGCACGACGTAGAGGTATGTGGAGCTGGGAAGGCTTATAGTATGGTAGCAAAAAGGGTCAGCAATAATCAATTCAGAGATGCAAAGTTGAATAAACGCTCAACGACGGTACTGTGCTGGTCCTAGGCTAGACCGTGCTAGAGACGCGAGCCTAGAACACTAACAAAATCATGGTGCTGCACGTAAATAAGGGAAAAGCACACTCTGGAACTTTTTTTTTCGCTTTTTTTTGCGCTCCTCTTTTTTTTTGCGCTCCTCTTTTTTTTTGCGCTCCTCTTTTTTTTTGCGAAAAATTACTATAATGGCGAGTGTCTCAAAACTCTTCCCTCGTCAAACTGATAGGATGGGCACGAAAAAAAAAATTCACTTTTTTTTCGGAAATCAGGGCAGCGACGACGAAAAAGTGCGACAAAAAATCACTATGATGGCACGTGGCTCAAAAGACTCAGAAAAACCTAAAAATAGGATAGGGAAAAAATATTTTTGCCCGTGAAAATTTTGGCCTAAATTTTTTTTTCCGAGACCTACGCAGGCAAGGAACACGAATCGGAATTGAGATTGATCTCAAGAACAAACCTAATATGAGAAGAACTCGGATTGGTGGTGGATATATGGTTACAGATTGGTGGTGGTATATGGATACAGATTGGTGGTGGTATATGGATACGTATTGGTGGTGGTATATGGATATGGATTCAGAGCGGTGGCGGAGAAGCAAAAGTGGTAGATGGGCGATGATGATGGTGCGGCGGCGGCGTGACAACTTATGACCAGAACTCGAAACTCTAAAAGACTAGACTCTAAGACCAGCAACTTGACACGACGATGCAACCGCAATTTCAACAAAGCAAAAACCCTAAAAAGATTATGCAAAGGCTCAGATTGGTTCGGATATGATGAACTAACCCTAATTTTTTTTGTGGCTTTTTCGTGGACTGTAGGTATGAAGAACAGACTCGATCTAATCTATGAAAAACTGTAAAAATCTCACTGAGCAACCTGGAAATCTGATACCACTTGATAGAGGCAAAGGTGTCCCGATGTTTCGATGAGATGATGGCTATCGTTTTCTGTGGGAGTCGACCTTGACGATCCGACTACGAACGTGCGAGACGTCGCGCCTTAGCAATCGCTAAACCAACTTCCGAGGGGTTATTGACCACGCCGGAGCACGATCAACCTGACCACGAGGGCCTGTTTCCTGCGAGCAAACGAAGAACAAGCAAGAAACTGAGATTGCAATCTGGATATTGCGAATATAAGATGAAAGCTTTATTGATCAAGGTGGGGTTCTGTGACGTCTTGGTCTGGTCGTTGGACACAAACGAAGTACGAGAAGTTGCAGCTATGGCGAACTTTTAATCTAAACAAAACCCAAAGTCTAAACGACGCCCTAAGGGCTGTATATATGGAGGAAGAGAGGGGAATTTCGTGGCCCTTGAGGGTGGGGTCCGAAACCAACCCTAACTCTTGTTTCCCCACACATACGGACTCTAAAAATAGCCTATACTTAAGTATTTCGAAATTACATGGGCCTGGCCCATTAATAAGGTGACGCAGCACCTAGAATAGCCTATGGACGAATATTATGAAGTGGCATCTTATATATTTCGTCCATGGCTTCATGCACTCCTTATGGCGGCTTCAAAGTCCTGAAATCATCACTTGTAACTCTGTTCTTGATCCCCTTGCGCATGCCGTCAACTTCATGCGTGTTCTTGCTCCAATGTTCATCCTTCTCCAAGCTAGGCCCTTCATTTGAAAGCAAAACAAATGTATCCAATTTAGGCAGCATCATAATCTCATGAACATTAGAATCATTACCAAGAAACGAAAGTACCTAGTAATTTAATTGGCATGCGCGAGCTCTAGTAATTGGTCCAGTATATGTAACAGTAGGGGCTGTGGGTGTAACAATGGTATTGATGTCCTCATCATCCTCCCCTTCTTGAAATGAAGTCGTCCTCGACGGAAGCTGATCTTCCTCACCCAAATAAGGCTTCAAATCTGCAATATTAAAAGTGGGACTAACCCCAAAATCTGCAGGTAGCTCAAGTTTATATGCATTATCATTTATTTTCTCTAAAACCTTAAAAGGACCATCAGCACGTGGCATTAGCTTTGATTTGCGCAGATTAGGAAATCTATCTTTACGCAAATGTAACCAAACAAGATCTCCAGGTGCAAACACAACATGTTTTCTACCCTTATCTCCAGCAAGTTTATATTTAGCATTCATACGCTCAATGTTTTCCTTAGTTAACTCATGCATTTTTAAAATCAATTCAGAACGTTCTTTAGCATCAAAATTAACCTTCTCCGAAGATGGAAGAGGCAACAAATCAATAGGTGCACGAGGTAGGAAACCATACACAATTTCAAAAGGGCACATCTTAGTAGTAGAATGCAATGAACGATTATAAGCAAATTCAATATGAGGCAAGCATTCTTCCCACATTTTCTTGTTATTCTTCAAAACAGCCCTAAGCATAGTAGACAATGTTCTATTGACTACTTCAGTTTGTCCATCAGTTTGGGGGTGACAAGTAGTACTAAAAAGCAGCTTAGTCCCCAACTTAGCCCATAAACATCTCCAAAAGTGGCTAAGAAATTTAGTATCATGATCTGAAACAATAGTATTTGGCACACCATGTAAGCGAATAATTTCACGAAAGAACAAATCAGCAACATTAACAGCATCATCGCTTTTATGACATGGTATAAGGTGTGCCATTTTCAAGAACCTATCCACGACAACAAATATGCTATCCCTCCCCTTCTTTGTTCTAGGTAAACCTAAAACAAAGTCCATAGATATATCCTCCCAAGGAACACTAGGTACAGGAAAAGGCATATATAAACCATGAGGATTGAGTCGTGACTTAGCTCTTTGACATGTAGTGCAGCGAGCAACAAAACGCTCAACATCCCGTCTCATCTTTGGCCAAAAGAAATGTGTAGCAAGTATATCCTCCATCTTCTTGACGCCAAAGTGTCCCATTAATCCTCCTCCATGCGCCTCCTGCAACAACAAAAGACGAACGGAGCTAGCTGGAATGCATAGCTTGCTAGCACGAAACACAAATCCATCGTTAAGAACGAACTTGTTCCAAGTTCTCCCTTCCTTACAATTCTGCAATACATCTTTAAATTCAGCATCATGAACATATTGATCCTTGATGGTCTCCATACCAAATATTTTAAAGTCAAGTTGTGAAAGCATAGTATAACGACGAGACAAGGCATCAGCAATAACATTTTCTTTACCCTTCTTGTGTTTAATCACATAAGGGAAAGTCTCAATGAATTCAACCCATTTAGCATGTCTACGGTTCAGTTTTGCTTGACTTTTAATGTGTTTCAAAGATTCATGATCAGAATGTATAACAAATTCCTTGGGCCATAAATAATGTTGCCATGTTTCTAAGGTCTGAACAAGAGCATATAATTCTTTATCATAAGTAGAATAGTTCAGACTAGGCCCACTCAATTTTTCAGAAAAGTATGCAACAGGTTTTCCATCTTGTAATAACACACCTCCTAATCCAATTCCACTAGCATCACATTCAAGCTCAAAAGTCTTATTGAAATTAGGAAGTTGGAGTAAAGGAGCATGTGTCAACTTATCTTTCAATACCGTGAAGGCTTCTTCCTGTGCGGTACCCCAAACAAAAGGTACATCCTTCTTTGTAAGCTCGTTGAGAGGTGCAGCAATGGTGCTGAAATCTCTCACAAAACGCCTATAAAAACCAGCGAGGCCAAGGAAACTCCTCACTTGTGTGACCGTTTTGGGCTGCGGCCAACTCTCAATAGCTTCAATCTTGGCTTTATCAACTTCAATTCCCTGTGGAGTAACAACATAGCCAAGAAAAGATACTCGGTCGGTGCAAAAGGTGCACTTTCCAAGGTTACCAAACAAACGTGCATCACGTAGAGCAATAAAAACAGCACGTAAATGTTCCAAATGTTCCTCCAAAGATTTGCTATAAATCAATATGTCATCAAAGTAAACTACCACAAATCGTCCAATGAAAGCACGTAAAACTTCGTTCATTAACCTCATGAAAGTACTAGGTGCATTAGTTAACCCAAAAGGCATGACTAACCACTCATATAATCCAAACTTAGTTTTAAATGCTGTTTTCCATTCATCTCCCAATTTCATACGAATTTGATGGTAACTACTACGCAAATCAACTTTGGAGAATATTGTAGAGCCACTCAATTCATCAAGCATATCATCTAGCCTAGGAATAGGATGACGATAACGAATAGTAATATTATTAATGCCTCTACAATCAACGCACATACGCGACGTACCATCCTTTTTCGGCACTAAAATGATAGGAACAGCACAAGGACTAAGGGATTCGCGTATATAACCTTTGTCGAGCAGTTCTTGTACTTGACGCATAATCTCCTTCGTCTCCTCTGGATTGGTACGGTATGGTGCACGGTTGGGTAATGATGCACCAGGAATTAAGTCAATTTGATGCTCAATCCCGCGAATAGGTGGTAATCCCGGTGGCACGTCTTGTGGAAAGACGTCGGCGAACTCCTGCAAAATGTTAGTGACAGCAGGAGGCAAAGAGGAAGGCACGTCCTCGAATGAAAATAATGCCTCTTTGCACACAAAAGCATAGCAAACAGATTTGATAAAATCTAGATCATCAATATCAGATTTGGTGGCAAGTAAACATGCACTTTTCAATTTAATTTCAGAAGCAACACTAGATTGTTTATTATTATTAGGCTGCATTTGTTGCTCAAATTCTTTTGCCACAATCTGATTTTCACTCTTAGTTTTCTCCTGTTTTGCTTTATTAGCTCTATTAATATCATCTTTCAAAATGGAATCAGGAGTCATAGGAAGCAAAGTAATATTTTTATCCTTATGAACAAGAGTATACTGATTGTTTCTACCATGGTGAATAGAATTTTTATCAAATTGCCATGGTCTACCAAGTAATAAGGAACATGCTTGCATCGGTACCACATCACAATCAACATAATCAGCATATGTAGAGATACTAAAATGCACACGAACAGTACGTGTTACCTTAACCTTGCCGCTGTTGTTGAACCATTGGATGTAGTAAGGATGTGGATGTGGTCGTGTGGTGAGAGATAGCTTCTCCACCATCTCGATGCTAGCCAAGTTGTTGCAACTCCCTCCATCTATGATCACGCGAACAGAACGTTCCTTCACAACTCCCTTTGTATGGAACAAATTATGCCTCTGATTTTGCTCAGCTTGTGTAACCTGCACACTCAAAACACGTTGAGCAACTAAACATTCATACTTGTCAGCATCTTCAGGAGCCATGTATTGCGTCTCATGATCAGAATCGTCTCCACCGTGTTCGTCACGTGTAATAAGAGCCAAAGTCTCCTCATCATAGTCACTAGCGGACTCATACCCACCATCCTCAGTAACAATCATCACACGCTTAGATGGGCATTCTCTCGCATAATGACCTCCACCCTTGCAACGTCGACAAATAATATCATGTGTTTGCCCTGTTGATGCCATGGATGAAGAAGAGCTCTTTGCAGGCCCAGAAGGTGTGCTCTTGGCAGATAGTGGTGATTGTGCCTGCTTTATTGTATCACGGTTGGAGGTGGCAGCCGACGGAGGCGCCGGTGAAGCAGAACGTGTGGAAGTAGATGATGCACGTGGTGTCCATGAAGAAGGTCGACCTGCAGAAAAGTTAGTCCGCGCCAATGCCTGTCGATCCTGCACTTAACGTTCAGCTTTACAAGCAAGATGGAATAAACGAGTGATATTAGTATACTCCTTATACTCTAGAATCGTCTGAATCTCTCTATTTAATCCACCCATAAAACGTGCAAGCATAGCTTCATTCTCCTCAACAATACCACATCTAATCATGCCAGTTTGTAATTCCTGATAATATTCTTCTACAGAATTTTTTCCCTGTCTTAAGCGCTGCAATTTTTGAAGTAATTCACGTTGATAATATGGTGGAACCCAACGAGTACGCATAGCAGTTTTCAAAGCAGCCCAAGTAGCAGGAATGGGATATAATCTACAATGCTCAGACCACCAAACACATGCAAAACTAGTGAATGCACAAACAGCAGCAGGAACACGTCTCTCCTCGGGATATTGTAAACATGTAAATCGTTGTTCAGTTTCTAACTCCCAAGTAAGATATATATCAGGAACATATCTACCCTCAAATGGTGGAATATTCAATTTTAGTTTAGGGAGATGGTCATGATCTCGTACCTGAGGGTGAGCCCTACCATTGCCATTATTTACATGTGGACGACCTGATGGTTGCTGTGCTGGTGGTGGCACGTAGTTCTGATTTTGATCAACCTCATCCTCGTAATCGCCAGCAAAATCATCCTCCTCCGCATCAGCAGCAGGAGCCACAGAAGTAGCAACAGCAGCACCAACAGTTTGGCCAGGTGCAAGAGGGAGACGGCTCGCTCGGCGGAGGGCTGTTTCACGATGTGTAGGTAGTCGTCGTTGTTGTTGTTGTAGAGGTGCGTTAGGTGCAGCCGGTGGTGGTGGTGGAAGACGCGCGAGCAATTCATTAAACCTGTCATCGAGCTTTGTTTCGAACGTCTTCTCCATGTCATCTATCTTCTCCATGGCCTCTTCAAATCTGTTTAGCACATCCTGCACCTGTCCATTCATCATTTGCTGAAATTTATCATGCAACTCCTGATTCGTCATATTCTCCCAGTCAGTCTCGTTGGCTTGTGATCCTGCCATGGTTAGCAACAATAGAAAACACACAAGAATATGATCCTACAGAATACTAACAAGAGGTGGTGGTGGCGGGTGTCACAAATCCGTCAAGCAAATCTCAAATTCTTACCAGTTCTTACCCAGCAGCAGGCGGTGATCGGCAACCGTTGTAGTCAAAACTCTAAAAAGCTTGGATAGAGCGATTGCCAGGGAGAGTCAAACGCACGACGTAGAGGTATGTTGAGCTGGGAAGGCTTATAGTATGGTAGCAAAAAGGGTCAGCAATAATCAATTCAGAGATGCAAAGTTGAATAAACGCTCAACGACGGTACTGTGCTGGTCCTAGGCTAGACCGTGCTAGAGACGCGAGCCTAGAACACTAACAAAATCACGGCGCTGCACGTAAATAAGGGAAAAGCACACTCTGGAACTTTTTTTTTCGCTTTTTTTTTTGCGCTCCTCTTTTTTTTTGCGCTCTTTTTTTTGCGAAAAATTACTATAATGGCGAGTGTCTCAAAACTCTTCCCTCGTCAAACCGATAGGATGGGCACGAAAAAAAAATTCACTTTTTTTTCGGAAATCAGGGCAGCGACGACGAAAAAGTGCGACAAAAAATCACTATGATGGCACGTGGCTCAAAAGACTCAGAAAAGCCTAAAAATAGGATAGGGAAAAAATATTTTTGCCCGTGAATATTTTTTTTTCCGAGACCTACGCAGGCAAGGAAACACGAATCGGAATTGAGATTGATCTCAAGAACAAACCTAATATGAGAAGAACTCGGATTGGTGGTGGATATATGGTTGTGGTATATGGCAGCGGTGGTGGTATATGGTAGCGGTGGTGGTATATGGATAGAGATTGGTGGTGGTATATGGATACGGATTGGTGGTGGTATATGGATACGGATTCAGAGCGGTGGCGGACAAGCAAAAGTGGTAGATGGGCGACGATGATGGTGCGGCGGCGGCGTGACAACTTATGACCAGAACTCGAAACTCTAAAAGACTAGACTCTAAGACCAGCAACTTGACACGACGATGCAACCGCAAATTCAACAAAGCAAAAACCCTAAAAAGATTATGCAAAGGCTCAGATTGGTTTAGATATGATGAACTAACCCTAGTTTTTTTGTGTCGCTTTTTCGTGGACTGTAGGTATGAAGAACAGACTCGATCTAATCTACGAAAAACTGTAAAATCTCACCGAGCAACCTGGAAATCTGATACCACTTGATAGAGGCAAAGGTGTCCCGATGTTTCGATGAGATGATGGCTATCGTTTTCTGTGGGAGTCGACCTTGACGATCCGACTACGAACGTGCGAGACGTCGCGCCTTAGCAATCGCTAAACCAACTTCTGAGGGGTTATTGACCACGCCGGAGCACGATCAACCTGACCACGAGGGCCAGTTTCCTGCGAGCAAACGAAGAACAAGCAAGAAACTGAGATTGCAATCTGGATATTGCGAATATAAGATGAAAGCTTTATTGATCAAGGTGGGGTTCTGTGACGTCTTGGTCTGGTCGTTGGACACAAACGAAGTACGCGAAGTTGCAGCTATGGCGAACTTTTAATCTAAACAAAACCCAAAGTCTAAACGACGCCCTAAGGGCTGTATATATGGAGGAAGAGAGGGGAATTTCGTGGCCCTTGAGGGTGGGGTCCGAAATCAACCCTAACTCTTGTTTCCCCACACATACGGACTCTAAAAATAGCCTATACTTAAGTATTTCGAAATTACATGGGCCTGGCCCATTAATAAGGTGACGCAGCACCTAGAATAGCCTATGGACGAATATTATGAAGTGGAATATTATATATTTCGTCCATGGCTTCATGCACTCCTTATGGCGGCTTCAAAGTCCTGAAATCATCACTTGTAACTCCGTTCTTGATCCCCTTGCGCATGCCATCAACTTCATGCGTGTTCTTGCTCCAATGTTCATCCTTCTCCAAGCTAGGCCCTTCATTTGAAAGCAAAACAAATGTATCCAATTTAGGCAGCATCATAATCTCATGAACATTAGAATCATTACGAAGAAACGAAAGTACCTGGTAATTTAATTGGCGTGCGCGAGCTCTAGTAATTGGTCCAGTATATGTAACAGTAGGGGTTGTGGGTGTAACAATGGTATTGATGTCCTCATCATGCGCGAACCTGAAAGCGTGAGCAGTGCGTCATCTTCATGACCATCTTCGTCATTGATGGATCCATCGACCATGGCGCCTAAGAAGAAGCCGGGTGCCACGGTTTACCCGTCCAACTTGAAGGTTCCGCCGCCCGCGGCCACCATCGCCATGGGGGATGCGGAGGCATGCGAGGACGTGGGTGCTGCGGGGGACGTGGTCGATGTAGGCGGCGTCATCACCACCTCCCTCGCAGTCGAAACATGAGCGGGAGGCACCGGAGGGGAGCAGCATCAACAACACCCCAGTGGTCATGCTCCACGAGGTACGAACGAAGAGGTTATTCCATCTGTACCTCTTCTCGCCGAAGGCACAACCATAGTGGTGGCGCCCGGTCTAGGGTGAATCGCTGCCCTCCGGCCGCCCCCACGGGCGTGACCGCAGCGCACGCACCTCCCCCGTAGCGGGTTGAGACAGCCACTGTGCCCAATGGAACCGTTGGTCCTCAAGCGCCTTGGCCGCGTCACCATGCCATCCGAGTGGCTAGCTCAGAACAGCGAGGGTGTGACGCAGTTGCCATCGGCACTGTCAGAAGCCGGGTGACGGTATGATCTACATCATCATCACCAATGCCAAGCACTGCTGCGGAGGCCATGGCGCGGGCCCAACTCCTATTGAGGTTCCCACCAGTGGCCGATCATATGGATGAATGGAGAGCCACCATCCAAAGTATGATTGGCTTTGCCAAGCCTGGGGGATCACAACGAGCTGGCCTGCCACGGCCTCCCCAAGCGACGACAACGGCTCATGGTGCTGGTCGTACCGAAGGGGCCACCCCCACGGAGCAGTCCCCACAGCGGCAACCAGCGCGGGCGCGAGAGAATCAAGAATCTGATGACGTCTCAATGACCTCTTCTGACCCTCGATCACGTCCAGGCCCACGGCGAGCCCCGGAGGACAGGCGGAAGGGAGACGCATGCGTCGTCATCGAGCGACGCCACGACAACCACCATCGAACCAATGGGTGCGATGGTCCTGACATCGACGAGCGTGCGCTCCAGGATAGCGGGTGCCTGCCTTTTGAGGTTGCGTGCCCTGCCTTTACTCGTGAGCTGTGGCAAGTCCGTTGGCCATCCGCTCGCACGTTCAAGCCAGAGATACCCGAGAAGTATGATGGGAGGCTGAACCCGGTAGAGTTCTTGAGCATCTAGACCATCGTTGTTCAAGCTGCCGGAGGAAGAGATGAGAAGGTGTCTGCCAACTACTTCCCTTTGGCACTCAAGTCCAATGTGAGGTCTTGGCTGGTGCACCTGCCGGAGAACTCCATTTCGTCATGGGCTGACCTGTGCCATGAGTTCATTGGCGCCTTCACGGGCGGCCATCAAGAACAAGGGCGACCCAGCGATTTATAGCTTCTCCAACAGAAAGAAGGAGAGACTCTCCGCAAGTATTTGTAGAGATTCAGCAGAGTCCATAGGAATATCCCAAATATCCACCCGACAGTTGTGATAGCTGCCTTCCAGTCCAATGTGCGCAACCGCAGGGTACGTTCCAAGATGAATGTCCGGTTGCCCAAGACTATGAAGGAGCTTTACACCTTGGTGGACAAGTGTGCTCGGATGGAGGAGGGAAGAAAACTCCCTAGAGAATAAGATTGTATCGACATCGACTAAGAGGATGACGATGAATGCACTAGTCCGAAGAAGAAGAGCAAGAAGCGCAACAAGAGACGCCAGGATAACACGGTGATGACCGTCGAAGGATCAAGCACGCTTCGTACCGGCAAGAAGGCTAAGGCCGAAGCCCCCGACAAGGAAGCTGCCGCGTGCGCCGACTGCCGGGAGGCTGCGGCTGCCGAGAGGGCTGGGAAAGGGATGGGCCGTACTGCAAGATCCATCGGACCAAGGGCCACGATATCCAAGAATGTCATCAAGTTGAGTAGCTCGTCAAGAGGCAGAGGGCTGAGTATGAGAAGCATGACAAGGAAAAAGGTCAGAGTGGCACTGGCGGGAAGGGCCGAGGTGGTGAAGCAAATCACCCCGGCAAGGCTTTTCAGAACCAAGGAAAACCTGCCAGGGGCCGAGAGAAGGAAGTTTGCAATGATTAGAATGATGGGGGGGGGGATGAAGAGGAAACCAGCGCTGTAACACCCCGGATGTAACTTTCCATATTTCTAACTCCTACTCTTGCCATTTTCGGCTATGTGTTATGATATTCCCTTCGTGGTTGGGATTTTGTCTTCGTTTTGCATTTTGTTCGTGTCATGCATTTCGTATCATGTCATCATGTGCATCGCATTTGCATACGTGTTCGTTTCATGCATCCGAGCATTTTCCCCGTTGTCCGTTTCGCAATCCGACACTCCCACATGCACCCGTGGCACCCCTCTTATCTTGCTTCGTGAGCTAGAGAAAAACCTTCTCGGAATGGGTCGAGATTTGCCGGGTGGCCTTGATACATCACCTGTAGAACGCCTGTCAAATTTCGTTCCATTTGGAGGTTGTTTGATGCCCCAATGGTTAACTGGGCAACCACAAAAGCCTCTCTTGTGTTGCAGCCCAACACCCCTCCAAAACAGCCCAATAACCCATCTAAACCATCTCCATGTTCTTTGTCGTTGGATCACGATCGTGTCAGCAAAAACCGCACCCCATTTGGACACTCCTAGCTCCCCCTGCCTATAAATACACCTCCCGTCCGAAATTCCCAGTCCAAACCCTAGTAGTCTTCCTCCTCGCGCCGCCGGACACATCCGTCCGCGCCAGACATGTCCGCCGGCCACGCCCTTTCAGCCAATCAGCAGTCGCCACGTCAGCCGCGCCGCCCCCGTGCCCACTCCTGTGCCGCCACGTGTCCACCACGCGCGTCCCCGCCGCCGGCCCGCCCTGGGCTGCATTGGGCCCGAGCCGCCCGAGCTCCGAACCTCGCCACCGCCGCCGCATCTCGCCGGCACTTCGCCGGAGCACTCCACCACCGCACGCAGCCCGCGCTCTGTCGTCGCCTGCGCCGCCCCGCCGTTGAACTCCGCCGCCTGCGCCGCCCCACATCATCACGTCGATCCGCCCCGCCGCCTTGTCCCAATCCCACCGACGAACCTCGCCACCGCCGCCATTCAATGCCGCTGCCGCCGACTCCCGCCGGCCTTCTCCTCCTCATCGCTTGTCCCCGTCGCCAGGACCGCCGACGTCGCTGCCCGGAATGGATCCGGCCTCACCGGATCCGCTCGAATCTGCCAAGGCCCCTTCCCGTCTTGCCTCAGCCGTCGCTAGCGTTCCCTGCCATCTACGCCGCCACCATGGCCTCCCGCCCATGAGGAGCACGAGAGGAGGACGAGCTCCTCCGCGCGTGGACCCCGTGACCCGGCCCAGCGCGATTCCCTCAGGCCCAGCAGCGCTGGTCCGATCCGCCTCTTTCCTTCCTGGGCCGAAGCCCAGTGGTGAGCTTCACTATTCCCCGCTCGTGCGATACATAACTATGCAACGCTCGCTCGTCTGTTTTTTACCGTCCCTGAAATCCAATATTTTTTGTGCCCTCTTCATCATGCTGCATCTCCATGCCCGTGACTCCAAATCATGCATATGATATGTCGAAATGTTCGTCTCGTTAATCTCTTCATGTTAGTGGCATTTGCATGCATGTTACTGTCCATATTGATGCCATTATCATCGTTTCAAGAGTGCTATAAAATGTTAACTGCTGGTTCTTAGAAGAACTTGATGATTTGTCATTTTTGTTGCATTCGGTGTGTGCATCCTATGAGCATGAGGTCTACATGAATTTTGAACTACAACATGCCATATTTACAGGGGTGCAAGTCTTGTATTTTTGTGATCTATATGGTGACTAGCACAAGCATGCAAAGTAGGTTCCGTGATGTTGCTGTTTTCAGGCACTTAGGATTTTGCCAGGTCCATTTCCTGATATTATTTTGATGCCATGTAAACTTGTTGCTACCATGAGATCCATGCTTATTATGAGATACTTCACTAAGGATGTTTTGAACATGTGGTTATGCTCTATCCATTCATGCCTCTGACTGAAATTATGGAGTGCTCTACCATGTCTTTTTCTTGCTCTACGTTTTCTATATATTGTTCCTGGCAGATAGTTAACATGATAATCAATATTGCCATGTGTTTTGCTAGTGATCCATGCATCCTATTAACTTGCTCTTGCCATGTTTAGCTTCATGAACATGTCTTATTACTGTGGGTGTGCTTGTGTTGTCATGTAATGCTTTGTGGTGAGTGGCATGAGCTTGCAAAGTTGCTATCATGAATCTGTTTGTGCTATGCTCTGTTTTTCTTCCAAGTCTGAAACTGTTAATAAAACTTGCTATGTTTACATGGGTGCCATCATATTTTCTGTGCCTTTTTGGCTCATGATCAGTAAGCGAGTTTTGTTCTATGCTTTTAGTAGAAGCATGCCACAATTTTGTTTGCCATGATATGTTCATGTAGCATGTTGTTTGCTAGCTCTAAACATTGCTTCCTGATGTTGTTTTTGACATGTTAGTATTTTCACTAAGTCTGTGAAGCTGATATCTTTTGCACTTCTTCCATGCTTGTTTGAACCTGTTCTATTGTGATTTAGCCGTAGCTCGGTGTTCATGTTTGTCAAGCATCTCTTGTACACCACCGCCATATGCTTTGTTGCTATGTTGCAGTGCAGCAGCTTAGTTTCTTGTTGCATTCTAAGTGCTATCATGTTGTTAATCGTAGATTTGCGTCATTCTTGTTTTTCTTGCCATTTGCAAACTGTGCATCCATTTCCGGTGATCCTTATATCAATTTCGACCGAAATCACCTCATCTTTGCAGCGGCATACTTGGTTTGCCAAGTTGATGCCTTGATCATTCTTTCCCTTTCGGAGCACGCATATGCATTGCATATCGTGCCATGTATTGCATCATGTTGTTTGTGCATTGCACCGTGATTGATTGTTGTTCCATTGCTTGTGTTCTTGCTTTGGGTAGAGCCGGGAGACGAGTACGTGAACGAGGAACCTGTTGAGTATGCTAACAAGGATCAAGCTTTCGACAACTCTAAGAACATTACAGGCAAGATAACCATACCCTCGAAATCACTTCTATCTTCGCTTGCTAGTTTTTCGCTCTATCGCTATGTCGCGCTACCTACCACTTGTTTATCATGCCTCCCATATTGCCATGTCAAGCCCCTGACCCACCTTCCTAGAAAACCGTTGTTTGGCTATGTTACCACTTTTGCTCAGCCCCTCTTATAGCGTTGTTAGTGTTAGGTGAATTTGAAGTTTGTTCCATGTTGGAACATGGATATGTTGGGATATCACATTATCTCTTATTTTAATTAATGCAACTATATACTTGGTAAAGGGTGGAAGGCTCGGCCTTATGCCTAGTGTTTTGTTCCACTCTTGCCGCCCTAGTTTCCGTCATACCGGTGTTATGTTCCTTGATTTTTGCGTTCCTAACGCGATTGGGGATATGGGGCCCCCTTGATAGTTTGCTTTGAATAGAACTCCTACAGCAAGGCCCAACCTTGGTTTTAACATTTGCCACCTAAGCCTTTTTCCCTTGGGTTCTGCAGACTCAAGGGTCATCTTTATTTTAAACCCCTGGGCCAGTGCTCCTCTGAGTGTTGGTCCAACCTGGGCGATGTCCAGTGCCCCGTGGGCAACTAGGGTCTATGCCAACCCGACATCTTGCCCATCCGGTGTGCCCTGAGAACGAGATATGTGCAGCTCCTATCGGGATTTGTCGGCACATTCGAGCGGCTTTGCTAGTTTTGTTTTACTATTGTCGAAATGTCTTGTAACCGGGATTCCGAGACTGATCGGGTCTTTCCGGGAGAAGGAATATCCTTCATTGACTGTGAGAGCTTGTGATGGGCTAAGTTGGGACACCCCTGCAAGGTATAAACTTTTGAGAGCCGTGCCCGCGGTTATGTGGCAGATGGGAATTTTTGAATATCCGGTTGTATAGAACTTGTCACTTGACTTAATTAAAATGAATCAACCGCGTGTGTAGCCGTGATGGTCTCTTCTCGGCGGAGTCCGGGAAGTGAACACGGTTTGTGTTATGGTTGTGCGTAAGTAGTTTTAGGATCACTTCTTGATCACTTCTAGATTCTCGACCGTCGCGTTGCTTCTCTTCTCGCTCTTATTTGTGTATGTTAGCCACCATATTTTCTTAGCGCTTGCTGCAGCTCCACGTCATTACCTTATCCTACCCATAAGCTTAAATAGTCTTGATCTCGCGTGATGAGGACATCAATACCATTGTTACACCCACAGCCCCTACTGTTACATATACTGGACCAATTACTAGAGCTCGCGCACGCCAATTAAATTACCAGGTACTTTCGTTTCTTGGTAATGATTCTAATGTTCATGAGATTATGATGCTGCCTAAATTGGATACATTTGTTTTGCTTACAAATGAAGGTCCTAGCTTGGAGAAGGATGAACATTGGAGCAAGAACACGAATGGAGTTGATGGCATGCGCAAGGGGATCAAGAACGGAGTTACAAGTGATGATTTCAGGACTTTGAAGCCGCCATAAGGAGTGCATGAAGCCTTGGACGAAATATACAAGATGCCACTTCATAATATTCGTCCATAGGCTATTCCAGGTGCTGCGTCACCTTATTAATGGGCCAGGCCCATGTAATTTCGAAATACTTAAGTATAGGCTATTTTTAGAGTCCGTATGTGTGGGGAAACAAGAGTTAGGGTTGGTTTCGGACCCCACCCTCAAGGGCCACGAAATTCCCCTCTCTTCCTCCATATATACAGCCCTTAGGGCGTCGTTTAGACTTGGGATTTGTTTAGTTAAAAGTTAGCCATTGCAACTTCGTGTACTTCGTTTGTGTCCAACGACCAGACCAAGACCGCTTCCGGATCCCCACCATTATCAATACTTCATATTTATTTGCAATATTCAGATTGCTTTATCATATTCTTGCTCGTTCTTCGATTGCTTGCAGGAATAGACCTTCGTGGTCAGGCTGACCGTGCTTCCAGCATCGTCAGTAACCTTAGGAGATTGGTTTAGCGATTGCTAAGGCGCAACGTCGTGCACGTTTGTAGTCGGATCGTCAAAGTCGTCTCCACCAAATCGATAGTTATCATCTCATCGAAAGATCGGGACCCTCGCCTCTATCAAGTGGTATCAGATTTCCAGGTTGCTCGGTGAGATTTTACAGTTTTTCGTAGATTAGATCGAGTCTGTTCTTCATACCTACAGTCCACGAAAAAGCCACAAAAAAAATTAGGGTTAGTTCATCATATCCGAACCAATCTGAGCCTTTGCATAATCTTTTTAGGGTTTTTGCTTTGTTGAATTTGCGGTTGCATCGTCGTGTCAAGTTGCTGGTCTTAGAGTCTAGTCTTTTAGAGTTTCGAGTTCTGGTCATAAGTTGTCACGCCGCCGCCGCACCATCATCATCGCCCATCTACCACTTTTGCTTATCCGCCACCGCTCTGAATCCTTATCCATATACCACATACCACCATCGCTACCATATACCACCACCGCTGCCATATACCACAACCATATATCCACCACCAATCCGAGTTCTTCTCATATTAGGTTTGTTCTTGAGATCAATCTCAATTCCGATTCGTGTTTCCTTGCCTGCGTAGGTCTCGGAAAAAAAAAAAAAAAAGTTCTGGAGACCCCCGGGCAGTTTTTAGGCCAAAATTTTCTCGGGCAAAATTTTTTTTTTCCCTATCCTATTTTTAGGCTTTTCTGAGTCTTTTGAGCCACGTGCCATCATAGTGATTTTTTGTCGCACTTTTTCGTCGTCGCTGCCCTGATTTCCGAAAAAAAGTGGAAAAAAAAAATTTTCGTGCCCATCCTATCAGTTTGACGTGGGAAGAGTTTTGAGACACTCGCCATTATAGTAATTTTTCGCAAAAAAAAAAAAAGAGGAGCGCAAAAAAAAAAAAGAGGAGCGCAAAAAAAAAAAAAAAAAAGAGGAGCGCAAAAAAAAAAAAGCGAAAAAAAAAAGTTCCAGAGTGTGCTTTTCCCTTATTTACGTGCAAGCGCCGTGATTTTGTTAGTGTTCTAGGCTCGCGTCTCTAGCACGGTCTAGCCTAGGACCAGCACAGTACCGTCGTTGAGCGTTTATTCAACTTTGCATCTCTGAATTGATTATTGCTGACCCTTTTTGCTACCATACTATAAGCCTTCCCAGCTCCACATACCTCTACGTCGTGCGTTTGACTCTTCCTGGCAATCGCTCTATCCAAGCTTTTGAGAGTTTTGACTACAACGGTTGCCGATCACCGCCTGCTGCTGGGTAAGAACTGGTAAGAATTTGAGATTTGCTTGACGGATTTGTGACACCCGCCACCACCACCTCTTGTTAGTATTCTGTAGGATCATATTCTTGTGTGTTTTCTATTGTTGCTAACCATGGCAGGATCACAAGCCGACGAGACTGACTGGGAGAACATGACGAATCAGGAGTTGCATGATAAATTTCAGCAAATGATGAATGGACAGGTGCAGGATGTGCTAAACAGATTTGAAGAGGCCATGGAGAAGATAGATGACATGGAGAAGACGTTCGAAACAAAGCTCGATAACAGGTTTAATGAATTGCTCGCGCGTCTTCCACCACCACCACCGGCTGCACCTAACGCACCTCTACAACAACAACAACGACGACTACCTACACATCGTGAAACAGCCCTCCGCCGAGCGAGCCGTCTCCCTCTTGCACCTGGCCAAACTGTTGGTGCTCCTGTTGCTACTTCTGTGGCTCCTGCTGCTGATGCGGAGGAGGATGATTTTGCTAGCGATTACGAGGATGAGGTTGATCAAAATCAGAACTACGTGCCACCACCAGCACAGCAACCATCAGGTCGTCCACATGCAAATAATGGCAATGGTAGGGCTCACCCTCAGGTACGAGATCATGACCATCTCCCTAAACTAAAATTGAATATTCCACCATTTGAGGGTAGATATGTTCCTGATATATACCTTACTTGGGAGTTAGAAACTGAACAACGATTTACATGTTTACAATATCCCGAGGAGAGACGTGTTCCTGCTGCTGTTTGTGCATTCACTAGTTTTGCATGTGTTTGGTGGTCTGGGCATTGTAGATTATATCCCATTCCTGCTACTTGGGCTGCTTTGAAAACTGCTATGCGTACTCGTTGGGTTCCACCATATTATCAACGTGAATTACTTCAAAAATTGCAGCGCTTAAGACAGGGAAAAAATTCTGTAGAAGAATATTATCAGGAATTACAAACTGGCATGATTAGATGTGGTATTGTTGAGGAGAATGAAGCTATGCTTGCACGTTTTATGGGTGGATTAAATAGAGAGATTCAGACGATTCTAGAGTATAAGGAGTATACTAATATCACTCGTTTATTCCATCTTGCTTGTAAGGCTGAACGTGAAGTGCAGGATCGACAGGCATTGGCGCGGACTAACTTTTCTGCAGGTCGACCTTCTTCATGGACACCACGTGCATCATCTACTTCCACACGTTCTGCTTCACCGGCGCCTCCGTCGGCTGCCACCTCCAACCGTGATAGAATAAAGCAGGCACAATCACCACTATCTGCCAAGAGCACACCTTCTGGGCCTGCAAAGAGCTCTTCTTCATCCATGGCATCAACAGGGCAGACACATGATATTATTTGTCGACGTTGCAAGGGTGGAGGTCATTATGCGAGAGAATGCCCATCTAAGCGTGTGATGATTGTTACTGAGGATGGTGGGTATGAGTCCGCTAGTGACTATGATGAGGAGACTTTGGCTCTTATTACACGTGACGAACACGGTGGAGACGATTCTGATCATGAGACGCAATACATGGCTCCTGAAGATGCTGACAGGTATGAATGTTTAGTTGCTCAACGTGTTTTGAGTGTGCAGGTTACACAAGCTGAGCAAAATCAGAGGCATAATTTGTTCCATACAAAGGGAGTTGTGAAGGAACGTTCTGTTCGCGTGATCATAGATGGAGGGAGTTGCAACAACTTGGCTAGCATCGAGATGGTGGAGAAGCTATCTCTCACCACAAGACCACATCCACATCCTTACTACATCCAATGGTTCAACAACAGCGGCAAGGTTAAGGTAACACGTACTGTTCGTGTGCATTTTAGTATCTCTACATATGCTGATTATGTTGATTGTGATGTGGTACCTATGCAAGCATGTTCCTTATTACTTGGTAGACCATGGCAATTTGATAAAAATTCTATTCACCATGGTAGAAACAATCAGTATACTCTTGTTCATAAGGATAAAAATATTACTTTGCTTCCTATGACTCCTGATTCCATTTTGAAAGATGATATTAATAGAGCTAATAAAGCAAAACAGGAGAAAACTAAGAGTGAAAATCAGATTGTGGCAAAAGAATTTGAGCAACAAATGCAGCCTAATAATAATAAACAATCTAGTGTTGCTTCTGAAATTAAATTGAAAAGTGCATGTTTCCTTGCCACCAAATCTGATATTGATGATCTAGATTTTAGCAAATCTGTTTGCTATGCTTTTGTGTGCAAAGAGGCATTATTTTCATTCGAGGACGCGCCTTCCTCTTTGCCTCCTGCTGTCACTAACATTTTGCAGGAGTTCGCCGACGTCTTTCCACAAGACGTGCCACCGGGATTACCACCTATTCGCGGGATTGAGCATCAAATTGACTTAATTCCCGGTGCATCATTACCCAACCGTGCACCATACCGTACCAATCCAGAGGAGACGAAGGAGATTATGCGTCAAGTACAAGAACTGCTCGACAAAGGTTATATACGCGAATCCCTTAGTCCTTGTGCTGTTCCTATCATTTTAGTGCCGAAAAAGGATGGTACGTCGCGTATGTGCGTTGATTGTAGAGGCATTAATAATATTACTATTCGTTATCGTCATCCTATTCCTAGGCTAGATGATATGCTTGATGAATTGAGTGGCTCTACAATATTCTCCAAAGTTGATTTGCGTAGTGGTTACCATCAAATTCGTATGAAATTGGGAGATGAATGGAAAACAGCATTTAAAACTAAGTTTGGATTATATGAGTGGTTAGTCATGCCTTTTGGGTTAACTAATGCACCTAGTACTTTCATGAGGTTAATGAACGAAGTTTTACGTGCCTTCATTGGACGATTTGTGGTAGTTTACTTTGATGACATATTGATTTATAGCAAATCTTTGGAGGACCATTTGGAACATTTACGTGCTGTTTTTATTGCTCTACGTGATGCACGTTTGTTTGGTAACCTTGGAAAGTGCACCTTTTGCACCGACCGAGTATCTTTTCTTGGCTATGTTGTTACTCCACAGGGAATTGAAGTTGATAAAGCCAAGATTGAAGCTATTGAGAGTTGGCCGCAGCCCAAAACGGTCACACAAGTGAGGAGTTTCCTTGGCCTCGCTGGTTTCTATAGGCGTTTTGTGAGAGATTTCAGCACCATTGCTGCACCTCTCAACGAGCTTACAAAGAAGGATGTACCTTTTGTTTGGGGTACCGCACAGGAAGAAGCCTTCACGGTATTGAAAGATAAGTTAACACATGCTCCTTTACTCCAACTTCCTAATTTCAATAAGACTTTTGAGCTTGAATGTGATGCTAGTGGAATTGGATTAGGAGGTGTGTTATTACAAGATGGAAAACCTGTTGCATACTTTTCTGAAAAATTGAGTGGGCCTAGTCTGAACTATTCTACTTATGATAAAGAATTATATGCTCTTGTTCGGACCTTAGAAACATGGCAACATTATTTATGGCCCAAGGAATTTGTTATACATTCTGATCATGAATCTTTGAAACACATTAAAAGTCAAGCAAAACTGAACCGTAGACATGCTAAATGGGTTGAATTCATTGAGACTTTCCCTTATGTCATTAAACACAAGAAGGGTAAAGAAAATGTTATTGCTGATGCCTTGTCTCGTCGTTATACTATGCTTTCACAACTTGACTTTAAAATATTTGGTTTGGAGACCATCAAAGATCAATATGTTCATGATGCTGAATTTAAAGATGTATTGCAGAATTGTAAGGAAGGGAGAACTTGGAACAAGTTCGTTCTTAACGATGGATTTGTGTTTCGTGCTAACAAGCTATGCATTCCAGCTAGCTCCGTTCGTCTTTTGTTATTGCAGGAGGCGCATGGAGGAGGATTAATGGGACACTTTGGCGTCAAAAAGACGGAGGATATACTTGCTACACATTTCTTTTGGCCAAAGATGAGACGGGATGTTGAGCGTTTTGTTGCTCGCTGCACTACATGTCAAAGAGCTAAGTCACGACTCAATCCTCATGGTTTATATATGCCTTTGCCTGTACCTAGTGTTCCTTGGGAGGATATATCTATGGACTTTGTTTTAGGTTTACCTCGAACAAAGAAGGGGAGGGATAGCATATTTGTTGTCGTGGATAGGTTCTCGAAAATGGCACACTTTATACCATGTCATAAAAGCGATGATGCTGTTAATGTTGCTGATTTGTTCTTTCGTGAAATTATTCGCTTACATGGTGTGCCAAATACTATTGTTTCAGATCGTGATACTAAATTTCTTAGCCACTTTTGGAGATGTTTATGGGCTAAGTTGGGGACTAAGCTGCTTTTTAGTACTACTTGTCACCCCCAAACTGATGGACAAACTGAAGTAGTCAATAGAACATTGTCTACTATGCTTAGGGCTGTTTTGAAGAATAACAAGAAAATGTGGGAAGAATGCTTGCCTCATATTGAATTTGCTTATAATCGTTCATTGCATTCTACTACTAAGATGTGCCCTTTTGAAATTGTGTATGGTTTCCTACCTCGTGCACCTATTGATTTGTTGCCTCTTCCATCTTCGGAGAAGGTTAATTTTGATGCTAAAGAACGTTCTGAATTGATTTTAAAAATGCATGAGTTAACTAAGGAAAACATTGAGCGTATGAATGCTAAATATAAACTTGCTGGAGATAAGGGTAGAAAACATGTTGTGTTTGCACCTGGCGATCTTGTTTGGTTACATTTGCGTAAAGATAGATTTCCTAATCTGCGCAAATCAAAGCTAATGCCACGTGCTGATGGTCCTTTTAAGGTTTTAGAGAAAATAAATGATAATGCATATAAACTTGAGCTACCTGCAGATTTTGGGGTTAGTCCCACTTTTAACATTGCAGATTTGAAGCCTTATTTGGGTGAGGAAGATGAGCTTCCGTCGAGGACGACTTCATTTCAAGAAGGGGAGGATGATGAGGACATCAATGCCATTGTTACACCCACAGCCCCTACTGTTACATATACTGGACCAATTACTAGAGCTCGCGCACGCCAATTAAATTACCAGGTACTTTCGTTTCTTGGTAATGATTCTAATGTTCATGAGATTATGATGCTGCCTAAATTGGATACATTTGTTTTGCTTACAAATGAAGGTCCTAGCTTGGAGAAGGATGAACATTGGAGCAAGAACACGAATGGAGTTGATGGCATGCGCAAGGGGATCAAGAACGGAGTTACAAGTGATGATTTCAGGACTTTGAAGCCGCCATAAGGAGTGCATGAAGCCTTGGACGAAATATACAAGATGCCACTTCATAATATTCGTCCATAGGCTATTCCAGGTGCTGCGTCACCTTATTAATGGGCCAGGCCCATGTAATTTCGAAATACTTAAGTATAGGCTATTTTTAGAGTCCGTATGTGTGGGGAAACAAGAGTTAGGGTTGGTTTCGGACCCCACCCTCAAGGGCCACGAAATTCCCCTCTCTTCCTCCATATATACAGCCCTTAGGGCGTCGTTTAGACTTGGGATTTGTTTAGTTAAAAGTTAGCCATTGCAACTTCGTGTACTTCGTTTGTGTCCAACGACCAGACCAAGACCGCTTCCGGATCCCCACCATTATCAATACTTCATATTTATTTGCAATATTCAGATTGCTTTATCATATTCTTGCTCGTTCTTCGATTGCTTGCAGGAATAGACCTTCGTGGTCAGGCTGACCGTGCTTCCAGCATCGTCAGTAACCTTAGGAGATTGGTTTAGCGATTGCTAAGGCGCAACGTCGTGCACGTTTGTAGTCGGATCGTCAAAGTCGTCTCCACCAAATCGATAGTTATCATCTCATCGAAAGATCGGGACCCTCGCCTCTATCATCGCGGGTGTGAGATTGCTGAGTCCTCGTGACTCACAGATACTTCCAAACAGTTGCAGGTGCCGATGATACCAGTGCAGGTGATGGTATCGAACTCAAGTGGGAGTTCGACGCGGACCTTGGTCGTTAGTATGTTTTGTTTCCTGATGATCAGTAGTGGAGCCCAGTTGGGACGATCGGGGATCTAGCATTTGGGGTTGTCTTCCTTTATTTTGGTTCCGTAGTCGCACCTTTGATTGTACTCTGGATGATGTATGTTTAACTTGTTATTTGCGTGAAGTGGCAATTGTAAGCCAACTCTTTATCCCTTTCTTATTCAGTACATGGGATTGTGTGAAGATTACCCCACTTGCGACTAAACCACCATGCGGTTATGCCTCTAAGTCGTGCCTCGACATGTGGGTGATATAGCCGCATCGTGGGTGTTACAAGCGCGCAGGAATTCCAGAAGGCCACTGACGCCCTGTGCATTGGCGGGGGCGCATCTTTGCACTCCTCTCACCACCAACTCAAACGGTGGGCACGTGAGGTCAATGCCGTGGAACCAGCGGCAGAGTCTCGGAAGCCACTCAAATGGTCACGCACGCCCATCATCTTTGATGAAGAGGACCATACTGACCGCACCATTGCGGTAGGGTGTTTGACATTGTTGGTCTCCCCAACGATTCGCAACCTCAAAGTCACAAAGATGTTGGTTGACAGCAGGGCCGGGTTGAATCTGATTTCCCCAAAAGTTATCAGCAAGCTTCAGATAGCAGAGGAAGAACTAAGGTCACGGGCACGTTTCAAGGAGTCAACACCGGCAGGAGTCATCCTAAGGGAAGGATCACGTTACCAGCAACGTTTGGGGGAGAAGTGAACTATCAGACTGAGAAGGTTGTGGTTGATGTGGTCGATCTCCCCCTGTTGTACAATGGAATCCTTGGGCGCCCAGCCCTGGCAAAATTCATGGCGGCATCCCACTATGCCTACAACACCTTGAAGATGCCAGGGCCGGTAGGAGTCATTTCCATCCCGTCAGACGAGAAAGACGCAATCATTTGCGTGGACAAGATGTACCGGGACGCAGTCACGGCAGAGGCCGCGGCAGCGGGAGTTCCCGCCAAGGAGAACAAAGGAAAGAAGAAGGATAGCAGGGACACCAGCAAGCAATCCGGGAAGCGTACCTCTTTGGAGTGTGCTGCGCCTGTTGATGACTTGCCGGAGAGTTCCGACAGCAAGAGATCCAAGGTTGTTGCACCATATGTGAAGAAGGTCCCAGCAGGGCTGGATGGCATTGATGGCACCTTCATGAGACGTCTCCAATGTATCTATAATTTTTGATTGTTCCATGCCGTTATATTATCAATATTGAATGTTTTATAATCATTTTATAGTCAATTTATATCATTTTTCGTACTAACCTATTGACATAGTGCCAAGTGCTAGTTGCTGTTTTTTCCATGTTTTTTACATCACAGAAAATCAATATCAAACGGAGTCCAAATGCCAAGAAACTTTACAAAGAATTTTTATGGGCCAAAAGGAACACAATGGGCCCTAGCTGCGCCTGGGGGTGCCCCGAGGGAGGCACAACCCACTAGGGCGCGCCAGGAGGCCCAGGTGCGCCTTTGAGGACATCAATACCATTGTTACACCCACAGCCCCTACTGTTACATATACTGGACCAATTACTAGAGCTCGCGCACGCCAATTAAATTACCAGGTACTTTCGTTTCTTGGTAATGATTCTAATGTTCATGAGATTATGATGCTGCCTAAATTGGATACATTTGTTTTGCTTACAAATGAAGGTCCTAGCTTGGAGAAGGATGAACATTGGAGCAAGAACACGAATGGAGTTGATGGCATGCGCAAGGGGATCAAGAACGGAGTTACAAGTGATGATTTCAGGACTTTGAAGCCGCCATAAGGAGTGCATGAAGCCTTGGACGAAATATACAAGATGCCACTTCATAATATTCGTCCATAGGCTATTCTAGGTGCTGCGTCACCTTATTAATGGGCCAGGCCCATGTAATTTCGAAATACTTAAGTATAGGCTATTTTTAGAGTCCGTATGTGTGGGGAAACAAGAGTTAGGGTTGGTTTCGGACCCCACCCTCAAGGGCCACGAAATTCCCCTCTCTTCCTCCATATATACAGCCCTTAGGGCGTCGTTTAGACTTGGGTTTTGTTTAGATTAAAAGTTCGCCATAGCTGCAACTTCACGTACTTCGTTTGTGTCCAACGACCAGACCAAGACGTCACAGAACCCCACCTTGATCAATAAAGCTTTCATCTTATATTCGCAATATCCAGATTGCAATCTCAGTTTCTTGCTTGTTCTTCGTTTGCTCGCAGGAAACAGGCCCTCGTGGTCAGGTTGATCGTGCTCCGGCGTGGTCAATAACCCCTCGGAAGTTGGTTTAGCGATTGCTAAGGCGCGACGTCTCGCACGATCGTAGTCGGATCGTCAAGGTCGACTCCCACAGAAAACGATAGCCACCATCTCATCGAAACATCGGGACACCTTTGCCTCTATCAAGTGGTATCAGATTTCCAGGTTGCTCGGTGAGATTTTACAGTTTTTCGTAGATTAGATCGAGTCTATTCTTCATACCTACAGTCCACGAAAAAGCCACACAAAAAAAATTAGGGTTAGTTCATCATATCCGAACCAATCTGAGCCTTTGCATAATCTTTTTAGGGTTTTTGCTTTGTTGAATTTGCGGTTGCATCGTCGTGTCAAGTTGCTGGTCTTAGAGTCTAGTCTTTTAGAGTTTCGAGTTCTGGTCACAAGTTGTCACGCCACCGCCGCACCATCATCATCGCCCATCTACCACTTTTGCTTATCCGCCACCGCTCTGAATCCACCATATATCCACCACCAATCCGAGTTCTTCTCATATTAGGTTTGTTCTTGAGATCAATCTCAATTCCGATTCGTGTTTCCTTGCCTGCGTAGGTCTCGAAAAAAAAGAGTCTGGAGACCCCCGGGCAGTTTTTAGGCCAAAATTTTCACGGGCAAAAATATTTTTTCCCTATCCTATTTTTAGGCTTTTCTGAGTCTTTTGAGCCACGTGCCATCATAGTGATTTTTTGTTGCACTTTTTCGTCGTCGCTGCCCTGATTTCCGAAAAAAAAAAGTGAAAAAAAAAATTTCGTGCCCATCCTATTAGTTTGACGAGGGAAGAGTTTTGAGACACTCGCCATTATAGTAATTTTTCGCAAAAAAAAAAAAAAAGAGGAGCGCAAAAAAAAAAGAGGAGCGCAGAAAAAAAAAGCAAAAAAAAAAAAAGTTCCAGAGTGTGCTTTTCCCTGATTTACGTGCAGCGCCGTGATTTTGTTAGTGTTCTAGGCTCGCGTCTCTAGCACGGTCTAGCCTAGGACCAGCACAGTACCGTCGTTGAGCGTTTATTCAACTTTGCATCTCTGAATTGATTATTGCTGACCCTTTTTGCTACCATACTATAAGCCTTCCCAGCTCCACATACCTCTACGTCGTGCGTTTGACTCTCCCTGGCAATCGCTCTATCCAAGCTTTTGAGAGTTTTGACTACAACGGTTGCCGATCACCGCCTGCTGCTGGGTAAGAACTGGTAAGAATTTGAGATTTGCTTGACGGATTTGTGACACCCGCCACCCCCACCTCTTGTTAGTATTCTGTAGGATCATATTCTTGTGTGTTTTCTATTGTTGCTAACCATGGCAGGATCACAAGCCGACGAGACTGACTGGGAGAACATGACGAATCAGGAGTTGCATGATAAATTTCAGCAAATGATGAATGGACAGGTGCAGGATGTGCTAAACAGATTTGAAGAGGCCATGGAGAAGATAGATGACATGGAGAAGACGTTCGAAACAAAGCTCGATAACAGGTTTAATGAATTGCTCGCGCGTCTTCCACCACCACCACCGGCTGCACCTAACGCACCTCTACAACAACAACAACGACGACTACCTACACATCGTGAAACAGCCCTCCGCCGAGCGAGCCGTCTCCCTCTTGCACCTGGCCAAACTGTTGGTGCTCCTGTTGCTACTTCTGTGGCTCCTGCTGCTGATGCGGAGGAGGATGATTTTGCTAGCGATTACGAGGATGAGGTTGATCAAAATCAGAACTACGTGCCACCACCAGCACAGCAACCATCAGGTCATCCACATGCAAATAATGGCAATGGTAGGGCTCACCCTCAGGTACGAGATCATGACCATCTCCCTAAACTAAAATTGAATATTCCACCATTTGAGGGTAGATATGTTCCTGATATATACCTTACTTGGGAGTTAGAAACTGAACAACGATTTACATGTTTACAATATCCCGAGGAGAGACGTGTTCCTGCTGCTGTTTGTGCATTCACTAGTTTTGCATGTGTTTGGTGGTCTGAGCATTGTAGATTATATCCCATTCCTGCTACTTGGGCTGCTTTGAAAACTGCTATGCGTACTCGTTGGGTTCCACCATATTATCAACGTGAATTACTTCAAAAATTGCAGCGCTTAAGACAGGGAAAAAATTCTGTAGAAGAATATTATCAGGAATTACAAACTGGCATGATTAGATGTGGTATTGTTGAGGAGAATGAAGCTATGCTTGCACGTTTTATGGGTGGATTAAATAGAGAGATTCAGACGATTCTAGAGTATAAGGAGTATACTAATATCACTCGTTTATTCCATCTTGCTTGTAAAGCTGAACGTGAAGTGCAGGATCGACAGGCATTGGCGCGGACTAACTTTTCTGCAGGTCGACCTTCTTCATGGACACCACGTGCATCATCTACTTCCACACGTTCTGCTTCACCGGCGCCTCCGTCGGCTGCCACCTCCAACCGTGATACAATAAAGCAGGCACAATCACCACTATCTGCCAAGAGCACACCTTCTGGGCCTGCAAAGAGCTCTTCTTCATCCATGGCATCAACAGGGCAGACACATGATATTATTTGTCGACGTTGCAAGGGTGGAGGTCATTATGCGAGAGAATGCCCATCTAAGCGTGTGATGATTGTTACTGAGGATGGTGGGTATGAGTCCGCTAGTGACTATGATGAGGAGACTTTGGCTCTTATTACACGTGACGAACACGGTGGAGACGATTCTGATCATGAGACGCAATACATGGCTCCTGAAGATGCTGACAGGTATGAATGTTTAGTTGCTCAACGTGTTTTGAGTGTGCAGGTTACACAAGCTGAGCAAAATCAGAGGCATAATTTGTTCCATACAAAGGGAGTTGTGAAGGAACGTTCTGTTCGCGTGATCATAGATGGAGGGAGTTGCAACAACTTGGCTAGCATCGAGATGGTGGAGAAGCTATCTCTCACCACAAGACCACATCCACATCCTTACTACATCCAATGGTTCAACAACAGCGGCAAGGTTAAGGTAACACGTACTGTTCGTGTGCATTTTAGTATCTCTACATATGCTGATTATGTTGATTGTGATGTGGTACCTATGCAAGCATGTTCCTTATTACTTGGTAGACCATGGCAATTTGATAAAAATTCTATTCACCATGGTAGAAACAATCAGTATACTCTTGTTCATAAGGATAAAAATATTACTTTGCTTCCTATGACTCCTGATTCCATTTTGAAAGATGATATTAATAGAGCTAATAAAGCAAAACAGGAGAAAACTAAGAGTGAAAATCAGATTGTGGCAAAAGAATTTGAGCAACAAATGCAGCCTAATAATAATAAACAATCTAGTGTTGCTTCTGAAATTAAATTGAAAAGTGCATGTTTACTTGCCACCAAATCTGATATTGATGATCTAGATTTTAGCAAATCTGTTTGCTATGCTTTTGTGTGCAAAGAGGCATTATTTTCATTCGAGGACGCGCCTTCCTCTTTGCCTCCTGCTGTCACTAACATTTTGCAGGAGTTCGCCGACGTCTTTCCACAAGACGTGCCACCGGGATTACCACCTATTCGCGGGATTGAGCATCAAATTGACTTAATTCCCAGTGCATCATTACCCAACCGTGCACCATACCGTACCAATCCAGAGGAGACGAAGGAGATTATGCGTCAAGTACAAGAACTGCTCGACAAAGGTTATATACGCGAATCCCTTAGTCCTTGTGCTGTTCCTATCATTTTAGTGCCGAAAAAGGATGGTACGTCGCGTATGTGCGTTGATTGTAGAGGCATTAATAATATTACTATTCGTTATCGTCATCCTATTCCTAGGCTAGATGATATGCTTGATGAATTGAGTGGCTCTACAATATTCTCCAAAGTTGATTTGCGTAGTGGTTACCATCAAATTCGTATGAAATTGGGAGATGAATGGAAAACAGCATTTAAAACTAAGTTTGGATTATATGAGTGGTTAGTCATGCCTTTTGGGTTAACTAATGCACCTAGTACTTTCATGAGGTTAATGAACGAAGTTTTACGTGCCTTCATTGGACGATTTGTGGTAGTTTACTTTGATGACATATTGATTTATAGCAAATCTTTGGAGGACCATTTGGAACATTTACGTGCTGTTTTTATTGCTCTACGTGATGCACGTTTGTTTGGTAACCTTGGAAAGTGCACCTTTTGCACCGACCGAGTATCTTTTCTTGGCTATGTTGTTACTCCACAGGGAATTGAAGTTGATAAAGCCAAGATTGAAGCTATTGAGAGTTGGCCGCAGCCCAAAACGGTCACACAAGTGAGGAGTTTCCTTGGCCTCGCTGGTTTCTATAGGCGTTTTGTGAGAGATTTCAGCACCATTGCTGCACCTCTCAACGAGCTTACAAAGAAGGATGTACCTTTTGTTTGGGGTACCGCACAGGAAGAAGCCTTCACGGTATTGAAAGATAAGTTAACACATGCTCCTTTACTCCAACTTCCTAATTTCAATAAGACTTTTGAGCTTGAATGTGATGCTAGTGGAATTGGATTAGGAGGTGTGTTATTACAAGATGGAAAACCTGTTGCATACTTTTCTGAAAAATTGAGTGGGCCTAGTCTGAACTATTCTACTTATGATAAAGAATTATATGCTCTTGTTCGGACCTTAGAAACATGGCAACATTATTTATGGCCCAAGGAATTTGTTATACATTCTGATCATGAATCTTTGAAACACATTAAAAGTCAAGCAAAACTGAACCGTAGACATGCTAAATGGGTTGAATTCGTTGAGACTTTCCCTTATGTCATTAAACACAAGAAGGGTAAAGAAAATGTTATTGCTGATGCCTTGTCTCGTCGTTATACTATGCTTTCACAACTTGACTTTAAAATATTTGGTTTGGAGACCATCAAGGATCAATATGTTAATGATGCTGAATTTAAAGATGTATTGCAGAATTGTAAGGAAGGGAGAACTTGGAACAAGTTCGTTCTTAACGATGGATTTGTGTTTCGTACTAACAAGCTATGCATTCCAGCTAGCTCCGTTCGTCTTTTGTTATTGCAGGAGGCGCATGGAGGAGGATTAATGGGACACTTTGGCGTCAAGAAGACGGAGGATATACTTGCTACACATTTCTTTTGGCCAAAGATGAGACGGGATGTTGAGCGTTTTGTTGCTCGCTGCACTACCTGTCAAAGAGCTAAGTCACGACTCAATCCTCATGGTTTATATATGCCTTTGCCTGTACCTAGTGTTCCTTGGGAGGATATATCTATGGACTTTGTTTTAGGTTTACCTCGAACAAAGAAGGGGAGGGATAGCATATTTGTTGTCGTGGATAGGTTCTCGAAAATGGCACACTTTATACCATGTCATAAAAGTGATGATGCTGTTAATGTTGCTGATTTGTTCTTTCGTGAAATTATTCGCTTACATGGTGTGCCAAATACTATTGTTTCAGATCGTGATACTAAATTTCTTAGCCACTTTTGGAGATGTTTATGGGCTAAGTTGGGGACTAAGCTGCTTTTTAGTACTACTTGTCACCCCCAAACTGATGGACAAACTGAAGTAGTCAATAGAACATTGTCTACTATGCTTAGGGCTGTTTTGAAGAATAACAAGAAAATGTGGGAAGAATGCTTGCCTCATATTGAATTTGCTTATAATCGTTCATTGCATTCTACTACTAAGATGTGCCCTTTTGAAATTGTGTATGGTTTCCTACCTCGTGCACCTATTGATTTGTTGCCTCTTCCATCTTCGGAGAAGGTTAATTTTGATGCTAAAGAACGTTCTGAATTGATTTTAAAAATGCATGAGTTAACTAAGGAAAACATTGAGCGTATGAATGCTAAATATAAACTTGCTGGAGATAAGGGTAGAAAACATGTTGTGTTTGCACCTGGAGATCTTGTTTGGTTACATTTGCGTAAAGATAGATTTCCTAATCTGCGCAAATCAAAGCTAATGCCACGTGCTGATGGTCCTTTTAAGGTTTTAGAGAAAATAAATGATAATGCATATAAACTTGAGCTACCTGCAGATTTTGGGGTTAGTCCCACTTTTAACATTGCAGATTTGAAGCCTTATTTGGGTGAGGAAGATGAGCTTCCGTCGAGGACGACTTCATTTCAAGAAGGGGAGGATGATGAGGACATCAATACCATTGTTACACCCACAGCCCCTACTGTTACATATACTGGACCAATTACTAGAGCTCGCGCACGCCAATTAAATTACCAGGTACTTTCGTTTCTTGGTAATGATTCTAATGTTCATGAGATTATGATGCTGCCTAAATTGGATACATTTGTTTTGCTTACAAATGAAGGTCCTAGCTTGGAGAAGGATGAACATTGGAGCAAGAACACGAATGGAGTTGATGGCATGCGCAAGGGGATCAAGAACGGAGTTACAAGTGATGATTTCAGGACTTTGAAGCCGCCATAAGGAGTGCATGAAGCCTTGGACGAAATATACAAGATGCCACTTCATAATATTCGTCCATAGGCTATTCTAGGTGCTGCGTCACCTTATTAATGGGCCAGGCCCATGTAATTTCGAAATACTTAAGTATAGGCTATTTTTAGAGTCCGTATGTGTGGGGAAACAAGAGTTAGGGTTGGTTTCGGACCCCACCCTCAAGGGCCACGAAATTCCCCTCTCTTCCTCCATATATACAGCCCTTAGGGCGTCGTTTAGACTTTGGGTTTTGTTTAGATTAAAAGTTCGCCATAGCTGCAACTTCGCGTACTTCGTTTGTGTCCAACGACCAGACCAAGACGTCACAGAACCCCACCTTGATCAATAAAGCTTTCATCTTATATTCGCAATATCCAGATTGCAATCTCAGTTTCTTGCTTGTTCTTCGTTTGCTCGCAGGAAACAGGCCCTCGTGGTCAGGTTGATCGTGCTCCGGCGTGGTCAATAACCCCTCGGAAGTTGGTTTAGCGATTGCTAAGGCGCGACGTCTCGCACGATCGTAGTCGGATCGTCAAGGTCGACTCCCACAGAAAATGATAGCCACCATCTCATCGAAACATCGGGACACCTTTGCCTCTATCAGCCTTGGTGGGTTGTGCCCACCTCAGGTGCCCCCGGACCGCCTATTTGCTCTATAAATACCCCAATATTCCCAAAACCCTAGGGGAGTCGACAAAATATTGATCCAGCCTCTGCAGTGTCCAGAACCACCAGATCCAATCTAGACACCATCTCGGATGGGGTTCACCACCTCCATTGGTGCCTCTCCGATGATGCGTGAGTAGTTCTTTGTAGACCTTCGGGTGCGTAGTTAGTAGCTAGATGGATTCATCTCTCTCTCTCTCTCTCGATTCTCAATACAATGGTCTCTTGGAGATCCATATGATGTAACTCTTTTGCAGTGTGTTTGTTGGGATCGATGAACTTTGAGTTTATGTTCAGATCTATGTTTTTATATCCATGAAAGTATTTGAGTTTCTTTGATCTCTTTTATGCATGATCTCTTATTGCCTCGTATTTCTTCTCTGATATTTGGGTTTGTTTGGCCAACTTGATCTATTTATCTTGCAATGGGAAGAGGTGCTTTGTAGTGGGTTCGATCTTACGGTGCTTGATCCCAATGACAGAAATGGAAGCGACACATATGTATCGTTGCTACTAAGGATAAAATGACGGGGTCTATCTTTACATAGATAGATCTTGTCTACATCATGTCATCGTTCTTATTGCATTACTATGTTTCTCCACGAACTTAATATACTAGATGCATGCTGGATAGCGGTTGATGTGTGGAGTAATAGTAGTAGATGCAGGCAAGAGTCGGTCTACTAATCTTGGACGTGATGCCTATATAATGATCATTGCCTGGATATCATCATGAGTATTGAAGTTCTATCAATTGCCCAATAGTAATTTGGTCACCCGCTGCTTCGCCATTTTTCTCGAGAGAAGCCACTAGTGAAACGTACGGCCCCCGAGTCTCTTTCTCATATTATTTGCCTTTGCTATCTACTTTTATTTGCTTTTATTTTCAGATCTATTAATCCAAAAATCCAAAAATACTTTGCTGCACTTTATTTTATTTGCGATCTATTTATCCAATCTATTACAACTTTTCCCCATCACGCACCAATTTCTGGCACCGTACCCGAAAGGGATTGACAACCCGTTTAACACGCTGGGTTGCGAGGATTTGTTGTCTGTGTGCAGGGGCTGTTTACATTGTGTTTCTTGGTTTTCCTACTGGTTCGATAACCTTGGTTTCATATCTGAGGGGAATACCTACCGCCGCTGTGCTGCATCATCCCTTCCTCTTTGGGGAAATACCGACGTAGCATCAGGTGACATCAAAAGGAATTTCTGGCACCGTTGCCGGGGAGGATCTTCAACATATACCAGGTTCCTAATCACAAATCTCATTTCCTTGCAATTTACATTATTTGTCATTTGCCTCTCGTTTTCCTCTCCCCCACTTCACAATAATTTGCCGTTTTATTCGCCTCTCTTTTCCGTTTGCCATTTTCTTGCCGGATCTGTTTTTGAGTGCAATATTGTTGTGTGGTCATCATGACTCAAGAGAACACCAAGTTATGTGATTTCTCAAATACCAACAATAATGATTTTATTGGCACTCCGCTTGCTCCTCCCGCCACTAGTGCAGAGACTTGTGATATTAATACTGCTTTGCTGAATCTTGTTATGAAAGACCAATTTTCCGGTACTCCTAATGAGGATGTCGCATCCCATCTTAATACCCGCATGGAATTATGTGATATGCAAAATGAAAAATATGTGGACAATGATGTGGTCAAGATGAAATTATTTCCGTTTTCTTTGCGTGATTCTGCAAAAAATTGGTTCTCTTCTTTGCCTCGCAACAGTATTGATTCTTGGAATAAGTGCAAAGATGCTTTTATCACTAAGTATTTTCCGCCTGCGAAAATTATTTCCCTTAGAACCCAGATCATGAATTTCCAGCAACTTGAACATGAGCATGTTGCACAATCTTGGGAAAGGATGAAAATGATGCTAAGGAATTGCCCAACTCATGGGTTAAATCTTTGGATGATCATACAAATTTTTTATGCGGGGTTGAATTTTGTTTCTCGTAATCTTTTAGATTCCGCCGCGGGTGGTACTTTATGGAAATTACTTTAGGTGAAGCCACCAAATTGCTTGATAATATTATGGCAAATTATTCGCAATGGCATACAAAAGAGCTCCTACTGATAGAAAAGTTAATTCGGTTGAAGAAATTTCTTCTTTGAGTGAAAAACTTGATGCTCTTGTGAAATTGGTTGCTAATAGAAGTGCTCCTATTGATTTTAATGATATGCCTTTGTATACTTTGATTGAGCAAAATAGTGATGACATAGATGTGAATTTTATCTCTCGAAATAAATTCAACAACAATGCTTATAGAGGTAATTTTAATCCTAGGCCTTTTTCCTAGTAATTCCTCTAATAATTATGGTAATTCCAATGGAAATCGATCTTATAATAATAATAGGAACACCTCTGATCTTGAGAATAATATTAAAGAATTTATCAATACACAAAAAGTTTTCAACACTTCCATAGAAGAAAAGTTGAGTAAGATTGATGATTTGTCTAGAAGTGTTGATAGAATTGCTCATGATGTGGAAAATCTCAAGATGAAATTTTTTGTGCATAAGGTTGATGAATCAATTAAAGCTATTTATGTTTCTATGGATGAAAGTATGAAAAGAACCGCTATGCTTAGCGCTAAAAGATTTTTTTAGAAAAAGCGTTTTCTAGTGATTTCTTTCGCAAAAGTGATGAAGATCTTAAAATGATTGGTGTTTCTTCTATTGATTCCTTGTTTAGTAAAGTTAATATTGATGAAAAAGGGACTGGAGAAGAGTCAACTTTAGGTAGAAGGCATCCCAATATTTCGGAGGGCGAAAATCTTGTTGAGAAAATTGATAAAAGTGGGTTTGAAGAGGTCAAAACTTTAGGTAGTGAAGTATCCACTCTTTTGGATTACAAAGACTTTAATTATGATAGTTGCTCTTTGATTGATTGTATTTCCTTGTTGTAGGCCATGATAAATTCACCCCATGCTTATGAACAAAATAAAACATTTACTAAACATATTGTTGATGCTATGATGAAAGCTTTTCAAGAAAAATTGGAATTAGAAGTTTCAATTCCTAGAAAATTGCATGATGAATGGGAACCTACTATCAAAGTCAAGATTAAAATTATGAGTGCTTTGCTTTGTGTGACTTGGGTTCTAGTGTTTCTACTATTCCAAAATCTTTATGTGATGTGCTTGGTCTTACCGATCTTGAATCATGTTCTTCGAATTTGCACTTGGCGGATTCTACTATAAAAAAGCCTATGGGAAGAATTAATGATGTTCTTATTCTTGCAAATAGGAATTATGTGGCCATAGATATTATTGTTCTTGATATTTATTGCAATCCATCTTGTCCAATTATTCTTGGTAGACCGTTTTTACACACTATTGGTGCCGTGATTGATATGAAAGAAGGTAATATTAAGTTCCAATTTCCTTTGATAAAGGGTATGGAACACTTTCCTAGAACAAGAATTAGGCCACCATATGAATCAATCATGAGGGCATCTTATGGATCTCGAAACAAAGATGACAAAACTTAGATCCTTGCTTTATGCCTAGCTAAGGGCGTGAAACTATATCGCTTGTTGGGAGGCAGCCCAATGAATAAAATTTATATTTGCTTTTTGTTTCCTGTTTTTGAGTGTTAGCACAATTATGCTACTGTTATGATTGTGTTTTTATGTTTTAATTAGTGTTTGTGCCTAGTAAAGCCTTTAGGATCTTCTTGGGTGATAGTTGTTTGATCTTGCTAAAAAAACAGAAAATTTTGCGTTCACGAAAATAATTATCGTTTTTATTAGAGAGCGATAAAATACCCATTCCACTTGTAGTAGGTCAATATCCAAATTTCTAAGGTCTTTATAATTATTCAGAATTTTTGGAGTTACAGAAGTATTCGAAATAGTCAGATTGCTACAGACTGTTCTGTTTTGATAGATTCTGTTTTCTTTGTGTTGTGTGCTTATTTTGATGGCTCTATGGTTTTCTTTGATGAGTTTTTGCCATAGAAAAATTGGAATATAGTAGATATAATGCAAGAAAAAAATATGAATTGGTTTGATACATCAATTATAGTAGTGATTTATTATTCTTATACTAACGGATCTCACGAAGGTTTTGTTGAGTTTTGTGTGATTGAAGTTTTCATGTTTTGGGCTATCTTACGATGTATGAAGGAATAAGGAGTAGAAGAGACTAAGCTTGGGGATGCCCGGCATCCCAAGATATTTGCCAAAAATGAGAAACCAACTAAGCTTGGGGATGCCCCCGAGTGGCATCCCCTCTTTCTTCTAACAACCATCGGTATTTTACTCGAAGCTATATTTTTATTCGTCACATACTATGTGTTTTGCTTGGAGCGTCTTGTATGATATGAGTCTTTGCTTGTTTTGTTTTGTGTTTTAAGTCTTGATCCCTTGCTGGACACACCTATTTGATAGAGCCAAAATTGTGTCATGACTTGTTAGAATTGCTCTCTATGCTTCACTTAAATTTTTTATAATCTATGGACTTGCTCTAGTGATTCACTTATATCTTTTTTAGAACGGTGTGCTTAGTATTTTTGAAGAAATGCTCTCTTGCTTCACTTAGATTTATTTGAGAGTTAGTAAAATTTTCAAGAAATTCTCTCTTGCTTCTCTTAAATTAATTTGAGAGAAAGAAAAAAATATGCTCATGATCTTCACTTATATTTGTTTGAGCTTGTCAAAAGCAACACATGAAAATTAGTCCCAAAGTGATAGATATCCAAGAAGGATATAATAAAAACTTTCATGAAGATCATTGGACAAAATAAACTTGATTATTAGTAATAGTTTTGAGATATGATGATGTGATATGTGAGTCATCTTGTTGAGTAATTATGCTTTAGTAAGAATATTGGTGTTAAGGTTTGTGATTCCCTATGCAAGCACGAAAGTCAATAGTTATGCAATGAAATTATATCCTACTTATGGTGCATTATTCGGTGTTAGTTATGCTTAATGCTCGCTTATGATATTATTCGTTTCTTGGTTGGTCGCTTCCCAATCTTTTGCTAGCCTTCATTTGCACTAAGTACGATCACTACTTGTGCATCCAAAAACCTTTAACCCAGTTTTGCCACATGAGTCCGCTATATCTACCTATATGCGGTATTCTTTTGCCGTTCTAAGCAAATTTGCATGTGCCATCTCTAATTTTCAAAAATAAACTTCTCTTTTGTGTGTTTCTTTTGCTCGCGGAGCGGTGAGGGGTGGCTAATATTTTCCATGCTAGATGTGTTATTCTCACGATGAGTGTTTATTCACTTGTCATTGCACGAGAGTAAGGCAAAGGTATTAGGGATGCCCAGTCCCGAAATGCAAAAAATGAATTTACTTTATATTCTCAAATAATAAATTCCTTGGAAAGTGTTGGTATGGAGGGCACCCGTGGATATGGTTAGCCATGGAAAGTGAAAGTATGGTGGAAAAAGGAATACACTTTATTTTCTGTTTGGGAACCGCCTATGATATATCTAAGCATGGAAAGAATTGGGAACTCTAAGTCATTTTCATTGGTGGGATGGATACACCTCCCAAAATGTTTTTATCTCTAAGTTTTTCGCTTTGAGCTCTGGCACCTCTACAAATCCCTACTTCCCTCTGTGAAGGGCCTATCTTTCACTTTATACAATTTTTATTTTTGAATTTGAGTCTCCATCTTCTCTTACAAAAGCACCAACTAGGATGCAATATGATCGTACTTGAGTATTGGACATAGCTAATATGCGAGTGTGTTTCATGAATGGATCAATGGTTGAGCATGATGGGCTAGGGATAGCTTATTTTAGCGTTGATATTGCGAAAGACATGGTTGCTTGTTGATATGCTTGAGTATTTAAATTATCATGTCAAAACTAGACTATTGCTTTGAACAATATAAAAGTCCAAATGTCCATGCTATAAAGAAATAAATATGATATGACATGTTAGGCAACATTCCACATCAAATTTTTTGTTTTTATAACTTCTCTACTCGAGGACGAGTAGGAGTTAAGCTTGGGGGTGCTGATACGCCTCCAATGTATCTATAATTTTTTATTGTTCCATGCTGTTATATTATCAATCTTGGATGGTTTATAATCATTTTATATCATTTTTGGCACTAACCTATTGACATAGTGCCAACTGCCAGTTGCTATTTTCCCCATGTTTTTTACATCGCAGAAAATCAATATCAAACGGAGCCCAAATGCCATGAAACTTTACGAAGAATTTTTATGGGTCAAAAGGAATACAACGGGCCCTGGCTGCGCGTGGAGGTGCCCCGAGGGTGGAAGAACCCACCAGGGCGCGCCAGGAGGCCCAGGCGCGCCCTGGTGGGTTGTGCCCACCTCGGGTGCCCCATGGACCGCATCTTTGCTCTATAAATACCCCAATATTCCCAAAACCCTAGGGGAGTCAACGGAATATTGATCCAGCTGCCGCAGAGTCCAGAACTACCAGATCCAATCTAGAGACCATCTCGGATGGGGTTCACCACCTCCATTGGTGCCTCTCCGATGATGCGTGAGTAGTTCTTTGTAGACCTTCGGGTCCGTAGTTAGTACCTAGATGGCTTCATCTCTCTCTCTTGATTCTCAATACAATGGTCTTTGGAAGATCCATATGATGTACTCCCTCCTTCCATCTATATAGGGCCTAATGCGTTTTTCGAGGCTAACTTTGACCAAATATTGTAGCAATAATATATGACATGCAACTTAGACAAAGCACACCGTTAAATTCGTGTGTGAAAGGAGCTTTCAATGATATAATTTTCACATTGTGCATGTCATGTACTATTAATCTTGTCAATAGTCAAAGGCGGTCTTAAAAAACGCATTAGGCCCTATATAGATGGAAGGAGGGAGTAACTCTTTTGCGTTGTGTTTGTTGGGGTCAATGAACTTTGAGTTTATGATCAGATCTATGTTTTTATATCCATGAAAGTATTTGAGTTTCTTTGATATCTTTTATGCATGATCTCTTATAGCCTCGTATTTCTTCTCCGATATTTGGGTTTTGTTGGCCAACTTGATCTATTTATCTTGCAATGGGAAGAGGTGCTTTGTAGTGGGTTTGATCTTACGGTGCTTGATCCCAGTGACAGAAAGGGAATCAACATATATGTATCATTGCTACTAAGGATAAAACGATGGGGTCTATCTCTACATAGATATATCTTGTCTACATCATGTCATCGTTCTTATTGCATTACTCCGTTTCTCCATGAAATTAATACACTAGATGCATGTTGGATATCGTTGATGTGTGGAGTAATAGTAGTAGATGCAGGCAGGAGTCGGTCTACTAATCTTGGACGTGATGCCTATATAATGATCATTTCCTGGATATCGTCATGAGTATTTGAAGTTCTATCAATTGCCCAACAGTAATTTGTGCACCCGCCGCTTTACTATTTTTCTCGAGAGAAGCCACTAGTGAAACCTATGGCCCCCGGGTCTCTTTCTCATATTATTTGCCTTTGCAATATACTTTTGCTTTTATTTTCAGATCTATTAATCCAAAAATCCAAAAATATTGATGACCCACAAGTATAGGGGATCTATCGTAGTCCTTACGGTAAGTAAGAGTGTCGAACCCAACAAGGAGCAGAAGGAAATGATAGGCAGTTTTCAGTAAGGTATTCTCTGCAAGCACTGAAATTATCGGTAACAGATACTTTTGTGATAAGGTAATTTGTAACGGGTAGCAAGTAATAAAAGTAAATAAGGTGCAGCAAGATGGCCCAATCCTTTTTGTAGCAAAGAATACGCCTGGACAAACTCTTATATAAAGGAAAGTGCTCTCGAGGACACATGGGAATTATCATCAAGCTAGATTTCATCACGTTCATATGATTCGCGTTCGGTACTTTGATAATTTGATATGTGGGTGGACCGGTGCTTGGGTACTGCCCTTCCTTGGACAAGCATCCCACTTATTATTAACCCCTATTGCACGCATCCACAACTACAAAAGAAGTATTAAGGTAAACCTAACCGTAGCATGAAACATATGGATCCAAATCAGCCCCTTACGAAGCAACTCATAAACTAGGGTTTAAGCTTCTGTCACTCTAGCAAACCATCATCTACTTATTACTTCCCAATGCCTTACTCTAGGCCCAAACAATGGTGAAGTGTCATGTAGTCGACGTTCACATGACACCACTAGTGGAAAGACAACATATATCTCATCAAAATATCGAACGAATACCAAATTCACATGACTACTTATAGCAAGACTTCTCCCATGTCCTCAGGAACAAACGTAACTACTCACAAATCATATTCATGTTCATAATCAGAGGGGTATTAATATGCATAAAGGATCTGAACATATGATCTTCCACCAAGTAAACCAACTAGCATCAACTACAAGGAGTAATCAACACTACTAGCAACCCACAGGTGCCAATCTGAGGTTTTGAGACAAAGATTGGATACAAGAGATGAACTAGGGTTTGAGATGAGATGGTGCTAGTGAAGATGTTGATGGAGATTGACCCCCTCCTGATGAGAGGATCGGTGGTGATGACGATGGTGATGATTTCACCCTCCCGAAGGGATGTTTCCCCGGCAGAACATGATGAGGACATGAATACCTTGGATACGACCAAAAATATTGCATACATGCATATTTGTCAGGTGTATGGGACATTTGTACAATCCACATATGAAGATAAGGGAAAAGGAGAAGTTTAGGTTGTGTTCAAAAAGTCCTCTCACATCACTTTTGGGCCAAGAGAAGATAGAGTCCAAGTCTCTCACGTTCTGGATTCAGATTCGGACTGCACAGACATACCTGACTCAAAACGCCAACAACTTTTTCATACGGACTCCGAATTGGGTGATTCTTTTTTTGTTGGAAACTAGATTTCGTGCTCTTTCCAACCCAATTGGATTCACCTTCAAATTCGTCCGGAGAGTTGAGTTACGGACGAAACAATCTGACGTTGCAGCAGAATCCGAGTCAAACTACAAGCCCAAAGGTGTTGCATCACCTCCACTTGGGCCCATGAGCCTTGTACGACCTAGGGTTAGTTTTAGGCTGCCTTGGGACGTCCTCCCACCTCCTTGGCCGCCACCCCTTGCTCCTATATAAGTAGATCCATCTAGTAGTTTTTTCGTTGGGATTTGTTTAGTTAAAAGTTAGCCATTGCAACTTCGTGTACTTTGTTTGTGTCCAACGACCAGACCAAGACCGCTTACGGATCCCCACCATTACCAATACCTCATATATATTTGCAATATTCAGATTGCTTTATCATATTCTTATGACAATGAATGGTGGGTAGCACGTGTTGGAAATTGATGGATGGGTGGTGGACAGCGGAAGAGATAATGATGCAGCGGTGGCGTGACTAATGTGAACAGAACTCGAAACTCTAAACGAACTAGACACTAAGACTAGCAACTCGACACGACGATGCAACCGATAATTCAACTATGCAAGCAATGAAAAGAAAATTGCAAAGGCTCAGACTGGCTTGGACCAAGGATGAATAGATCTAACTCTTTTTTGTGGCTTTTTCTTGGACAATAGGTAAGAAAATAAATCTAATCTAGGAAAACTGGAAATTCTCACCGAGCAACCTGAAAACTGATACCACTTGATAGAGGCGAGGGTCCCGATCTTTCGATGAGATGATAACTATCGATTTGGTGGAGAAGACTTTGACGATCCGACTACAAACGTGCACGACGTTGCGCCTTGGCAATCGCTAAACCAATCTCCTGAGGTTACTGACGATGCCGGAAGCACGGTCAGCCTGACAACGAAGGTCTATTCCTGCAAGCAATCGAAGAACGAGCAAGAATATGATAAAGCAATCTGAATATTGCAAATATATATGAGGTATTGGTAATGGTGGGGATCCGTAAGCGGTCTTGGTCTGGTCGTTGGACACAAACGAAGTACACGAAGTTGCAATGGCTAACTTTTAACTAAACAAATCCCAATGAAAATACTACTAGATGGATCTACTTATATAGGAGCAAGGGGTGGCGGCCAAGGAGGTGGGAGGACGTCCCAAGGCAGCCTAAAACTAACCCTAGGTCGTACAAGGCTCATGGGCCCAAGTGGAGGTGATGCAACACCTTTGGGCTTGTAGTTTGACTCGGATTCTGCTGCAACGTCAGATTGTTTCGTCCGTAACTCAACGCTCCAGACGAATTTGAAGGTGATAGAGGCGAGGGTCCCGATCTTTCGATGAGATGATAACTATCGATTTGGTGGAGACGACTTTGACGATCCGACTACAAACGTGCACGACGTTGCGCCTTAGCAATCGCTAAACCAATCTCCTGAGGTTACTGACGATGCCGGAAGCACGGTCAGCCTGAGCACGAAGGTCTATTCCTGCAAGCAATCGAAGAACGAGCAAGAATATGATAAAGCAATCTGAATATTGCAAATATATATGAGGTATTGGTAATGGTGGGGATCCGTAAGCGGTCTTGGTCTGGTCGTTGGACACAAACAAAGTACACGAAGTTGCAATGGCTAACTTTTAACTAAACAAATCCCAACGAAAAAACTACTAGATGGATCTACTTATATAGGAGCAAGGGGTGGCGGCCAAGGAGGTGGGAGGACGTCCCAAGGCAGCCTAAAACTAACCCTAGGTCGTACAAGGCTCATGGGCCCAAGTGGAGGTGATGCAACACCTTTGGGCTTGTAGTTTGACTCGGATTCTGCTGCAACGTCAGATTGTTTCGTCCGTAACTCAACGCTCCGGACGAATTTGAAGGTGAATCCAATTGGGTTGGAAAGAGCACGAAATCTAGTTTCCAAAAAAAAAAAGAATCACCCAATTTGGAGTCCGTATTAAAAAGTTGTTGGCGTTTTGAGTCAGGTATGTCTGTGCAGTCCGAATCTGAATCCAGAACGTGAGAGACTTGGACTCTATCTTCTCTTGGCCCAAAAGTGACGTGAGAGGACTTTTTGAACACAACCTAAACTTCTCCTTTTCCCTTATCTTCATATGTGGATTGTACAAATGTCCCATACACCTGACAAATATGCATGTATGCAATATTTTTGGTCGTATCCAAGGTATTCATGTCCTCATCAGAACAGCTCCGCCGGAGCCCTAGATTGGTTCCGCCTCGTGGTGGCGGAGTTTCGTCCCGTGAGCTTGCTTATGATTTTTTCTCGGACGAAAGACTTCATATAGCAGAAGATGGGCACCGGAGGCCTGCCAGGGGGCCCATGAGATAGGGGGCGTGCCCCCACCCTCGTGGCCAGGGTGCGGGCCCCCTCTGGTAAATTCTTTTGCCATTATTTTTTATATATTCCAAAACGTGCTTGTAACGCCCCGTGATCGATGTGCCAGGTGTCCTCCAGTTATTCGCTATTGTTGCCTTGTCATTCCTTGCGTGTCATGCATTGCATATCATGTCATCATGTGCATTTCATTTGCATACATGTTCGTCTCATGCATCCGAGCATTTTCCCCGTTGTCCGTTTTGCAATCCGACGCTCCTATGTCACCCAGTGTCCCTTTCTACCTCTTTTCGTGTGCGGGTGTTAAATGTTTTCGGATTGGACCGAGACTTGTCATGCGGCCTTGGTTTACTACCGGTAGACCGCCTGTCAAGTTTCGTATCATTTGGACTTCGTTTGATACTCCAACGATTAACCGAGGGACCGAAAAGGCCTCGTGTGTGTTGCAGTCCAACACCCCTCCAAAGTGGCCCAAAACCCACCTAAACCCCTTCCATCATCTCGGTCGTTCAATCACGATCGCGTGGCCGAAAACCGCACCTCATTTGGACTGTCCTAGCTCCCTCTACCTATAAATCTGTGATCCCCTCCGAAATTTGCGGTCTAAGCCTAGCCTTCCTCTACCTCGCGCCACCGGACAAAAACCTCCGCCGCCGGACATGTCCGCCCTCCACCTCGCTCCGGCCAATGGCGTTGCGCCACGTCACCCCGCCGCCGCCGCCAGCCTATCGCGCGCCGCCACCTCACCATCCTCTCTCTCCCCGTGCCGCCGCGGCCCTGCGGGCCCGAGGCCGGCCCGCCCGACCCATCTGGTCGCCGCCCCCGCGCCTAGGCGTCCCCGCCGCCCCGAGGCGCGCGCGCCGCCACTCTTCGCCCGCCGCGCCGGCGCCGGCTTGCCGGATCGCCGCCTCGTCATCGTCGCCGGTGGCCACCTGCCGGAGTCCGCCGTGCGCCGCCACCACCGCCGCCGCCACCGACCTCACCGGGCGCGAGCCCGCCGCCGCCATCGCCGGCCTCTCCGGCTTCCTCCTCCCGGGCGAATCCCGCAAGAACGCCAAGTCCGGCCGCCGCGTTCAACCATTCTGGCGAAGTTCCGGTCGACCTCGATCTACGTGTAAATCTCAGATCTAAAAATATCTTGGGGTTGACTTTTCCCCTCCTAACCCAATTATTTTGGGATTTTTGTATTCGTGCCCCTAGTTGGGTCATGCTGGACTGATTTGCCCCTATTTTTTCAACAATTGCGGTTTTGCCCATCTCACTTCACTCGCCTTGTGTTTTTGCCCTTCCGGGGTGGTTCCGACCAGTGAGCAGACGCCACGTGGCGAACCGTGATTAGTCGGAACTGCCCCGAAAGGGCAAAAACACAAGGCGAGTGAAGTGAGCTGGGCAAAACCACAATTGTTGAAAAAATAGGGGCAAATCAGTCGAGCGTGACCCAACTAGGGGCACGAATACAATTGTTCCTATTATTTTGCATACTTTGACATGCCATAACTTCCTCATCGTAGCTCCGGTTCGTGCGTGTAGCATATCACAATGTTCGTCTCGACGAGTACATCATTTCTTCTCATTGCATCATTTTCATTTGATCTCATCTTGATGCCCGAAATGCTGTTGGTAGAGGGCTATGTGATGATAGTGTCAGATCTGTTTCAGCAAATGGCATTTTGTCATTTTTGCCATGATTAATGTGTGCATGCTATGATCCTGAGCTCTACATCTGTTTTGTAGAATGTCATGCCATCTTTATAGGGGTGTATGCCATGTATTTTTGTGATCTTTGTGGTGACTAGCACAAGCATGCAAAGTAGCTTACTTAATGATGCTGATTTCAGGGACTTAGAATTTCACCAAGTCCATGTCCTGTATTTGTTTTTATGCCATATGTTCATGTTGTTTCCTAGTGATCCGTGCCTCTTTTGAGGATGATCAGTAAGGATGTTTTGTAGATATTATGGTGCTCTATCCATCCATGTATTTGTTTGCATTTATGGAGCACCCTAGCTTGAGTCAATCGAGCTCTACTTTTGCTATAAAATGTTCCTGGCAGATTGTTAACATGTTTTGCAATTTTGCCAAGCTTGTTGTTGTTGATCCGTGCATGCTATGTTGTTGTTCTTGCCATGTCTAGATTCTATGCCATGTCTTCTTGATGGGTGTATGCTTAGTTTGTCATGCCATGCTTTGTAGTGAGTGCACCGAGCTCGTAAACATGCCTACTTGTTAACTATTTTGCTATGCTCCAGTTTTTCACTAAGTCTGAATTTGTTCATGTTTTTGCTATGTTCACATGCTTGCAATTGTACTTTCTGATCCCTTTTGGCTCATGGTCACTAAGGGACTTTTGTTATATGTTTTGAGTAGCTTATTTCCATGCCTTGCTTTGCCATGATATGTTCCTGTAACATATAGTTTTCGTGCTCTAAGGATTGCTTCCTGCTGATAAATTCCTGACTTGTTATTTCTCTAAGTCTGAAACCTGTTATCATTTGCTCTTTTTCCATGCTTGTTTGAACCTGCTATTGTGTGAATTAGCCGTAGCTCAGTGTTCATCTTTTGTTAAGCATCATGAGTGGATCTCTTCCATGTATTTTGTTGCTATGCTGGAGTGCTATAGCTTGTTGTTCTTGATGCATTTAGAAGGCTGCTTGCTGGTTATCGCAGACCGGTGCCATAATTTATTTTGCTTGCCATTTCCAAACCGTGCATCCGATTCCGGTGATATTTATATCGATTTCGACCGAAATCAACTCCTTTTTCCAGTGGAACTCTCGGAATTCTAAGTGGAGGCCAGGTTCAATCATTCCTTTCCAAATCATGCATATGCATCACATACCGCATCCCGCATATCATGCCATGTTCATGTGTTGGTTGTTTACTATGTTGTGTGCTTCTTTTCCGGTGTTGCTTCTTCGGGTTGGTTCCGATAACGTCTCGTTTGTGAGGACCCGTTCAACTACGTCTGTTTGTCTTCTTCATGGACTCGTTCTTCTTCCTTGCGGGATTTCAGGCAAGATGACCATACCCTCGAAATCACTTCTATCTTTGCTTGCTAGTTGCTCGATCTTTTGCTATGCCTATGCTGCGATACCTACCACTTGCTTATCATGCCTCCCATATTGTTAAGCCAAGCCTCTAACCAACCTTGTCCTAGCAAACCATTGTTTGGCTATGTTACCACTTTGCTCAGCCCCTCTTATAGCGTTGTTAGTTGCAGGTGAAGATTGGAGTTTGTTCCTTGTTGGAACATGGTTATTTTGTTGGGATATCACAATATCTCTTATTTAATTAATGCATCTATATACTTGGTAAAGGGTGGAAGGCTCGGCCTTATGCCTAGTGTTTTGTTCCACTCTTGCCGCCCTAGTTTCCGTCATATCGATTGTATGTTCCCGGATTTTGCGTTCCTTACACGGTTGGGTTATAATGGGAACCCCTTGATGGTTCGCTTTGAATAAAACTCCTCCAGCAAGGCCCAACCTTGGTTTACCATTCGCCACCTAGCCTCTTTTTCCCTTGGGTTAGGCCAGCCCAAGGGTCATCTTTATTTTAACCCCCCCGGGCCAGTGCTTGTCTAAGTGTTGGTCTGAAATGGGCAGCCTACGGGACCACCTCGGGGAAACTTGAGGGCTGGTTTTGCTCGTAGCTTGACCTAACCGGTGTTGCCCTAAGAACGAGATATGTGCAGCTCCCATCAGGATGTCGGCGCATCGGGCGGCTTTGCTGGACTTGTTTTACCATTGTCGAGGATGTCTTGTAACCGGGATGCCGAGTCTGATTAGATTGTCTTGGGAGAAGGAATATCCTTCTTCGATCGTGAGAGCTTATGATGGGCTAAGTTGGGACACCCCTGCAGGGATTTGAACTTTCGAAAGCCGTGCCCGCGGTTATGGGCAGATGGGAATTTGTTAATGTCCGGTTGTAGAAAACCTGAAGTTGATCTTAATTAAAATACATCAACCGCGTGTGTAACCGTGATGGTCTCTTTCCGGCGGAGTCCGGGAAGTGAACACGGTGTTGGAGTAATGCTTGACGTAGGTTGTTCTAGGATCACTTCTTGATCATAGTTTCTCGACCGTGCTTTGCCTTCTCTTCTCGCTCTCATTAGCATATGTTAGCCACCATACATGCTAGTCGCTTGCTGCAGCTCCACCTCATACCTTTTACCTTACCCATAAGCTTAAATAGTCTTGATCGCGAGGGTGTGAGATTGCTGAGTCCCCGTGACTCACAGATACTTCCAAAACCAGCTTGCAGGTGCCATTTAACCGTGCGGGTGACGCAACCAAGCTCACGGAGGAGCTCGATGAAGATCTCGTTCGTTATGTTGTTCCATTTCCAGTTGATCAGTATTGGAGCCCAGTTGGGACGATCGTGGATCTGTGTAGCTTTTGGGGTAGTCTTCTTTTATTTTGGTTCCGTAGTCGGACCTTGTGTGTATCTGGATGATGTAATGCTTTATTCATGTATTGTGTGAAGTGGCGATTGTAAGCCAACTATGTATGTCTTTCCCTTATGTATTACATGGGTTGTGTGAAGATTACCTCACTTGCGACATTGCTTTGAATGTGGTTATGCCTCTAAGTCGTGCTTCGGCACATGGGAGATATAGCCGCATCGAGGGCGTTACAAGTTGGTAATCAGAGCCTTTCCCGGCCTTAGGAGCCCCCTGCTTGATCGAATCGCTGGCATTGTTGAGTCTAGAAAAATGTTTTGAGTCATTTACGATTATATATATCGGAGAGTTAGGAATTCTTTTTACTCCTCAATCCCTTCGTCGCTCTGGTGAGGCATCTTGACGTAGAGTTTTGACTCTTCTCTTCTCAAATTTCACTAAAAAAATTTAGGATCACGCGGGTATCTTGGAATCGTTCTGATGGTTTTGTGACGAGAACATTGTTCTTGGTGCCTCCTGACATTTAGGTGTTGTGGCAGTGTCCCAGGGAGTTGAGCTCCGAGGTGTTGTCGTCACAATTTTATCGTTGCAGTTCTGGAATACCTGAGTTTTGCCGACATCGAGAATCTCTTTTATGCAGTTGTTGGTGAGATAACCTCGATGCCACCCAGTACTGGGGCGAAAGTTCGGGAGTATTGCCATAACTTGTATAACGGATGCGTTTCGAAGGTTGAGGTAAATGATTTCTGAAGGTTTCTTGGTTATGTGTTGAAGGATGGATACAGCTGGATGTAGGATTTGTGTAGTTTTGGGTGAGATATTATGCTTCCCCTGTATCCCCAACAACTGATTGCATAACCGGAAAGTTTCAGGAGTTTATAAGTGGGAATTCAAGTAGCTCTTAGGATATCTTTCCGACAAATGTATGATATGAAATTGGGGTTCGACGTCTAGTGGTCCGCCTATCCACGGTTGGTTTTACAGTGGTCTCATTGTGTCTTAAAGAGTCCTTGGCTATGCCGACTCGGGGACGCTTCGTATGTCATGTGCACTGCCTTGTACATGATGGTGCTGTACGATCGAGCCCGTGTAGGCCGCACCATGAAAACTTCGGACGAAATCTCTATCATATGTTTGTTCTGGCTTATTCTGCAAGCCAATCCTTTGTTTTGTTTGAGTTGTGGTATTCGAGTTGCTTCGAAGTCAAGAGTTGATTCCATACCTTTTCTAAACGGTGTTCTCATACTCCGATGTGAATACCAATCCTTCATGATAATCGAGATTGTCATGTCAATCCTTTTCATCCGGCGTGTCTCTCTTCAAGTGGATCCGATCATTTCAATATCAGCAAGATCAATTATCAGTTCTTCTCAACGGTGTTCGTTTCATCCATCCCAAGTTGTCTTTGTTTTTCCCGCCCTCCCACCCTTGTTTTCTTCAAGGAATTAGATATCTTAATCAAATATACATTTTATTCATGTGAAGTTTTTCTCCATTTGATGAGGACATCAATACCATTGTTACACGCACAGCCCCTACTGTTACATATACTGGACCAATTACTAGAGCTCGCGCACGCCAATTAAATTACCAGGTACTTTCGTTTCTTGGTAATGATTCTAATGTTCATGAGATTATGATGCTGCCTAAACTGGATACATTTGTTTTGCTTTCAAATGAAGGGCCTAGCTTGGAGAAGGATGAACATTGGAGCAAGAACACGCATGAAGTTGATGGCATGCGCAAGGGGATCAAGAACGGAGTTACAAGTGATGATTTCAGGACTTTGAAGCCGCCATAAGGAGTGCATGAAGCCATGGACGAAATATACAAGATGCCACTTCATAATATTCGTCCATAGGCTATTCTAGGTGCCGCGTCACCTTATTAATGGGCCAGGCCCATGTAATTTCGAAATACTTAAGTATAGGCTATTTTTAGAGTCCGTATGTGTGGGGAAACAAGAGTTAGGGTTGGTTTCGGACCCCACCCTCAAGGGCCACGAAATTCCCCTCTCTTCCTCCATATATACAGCCCTTAGGGCGTCGTTTAGACTTTGGGTTTTGTTTAGATTAAAAGTTCGCCATAGCTGCAACTTCGCGTACTTCGTTTGTGTCCAACGACCAGACCAAGACGTCACAGAACCCCACCTTGATCAATAAAGCTTTCATCTTATATTCGCAATATCCAGATTGCAATCTCAGTTTCTTGCTTGTTCTTCGTTTGCTCGCAGGAAACAGGCCCTCGTGGTCAGGTTGATCGTGCTCCGGCGTGGTCAATAACCCCTCGGAAGTTGGTTTAGCGATTGCTAAGGCGCGACGTCTCGCACGTTCGTAGTCGGATCGTCAAGGTCGACTCCCACAGAAAACGATAGCCACCATCTCATGGAAACATCGGGACACCTTTGCCTCTATCAAGTGGTATCAGATTTCCAGGTTGCTCGGTGAGATTTTACAGTTTTTCGTAGATTAGATCGAGTCTGTTCTTCATACCTACAGTCCATGAAAAAGCCACAAAAAAATTAGGGTTAGTTCATCAAATCCGAACCAATCTGAACCTTTGCATAATCTTTTTAGGGTTTTTGCTTTGTTGAATTTGCGGTTGCATCGTCGTGTCAAGTTGCTGGTCTTAGAGTCTAGTCTTTTAGAGTTTCGAGTTCTGGTCATAAGTTGTCACGCCGCCGCCGCACCATCATCATCGCCCATCTACCACTTTTGCTTATCCGCCACCGCTCTGAATCCTTATCCATATACCACTACCAATCCGTATCCATATACCACCATCAATCTCTATCCATATACCACCACCGCTACCATATACCACCACCGCTGCCATATACCACAACCATATATCCACCACCAATCCGAGTTCTTCTCATATTAGGTTTGTTCTTGAGATCAATCTCAATTCCGATCCGTGTTTCCTTGCCTGCGTAGGTCTCGAAAAAAAAAAGAGTCTGGAGACCCCCGGGTAGTTTTTAGGCCAAAATTTTCACGGGCAAAAATATTTTTTCCCTATCCTATTTTTAGGCTTTTCTGAGTCTTTTGAGCCACGTGCCATCATAGTGATTTTTTGTCGCACTTTTTCGTCGTCGCTGCCCTGATTTCCGAAAAAAAAAGTGGAAATTTTTTTTTCGTGCCCATCCTATCAGTTTGACGAGGGAAGAGTTTTGAGACACTCGCCATTATAGTAATTTTTCGCAAAAAAAAAAAGAGGAGCGCAAAAAAAAAGCGAAAAAAAAAAGTTCCAGAGTGTGCTTTTCCCTTATTTACGTGCAGCGCCGTGACTTTGTTAGTGTTCTAGGCTCGCGTCTCTAGCACGGTCTAGCCTAGGACCAGCACAGTACCGTCATTGAGCGTTTATTCAACTTTGCATCTCTGAATTGATTATTGCTGACCCTTTTTGCTACCATACTATAAGCCTTCCCAGCTCCACATACCTCTACGTCGTGCGTTTGACTCTCCCTGGCAATCGCTCTATCCAAGCTTTTGAGAGTTTTGACTACAACGGTTGCCGATCACCGCCTGCTGCTGGGTAAGAACTGGTAAGAATTTGAGATTTGCTTGACGGATTTGTGACACCCGCCACCACCACCTCTTGTTAGTATTCTGTAGGATCATATTCTTGTGTGTTTTCTATTGTTGCTAACCATGGCAGGATCACAAGCCGACGAGACTGACTGGGAGAACATGACGAATCAGGAGTTGCATGATAAATTTCAGCAAATGATGAATGGACAGGTGCAGGATGTGCTAAACAGATTTGAAGAGGCCATGGAGAAGATAGATGACATGGAGAAGACGTTCGAAACAAAGCTCGATGACAGGTTTAATGAATTGCTCGCGCGTCTTCCACCACCACCACCGGCTGCACCTAACGCACCTCTACAACAACAACAACGACGACTACCTACACATCGTGAAACAGCCCTCCGCCGAGCGAGCCGTCTCCCTCTTGCACCTGGCCAAACTGTTGGTGCTGCTGTTGCTACTTCTGTGGCTCCTGCTGCTGATGCGGAGGAGGATGATTTTGCTGGCGATTACGAGGATGAGGTTGATCAAAATCAGAACTACGTGCCACCACCAGCACAGCAACCATCAGGTCGTCCACATGCAAATAATGGCAATGGTAGGGCTCACCCTCAGGTACGAGATCATGACCATCTCCCTAAACTAAAATTGAATATTCCACCATTTGAGGGTAGATATGTTCCTGATATATATCTTACTTGGGAGTTAGAAACTGAACAACGATTTATATGTTTACAATATCCCGAGGAGAGACGTGTTCCTGCTGCTGTTTGTGCATTCACTAGTTTTGCATGTGTTTGGTGGTCTGAGCATTGTAGATTATATCCCATTCCTGCTACTTGGGCTGCTTTGAAAACTGCTATGCGTACTCGTTGGGTTCCACCATATTATCAACGTGAATTACTTCAAAAATTGCAGCGCTTAAGACAGGGAAAAAATTCTGTAGAAGAATATTATCAGGAATTACAAACTGGCATGATTAGATGTGGTATTGTTGAGGAGAATGAAGCTATGCTTGCACGTTTTATGGGTGGATTAAATAGAGAGATTCAGACGATTCTAGAGTATAAGGAGTATACTAATATCACTCGTTTATTCCATCTTGCTTGTAAAGCTGAACGTGAAGTGCAGGATCGACAGGCATTGGTGCGGACTAACTTTTCTGCAGGTCGACCTTCTTCATGGACACCACGTGCATCATCTACTTCCACACGTTCTGCTTCACCGGCGCCTCCGTCGGCTGCCACCTCCAACCGTGATACAATAAAGCAGGCACAATCACCACTATCTGCCAAGAGCACACCTTCTAGGCCTGCAAAGAGCTCTTCTTCATCCATGGCATCAACAGGGCAAACACATGATATTATTTGTCGACGTTGCAAGGGTGGAGGTCATTATGCGAGAGAATGCCCATCTAAGCGTGTGATGATTGTTACTGAGGATGGTGGGTATGAGTCCGCTAGTGACTATGATGAGGAGACTTTGGCTCTTATTACACGTGACGAACACGGTGGAGACGATTCTGATCATGAGACGCAATACATGGCTCCTGAAGATGCTGACAGGTATGAATGTTTAGTTGCTCAACGTGTTTTGAGTGTGCAAGTTACACAAGCTGAGCAAAATCAGAGGCATAATTTGTTCCATACAAAGGGAGTTGTGAAGGAACGTTCTGTTCGCGTGATCATAGATGGAGGGAGTTGCAACAACTTGGCTAGCATCGAGATGGTGGAGAAGCTATCTCTCACCACAAGACCACATCCACATCCTTACTACATCCAATGGTTCAACAACAGCGGCAAGGTTAAGGTAACACGTACTGTTCGTGTGCATTTTAGTATCTCTACATATGCTGATTATGTTGATTGTGATGTGGTACCGATGCAAGCATGTTCCTTATTACTTGGTAGACCATGGCAATTTGATAAAAATTCTATTCACCATGGTAGAAACAATCAGTATACTCTTGTTCATAAGGATAAAAATATTACTTTGCTTCCTATGACTCCTGATTCCATTTTGAAAGATGATATTAATAGAGCTAATAAAGCAAAACAGGAGAAAACTAAGAGTGAAAATCAGATTGTGGCAAAAGAATTTGAGCAACAAATGCAGCCTAATAATAATAAACAATCTAGTGTTGCTTCTGAAATTAAATTGAAAAGTGCATGTTTACTTGCCACCACATCTGATATTGATGATCTAGATTTTAGCAAATCTGTTTGCTATGCTTTTGTGTGCAAAGAGGCATTATTTTCATACGAGGACGTGCCTTCCTCTTTGCCTCCTGCTGTCACTAACATTTTGCAGGAGTTCGCCGACGTCTTTCCACAAGACGTGCCACCGGGATTACCACCTATTCGCGGGATTGAGCATCAAATTGACTTAATTCCCGGTGCATCATTACCCAACCGGGCACCATACCGTACCAATCCAGAGGAGACGAAGGAGATTATGCGTCAAGTACAAGAACTGCTCGACAAAGGTTATATACGCGAATCCCTTAGTCCTTGTGCTGTTCCTATCATTTTAGTGCCGAAAAAGGATGGTACGTCGCGTATGTGCGTTGATTGTAGAGGCATTAATAATATTACTATTCGTTATCGTCATCCTATTCCTAGGCTAGATGATATGCTTGATGAATTGAGTGGCTCTACAATATTCTCCAAAGTTGATTTGCGTAGTGGTTACCATCAAATTCGTATGAAATTGGGAGATGAATGGAAAACAGCATTTAAAACTAAGTTTGGATTATATGACTGGTTAGTCATGCCTTTTGGGTTAACTAATGCACCTAGTACTTTCATGAGGTTAATGAACGAAGTTTTACGTGCTTTCATTGGACGATTTGTGGTAGTTTACTTTGATGACATATTGATTTATAGCAAATCTTTGGAGGAACATTTGGAACATTTACGTGCTGTTTTTATTGCTCTACGTGATGCACGTTTGTTTGGTAACCTTGGAAAGTGCACCTTTTGCACCGACCGAGTATCTTTTCTTGGCTATGTTGTTACTCCACAGGGAATTGAAGTTGATAAAGCCAAGATTGAAGCTATTGAGAGTTGGCCGCAGCCCAAAACGGTCACCCAAGTGAGGAGTTTCCTTGGCCTCGCTGGTTTCTATAGGCGTTTTGTGAGAGATTTCAGCACCATTGCTGCACCTCTCAACGAGCTTACAAAGAAGGATGTACCTTTTGTTTGGGGTACCGCACAGGAAGAAGCCTTCACGGTATTGAAAGATAATTTGACACATGCTCCTTTACTCCAACTTCCTAATTTCAATAAGACTTTTGAGCTTGAATGTGATGCTAGTGGAATTGGATTAGGAGGTGTGTTATTACAAGATGGAAAACCTGTTGCATACTTTTCTGAAAAATTGAGTGGGCCTAGTCTGAACTATTCTACTTATGATAAAGAATTATATGCTCTTGTTCGAACCTTAGAAACATGGCAACATTATTTATGGCCCAAGGAATTTGTTATACATTCTGATCATGAATCTTTGAAACACATTAAAAGTCAAGCAAAACTGAACCGTCGACATGCTAAATGGGTTGAATTCATTGAGACTTTCCCTTATGTGTTTAAACACAAGAAGGGTAAAGGAAATGTTATTGCTGATGCCTTGTCTCGTCGTTATACTATGCTTTCACAACTTGACTTTAAAATATTTGGTTTGGAGACCATCAAGGATCAATATGTTAATGATGCTGAATTTAAAGATGTATTGCGGAATTGTAAGGAAGGGAGAACTTGGAACAAGTTCGTTCTTAACGATGGATTTGTGTTTCCTGCTAACAAGCTATGCATTCCAGCTAGCTCCGTTCGTCTTTTGTTGTTGCAGGAGGCGCATGGAGGAGGATTAATGGGACACTTTGGCGTCAAGAAGACGGAGGATATACTTGGTACACATTTCTTTTGGCCAAAGATGAGACGGGATGTTGAGCGTTTTGTTGCTCGCTGCACTACATGTCAAAGAGCTAAGTCACGACTCAATCCTCATGGTTTATATATGCCTTTGCCTGTACCTAGTGTTCCTTGGGAGGATATATCTATGGAATTTGTTTTAGGTTTACCTAGAACAAAGAAGGGGAGGGATAGCATATTTGTTGTCGTGGATAGGTTCTCGAAAATGGCACACTTTATACCATGTCATAAAAGCGATGATGCTATTACTGTTGCTGATTTGTTCTTTCGTGAAATTATTCGCTTACATGGTGTGCCAAATACTATTGTTTCAGATCGTGATACTAAATTTCTTAGCCACTTTTGGAGATGTTTATGGGCTAAGTTGGGGACTAAGCTTCTTTTTAGTACTACTTGTCACCCCCAAACTGATGGACAAACTGAGGTAGTCAATAGAACATTGTCTACTATGCTTAGGGCTGTTTTGAAGCATAACAAGAAAATGTGGGAAGAATGCTTGCCTCATATTGAATTTGCTTATAATCGTTCATTGCATTCTACTACTAAGATGTGCCCTTTTGAAATTGTGTATGGTTTCCTACCTCGTGCACCTATTGATTTGTTGCCTCTTCCATCTTCGGAGAAGGTTAATTTTGATGCTAAAGAACGTTCTGAATTGATTTTAAAAATGCATGAGTTAACTAAGGAAAACATTGAGCGTATGAATGCTAAATATAAACTTGCTGGAGATAAGGGTAGAAAACATGTTGTGTTTGCACCTGGAGATCTTGTTTGGTTACATTTGCGTAAAGATAGATTTCCTAATCTGCGCAAATCAAAGCTAATGCCACGTGCTGATGGTCCTTTTAAGGTTTTAGAGAAAATAAATGATAATGCATATAAACTTGAGCTACTTGCAGATTTTGGGGATAGTCCCACTTTTAATATTGCAGATTTGAAGCCTTATTTGGGTGAGGAAGATGAGCTTCCGTCGAGGACGACTTCATTTCAAGAAGGGGAGGATGATGAGGACATCAATACCATTGTTACACCCACAGCCCCTACTGTTACATATACTGGACCAATTACTAGAGCTCGCGCACTCCAATTAAATTACCAGGTACTTTCGTTTCTTGGTAATGATTCTAATGTTCATGAGATTATGATGCTGCCTAAATTGGATACATTTGTTTTGCTTTCAAATGAAGGGCCTAGCTTGGAGAAGGATGAACATTGGAGCAAGAACACGCATGAAGTTGATGGCATGCGCAAGGGGATCAAGAACGGAGTTACAAGTGATGATTTCAGGACTTTGAAGCCGCCATAAGGAGTGCATGAAGCCATGGACGAAATATACAAGATGCCACTTCATAATATTCGTCCATAGGCTATTCTAGGTGCTGCGTCACCTTATTAATGGGCCAGGCCCATGTAATTTCGAAATACTTAAGTATAGGCTATTTTTAGAGTCCGTATGTGTGGGGAAACAAGAGTTAGGGTTGGTTTCGGACCCCACCCTCAAGGGCCACGAAATTCCCCTCTCTTCCTCCATATATACAGCCCTTAGGGCGTCGTTTAGACTTTGGGTTTTGTTTAGATTAAAAGTTCGCCATAGCTGCAAGTTCGCGTACTTCGTTTGTGTCCAACGACCAGACCAAGACGTCATAGAACCCCACCTTGATCAATAAAGCTTTCATCTTATATTCGCAATATCCAGATTGCAATCTCAGTTTCTTGCTTGTTCTTCGTTTGCTCGCAGGAAACAGGCCCTCGTGGTCAGGTTGATCATGCTCCGGCGTGGTCAATAACCCCTCGAAAGTTGGTTTAGCGATTGCTAAGGCGCGACGTCTCGCACGTTCGTAGTCGGATCGTCAAGGTCGACTCCCACAGAAAACGATAGCCACCATCTCATCGAAACATCGGGACACCTTTGCCTCTATCACCATTCCTTTCTTTCAATGTTCTTACCTGGTGATTCTCATGAAGATGCTAACGGAGTCTCAAGTTCATCATTCTTCATTCTTTTTCTTCGCCGGTGGATTCAAGTCAAGCTTTGTTGATCATATCCCTTTTTCCTCGTTTCAAATACCTTCTCTTGCCGGTGCACCTCATATTCATTCATTTCTTGCTATTCAATTATTCAGGAGTGCTGAAGATATCTCAGAAGATGCTAGTGTTTATTCTCATTCATTCAAGCTTGTTCGAGGTTGTTATCTCATTCTAGCCATTTAATTCAACCGGTGCAATCTCTCTTTCAAATTGTTCAACGGTGTTTCTTTTGAGTGGGCCTTAACCCACAGGTCTTTTTCCAGGATCTTATCTCACTCTTCTAATTTTACCGGAGCTATTCTCAAATCTTTCAAAGTTTGACGTATTGTCAATAGTCAAATGTCTTTCTCCAAGATCTTTCAAATTCTTTTCATCGTTGGCTCAACCTCTTCGCCTTGGATTATTCCGGAGTATCTCAATAATTCATGGTGGTGGTTCTCGTAGTCATTCTCAGATGGGAAGACCGAAGAAGATTTTTCTCTCAATCTTGCTCCATTCTCTTCAAGATTCGTGATTCTAGCTTGTTGCCATCCTCTCATAATTATTTTTGATTGTGGGGATTCTTTTCACCCATCCGGAGCAGTTCAAGATTCTTTTCAGTTTGATTCTCCGAAGCCCATCATTTCAGAAGAATTATTCATTCTCATCTTTCAACTCTCGTTCTCCAAATCTAACCGGTGCATCATTCAATATTCTTTATCAGCTCGTAATCTCTTCGTTCTCATGTATCTAAATCCTCTCAAGCATCTTCGTTCATTTCATAATTCTTCTTGGTGTTTCTTTATCTTCTCTTCGTTCATTTTCAATTCTTACGGTGGTTTTTCTAAGTTTCTTCTTTCTTCGTTTATCATATTAATTCTTTCGTTCTTTCAAATCCTACCGGTGGTCCATTGAGTTTGCGCTATATCTATATTTAATCCTTTCTACGAGAATAAGTAATATGCCAAATCCGTTGTTTGTCATCAATTTAATTGGTGAAGGATAAGCATAATGTAATTCTTATTCTTGTTTCATCGAGTGAACTCAATTCCCTATTCCGAAGGCTCATCAAATTCCTGATTTCAATTGTTTCATCTTCTCTTTTTCCCGGAGTTCCAACCTTTTCCAATTATTTCACCACGGAGATTCATCTAAATCGGTACAAGGATTCACCTTGTGTTTTCAACTTCTCTTTCCTCCTGTTTGAACATTCTTTTGTTTACCGGAGTTCTTCATGGAGGCTCTACATGATGGTTCATCAAGGAAATAATCCCTTCTCCAAGTGTTCATTGAGATTCTTTTCTAAGGAGTTCAAGGATTCTTCATCTTGCAATCCGGAGTTCAATTCTTTCTTCCGTTTCATTGGAAATGGTATTATGTCATTCTTGATAATTTGAGTTCATGTTTCATGATTCATATGTTGTTAAGAATGAGATATTTTAAATCCATCTACCTTTTCCGTTGGACTGTTGCTATTTATGGTGCTCATAAATGATCCAAGTTCTTCATCTATCCTCCCGGTGAAATAGTTTTCTCGTCTCCTTGTCCATAACAACCCAATTCTTTTTCCCATGAGTGGCGGGTTGTCACCTCATAATTTGAGATGTATTCCATAAGACCTTATCAAGCTTATCCTTTTCGTTGTTGGTTTTCCAACAACTCCGTTCGACCCTTCTTCTAAAGATGCCTTTTCAAACTCTTTTGTGGCAGAAGTTGTCCTTTTCTTCTCCATTCTCTTATTTCAATTATCCATCTTCTATCCTTTCGTTCCGGAGGCAGTGTTTTGTGATTTCATCAAGTATCCTCTCATCTTGTCAAGTTCTTATTCAATTCCTTTTCTTTTCAATCAGAGTGCTGCCCAAAGTTGTTCTTCCTTGTTCCTCTTTTCTAACGGAGTATGTTCAACTTCATTCATCACCGTTGTATTCTTTTCTCGAAATGGCTTAACCTTTTCAAGGTTCTTTGGTTTCACTCGTTTTTCAAAGGAGCAACTTGGTTTTACCTCTTCTCTTTCTCTTCCATTTTCCCTCCGGTGCCATTCTAGATCTCGGGACGAGATCCTCTCGTAGTGGTGGAGTGTTGTAACGCCCCGTGACGGATGTGCCAGGTGTCCTCCAGTTATTCGCTGTTGTTTCCTTGTCATTGCTTGCGTGTCATGCATTACATATCATGTCATCATGTGCATTTCATTTGCATACATGTTCGTCTCATGCATCCGAGCATTTTCCCCGTTGTCCGTTTTGCAATCCGGCGCTCCTATGTCATCCGGTGTCCCTTTCTACCCCTTTTCGTGTGCGGGTGTTAAACGTTTTCGGATTGGACCGAGACTTGTCATGCGGCCTTGGTTTACTACCGGTAGACCGCCTGTCAAGTTTCGTATCATTTGGACTTCGTTTCATACTCCAACGGTTAACCGAGGGACTGAAAAGACCTCGTGTGTGTTGCAGCCCAACACCCCTCCAAAGTGGCCCAAAACCCACCAAAACCCCCTCCATCATCTCGGTCGTTCGATCACGATCGCGTGGCCAAAAACCGCACCTCATTTGGACTCTCCTAGCTCCTCTACCTATAAATATGTGATCCCCTCCAAAATTTGCGGTCTAACCCTAGCCTTCCTCTACCTCGCGCCACCGGACAAAAATCTCCGCCGCCGGACATGTCCGCCCTCCACCTCGCTTCGGCCAATGGCGTCGCACCACGTCACCCCGCCGCCACCAGCCTATCGCGCGCCGCCACCTCACCATCCTCTCTCTCCCCGCGCCGCCGCGGCCCTGCGGGCCCGAGGCCGGCCCGCCCGGCCCATCTGGTCGCCGCCCCCGCGCCTGGGCGTCCCCGCCACTAGAGGCGCCCCGCGCCGCCTCGAGGCACGCGCGCCGCCTCGAGGCACGCGCGCCGCCTCGAGGCACGCGCGTCGCCGCTCTTCGACCACCGCACCGGCGACAGCTCGCCGGATCGCCGCCTCGTCGCCATCGCCGGTGGCCACCTGCCGGAGCCCGCCGTGCGCCGCCTCCACCGCCGCCGCCACCGACCTCGTCGGGCGCCGGCCTCTCCAGCTTCCTCCTCCCGGCCGAATCCGGCAAGAATGCAAGTCCAGCCGCCGCGTTCAACCATTTCGGTGAAGTTCCGGTCGACCTTGATCCACGTGCAAATCTCAGATCTGAAAATATCTCGGGGTTGACTTTTTCCCTCCTAACCCTATTATTTTGCATACTTTGACATGCCATAACTTCCTCATCGTAGCTCCGATTCGTGCGTGTAGCATATCAAAATGTTCGACTCGATGAGTACATCATTTCATCTCATTGCATCATTTTCATTTGAGCTCATCTTGATGCCCGAAATGCTGTTGGAAGAGGGCTATGTGATGATAGTGTCAGATCTGTTTCAGCAAATGGCATTTTGTCATTTTTGCCATGATTAATGTGTGCATGCTATGATCCCGAGCTCTACATGTGTTTTGTAGAATGCCATGCCATCTTTACAGGGGTGTATGCCATGTATTTTTGTGATCTTTGTGGTGACTAGCACAAGCATGCAAAGTAGCTTACTCAATGATGCTGATTTCAGGGACTTAGAATTTCACTAAGTCCTTGTCCTGTAATTGTTTTTATGTCATATGTTCATGTTGTTTCCTAGTGATCCGTGCCTCTTTTGAGGATGATCAGTAAGGATGTTTTGTAGATATTGTGGTGCTGTATCCATCCATATCTTTGTTTGCATTTATGGAGCACCCTAGCTTGAGTCAATCGAGCTCTACTTTTGCTATAAAATGTTCCTGGCAGATTGTTAATATGTTTTGCAATTTTGCCAAGCTTGTTGTTGTTGATCCGTGCATGCTATGTTGTTGTTCTTGCCATGTCTAGCTTCTATGCTATGTCTTCTTAATGGGTGTATGTTTAGTTTGTCATGTCATGCTTTGTAGTGAGTGCATCGAGCTCGTAAACATGCCTACTTGTTAACTGTTTTGCTATGCTCCAGTTTTTCACTAAGTCTGAATCTGTTTATGTTTTGCTATGTTCACATGCTTTCAATTGTACTTTCTGATCCCTTTTGGCTCATGGTCACTAAGGGACTTTTGTTATATGTTTTGAGTAGCTTCTTTCCATGCCTTGCTTTGCCATGATACGTTCCTGTAAAATATAGTTTTCGTGCTCTAAAGATTGCTTCCTGCTGATAAATTCCTGACTTGTTATTTCTCTAAGTCTGAAACCTATTATCATTTGCTCTTTTGACATGCTTGTTTGAACCTGCTATTGTGTGAATTAGCCGTAGGTCAGTGTTCATCTTTTGTCAAGCATCATTAGTGGATCTCTTCCATGTATTTTTTTGCTATGTTGGAGTGCTATAGCTTGTTGTTCTTGATGCATTTAGAAGGCTACTTACTGGTTATCGCAGACCGGTGCCATAATTTATTTTGCTTGCCATTTCCAAACCGTGCATCCGATTCCGGTGATCTTTATATCGATTTCGACCGATAACATCGCGTTTGTGAGGACCCGTTCGACTACGTCCGTTTGTCTTCTTCATGGACTCGTTCTTCTTCCTTGCGGGATTTCAGGCAAGATGACCATACCCTCGAAATCACTTCTATCTTTGCTTGCTAGTTGCTCGCTCTTTTGCTATGCCTATGCTGCGATACCTACCACTTGCTTATCATGCCTCCCATATTGTTAAGCCAAGCCTCTAACCCACCTTGTCCTAGCAAACTGTTGTTTGGCTATGTTACCGCTTCGCTCAGCCCCTCTTATAGCGTTGTTAGTTGCAGGTGAAGATTGGAATTTGTTCCTTGTTGGAACATGGTTATTTTGTTGGGATATCACAATATCTTTATTTAATTAATGCATCTATATACTTGGTAAAGGGTGGAAGGCTCGGCCTTATGCCTGGTGTTTTGTTCCACTCTTTCCGCCCTAGTTTCTGTCATATCGGTGTTATGTTCCCGGATTTTGCGTTCCTTACACGGTTGGGTTATAATGGGAACCCTTTGACAGTTCGCTTTGAATAAAACTCCCTCAGGAAGGCCCAACCTTGGTTTTACCATTCGCCACCTAGCCTCTTTTTCCCTTGGGTTAGGCCAGCCCAAGGGTCATCTTTATTTTAACCCCCCCGGGCCAGTGCTTGTCTAAGTGTTGGTCCGAAGTGGGCAGCCTGCGGGGCCACCTCGGGGAAACTTGAGGGCTGGTTTTACTAGTAGCTTGACCTATCCGGTGTAGCCCTGAGAACGAGATATGTGCAGCTCCCATCAGGATGTCGGCGCATCGGGCGGCTTTGTTGGACTTGTTTTACCATTGTCGAGGATGTCTTGTAACCGGGATGCCGAGTTTGATCGGATTGTCTTGGGAGAAGGAATATCCTTCATTGACCGTGAGAGCTTGTGATGGTCTAAGTTGGGACACCCCTGCAGGGATTTGAACTTTTGAAAGCCGTGCCCGCGGTTATGGGCAGATGGGAATTTGTTAATGTCTGGTTGATAGAGGCAAAGGTGTCCCGATGTTTCGATGAGATGGTGGCTATCGTTTTCTGTGGGAGTCGACCTTGACGATCCGACTACGAACGTGCGAGACGTCGCGCCTTAGCAATCGCTAAACCAACTTCCGAGGGGTTATTGACCACGCCGGAGCACGATCAACCTGACCACGAGGGCCTGTTTCCTGCGAGCAAACGAAGAACAAGCAAGAAACTGAGATTGCAATCTGGATATTGCGAATATAAGATGAAAGCTTTATTGATCAAGGTGGGGTTCTGTGACGTCTTGGTCTGGTCGTTGGACACAAACGAAGTACGCGAAGTTGCAGCTATGGCGAACTTTTAATCTAAACAAAACCCAAAGTCTAAACGACGCCCTAAGGGCTGTATATATGGAGGAAGAGAGGGGAATTTCGTGGCCCTTGAGGGTGGGGTCCGAAACCAACCCTAACTCTTGTTTCCCCACACATACGGACTCTAAAAATAGCCTATACTTAAGTATTTCGAAATTACATGGGCCTGGCCCATTAATAAGGTGACGCAGCACCTAGAATAGCCGATGGACGAATATTATGAAGTGGCATCTTGTATATTTCGTCCATGGCTTCATGCATTCCTTATGGCGGCTTCAAAGTCCTGAAATCATCACTTGTAACTCCGTTCTTGATCCCCTTGCGCATGCCATCAACTTCATGCGTGTTCTTGCTCCAATGTTCATCCTTCTCCAAGCTAGGCCCTTCATTTGAAACCAAAACAAATGTATCCAATTTAGGCAGCATCATAATCTCATGAACATTAGAATCATTACCAAGAAACGAAAGTACCTGGTAATTTAATTGGCGTGCGCGAGCTCTAGTAATTGGTCCAGTATATGTAACAGTAGGGGCTGTGGGTGTAACAATGGTATTGATGTCCTCATCATCCTCCCCTTCTTGAAATGAAGTCGTCCTCGACGGAAGCTCATCTTCCTCACCCAAATAAGGCTTCAAATCTGCAATGTTAAAAGTGGGACTAACCCCAAAATCTGCAGGTAGCTCAAGTTTATATGCATTATCATTTATTTTCTCTAAAACCTTAAAAGGACCATCAGCACATGGCATTAGCTTTGATTTGCGCAGAGTAGGAAATCTATCTTTACGCAAATGTAACCAAACAAGATCTCCAGGTGCAAACACAACATGTTTTCTACCCTTATCTCCAGCAAGTTTATATTTAGCATTCATACGCCCAATGTTTTCCTTAGTTAACTCATGCATTTTTAAAATCAATTCAGAACGTTCTTTAGCATCAAAATTAACCTTCTCCGAAGATGGAAGAGGCAACAAATCAATAGGTGCACGAGGTAAGAAACCATACACAATTTCAAAAGGGCACATCTTAGTAGTAGAATGCAATGAACGATTATAAGCAAACTCAATATGAGGCAAGCATTCTTCCCACATTTTCTTGTTATTCTTCAAAACAGCCCTAAGCATAGTAGACAATGTTCTATTGACTACTTCAGTTTGTCCATCAGTTTGGGGGTGACAAGTAGTACTAAAAAGCAGCTTAGTCCCCAACTTAGCCCATAAACATCTCCAAAAGTGGCTAAGAAATTTAGTATCACGATCTGAAACAATAGTATTTGGCACACCATGTAAGGGAATAATTTCACGAAAGAACAAATCAGCAACATTAACAGCATCATCGCTTTTATGACATGGTATAAAGTGTGCCATTTTTGAGAACCTATCCACGACAACAAATATGCTATCCCTCCCCTTCTTTGTTCGAGGTAAACCTAAAACAAAGTCCATAGATATATCCTCCCAAGGAACACTAGGTACAGGCAAAGGCATATATAAACCATGAGGATTGAGTCGTGACTTAGCTCTTTGACATGTAGTGCAGCGAGCAACAAAACGCTCAACATCCCGTCTCATCTTTGGCCAAAAGAAATGTGTAGCAAGTATATCCTCCGTCTTCTTGACGCCAAAGTGTCCCATTAATCCTCCTCCATGCGCCTCCTGCAATAACAAAAGACGAACGGAGCTAGCTGGAATGCATAGCTTGTTAGCACGAAACACAAATCCATCGTTAAGAACGAACTTGTTCCAAGTTCTCCCTTCCTTACAATTCTGCAATACATCTTTAAATTCAGCATCATGAACATATTGATCTTTGATGGTCTCCAAACCAAATATTTTAAAGTCAAGTTGTGAAAGCATAGTATAACGACGAGACAAGGCATCAGCAATAACATTTTCTTTACCCTTCTTGTGTTTAATGACATAAGGGAAAGTCTCAATGAATTCAACCCATTTAGCATGTCTACGGTTCAGTTTTGCTTGACTTCTAATGTGTTTCAAAGATTCATGATCAGAATGTATAACAAATTCCTTGGGCCATAAATAATGTTGCCATGTTTCTAAGGTCCGAACAAGAGCATATAATTCTTTATCATAAGTAGAATAGTTCAGACTAGGCCCACTCAATTTTTCAGAAAAGTATGCAACAGGTTTTCCATCTTGTAATAACACACCTCCTAATCCAATTCCACTAGCATCACATTCAAGCTCAAAAGTCTTATTGAAATTAGGAAGTTGGAGTAAAGGAGCATGTGTTAACTTATCTTTCAAAACCGTGAAGGCTTCTTCCTGTGCGGTACCCCAAACAAAAGGTACATCCTTCTTTGTAAGCTCGTTGAGAGGTGCAGCAATGGTGCTGAAATCTCTCACAAAACGCCTATAGAAACCAGCGAGGCCAAGGAAACTCCTCACTTGTGTGACCGTTTTGGGCTGCGGCCAACTCTCAATAGCTTCAATCTTGGCTTTATCAACTTCAATTCCCTGTGGAGTAACAACATAGCCAAGAAAAGATACTCGGTCGGTGCAAAAGGTGCACTTTCCAAGGTTACCAAACAAACGTGCATCACGTAGAGTAATAAAAACAGCACGTAAATGTTCCAAATGGTCCTCCAAAGATTTGCTATAAATCAATATGTCATGAAAGTAAACTACCACAAATCGTCCAATGAAGGCACGTAAAACTTCGTTCATTAACCTCATGAAAGTACTAGGTGCATTAGTTAACCCAAAAGGCATGACTAACCACTCATATAATCCAAACTTAGTTTTAAATGCTGTTTTCCATTCATCTCCCAATTTCATACGAATTTGATGGTAACCACTACGCAAATCAACTTTGGAGAATATTGTAGAGCCACTCAATTCATCAAGCATATCATCTAGCCTAGGAATAGGATGACGATAACGAATAGTAATATTATTAATGCCTCTACAATCAACGCACATACGCGACGTACCATCCTTTTTTGGCACTAAAATGATAGGAACAGCACAAGGACTAAGGGATTCGCGTATATAACCTTTGTCGAGCAGTTCTTGTACTTGACGCATAATCTCCTTCGTCTCCTCTGGATTGGTACGGTATGGTGCACGGTTGGGTAATGATGCACCGGGAATTAAGTCAATTTGATGCTCAATCCCGCGAATAGGTGGTAATCCCGGTGGCACGTCTTGTGGAAAGACGTCGGCGAACTCCTGCAAAATGTTAGTGACAGCAGGTGATGAGGACATGAATACCTTGGATACGACCAAAAATATTGCATACATGCATATTTGTCAGGTGATTTCTAATGCAAACTATTCAATAATCTATTTATGTTATCCAGAACAAAAATACTTCACACACTTTTGTGTTTTGTCTAATTGCAGGTGTATGGGACATTTGTACAATCCACATATGAAGATAAGGGAAAAGGAGAAGTTTAGGTTGTGTTCAAAAAGTCCTCTCACGTCACTTTTGGGCCAAGAGAAGATAGAGTCCAAGTCTCTCACGTTCTGGATTCAGATTCGGACTGCACAGACATACCTGACTCAAAACGCCAACAACTTTTTCATACGGACTCCGAATTGGGTGATTCTTTTTTTGTTGGAAACTAGATTTCGTGCTCTTCCGCTGCATCATTCGGTTGGGTGCTCTGATACCACTTGATAGAGGCAAAGGTGTCCCGATGTTTCGATGAGATGGTGGCTATCGTTTTCTGTGGGAGTCGACCTTGACGATCCGACTACGATCGTGCGAGACGTCGCGCCTTAGCAATCGCTAAACCAACTTCCGAGGGGTTATTGACCACGCCGGAGCACGATCAACCTGACCACGAGGGCCTGTTTCCTGCGAGCAAACGAAGAACAAGCAAGAAACTGAGATTGCAATCTGGATATTGCGAATATAAGATGAAAGCTTTATTGATCAAGGTGGGGTTCTGTGACGTCTTGGTCTGGTCGTTGGACACAAACGAAGTACGCGAAGTTGCAGCTATGGCGAACTTTTAATCTAAACAAAACCCAAAGTCTAAACGACGCCCTAAGGGCTGTATATATGGAGGAAGAGAGGGGAATTTCGTGGCCCTTGAGGGTGGGGTCCGAAACCAACCCTAACTCTTGTTTCCCCACACATACGGACTCTAAAAATAGCCTATACTTAAGTATTTCGAAATTACATGGGCCTGGCCCATTAATAAGGTGACGCAGCACCTAGAATAGCCGATGGACGAATATTATGAAGTGGCATCTTGTATATTTCGTCCATGGCTTCATGCATTCCTTATGGCGGCTTCAAAGTCCTGAAATCATCACTTGTAACTCCGTTCTTGATCCCCTTGCGCATGCCATCAACTTCATGCGTGTTCTTGCTCCAATGTTCATCCTTCTCCAAGCTAGGCCCTTCATTTGAAACCAAAACAAATGTATCCAATTTAGGCAGCATCATAATCTCATGAACATTAGAATCATTACCAAGAAACGAAAGTACCTGGTAATTTAATTGGCGTGCGCGAGCTCTAGTAATTGGTCCAGTATATGTAACAGTAGGGGCTGTGGGTGTAACAATGGTATTGATGTCCTCATCATCCTCCCCTTCTTGAAATGAAGTCGTCCTCGACGAAAGCTCATCTTCCTCACCCAGATAAGGCTTCAAATCTGCAATATTAAAAGTGGGACTAACCCCAAAATCTGCAGGTAGCTCAAGTTTATATGCATTATCATTTATTTTCTCTAAAACCTTAAAAGGACCATCAGCACGTGGCATTAGCTTTGATTTGCGCAGATTAGGAAATCTATCTTTACGCAAATGTAACCAAACAAGATCTCCAGGTGCAAACACAACATGTTTTCTACCCTTATCTCCAGCAAGTTTATATTTAGCATTCATACGCTCAATGTTTTCCTTAGTTAACTCATGCATTTTTAAAATCAATTCAGAACGTTCTTTAGCATCAAAATTAACCTTCTCCGAAGATGGAAGAGGCAACAAATCAATAGGTGCACGAGGTAGGAAACCATACACAATTTCAAAAGGGCACATCTTCGTAGTAGAATGCAATGAACGATTATAAGCAAATTCAATATGAGGCAAGCATTCTTCCCACATTTTCTTGTTATTCTTCAAAACAGCCCTAAGCATAGTAGACAATGTTCTATTGACTACTTCAGTTTGTCCATCAGTTTGGGGGTGACAAGTAGTACTAAAAAGCAGCTTAGTCCCCAACTTAGCCCATAAACATCTCCAAAAGTGGCTAAGAAATTTAGTATCACGATCTGAAACAATAGTATTTGGCACACCATGTAAGCGAATAATTTCACGAAAGAACAAATCAGCAACATTAACAGCATCATCGCTTTTATGACATGGTATAAAGTGTGCCATTTTCGAGAACCTATCCACGACAACAAATATGCTATCCCTCCCCTTCTTTGTTCGAGGTAAACCTAAAACAAAGTCCATAGATATATCCTCCCAAGGAACACTAGGTACAGGCAAAGGCATATATAAACCATGAGGATTGAGTCGTGACTTAGCTCTTTGACATGTAGTGCAGCGAGCAACAAAACGCTCAACATCCCGTCTCATCTTTGGCCAAAAGAAATGTGTAGCAAGTATATCCTCCGTCTTCTTGACGCCAAAGTGTCCCATTAATCCTCCTCCATGCGCCTCCTGCAACAACAAAAGACGAACGGAGCTAGTTGGAATGCATAGCTTGTTAGCACGAAACACAAATCCATTGTTAAGAACGAACTTGTTCCAAGTTCTCCCTTCCTTACAATTCTGCAATACATCTTTAAATTCAGCATCATTAACATATTGATCCTTGATGGTCTCCAAACCAAATATTTTAAAGTCAAGTTGTGAAAGCATAGTATAACGACGAGACAAGGCATCAGCAATAACATTTTCTTTACCCTTCTTGTGTTTAATCACATAAGGGAAAGTCTCAATGAATTCAACCCATTTAGCATGTCGACGGTTCAGTTTTGCTTGACTTTTAATGTGTTTCAAAGATTCATGATCAGAATGTATAACAAATTCCTTGGGCCATAAATAATGTTGCCATGTTTCTAAGGTCCGAACAAGAGCATATAATTCTTTATCATAAGTAGAATAGTTCAGACTAGGCCCACTCAATTTTTCAGAAAAGTATGCAACAGGTTTCCCATCTTGTAATAACACACCTCCTAATCCAATTCCACTAGCATCACATTCAAGCTCAAAAGTCTTATTGAAATTAGGAAGTTGGAGTAAAGGAGCATGTGTCAACTTACCTTTCAATACCGTGAAGGCTTCTTCCTGTGCGGTACCCCAAACAAAAGGTACATCCTTCTTTGTAAGCTCGTTGAGAGGTGCAGCAATGGTGCTGAAATCTCTCACAAAACGCCTATAGAAACCAGCGAGGCCAAGGAAACTCCTTACTTGTGTGACCGTTTTGGGCTGCGGCCAACTCTCAATAGCTTCAATCTTGGCTTTATCAACTTCAATTCCCTGTGGAGTAACAACATAGCCAAGAAAAGATACTCGGTCGGTGCAAAAGGTGCACTTTCCAAGGTTACCAAACAAACGTGCATCACGTAGAGCAATAAAAACAGCACGTAAATGTTCCAAATGTTCCTCCAAAGATTTGCTATAAATCAATATGTCATCAAAGTAAACTACCACAAATCGTCCAATGAAAGCACGTAAAACTTCGTTCATTAACCTCATGAAAGTACTAGGTGCATTAGTTAACCCAAAAGGCATGACTAACCACTCATATAATCCAAACTTAGTTTTAAATGCTGTTTTCCATTCATCTCCCAATTTCATACGAATTTGATGGTAACCACTACGCAAATCAACTTTGGAGAATATTGTAGAGCCACTCAATTCATCAAGCATATCATCTAGCCTAGGAATAGGATGACGATAACGAATAGTAATATTATTAATGCCTCTACAATCAACGCACATACGCGACGTACCATCCTTTTTCGGCACTAAAATGATAGGAACAGCACAAGGACTAAGGGATTCGCGTATATAACCTTTGTCGAGCAGTTCTTGTACTTGACGCATAATCTCCTTCGTCTCCTCTGGATTTGTACGGTATGGTGCCCGGTTGGGTAATGATGCACCGGGAATTAAGTCAATTTGATGCTCAATCCCGCGAATAGGTGGTAATCCCGGTGGCACGTCTTGTGGAAAGACGTCGGCGAACTCCTGCAAAATGTTAGTGACAGCAGGAGGCAAAGAGGAAGGCATGTCCTCGAATGAAAATAATGCCTCTTTGCACACAAAAGCATAGCAAACAGATTTGCTAAAATCTAGATCATCAATATCAGATTTGGTGGCAAGTAAACATGCACTTTTCAATTTAATTTCAGAAGCAACACTAGATTGTTTATTATTATTAGGCTGCATTTGTTGCTCAAATTCTTTTGCCACAATCTGATTTTCACTCTTAGTTTTCTCCTGTTTTGCTTTATTAGCTCTATTAATATCATCTTTCAAAATGAGATAATGATGCAGCGGTGCCGTGACTAATGTGAACAGAACTCGAAACTCTAAACGAACTAGACACTAAGACCAGCAACTCGACACGACGATGCAACCGATAATTCAACTATGCAAGCAATGAAAAGAAAATTGCAAAGGCTCAGACTGGCTTGGACCAAGGATGAATAGATCTAACTCTTTTTTGTGGCTTTTTCTTGGACAATAGGTAAGAAAATAAATCTAATCTAGGAAAACTGGAAATTCTCACCGAGCAACCTGAAAACTGATACCACTTGATAGAGGCGAGGGTGTCCCGATCTTTCGATGAGATGATAACTATCGATTTGGTGGAGACGACTTTGACGATCTGACTACAAACGTACACGACGTTGCGCCTTAGCAATCGCTAAACCACCTCCGAGAGGTTATTGACCACGCTGGAGCACGATCAACCTGACCACGAAGGTCTATTCCTGCAAGCAATCGAAGAACGAGCAAGAATATGATAAAGCAATCTGAATATTGCGAATATATATGAAGTATTGATAATGGTGGGGATCCGTAAGCGGTCTTGGTCTGGTCGTTGGACACAAACGAAGTACACGAAGTTGCAATGGCTAACTTTTAACTAAACAAATCCCAAGGAAAAAGCTACTAGATGGATCTACTTATATAGGAGCAAGGGGTGGCGGCCAAGGAGGTGGGAGGACGTCCCAAGGCAGCCTAAAACTAACCCTAGGTCGTACAAGGCTCATGGGCCCAGGTGGAGGTGATGCAACACCTTTGGGCTTGTAGTTTGACTCGGATTCTGCTGCAACGTCAGATTGTTTCGTCCGTAACTCAACGCTCCGGACGAATTTGAAGGTGAATCCAATTGGGTTGGAAAGAGCACGAAATCTAGTTTCCAACAAAAAAAGAATCACCCAATTCGGAGTCCGTATGAAAAAGTTGTTGGCGTTTTGAGTCAGGTATGTCTGTGCAGTCCGAATCTGAATCCAGAACGTGAGAGACTTGGACTCTATCTTCTCTTGGCCCAAAAGTGACGTGAGAGGACTTTTTGAACACAACCTAAACTTCTCCTTTTCCCTTATCTTCATATGTGGATTGTACAAATGTCCCATACACCTGCAATTAGACAAAACACAAAAGTGTGTGAAGTATTTTTGTTCTGGATAACATAAATAGATTATTGAATAGTTTGCATTAGAAATCACCTGACAAATATGCATGTATGCAATATTTTTGGTCGTATCCAAGGTATTCATGTCCTCATCAGCAGGAGGCAAAGAGGAAGGCGCGTCCTCGAATGAAAATAATGCCTCTTTGCACACAAAAGCATAGCAAACAGATTTGCTAAAATCTAGATCATCAATATCAGATTTGGTGGCAAGTAAACATGCACTTTTCAATTTAATTTCAGAAGCAACACTAGATTGTTTATTATTATTAGGCTGCATTTGTTGCTCAAATTCTTTTGCCACAATCTGATTTTCACTCTTAGTTTTCTCCTGTTTTGCTTTATTAGCTCTATTAATATCATCTTTCAAAATGGAATCAGGAGTCATAGGAAGCAAAGTAATATTTTTATCCTTATGAACAAGAGTATACTGATTGTTTCTACCATGGTGAATAGAATTTTTATCAAATTGCCATGGTCTACCAAGTAATAAGGAACATGCTTGCATCGGTACCACATCACAATCAACATAATCAGCATATGTAGAGATACTAAAATGCACACGAACAGTACGTGTTGCCGTTGTTGTTGAACCATTGGATGTAGTAAGGATGTGGATGTGGTCTTGTGGTGAGAGATAGCTTCTCCACCATCTCGATGCTAGCCAAGTTGTTGCAACTCCCTCCATCTATGATCACGCGAACAGAATGTTCCTTCACAACTCCCTTTGTATGGAACAAATTATGCCTCTGATTTTGCTCAGCTTGTGTAACCTGCACACTCAAAACACGTTGAGCAACTAAACATTCATACCTGTCAGCATCTTCAGGAGCCATGTATTGCGTCTCATGATCAGAATCGTCTCCACCGTGTTCGTCACGTGTAATAAGAGCCAAAGTCTCCTCATCATAGTCACTAGCGGACTCATACCCACCATCCTCAGTAACAATCATCACACGCTTAGATGGGCATTCTCTCGCATAATGACCTCCACCCTTGCAACGTCGACAAATAATATCATGTGTCTGCCCTGTTGATGCCATGGATGAAGAAGAGCTCTTTGCAGGCCCAGAAGGTGTGCTCTTGGCAGATAGTGGGGATTGTGCCTGCTTTATTGTATCACGGTTGGAGGTGGCAGCCGACGGAGGCGCCGGTGAAGCATAACGTGTGGAAGTAGATGATGCACGTGGTGTCCATGAAGAAGGTCGACCTGCAGAAAAGTTAGTCCGCGCCAATGCCTGTCGATCCTGCACTTCACGTTCAGCTTTACAAGCAAGATGGAATAAACGAGTGATATTAGTATACTCCTTATACTCTAGAATCGTCTGAATCTCTCTATTTAATCCACCCATAAAACGTGCAAGCATAGCTTCATTCTCCTCAACAATACCACATCTAATCATGCCAGTTTGTAATTCCTGATAATATTCTTCTACAGAATTTTTTCCCTGTCTTAAGCGCTGCAATTTTTGAAGTAATTCACGTTGATAATATGGTAGAACCCAACGAGTACGCATAGCAGTTTTCAAAGCAGCCCAAGTAGCAGGAATGGGATATAATCTACAATGCTCAGACCACCAAACACATGCAAAACTAGTGAATGCACAAACAGCAGCAGGAACACGTCTCTCCTCGGGATATTGTAAACATGTAAATCGTTGTTCAGTTTCTAACTCCCAAGTAAGATATATATCAGGAACATATCTACCCTCAAATGGTGGAATATTCAATTTTAGTTTAGGGAGATGGTCATGATCTCGTACCTGAGGGTGAGCCCTACCATTGCCATTATTTGCATGTGGACGACCTGATGGTTGCTGTGCTGGTGGTGGCACGTAGTTCTGATTTTGATCAACCTCATCCTCGTAATCGCCAGCAAAATCATCCTCCTCCGCATCAGCAGCAGGAGCCACAGAAGTAGCAACAGCAGCACCAACAGTTTGGCCAGGTGCAAGAGGGAGACGGCTCGCTCGGCGGAGGGCTGTTTCACGATGTGTAGGTAGTCGTCGTTGTTGTTGTTGTAGAGGTGCGTTAGGTGCAGCCGGTGGTGGTGGTGGAAGACGCGCGAGCAATTCATTAAACCTGTCATCGAGCTTTGTTTCGAACGTCTTCTCCATGTCATCTATCTTCTCCATGGCCTCTTCAAATCTGTTTAGCACATCCTGCACCTGTCCATTCATCATTTGCTAAAATTTATCATGCAACTCCTGATTCGTCATGTTCTCCCAGTCAGTCTCGTCGGCTTGTGATCCTGCCATGGTTAGCAACAATAGAAAACACACAAGAATATGATCCTACAGAATACTAACAAGAGGTGGTGGTGGCGGGTGTCACAAATCCGTCAAGCAAATCTCAAATTCTTACCAGTTCTTACCCAGCAGCAGGCGGTGATCGGCAACCGTTGTAGTCAAAACTCTCAAAAGCTTGGATAGAGCGATTGCCAGGGAGAGTCAAACGCACGACGTAGAGGTATGTGGAGCTGGGAAGGCTTATAGTATGGTAGCAAAAAGGGTCAGCAATAATCAATTCAGAGATGCAAAGTTGAATAAACACTCAACGACGGTACTGTGCTGGTCCTAGGCTAGACCGTGCTAGAGACGCGAGCCTAGAACACTAACAAAATCACGGCGCTGCACGTAAATAAGGGAAAAGCACACTCTGGAACTTTTTTTTTCGCTTTTTTTTTTGCGCTCCTCTTTTTTTTTTTTGCGCTCCTTTTTTTTTTTGCGCTCCTCTTTTTTTTTTTTGCGCTCCTCTTTTTTTTTTGCGAAAAATTACTATAATGGCGAGTGTCTCAAAACTCTTCCCTCGTCAAACTGATAGGATGGGCACGAAAATTTTTTTTTCCACTTTTTTTTTCGGAAATCAGGGCAGCGACGACGAAAAAGTGCGACAAAAAATCACTATGATGGCACGTGGCTCAAAAGACTCAGAAAAGCCTAAAAATAGGATAGGGAAAAAAAAATTTTGCCCGAGAAAATTTTGGCCTAAAAACTGCCCGGGGGTCTCCAGACTCTTTTTTTGGAGACCTACGCAGGCAAGGAAACACGAATCGGAATTGAGATTGATCTCAAGAACAAACCTAATATGAGAAGAACTCGGATTGGTGGTGGATATATGGTTACAGATTGGTGGTGGTATATGGATACAGATTGGTGGTGGTATATGGATACGGATTGGTGGTGGTATAAGGATACGGATTCAGAACGGTGGCGGATAAGCAATGGTGGTAGATGGGCGATGATGATGGTGCGGCGGCAGCGTGACAACTTATGACCAGAACTGATGGGGACATCAATACCATTGTTACACCCACAGCCCCTACTGTTACATATACTGGACCAATTACTAGAGCTCGCGCACGCCAATTAAATTACCAGGTACTTTCGTTTCTTGGTAATGATTCTAATGTTCATGAGATTATGATGCTGCCTAAATTGGATACATTTGTTTTGCTTACAAATGAAGGTCATAGCTTGGAGAAGGATGAACATTGGAGCAAGAACACGAATGGAGTTGATGGCATGCGCAAGGGGATCAAGAACGGAGTTACAAGTGATGATTTCAGGACTTTGAAGCCGCCATAAGGAGTGCATGAAGCCTTGGACGAAATATACAAGATGCCACTTCATAATATTCGTCCATAGGCTATTCTAGGTGCTGCGTCACCTTATTAATGGGCCAGGCCCATGTAATTTCGAAATACTTAAGTATAGGCTATTTTTAGAGTCCGTATGTGTGGGGAAACAAGAGTTAGGGTTGGTTTCGGACCCCACCCTCAAGGGCCACGAAATTCCCCTCTCTTCCTCCATATATACAGCCCTTAGGGCGTCGTTTAGACTTGGGTTTTGTTTAGATTAAAAGTTCGCCATAGCTGCAACTTCGCGTACTTCGTTTGTGTCCAACGACCAGACCAAGACGTCACAGAACCCCACCTTGATCAATAAAGCTTTCATCTTATATTCGCAATATCCAGATTGCAATCTCAGCTTCTTGCTTGTTCTTCGTTTGCTCGCAGGAAACAGGCCCTCGTGGTCAGGTTGATCGTGCTCCGGCGTGGTCAATAACCCCTCGGAAGTTGGTTTAGCGATTGCTAAGGCGCGACGTCTCGCACGTTCGTAATCGGATCGTCAAGGTCGACTCCCACAGAAAACGATAGCCACCATCTCATCGAAACATCGGGACACCTTTGCCTCTATCAAGTGGTATCAGATTTCCAGGTTGCTCGGTGAGATTTTACAGTTTTTCGTAGATTAGATTGAGTCTGTTCTTCATACCTACAGTCCACGAAAAAGCCACAAAAAAAAATTTAGGGTTAGTTCATCATATCCGAACCAATCTGAGCCTTTGCATAATCTTTTTAGGGTTTTTGCTTTGTTGAATTTGCGGTTGCATCGTCGTGTCAAGTTGCTGGTCTTAGAGTCTAGTCTTTTAGAGTTTCGAGTTCTGGTCACAAGTTGTCACGCCGCCGCCGCACCATCATCATCGCCCATCTACCACTTTTGCTTATCCGCCACCGCTCTGAATCCATATCCATATACCACCACCAATCCGTATCCATATACCACCACCAATCCGTATCCATATACCACCACCAATCTGTATCCATATACCACCACCATATATCCACCACCAATCCGAGTTCTTCTCATATTAGGTTTGTTCTTGAGATCAATCTCAATTCCGATTCGTGTTTCCTTGCCTGCGTAGGTCTCGGAAAAAAAAAAAGTCTGGAGACCCCCGGGCAGTTTTTAGGCCAAAATTTTCTCGGGCAAAATTTTTTTTTCCCTATCCTATTTTTAGGCTTTTCTGAGTCTTTTGAGCCACGTGCCATCATAGTGATTTTTTGTCGCACTTTTTCGTCGTCGCTGCCCTGATTTCCGAAAAAAAAAGTGGAAAAAAAAAATTTTCGTGCCCATACTATCAGTTTGACGAGGGAAGAGTTTTGAGACACTCGCCGTTATAGTAATTTTTCGCAAAAAAAAAAAGAGGAGCGCAAAAAAAAAAGAGGAGCGCAAAAAAAAAAGGAGTGCAAAAAAAGAAAAAAGCGAAAAAAAAAGTTCCAGAGTGTGCTTTTCCCTTATTTACGTGCAGCGCCGTGATTTTGTTAGTGTTCTAGGCTCGCGTCTCTAGCACGGTCTAGCCTAGGACCAGCACAGTACCGTCGTTGAGCGTTTATTCAACTTTGCATCTCTGAATTGATTATTGCTGACCCTTTTTGCTACCATACTATAAGCCTTCCCAGCTCCACATACCTCTACGTCGTGCGTTTGACTCTCCCTGGCAATCGCTCTATCCAAGCTTTTGAGAGTTTTGACTACAACGGTTGCCGATCACCGCCTGCTGCTGGGTAAGAACTGGTAAGAATTTGAGATTTGCTTGACGGATTTGTGACACCCGCCACCACCACCTCTTGTTAGTATTCTGTAGGATCATATTCTTGTGTGTTTTCTATTGTTGCTAACCATGGCAGGATCACAAGCCGACGAGACTGACTGGGAGAACATGACGAATCAGGAGTTGCATGATAAATTTCAGCAAATGATGAATGGACAGGTGCAGGATGTGCTAAACAGATTTGAAGAGGCCATGGAGAAGATAGATGACATGGAGAAGACGTTCGAAACAAAGCTCGATGACAGGTTTAATGAATTGCTCGCGCGTCTTCCACCACCACCACCGGCTGCACCTAACGCACCTCTACAACAACAACAACGACGACTACCTACACATCGTGAAACAGCCCTCCGCCGAGCGAGCCGTCTCCCTCTTGCACCTGGCCAAACTGTTGGTGCTGCTGTTGCTACTTCTGTGGCTCCTGCTGCTGATGCGGAGGAGGGTGATTTTGCTGGCGATTACGAGGATGAGGTTGATCAAAATCAGAACTACGTGCCACCACCAGCACAGCAACCATCAGGTCGTCCACATGCAAATAATGGCAATGGTAGGGCTCACCCTCAGGTACGAGATCATGACCATCTCCCTAAACTAAAATTGAATATTCCACCATTTGAGGGTAGATATGTTCCTGATATATATCTTACTTGGGAGTTAGAAACTGAACAACGATTTACATGTTTACAATATCCCGAGGAGAGACGTGTTCCTGCTGCTGTTTGTGCATTCACTAGTTTTGCATGTGTTTGGTGGTCTGAGCATTGTAGATTATATCCCATTCCTGCTACTTGGGCTGCTTTGAAAACTGCTATGCGTACTCGTTGGGTTCCACCATATTATCAACGTGAATTACTTCAAAAATTGCAGCGCTTAAGACAGGGAAAAAATTCTGTAGAAGAATATTATCAGGAATTACAAACTGGCATGATTAGATGTGGTATTGTTGAGGAGAATGAAGCTATGCTTGCACGTTTTATGGGTGGATTAAATAGAGAGATTCAGACGATTCTAGAGTATAAGGAGTATACTAATATCACTCGTTTATTCCATCTTGCTTGTAAAGCTGAACGTGAAGTGCAGGATCGACAGGCATTGGCGCGGACTAACTTTTCTGCAGGTCGACCTTCTTCATGGACACCACGTGCATCATCTACTTCCACACGTTCTGCTTCACCGGCGCCTCCGTCGGCTGCCACCTCCAACCGTGATACAATAAAGCAGGCACAATCACCACTATCTGCCAAGAGCACACCTTCTGGGCCTGCAAAGAGCTCTTCTTCATCCATGGCATCAACAGGGCAGACACATGATATTATTTGTCGACGTTGCAAGGGTGGAGGTCATTATGCGAGAGAATGCCCATCTAAGCGTGTGATGATTGTTACTGAGGATGGTGGGTATGAGTCCGCTAGTGACTATGATGAGGAGACTTTGGCTCTTATTACACGTGACGAACACGGTGGAGACGATTCTGATCATGAGACGCAATACATGGCTCCTGAAGATGCTGACAGGTATGAATGTTTAGTTGCTCAACGTGTTTTGAGTGTGCAGGTTACACAAGCTGAGCAAAATCAGAGGCATAATTTGTTCCATACAAAGGGAGTTGTGAAGGAACGTTCTGTTCGCGTGATCATAGATGGAGGGAGTTGCAACAACTTGGCTAGCATCGAGATGGTGGAGAAGCTATCTCTCACCACAAGACCACATCCACATCCTTACTACATCCAATGGTTCAACAACAGCGGCAAGGTTAAGGTAACACGTACTGTTCGTGTGCATTTTAGTATCTCTACATATGCTGATTATGTTGATTGTGATGTGGTACCTATGCAAGCATGTTCCTTATTACTTGGTAGACCATGGCAATTTGATAAAAATTCTATTCACCATGGTAGAAACAATCAGTATACTCTTGTTCATAAGGATAAAAATATTACTTTGCTTCCTATGACTCCTGATTCCATTTTCAAAGATGATATTAATAGAGCTAATAAAGCAAAACAGGAGAAAACTAAGAGTGAAAATCAGATTGTGGCAAAAGAATTTGAGCAACAAATGCAGCCTAATAATAATAAACAATCTAGTGTTGCTTCTGAAATTAAATTGAAAAGTGCATGTTTACTTGCCACCAAATCTGATATTGATGATCTAGATTTTAGCAAATCTGTTTGCTATGCTTTTGTGTGCAAAGAGGCATTATTTTCATTCGAGGACGCGCCTTCCTCTTTGCCTCCTGCTGTCACTAACATTTTGCAGGAGTTCGCCGACGTCTTTCCACAAGACGTGCCACCGGGATTACCACCTATTCGCGGGATTGAGCATCAAATTGACTTAATTCCCGGTGCATCATTACCCAACCGTGCACCATACCGTACCAATCCAGAGGAGACGAAGGAGATTATGCGTCAAGTACAAGAACTGCTCGACAAAGGTTATATACGCGAATCCCTTAGTCCTTGTGCTGTTCCTATCATTTTAGTGCCGAAAAAGGATGGTACGTCGCGTATGTGCGTTGATTGTAGAGGCATTAATAATATTACTATTCGTTATCGTCATCCTATTCCTAGGCTAGATGATATGCTTGATGAATTGAGTGGCTCTACAATATTCTCCAAAGTTGATTTGCGTAGTGGTTACCATCAAATTCGTATGAAATTGGGAGATGAATGGAAAACAGCATTTAAAACTAAGTTTGGATTATATGAGTGGTTAGTCATGCCTTTTGGGTTAACTAATGCACCTAGTACTTTCATGAGGTTAATGAACGAAGTTTTACGTGCCTTCATTGGACGATTTGTGGTAGTTTACTTTGATGACATATTGATTTATAGCAAATCTTTGGAGGACCATTTGGAACATTTACGTGCTGTTTTTATTGCTCTACGTGATGCACGTTTGTTTGGTAACCTTGGAAAGTGCACCTTTTGCACCAACCGAGTATCTTTTCTTGGCTATGTTGTTACTCCACAGGGAATTGAAGTTGATAAAGCCAAGATTGAAGCTATTGAGAGTTGGCCGCAGCCCAAAACGGTCACACAAGTGAGGAGTTTCCTTGGCCTCGCTGGTTTCTATAGGCGTTTTGTGAGAGATTTCAGCACCATTGCTGCACCTCTCAACGAGCTTACAAAGAAGGATGTACCTTTTGTTTGGGGTACCGCACAGGAAGAAGCCTTCACGGTATTGAAAGATAAGTTAACACATGCTCCTTTACTCCAACTTCCTAATTTCAATAAGACTTTTGAGCTTGAATGTGATGCTAGTGGAATTGGATTAGGAGGTGTGTTATTACAAGATGGAAAACCTGTTGCATACTTTTCTGAAAAATTGAGTGGGCCTAGTCTGAACTATTCTACTTATGATAAAGAATTATATGCTCTTGTTCGGACCTTAGAAACATGGCAACATTATTTATGGCCCAAGGAATTTGTTATACATTCTGATCATGAATCTTTGAAACACATTAAAAGTCAAGCAAAACTGAACCGTAGACATGCTAAATGGGTTGAATTCATTGAGACTTTCCCTTATGTCATTAAACACAAGAAGGGTAAAGAAAATGTTATTGCTGATGCCTTGTCTCGTCGTTATACTATGCTTTCACAACTTGACTTTAAAATATTTGGTTTGGAGACCATCAAGGATCAATATGTTAATGATGCTGAATTTAAAGATGTATTGCAGAATTGTAAGGAAGGGAGAACTTGGAACAAGTTCGTTCTTAACGATGGATTTGTGTTTCGTGCTAACAAGCTATGCATTCCAGCTAGCTCCGTTCGTCTTTTGTTATTGCAGGAGGCGCATGGAGGAGGATTAATGGGACACTTTGGCGTCAAGAAGACGGAGGATATACTTGCTACACATTTCTTTTGGCCAAAGATGAGACGGGATGTTGAGCGTTTTGTTGCTCGCTGCACTACCTGTCAAAGAGCTAAGTCACGACTCAATCCTCATGGTTTATATATGCCTTTGCCTGTACCTAGTGTTCCTTGGGAGGATATATTTATGGACTTTGTTTTAGGTTTACCTCGAACAAAGAAGGGGAGGGATAGCATATTTGTTGTCGTGGATAGGTTCTCGAAAATGGCACACTTTATACCATGTCATAAAAGTGATGATGCTGTTAATGTTGCTGATTTGTTCTTTCGTGAAATTATTCGCTTACATGGTGTGCCAAATACTATTGTTTCAGATCGTGATACTAAATTTCTTAGCCACTTTTGGAGATGTTTATGGGCTAAGTTGGGGACTAAGCTGCTTTTTAGTACTACTTGTCACCCCCAAACTGATGGACAAACTGAAGTAGTCAATAGAACATTGTCTACTATGCTTAGGGCTGTTTTGAAGAATAACAAGAAAATGTGGGAAGAATGCTTGCCTCATATTGAATTTGCTTATAATCGTTCATTGCATTCTACTACTAAGATGTGCCCTTTTGAAATTGTGTATGGTTTCCTACCTCGTGCACCTATTGATTTGTTGCCTCTTCCATCTTCGGAGAAGGTTAATTTTGATGCTAAAGAACGTTCTGAATTGATTGTAAAAATGCATGAGTTAACTAAGGAAAACATTGAGCGTATGAATGCTAAATATAAACTTGCTGGAGATAAGGGTAGAAAACATGTTGTGTTTGCACCTGGAGATCTTGTTTGGTTACATTTGCGTAAAGATAGATTTCCTAATCTGCGCAAATCAAAGCTAATGCCACGTGCTGATGGTCCTTTTAAGGTTTTAGAGAAAATAAATGATAATGCATATAAACTTGAGCTACCTGCAGATTTTGGGGTTAGTCCCACTTTTAACATTGCAGATTTGAAGCCTTATTTGGGTGAGGAAGATGAGCTTCCGTCGAGGACGACTTCATTTCAAGAAGGGGAGGATGATGGGGACATCAATACCATTGTTACACCCACAGCCCCTACTGTTACATATACTGGACCAATTACTAGAGCTCGCGCACGCCAATTAAATTACCAGGTACTTTCGTTTCTTGGTAATGATTCTAATGTTCATGAGATTATGATGCTGCCTAAATTGGATACATTTGTTTTGCTTACAAATGAAGGTCATAGCTTGGAGAAGGATGAACATTGGAGCAAGAACACGAATGGAGTTGATGGCATGCGCAAGGGGATCAAGAACGGAGTTACAAGTGATGATTTCAGGACTTTGAAGCCGCCATAAGGAGTGCATGAAGCCTTGGACGAAATATACAAGATGCCACTTCATAATATTCGTCCATAGGCTATTCTAGGTGCTGCGTCACCTTATTAATGGGCCAGGCCCATGTAATTTCGAAATACTTAAGTATAGGCTATTTTTAGAGTCCGTATGTGTGGGGAAACAAGAGTTAGGGTTGGTTTCGGACCCCACCCTCAAGGGCCACGAAATTCCCCTCTCTTCCTCCATATATACAGCCCTTAGGGCGTCGTTTAGACTTGGGTTTTGTTTAGATTAAAAGTTCGCCATAGCTGCAACTTCGCGTACTTCGTTTGTGTCCAACGACCAGACCAAGACGTCACAGAACCCCACCTTGATCAATAAAGCTTTCATCTTATATTCGCAATATCCAGATTGCAATCTCAGCTTCTTGCTTGTTCTTCGTTTGCTCGCAGGAAACAGGCCCTCGTGGTCAGGTTGATCGTGCTCCGGCGTGGTCAATAACCCCTCGGAAGTTGGTTTAGCGATTGCTAAGGCGCGACGTCTCGCACGTTCGTAATCGGATCGTCAAGGTCGACTCCCACAGAAAACGATAGCCACCATCTCATCGAAACATCGGGACACCTTTGCCTCTATCAAGAACTCGAAACTCTAAAAGACTAGACTCTAAGACCAGCAACTTGACACGACGAGTGCAACCGCAAATTCAACAAAGCAAAAACCCTAAAAAGATTATGCAAAGGCTCAGATTGGTTCGGATATGATGAACTAACCCTAATTTTTTTTGTGGCTTTTTCATGGACTGTAGGTATGAAGAACAGACTCGATCTAATCTACGAAAAACTGTAAAAATCTCATCGAGCAACCTGGAAATCTGATACTACTTGATAGAGGCGAGGGTGTCCTGATGTTTCGATGAGATGGTGGCTATCGTTTTCTGTGGGAGTCGACCTTGACGATCCGACTACGAACGTGCGAGACGTCGCGCCTTAGCAATCGCTAAACCAACTTCCGAGGGGTTATTGACCACGCCGGAGCACGATCAACCTGACCACGAGGGCCTGTTTCCTGCGAGCAAACGAAGAACAAGCAAGAAACTGAGATTGCAATCTGGATATTGCGAATATAAGATGAAAGCTTTATTGATCAAGGTGGGGTTCTGTGACGTCTTGGTCTGGTCGTTGGACACAAACGAAGTACGCGAAGTTGCAGCTATGGCGAACTTTTAATCTAAACAAAACCCAAAGTCTAAACGACGCCCTAAGGGCTGTATATATGGAGGAAGAGAGGGGAATTTCGTGGCCCTTGAGGGTGGGGTCCGAAACCAACCCTAACTCTTGTTTCCCCACACATACGGACTCTAAAAATACCCTATACTTAAGTATTTCGAAATTACATGGGCCTGGCCCATTAATAAGGTGACGCAGCACCTAGAATAGCCTATGGACGAATATTATGAAGTGGCATCTTGTATATTTCGTCCAAGGCTTCATGCACTCCTTATGGCGGCTTCAAAGTCCTGAAATCATCACTTGTAACTCCGTTCTTGATCCCCTTGCGCATGCCATCAACTCCATCCGTGTTCTTGCTCCAATGTTCATCCTTCTCCAAGCTAGGCCCTTCATTTGAAAGCAAAACAAATGTATCCAATTTAGGCAGCATCATAATCTCATGAACATTAGAATCATTACCAAGAAACGAAAGTACCTGGTAATTTAATTGGCGTGCGCGAGCTCTAGTAATTGGTCCAGTATATGTAACAGTAGGGGCTGTGGGTGTAACAATGGTATTGATGTCCTCATCACTGGTTGTAGAAAAACTGAAGTTGATCTTAACTGAAATACATCAACCGCGTGTGTAACCGTGATGGTCTCTTTCCGGCGGAGTCTGGGAAGTGAACACGGTGTTGGAGTAATGCTTGACATAGGTTGTTCTAGGATCACTTCTTGATCATAGTTTCTCGATCGTGCTTTGCCTTCTCTTCTCTCTCTCATTTGCGTATGTTAGCCACCATACATGTTAGTCGCTTGCTGCAGCTCCACCTCATACCTTTTACCTTACCCATAAGCTTAAATAGTCTTGATCGCGAGGGTGTGAGATTGCTGAGTCCCCGTGACTCACAGATACTTCCAAAACCAGCTTGCAGTTGCCGTTTATCCGTGCAGGTGACGCAACGAAGCTCAAGGAGGAGCTCGATGAAGATCTTGTTCCTTATGTTGTTCCATTTCCAGTTGATCAGTAGTGGAGCCAGTCGGGACGATCGGGGATCTGTGTAGCTTTTGGGGTAGTCTTCTTTTATTTTGGTTCCATAGTCGGACCTTGTGTGTATCTGGATGATGTAATGCTTTATTCATGTATTGTGTGAAGTGGCGATTGTAAGCCAACTATGTATCTCTTTCCCTTATGTATTACATGGGTTGTGTGAAGATTACCTCACTTGCGATATTGCTTTCATTGCGGTTATGCCTCTAAGTCGTGCTTCGACACGTGGGAGATATAGCCGCGTCGAGGGCGTTACAGTGCTCCCGTGATGTTTCAGGACTTTTGGAGTTGTGCAGAATAGGTCTCTAATATTTGCTCCTTTTCTAGCCCAAAATTCCAGCTGCCGGTATTCTCCCTCTTCATGTAAACCTTGTAAAATAAGAGAGAATAGGCATAAGTATTGTGACATAATGTGTAATAACAACCCATAATGCAATAATTATCGATATAAAAGCATGATGCAAAATGGACGTATCAACTCCCCCAATCTTAGACCTCGCTTGTCCTCAAGCGGAAGCCGATAACGAAAAATATGTCCACATGTTTAGAGATTTGAGGTGTCGATAAAACAGAATACGGACATGAGGGCATCATGATCATTCTTATAACAACAACATATATATATACAGATATATATAGTCATATGATTTCTTATGCTAAAGTAACAATTCATTCACAATTTCAAGTATGAATCAGAAACTTCATTGAAAACTAACAAACTATAATCTCAGTCATTGAGGCAATTGCAATTTATCATAAAGCGGAAAGAGTAAATATAGGAGCTTTTCATCAAGTCCACATACTCAACTATCATTTAGTCTTTCACAATTGCTAACACTCATGCAATATGATGTAGGGTAGAACCCTAATCGCCCGATCTTTCACGAAAGGAGCGGATCCCGCGAAGAACATGAGGAACACGAGAGGGAAAACGAGGGAAATCACGAGGGGAAACACGACAGAATCACTCAACCAACAAGAAATAGTCACACATGTGCTAGATCCTTGAGTACATAAAGTAAGATACACGATCCACAATCAACTACGGACGATACACGGTAACCGGTTCTTCTCCGTGAGGAGGTCTTGAATCCACAAGGGGATCTTCCCGTGAGGGGTCTTGAATCCAAGGTGTGATAGGGGCTAAGGTGTCCCGATGTTTCGATGAGATGGTGGCTATCGTTTTCTGTGGGAGTCGACCTTGACGATCCGACTACGAACGTGCGAGACGTCGCGCCTTAGCAATCGCTAAACCAACTTCCGAGGGTTATTGACCACGCCGGAGCACAATCAACCTGACCATGAGGGTCTGTTTCCTGTGAGCAAACGAAGAACAAGAAAGAAACTGAGATTGCAATCGGGATATTGCAAATATAGGATGAAAGCTTTATTGATCAAGACGGGGTTTTGTGACGTCTTGGTCTGGTCGTTGGACACAAACGAAGTACGCGAAGTTGCAGCTATGGCGAACTTTTAATCTAAACAAAACCCAAAGTCTAAACGACGCCCTAAGGGCTGTATATATGGAGGAAGAGGGGGGGAATTTCGTGGCCCTTGAGGGTGGGGTCCGAAACCAACCCTAACTCTTGTTTCCCCACACATACGGACTCTAAAAATAGCCTATACTTAAGTATTTCGAAATTACATGGGCCTGGCCCATTAATAAGGTGACGCAGCACCTAGAATAGCCTATGGATGAATATTATGAAGTGGCATCTTGTATATTTCGTCCAAGGCTGCATGCACTCCTTATGGCGGCTTTAATGTCCTGAAATCATCACTTGTAACTCTGTTCTTGATCCCCTTGCGCATGCCATCAACTCCATATGTGTTCTTGCTCCAATGTTCATCCTTCTCCAAGCTAGGCCCTTCATTTGTAAGCAAAACAAATGTATCCAAATTAGGAAGCATCATAATCTCATGAACATTAGAATCATTACCAAGAAACGAAAGTACCTCGTAATTTAATTGGCGTGCGCGAGCTCTAGTAATTGGTCCAGTATATGTAACAGTAGGGGCTGTGGATGTAACAATGGTATTGATGTCCTCATCATCCTCCCCTTCTTGAAATGAAGTCGTCCTCGACGGAAGCGCATCTTCCTCACCCAAATAAGGCTTCAAATCTGCAATGTTAAAAGTGGGACTAACCCCAAAATCTACAGGTAGCTCAAGTTTATGTGCATTATCATTTATTTTCTCTAACACCTTAAAAGGACCATCAGCACGTGGCATTAGCTTTGATTTGCGCAGATTAGGAAATCTATCTTTACGCAAATGTAACCAAACAAGATCTCCAGGCACAAACTCAACATGTTTTCTACCCTTATCTGCAGCAAGTTTATATTTAGCATTCATACGCTCAATGTTTTCCTTAGTTAACTCATGCATTTTTAAAATCAATTCAGAACGTTCTTTATCATCAAAATTAACCTTCTCTGAAGATGGAAGAGGCAACAAATCAATAGGTGCACGAGGTAGGAAACCATACACAATTTCAAAAGGGCACATCTTAGTAGTAGAATGCAATGAACGATTATAAGAAAATTCAATATGAGGCAAGCATTCTTCCCACATTTTCTTGTTATTCTTCAAAATAGCCCTAAGCATAGTAGACAATGTTCTATTGACTACCTCAGTTTGTCCATCAGTTTGGGGGTGACAAGTAGTACTAAAAAGAAGCTTAGTCCCCAACTTAGCCCATAAACATCTCCAAAAGTTAGTATCACGATCTGAAACAATAGTATTTGGCACACCATGTAAGCGAATAATTTCACGAAAGAACAAATCAGCAACAGTAATAGCATCATCGCTTTTATGACATGGTATAAAGTGTGCCATTTTCGAGAACCTATCCACGACAACAAATATGCTATCCCTCCCCTTCTTTGTTCGAGGTAAACCTAAAACAAAGTCCATAGATATATCCTCCCAAGGAACACTAGGTACAGGCAAAGGCATATATAAACCATGAGGATTGAGTCGTGACTTAGCTCTTTGACATGTAGTGCAGCGAGCAACAAAACGCTCAACATCCCGTCTCATCTTTGGCCAAAAGAAATGTGTAGCAAGTATATCCTCCGTCTTCTTGACGCCAAAGTGTCCCATTAATCCTCCTCCATGCGCCTCCTGCAACAACAAAAGACGAGCGGAGCTAGCTGGAATGCATAGCTTGTTAGCACGATACACAAATCCATCGTTAAGAACGAACTTGTTCCAAGTTCTCCCTTCCTTACAATTCTGCAATACATCTTTAAATTCAGCATCATGAACATATTGATCTTTGATGGTCTCCAAACCAAATATTTTAAAGTCAAGTTGTGAAAGCATAGTATAACGACGAGACAAGGCATCAGCAATAACATTTTCTTTACCCTTCTTGTGTTTAATGACATAAGGGAAAGTCTCAATGAATTCAACCCATTTAGCATGTCTACGGTTCAGTTTTGCTTGACTTTTAATGTGTTTCAAAGATTCATGATCAGAATGTATAACAAATTCCTTGGGCCATAAATAATGTTGCCATGTTTCTATGGTCCGAACAAGAGCATATAATTCTTTATCATAAGTAGAATAGTTCAGACTAGGCCCACTCAATTTTTCAGAAAAGTATGCAACAGGTTTTCCATCTTGTAATAACACACCTCCTAATCCAATTCCACTAGCATCACATTCAAGCTCAAAAGTCTTATTGAAATTAGGAAGTTGGAGTGAAGGAGCATGTGTCAACTTATCTTTCAATACCGTGAAGGCTTCTTCCTGTGCGGTATCCCAAACAAAAGGCACATCCTTCTTTGTAAGCTCGTTGAGAGGTGCAGCAATGGTGCTGAAATCTCTCACAAAACGCCTATAGAAACCAGCGAGGCCAAGGAAATTCCTCACTTGTGTGACCGTTTTGGGCTGCGGCCAACTCTCAATAGCTTCAATCTTGGCTTTATCAACTTCAATTCCCTGTGGAGTAACAACATAGCCAAGAAAAGATACTCGGTCGGTGCAAAAGGTGCACTTTCCAAGGTTTCCAAACAAACGTGCATCACGTAGAGCAATAAAAACAGCACGTAAATGTTCCAAATGTTCCTCCAAAGATTTGCTATAAATCAATATGTCATCAAAGTAAACTACCACAAATCATCCAATGAAAGCACGTAAAACTTCGTTCATTAACCTCATGAAAGTACTAGGTGCATTAGTTAACCCAAAAGGCATGACTAACCAGTCATATAATCCAAACTTAGTTTTAAATGCTGTTTTCCATTCATCTCCCAATTTCATATGAATTTGATGGTATCCACTACGCAAATCAACTTTGGAGAATATTGTAGAGCCACTCAATTCATCAAGCATATCATCTAGCCTAGGAATAGGATGACGATAACGAATAGTAATATTATTAATGCCTCTACAATCAACACATATACGCGACGTACCATCCTTTTTCGGCACTAAAATGATAGGAACAGCACAAGGACTAAGGGATTCGCGTATATAACCTTTGTCGAGCAGTTCTTGTACTTGACGCATAATCTCCTTCGTCTCCTCTGGATTGGTACGGTATGGTGCACGGTTGGGTAGCGAAGCACCGGGAATTAAGTCAATTTGATGCTCAATCCCTCGAATAGGTGGTAATCCCGATGGCACGTCTTGTGGAAAGACGTCAGCGAACTCCTGCAAAATGTTAGTGACAGCAGGGGGCAAAGAGGAAGGCATGTCCTCGAATGAAAATAATGCCTCTTTGCACACAAAAGCATAGCAAACAGATTTGCTAAAATCTAGCTCATCTATATCAGATTTGGTGGCAAGTAAACATGCACTTTTCAATTTAATTTCAGAAACAACAGTAGATGGTTTATTATTAGGCTTCATTTGGTGCTCAAATTCTTCTGCTACAATCTGATTTTCACTCTTATTTGTCTCCTGTTTTGCTTTATTAGCTCTATTAATATCATCTTTCAAAATGGAATCAGGAGTCATAGGAAGCAAAGTAATATTTTTATCGTTATGAACAAGAGTATACTGATTGTTTCTACCATGGTGTATAGAATTTTTATCAAATTGCCATGGTCTACCAAGTAATAAGGAACATGCTTGCATAGGTACCACATCACAATCAACATAATCAGCATATGTAGAGATACTAAAATGCACATGAACAGTACGTGTTACCTTAACCTTGCCGCTGTTGTTGAACCATTGGATGTAGTAAGGATGTGGATGTGGTCTTGTGGTGAGAGATAGCTTCTCCACCATCTCCATGCTAGCCAAGTTATTGCAGCTCCCTCCATATATGATCACGCGAACAGAACGTTCCTTCACAACTCCCTTTGTATGGAACAAATTATGCCTCTAATTTTGCTCAGCTTGTGTAACCTGCACACTCAAAACACGTTGAGCAACTAAACATTCATACCTGTCAGCATCTTCATGAACCATGTATTGCGTCTCATGATCAGAATCGTCTCCACCGTGTTCGTCACGTGTAATAAGAGCCAAAGTCTCCTCATCATAGTCACTAGCGGACTCATACCCACCATCCTCAGTAACAATCATCACACGCTTAGATGGGCATTCTCTCGCATAATGACCTCCACCCTTGCAACGTCGACAAATAATATCATGTGTTTGCCCTGTTGATGCCATGGATGAAGAAGAGCTCTTTGCAGGCCCAGAAGGTGTGCTCTTGGCAGATATTGGTGATTGTGCCTGTTTTATTGTATCACGGTTGGAGGTGGCAGCCGACGGAGGCGCCGGTGTAGCAGAACGTGTGGAAGTAGATGATGCACGTGGTGTCCATGATGAAGGTCGACCTGCAGAAAAGTTAGTCCACGCCAATGCCTGTCGATCCTGCACTTCACGTTCAACTTTACAAGCAAGATGGAATAAACGAGTGATATTAGTATACTCCTTATACTCTAGAATCGTCTGAATCTCTCTATTTAATCCACCCATAAAACGTGCAAGCATAGCTTCATTCTCCTCAACAATACCACATCTAATCATGCCAGTTTGTAATTCCTGATAATATTCTTCTACAGAATTTTTTCCCTGTCTTAAGCGCTGCAATTTTTGAAGTAATTCACGTTGATAATATGGTGGAACCCAACGAGTACGCATAGCAGTTTTCAAAGCAGCCCAAGTAGCAGGAATGGGATATAATCTACAATGCTCAGACCACCAAACACATGCAAAACTAGTGAATGCACAAACAGCAGCAGGAACACGTCTCTCCTCGGGATATTGTAAACATGTAAATCGTTGTTCAGTTTCTAACTCCCAAGTAAGATATATATCAGGAACATATCTACCCTCAAATGGTGGGATATTTAATTTTAGTTTAGGGAGATGGTCATGATCTCGTACCTGAGGGTGAGCCCTACCATTGCCATTATTTGCATGTGGACGACCTGGTGGTTGCATGTGTTCTTGCTCCAATGTTCATCCTTCTCCAAGCTAGGCCCTTCATTTCAAAGCAAAACAAATGTACCTGAGGGTGAGACCTGAGGGTGAGACCTGGTGGTGAGACCTACCATTGCCATTATTTGCATGTGGACGACCTGGTGGTTGCTGTGCTGGTGGTGGCACGTAGTTCTGATTTGTTTTGCTTTCAAATGAAGGGCCTAGCTTGGAGAAGGATGAACATTGGAGCAAGAACACGCATGAAGTTGATGGCATGCGCAAGGGGATCAAGAACGGAGTTACAAGTGATGATTTCAGGACTTTGAAGCCGCCATAAGGAGTGCATGAAGCCATGGACGAAATATACAAGATGCCACTTCATAATATTCGTCCATAGGCTATTCTAGGTGCTGCGTCACCTTATTAATGGGCCAGGCCCATGTAATTTCGAAATACTTAAGTATAGGCTATTTTTAGAGTCCGTATGTGTGGGGAAACAAGAGTTAGGTTGGTTTCGGACCCCACCCTCAAGGGCCACGAAATTCCCCTCTCTTCCTCCATATATACAGCCCTTAGGGCGTCGTTTAGACTTTGGGTTTTGTTTAGATTAAAAGTTCGCCATAGCTGCAACTTCGCGTACTTCGTTTCTGTCCAACGACCAGACCAAGACGTCACAGAACCCCACCTTGATCAATAAAGCTTTCATCTTATATTCGCAATATCCAGATTGCAATCTCAGTTTCTTGCTTGTTCTTCGTTTGCTCGCAGGAAACAGGCCCTCGTGGTCAGGTTGATCGTGCTCCGGCGTGGTCAATAACCCCTCGGAAGTTGGTTTAGCGATTGCTAAGGCGCGACGTCTCGCACGTTCGTAGTCGGATCGTCAAAGTCGTCTCCACCAAATCGATAGTTATCATCTCATCGAAAGATCGGGACACCCTCGCCTCTATCAAGTGGTATCAGATTTCCAGGTTGCTCGGTGAGATTTTACAGTTTTTCGTAGATTAGATCGAGTCTGTTCTTCATACCTACAGTCCACGAAAAAGCCACACAAAAAAATTAGGGTTAGTTCATCATATCCGAACCAATCTGAGCCTTTGCATAATCTTTTTAGGGTTTTTGCTTTGTTGAATTTGCGGTTGCATCGTCGTGTCAAGTTGCTGGTCTTAGAGTCTAGTCTTTTAGAGTTTCGAGTTCTGGTAATAAGTTGTCACGCCGCCGCCGCACCATCATCATCGCCATCTACCACTTTTGCTTATCCGCCACCGCTCTGAATCCTTATCCATATACCACTACCAATCCGTATCCATATACCACCATCAATCTCTATCCATATACCACCACCGCTACCATATACCACCACCGCTGCCATATACCACAACCATATATCCACCACCAATCCGAGTTCTTCTCATATTAGGTTTGTTCTTGAGATCAATCTCAATTCCGATTCGTGTTTCCTTGCCTGCGTAGGTCTCGAAAAAAAAAAGAGTCTGGAGACCCCCGGGCAGTTTTTAGGCCAAAATTTTCACGGGCAAAAATATTTTTTCCCTATCCTATTTTTAGGCTTTTCTGAGTCTTTTGAGCCACGTGCCATCATAGTGATTTTTTGTCGCACTTTTTCGTCGTCGCTGCCCTGATTTCCGAAAAAAAAAGTGGAAATTTTTTTTTCGTGCCATCCTATCAGTTTGACGAGGGAAGAGTTTTGAGACACTCGCAATTATAGTAATTTTTCGCAAAAAAAAAGAGGAGCGCAAAAAAAAAAGAGGAGCGCAAAAAAAAAAGCGAAAAAAAAAGTTCCAGAGTGTGCTTTTCCCTTATTTACGTGCAGCGCCATGATTTTGTTAGTGTTCTAGGCTCGCGTCTCTAACACGGTCTAGCCTAGGACCAGCACAGTACCGTCGTTGAGCGTTTATTCAACTTTGCATCTCTGAATTGATTATTGCTGACCCTTTTTGCTACCATACTATAAGCCTTCCCAGCTCCACATACCTCTACGTCGTGCGTTTGACTCTCCCTGGCAATCGCTCTATCCAAGCTTTTGAGAGTTTTGACTACAACGGTTGCCGATCACCGCCTGCTGCTGGGTAAGAACTGGTAAGAATTTGAGATTTGCTTGACGGATTTGTGACACCCGCCACCACCACCTCTTGTTAGTATTGCTGTAGGATCATATTCTTATGTGTTTTCTATTGTTGCTAACCATGGCAGGATCACAAGCCGACGAGACTGACTGGGAGAACATGACTAATCAGGAGTTGCATGATAAATTTCAGCAAATGATGAATGGACAGGTGCAGGATGTGCTAAACAGATTTGAAGAGGCCATGGAGAAGATAGATGACATGGAGAAGACGTTCGAAACAAAGCTCGATGACAGGTTTAATGAATTGCTCGCGCGTCTTCCACCACCACCACCGGCTGCACCTAACGCACCTCCAACAACAACGACGACGACTACCTACACATCGTGAAACAGCCCTCCGCCGAGCGAGCCGTCTCCCTCTTGCACCTGGCCAAACTGTTTGTGCTGCTGTTGCTACTTCTGTGGCTCCTGCTGCTGATGCGGAGGAGGATGATTTTGCTGGCGATTACGAGGATGAGGTTGATCAAAATCAGAACTACGTGCCACCACCAGCACAGCAACCATCAGGTCGTCCACATGCAAATAATGGCAATGGTAGGGCTCACCCTCAGGTACGAGATCATGACCATCTCCCTAAACTAAAATTGAATATTCCACCATTTGAGGGTAGATATGTTCCTGATATATATCTTACTTGGGAGTTAGAAACTGAACAACGATTTACATGTTTACAATATCCCGAGGAGAGACGTGTTCCTGCTGCTGTTTGTGCATTCACTAGTTTTGCATGTGTTTGGTGGTCTGAGCATTGTAGATTATATCCCATTCCTGCTACTTGGGCTGCTTTGAAAACTGCTATGCGTACTCGTTGGGTTCCACCATATTATCAACGTGAATTACTTCAAAAATTGCAGCGCTTAAGACAGGGAAAAAATTCTGTAGAAGAATATTATCAGGAATTACAAACTGGCATGATTAGATGTGGTATTGTTGAGGAGAATGAAGCTATGCTTGCACGTTTTATGGGTGGATTAAATAGAGAGATTCAGACGATTCTAGAGTATAAGGAGTATACTAATATCACTCGTTTATTCCATCTTGCTTGTAAAGCTGAACGTGAAGTGCAGGATCGACAGGCATTGGCGCGGACTAACTTTTCTGCAGGTCGACCTTCTTCATGGACACCACGTGCATCATCTACTTCCACACGTTCTGCTTCACCGGCGCCTCCGTCGGCTGCCACCTCCAACCGTGATACAATAAAGCAGGCACAATCACCACTATCTGCCAAGAGCACACCTTCTGGGCCTGCAAAGAGCTCTTCTTCATCCATGGCATCAACAGGGCAGACACATGATATTATTTGTCGACGTTGCAAGGGTGGAGGTCATTATGCGAGAGAATGCCCATCTAAGCGTGTGATGATTGTTACTGAGGATGGTGGGTATGAGTCCGCTAGTGACTATGATGAGGAGACTTTGGCTCTTATTACACGTGACGAACACGGTGGAGACGATTCTGATCATGAGACGCAATACATGGCTCCTGAAGATGCTGACAGGTATGAATGTTTAGTTGCTCAACATGTTTTGAGTGTGCAGGTTACACAAGCTGAGCAAAATCAGAGGCATAATTTGTTCCATACAAAGGGAGTTGTGAAGGAACGTTCTGTTCGTGTGATCATAGATGGAGGGAGTTGCAACAACTTGGCTAGCATCGAGATGGTGGAGAAGCTATCTCTCACCACAAGACCACATCCACATCCTTACTACATCCAATGGTTCAACAACAGCGGCAAGGTTAAGGTAACACGTACTGTTCGTGTGCATTTTAGTATCTCTACATATGCTGATTATGTTGATTGTGATGTGGTACCGATGCAAGCATGTTCCTTATTACTTGGTAGACCATGGCAATTTGATAAAAATTCTATTCACCATGGTAGAAACAATCAGTATACTCTTGTTCATAAGGATAAAAATATTACTTTGCTTCCTATGACTCCTGATTCCATTTTGAAAGATGATATTAATAGAGCTAATAAAGCAAAACAGGAGAAAATTAAGAGTGAAAATCAGATTGTGGCAAAAGAATTTGAGCAACAAATGCAGCCTAATAATAATAAACAATCTAGTGTTGCTTCTGAAATTAAATTGAAAAGTGCATGTTTACTTGCCACCAAATCTGATATTGATGATCTAGATTTTAGCAAATCTGTTTGCTATGCTTTTGTGTGCAAAGAGGCATTATTTTCATTCGAGGACGCGCCTTCCTCTTTGCCTCCTGCTGTCACTAACATTTTGCAGGAGTTCGCCGACGTCTTTCCACAAGACGTGCCACCGGGATTACCACCTATTCGCGGGATTGAGCATCAAATTGACTTAATTCCCGGTGCATCATTACCCAACCGTGCACCATACCGTACCAATCCAGAGGAGACGAAGGAGATTATGCGTCAAGTACAAGAACTGCTCGACAAAGGTTATATACGCGAATCCCTTAGTCCTTGTGCTGTTCCTATCATTTTAGTGCCGAAAAAGGATGGTACGTCGCGTATGTGCGTTGATTGTAGAGGCATTAATAATATTACTATTCGTTATCGTCATCCTATTCCTAGGCTAGATGATATGCTTGATGAATTGAGTGGCTCTACAATATTCTCCAAAGTTGATTTGCGTAGTGGTTACCATCAAATTCGTATGAAATTGGGAGATGAATGGAAAACAGCATTTAAAACTAAGTTTGGATTATATGAGTGGTTAGTCATGCCTTTTGGGTTAACTAATGCACCTAGTACTTTCATGAGGTTAATGAACGAAGTTTTACGTGCCTTCATTGGACGATTTGTGGTAGTTTACTTTGATGACATATTGATTTATAGCAAATCTTTGGAGGAACATTTGGAACATTTACGTGCTGTTTTTATTGCTCTACGTGATGCACGTTTGTTTGGTAACCTTGGAAAGTGCACCTTTTGCACCGACCGAGTATCTTTTCTTGGCTATGTTGTTACTCCACAGGGAATTGAAGTTGATAAAGCCAAGATTGAAGCTATTGAGAGTTGGCCGCAGCCCAAAACGGTCACACAAGTGAGGAGTTTCCTTGGCCTCGCTGGTTTCTATAGGCGTTTTGTGAGAGATTTCAGCACCATTGCTGCACCTCTCAACGAGCTTACAAAGAAGGATGTACCTTTTGTTTGGGGTACCGCACAGGAAGAAGCCTTCACGGTATTGAAAGATAAGTTAACACATGCTCCTTTACTCCAACTTCCTAATTTCAATAAGACTTTTGAGCTTGAATGTGATGCTAGTGGAATTGGATTAGGAGGTGTGTTATTACAAGATGGAAAACCTGTTGCATACTTTTCTGAAAAATTGAGTGGGCCTAGTCTGAACTATTCTACTTATGATAAAGAATTATATGCTCTTGTTCAGACCTTAGAAACATGGCAACATTATTTATGGCCCAAGGAATTTGTTATACATTCTGATCATGAATCTTTGAAACACATTAAAAGTCAAGCAAAACTAAACCGTAGACATGCTAAATGGGTTGAATTCATTGAGACTTTCCCTTATGTCATTAAACACAAGAAGGGTAAAGAAAATGTTATTGCTGATGCCTTGTCTCGTCGTTATACTATGCTTTCACAACTTGACTTTAAAATATTTGGTTTGGAGACCATCAAGGATCAATATGTTAATGATGCTGAATTTAAAGATGTATTGCAGAATTGTAAGGAAGGGAGAACTTGGAACAAGTTCGTTCTTAACGATGGATTTGTGTTTCGTGCTAACAAGCTATGCATTCCAGCTAGCTCCGTTCGTCTTTTGTTATTGCAGGATATATCAATGGATTTTGTTTTAGGTTTACCTCGAACAAAGAAGGGGACGGATAGCATATTTGTTGTCGTGGATAGGTTCTCGAAAATGGCACACTTTATACCATGTCATAAAAGCGATGATGCTGTTAATGTTGCTGATTTGTTCTTTCATGAAATTATTCGCTTACATGGTGTGCCAAATACTATTGTTTCAGATCGTGATACTAAATTTCTTAGCCACTTTTGGAGATGTTTATGGGCTAAGTTGGGGACTAAGCTGCTTTTTAGTACTACTTGTCACCCCCAAACTGATGGACAAACTGAAGTAGTCAATAGAACATTGTCTACTATGCTTAGGGCTGTTTTGAAGAATAACAAGAAAATGTGGGAAGAATGCTTGCCTCATATTGAATTTGCTTATAATCGTTCATTGCATTCTACTACTAAGATGTGCCCTTTTGAAATTGTGTATGGTTTCCTACCTCGTGCACCTATTGATTTGTTGCCTCTTCCATCTTCGGAGAAGGTTAATTTTGATGCTAAAGAACGTTCTGAATTGATTTTAAAAATGCATGAGTTAACTAAGGAAAACATTGAGCGTATGAATGCTAAATATAAACTTGCTGGAGATAAGGGTAGAAAACATGTTGTGTTTGCACCTGGAGATCTTGTTTGGTTACATTTGCGTAAAGATAGATTTCCTAATCTGCGCAAATCAAAGCTAATGCCACGTGCTGATGGTCCTTTTAAGGTTTTAGAGAAAATAAATGATAATGCATATAAACTTGAGCTACCTGCAGATTTTGGGGTTAGTCCCACTTTTAACATTGCAGATTTGAAGCCTTATTTGGGTGAGGAAGATGAGCTTCCGTCGAGGACGACTTCATTTCAAGAAGGGGAGGATGATGAGGACATCAATACCATTGTTACACCCACAGCCCCTACTGTTACATATACTGGACCAATTACTAGAGCTCGCGCACGCCAATTAAATTACCAGGTACTTTCGTTTCTTGGTAATGATTCTAATGTTCATGAGATTATGATGCTGCCTAAATTGGATACATTTGTTTTGCTTACAAATGAAGGTCCTAGATTGGAGAAGGATGAACATTGGAGCAAGAACACGAATGGAGTTGATGGCATGCGCAAGGGGATCAAGAACGGAGTTACAAGTGATGATTTCAGGACTTTGAAGCCGCCATAAGGAGTGCATGAAGCCTTGGACGAAATATACAAGATGCCACTTCATAATATTCGTCCATAGGCTATTCTAGGTGCTGCGTCACCTTATTAATGGGCCAGGCCCATGTAATTTCGAAATACTTAAGTATAGGCTATTTTTAGAGTCCGTATGTGTGGGGAAACAAGAGTTAGGGTTGGTTTCGGACCCCACCCTCAAGGGCCACGAAATTCCCCTCTCTTCCTCCATATATACAGCCCTTAGGGCGTCGTTTAGACTTGGGTTTTGTTTAGATTAAAAGTTCGCCATAGCTGCAACTTCGCGTACTTCGTTTGTGTCCAACGACCAGACCAAGACGTCACAGAACCCCACCTTGATCAATAAAGCTTTCATCTTATATTCGCAATATCCAGATTGCAATCTCAGCTTCTTGCTTGTTCTTCGTTTGCTCGCAGGAAACAGGCCCTCGCGGTCAGGTTGATCGTGCTCCGGCGTGGTCAATAACCCCTCGGAAGTTGGTTTAGCGATTGCTAAGGCGCGACGTCTCGCACGTTCGTAGTCGGATCGTCAAGGTCGACTCCCACAGAAAACGATAGCCACCATCTCATCGAAACATCGGGACACCTTTGCCTCTATCATAGGCAGCGGTGGAGCACGGCGCCGATGAAACATATGCGGGCGGCGTGAGCGGCGGCGAACAGGGGCCGCCGGCGGGGCCGGCGAGGTGCCTGCAGGGGGCGGTGGCAAGCGCGTTCGGCTGCGGCGGCAGGGCGATGCGGCGGCAGGCACGGCGATGTCGCGAGAAGCAGTGGCAGTGGCGCAGCAGGGCACACGCGGGGAAGGGCGCGGCCCGAGCGAGCGCGGCGAGGGGGGGGGGGGGACACGGGCGCGGACCGCCATCGGTGGACGAGTAGCAGCGGGCAGCGGCGAAGGCAGGCGCTAGCTCGGGCGAGGAGCGAGGGGGGTCCGCGGGCGCTGGCCGGCAGCAGCGGACGGCGGGGTGCGCGTTGCGCGACACAGGGGGGTTTCGGGCGTGCGCGCGGGGGGGGGGGGGGGAGGAGAGGACGGAGCCTCACCGGCGTGGCCGTAGGGTCAAGGGCAGCGGGCTCGGGGTGGCCGATGGGGTAGCAAGACGGCGAGGTAGCAGGGCGACGGCGGTGATGCTCTGGTGAGGAGACGAGGACGACGAAGCTGCGGGGCGGAGACGGCGGGGTTGGGGAGCGCCGGGGCGCGGTCCAGGTCCAGGCACAGGCAGGGGGGAAGCAGATGGCGGGGCGGCGCGGGATCTGGCTCCTCTTCCCCGATCCAGATGGGGGAAGGGGAGAGAGGCGTGGGAGAGAACAAGGGGAGTGGGGATCATGGGGTCGGGCTAGGGTTTCCTAGGGGGTTATGGAGAGTGGGGTGGGGCGCGACTGGGCCGGCCAGTGGTGGCCTGGTGGCCAGCTGGGCCACGGCCTAGCAGGGGGGGGGGGTTTCTTTCCTTTTCTTTTAATTTTGTTTATTTTTAGCTACTATTTTGCTATTTCTATTAAAGGCAAAGGATTTTTGGTTCAACAAGGCACTCGACACATAAATACTATGTAATTCTATGAGCTAGCACGGCATGTTCGAAGTTATTTTGAAATGTGCAAATATTTATTGAAATTGAAAACGATCAATTAAAAGTTGTTGGTCCAATTTTAATTAGTTTAAGGGCATTTTAATTTCTCATAAAATGTTGGTTTCTTTCAGGAAAATTGTTAGTGAATTTTGGCAACCCAACGGTCATTTTTGTTTTACCGTTTGAATAAATAAAAATTTGACTCTTTTCAATTTGAATTTGAATTCGGTTTGGATCCAAGTGAGGTTTAGAAATTTAATTGCGATGACATGGCACCATTAGTGTGTGGTTACTGTAGCTTAACTACTGGGGTGTTACAAATCTCCTCCACTACAAGAAATCTCATCCCAAGATTTAAGAGGGGGGGTAAGGGGAAAGTTCTGGTTACGAAGTTCTATTGAGTATTCTCGGTATTAGTTGCTCTTCTTGAAGAGGTTGATCCATTACGCTGATGTCTTCATTTCTCTGCTTCAGGTCATCATGATGAAGTCGACATCCTTTCTTCGGGAACGCCATCATGCTTATGAAAGAATAAAAGGGTGGGCATTCTGGGAGAACGGACCTCGGCAAGGTTGACTATCGGGTCGACAACATCGAGGAAGGTGGCAGAAAGTAACTCTCGAATCAAAACTTAAGAAAATATCGAGAGCAAAGTAAGGAGGTATCCTGGGAAGTTTCGAGCGGGCAGGCACTCGTTCGATGCCTGTTATAGGGCGTGAAAGGGTCAAAGCAATGGGAATAAGTATTGTGTCCGATATCAGACCTGAAGGTGGCTCGTGAATTACATACGAGGCCACGCGCGAGGAACCTTGGAAACAAGGGGTGTACATGAGAGTCGGGTTTCGATCCTGTGGAACTGTGGGTTATGGGCCCACCATGTGGGTTAAAAGTAGGAAGGGCGACGACGTCTTGCATGATACTGTAAGCAAGGCATGTCAGAGCATAGCATGTTAGAGGGTAGCCTGTTGATTATGTCGGCAACAATGTCGGTACCAAGGGCGAGGGACGAAGAGAACCATTTTCCTGCTCGTTGAAACGAGGCGGACCAATAGGCAAAGTTCTCGTCCATCGGTGGTTACTGGAATGCCGTCAACAATAGTAACAGGGTCTTACTGACAAGGTTGTACACCGAGGTGTTTACATAAGCAGGGAAATATTACTACTTATATCATATAGATCACCGGAAAGATTAAACAGAATAATGGAAAGGATAATGTGTCTAAACACATATTTCAGGGGCATGTCCTTCCCAAGGACAAGCAGAGCATGATATCCATGACAGGATAGAAAGTATAAAACCATTTAGGTAAGGGGAGAGGAATTTCATGACATTACCCAAACAACAGTGTTTGGATAATTGATAAAGAAAATTTTAGCATTGGGCTTCAAATGTTCTTGTTGAAAATCGGAGTACCTCAGACATGCTTCAAGATAGCATTGACATGGTCACTGGGTAAAGATGAAACTTTGGATACACAAAGGATCCATCAGGAACAACTCATAGAATAAGTCTTTCAATTTCCTCATGGAAGAATTGATAACCTTACTAAAAAGGAATCTATAACAGTAGGTCCTCCTGCCAGGTGTGCTGGGCACGACATCACCTTACCGGGTCATAAAAGAACATTGTTATTACCCTTGGAAATATATTCCAACCATCATATGTGACCGGGATTCAGATCTGGTCGGTGTTAGGATACCTCATACTCAGGGTGCCTGAGAAGAAAAGGTGTAACACACATTGACAAGATGATAATGTAAGATTGTTGGAAATGAACTATGGAAGCGAGTTCCAAAACAAGAGTTCATCATTTAACCAAGGAGAGGATGAAGAGGTGGCTGATGGAGTTGGCGACAACTCATAGAGATTTTCAAAAGATGGATTTCCACACTTATGTGAACAAAGAGATAACATTTGTCGGATCAAATGATATAAGGATGTATGCTCGAGGAAAACATACACAATTAAGCATTGGTTGAAAAGTGGACCCAAAATATGGTCTTAGGTAGCATGATATATGTTAGAAAGGTGATTCAACAAGAAATAGTCTAAGAATGAAATATCGACCATTAACTTGAAAGCAATAGGGTTGCTAGAAACACGAACAAGTTTGTGTTGAACGGAAGGCAATAAAGTGGTCGATCATAACACAAATCATCGAGGGCAAGGAGGGTACTTCTCATCATGAATTCAATTGATATTTTGGAAGGGGTCAAAATGTTGATGATGATCACGACACATTTGTCGAGAGGTTTCAGGAAGATGTAACCGATCGGCGATGACATCAAGTTAACGGAATGATGAAGCGAGAAGTTATTGAAACCATAGGTACGACACAAACTTGAAATCAAGCTTGTGGTTTAAGGAGAAATGATATGATGAGGAAAATCGACGTAAGCTTAGCTCATCATAGAAAATTGTGCCCCGGGAAGAAGGACCAGGTAGCACAGTTAAGAGCAGCACGATAAGGATATAGTCGATCAAGCTAGGAATGACTTGAAGGATTATTTAAACTCATAAGCAATGGAAATTATTTAGGGTTATTGAATCGGAGTGTGAACTCGATTCACTATTCGGTGTTCTCGGTTGGCGACAACCCAGAACCTAGGAACAATTGGATCCGATGAGTAATAATAGTTGATGAAGAACCCATAAGAAGTTATGATGTCTCATGATATCTCGAGATACCAGGGGGCAATACTCGGTGACAGATCAAAGTAGAGGTTGGACTGGGGTATTGCTCTATAGAAGACAAGTGCTTAAACTTGCACGAGAAATGGTATTTAAAGGGGGAACATGGTCGGAACCACGATTGCAAAAATGCCAGATCCTAGATATAAGATGAACTTATACCAAGGGAATAATTAATTTGAGAGAAGCTTTAATGATAAAATATACATCGTTTCCATGGGCATGAACACAAAGTTCAAGGTCGACTCCCACTTCTTCAATGTATAACCTTCCATTGACCTCTCATATTTCCAAAATGACAATAGTTGTTGAAATTTTTACCTGGTGCAATACCAGATAAGTATGACCCGTGAAATCTTTTGGGTTCACACGGATTAGGGAAGGCATAGGTTCAACCCATCAGGGCATCTTAGGAACATATACCACAAACTTGGAAGTAAATAATACAAGCTCGAAAGTAGAGCATGGTTCACAAAGCAGAGAACACAATTTACCAAAGGCATTATTTATCAGGGAAAGAACTTCTCAAGGTTTTTGTATACGAAGGACATTGTCTGATGATATTTCAACAAAGGATCTGACGGTCCATAGCGAAGCTAATGTGAGTATCGGCACACAACTAGATGAAGAAACAATGCGAAGGCATTGGATTATAGAAGCAACTGGCTAATTCAAAGCTCACATGAAAAGGAATTATGATTTCCAAATCAAAGGATCAGAAGCAAATGCTCTGATTAAGGATGGATAAGTTGAGTAAGCTTAGGGGTAAAATCGACAACAATTTGATTGGTCGAGATTCAGCTCACGTTTAAAATGATGTCTGAGCCGAAAGGATGAATTCTAGGATCTGATTGAGGATTGCGAGCATTCGCAACATATTAAATCAATGGACTCAAAATGATTGTGACAAAGGCTACCAATAAGATTACTATACATATGGGCTTAACCATAATGCAAGCAAGCAAGAATTTCAAGAGCAATAAGTTGCTAAGGATTTTCGAAAGATCGAATAGTATTTTGAAGACCTTAGTGAAACACATAATCAACTGGGAATGGGCGGATACTTGATACGTGCGAGAAAGTATTCGTAGGGGTCTTCAGGTTGCAAAGGACTGCAAGGGCAGTGTCACAAAATATTCTCAGAACAATAGAGAGGATTTCAGGGTATCTTGTAATAACAAGATCAACAGGGGACTAAGGTAAGAATGGCAAGTGCATGTAGTTATCTATAGGGTTTGATGGTGGAAGGGAATTGCAAACACAATGAGCACAAGCTCTCGGGATAACATCGGAGAGTATCTTCTGAATCTACTGGCGCAGCAGGCGATCATCTGTAATAAGGGGCTCTCCGGAAGGAAGTAATTACAAGAACCTAGAGTTAGAATTAGCAAAATTATTTAACCCGAATAGAAGAGAGATCAGAGTCCCAAAGTATAGATGAGGAATAAAGGATCCTAATACCACCCATTCGCGACGTGGGCCCGTAAGCCACACAGCCATGTTAGTAAAGTTTTGCAACGTCTAGACTCGACTTCCGCCAAGGAGTTGGAAGAGGGATTCCTACAGGCAGTCGGCTCTGATACCAACTTGTGACGCCCCCGATTTGATCGTACACTAATCATACACGCAAACGTGTACGATCAAGATCAGGGACTCACGGGAAGATATCAGAACACAACTCTATAAATAAAATAAGTCATACAAGCATCATATTATATGCCAGGGGCCTCGAGGGCTCGAATACAAGAGCTCGATCATAGATGAGTCAGTGGAAGCAACAATATCTGAGTACAGACATAAGTTAAATAAGTTTGCCTTAAGAAGGCTAGCATAAACTGGGATACAGAACGAAAGAGGCGCACACCTCCTGCCTGGGATGCTCCTAAACTACTCCTGGTCATCGTTAGCGGGCCGCATGTAGTAGTGGGCACCTCCAGTGTAGTAGAAGTCGTCATCGACGGTGGCGTCTGGATCCTGGGCTCCAACATCTGGTTGCGACAACCAGGTAGAAGGGAAAGGGGGAAAGGGAGAGAAAAGCAACCGTGAGTACTCATCCAAAGTACTCGCAAGCAAGGAGCTACACTACATATGCATGTGTGTCGGTGTCAAAACCGGCGGATCTGGGGTAGGGGGTCCCGAACTGTGCGTTTAGGCCGGATGGTAACAGGAGACAAGGGACACTACCCAGGTTCGGGCCCTCTTGATGGAGGTAAAACCCTACGTCCTGCTTGATTAATATTGATGATATGGGTAGTACAAGAGTAGATCTACCACGATATCAAGGAGGCTAAACCCTAATAGCTAGCCTATGGTATGATTGTTGTATGATGAAGTTGTCCTACGGACTAAAACCCTCCGGTTTATATAGACACCGGAGAGGGTTAGGGTTACACAAAGTCGGTTACAATGGTAGGAGATCTTGAATATCCGCGTCGCCAAGCTTGCCTTCCACGCCAAGGAAAGTCCCATCCGGACACGGGACGGAGTCTTCAATCTTGTATCTTCATAGTCCTGGAGTCCGGCTGAAGGTATAGTCCGGCCATCCGGACACCCCCTAATTCAGGACTCCCTCAGTAGCCCCTGAACCAGGCTTCAATGACGACGAGTCCGGCGCGCAGATTGTCTTCGGCATTGCAAGGCGGGTTCCTCCTCCAAATTCTTCATAAAAGTTTGTAAACACCAAGAGTAGTGTCCGGCTCTGCAAAATAAGCTTCCATGTATTGCCATAGAGAGAATAATATTAACACAAATCTAATCTGCTGACATATTCTGCAGCGTGATATCACACTACGGCCAAGCCTTTATTCGAATCGTTTTCACTTCTCCACCTCAGCGTGTTTTGCGAGGCGGTTTCCTTGGCACGTCTTGTCAAAGAAGAGATCGTGTCCCCTTTGTTTACGGGATTCTCGTTAATACGGATGTGGGTAACCCAACCGCGCCACTTATCATGGCGCTTGGGAGGCAGGCGAGTTTTACTAGGCTGGTGGGGACGCATAGTCGCATCCGCCCATATAAGGGGATAAGGATCCACCTTTTTACCTACGCCTTCTTCCTCCTTTTCCTATCCATCTTCTGCGCACCGGAGCTCCAGCGCCCAAGCCCGCACTTCCTACCTCAACCCTCTCCAACAATGTCCGGAGCGGGAGGCAAGTGGATGGTCTCATCCGTCACGGAGGGCCATGTCAAAAGGTTAAGGAAGGCCGGATACTTGTCCAAAGACATCGCGCACCGGCTTCCTGAGGAGGGGCAGCTTCTCCCCACCCCAAGGCCCCATGAGAGGGTAGTATTTCTTCCCCACTTCCTCCGCGGACTGGGTTTTCCTCTCCACCCATTTATCCGCGGGCTCATGTTCTACTATGGCCTAGATTTCCACGATCTGGCCCCGAACTTCATCCTCAATATCTCGGTGTTTATCGTTGTGTGCGAGGCTTTCCTCTGCATTCGCCCCCATTTCGGCCTCTGGCTCAAGACCTTCAACGTCAAGCCAAAGGTGGTGTGCGGCAACCAGGCGGAGTGCGGAGGTGCCATGGCGGGCAAAATGGCCAACGTCCTATGGCTCGAGGGCTCCTTTGTGGAGACCTTGAAGGGGTGGCAGTCAGGGTGGTTTTACATCACCGAGCCACGGGATCCGAAGTGGATCGCAGCCCCTGAATTCCGATCCAGACCCCCTACACGGCTTACGTCCTGGAAGGAGACGAGCTTGTTGTGGGGCGACGAAGAAGAGTTGACCGGACTACAAAAATGCATCAAGTCCCTGGTGAACAAGCAGCTCAAGCTTGTCAAAGTAATCCAGGTCATGCTCGTCCGCCGGATCCTTCCGTGTCAAGAACGGGACTTCAATTTGTGGGAGTTCAACCCAGCGCAGCACCGAACTCTAAGCAGGCTCTTCGACATGACGTATGAAGATGTCTGGAGGGGGCTAACCAAAGGCGTCGAGGCTCCCACATCTGCCTCCGAAGACCGTGGATTCAGCTCGCAGCGTCCTGCTGGCGAGGTAAGATATTTCCATCTTTTACAGGACGTTAAGTTTTTTCATAGTTTGACTCTATGCGGGATCTAAACTCCCTCACCTTTGACAGGATTGGCGGGAGAAGTCCGGACAGATTAACTATCCGGCTGCCTTGCCCGAAGACCCAGCCCTTGCTCTCATAGAGAAGCTGCTGGTTCCGGCACCTTATGTGGTGCCGGAGAAGAAGGCCAAGAAGAAGAAGGCCACGGGGACTCGAAAGAGTTCCCGGCATATGGTGGTGTCGGACTCGTCGTCCGACGAGTCCGAGACGCACTCCTCCCGTGAAGGCGAGGAGGAGGAAGAAGAAACCTCTCCCCCTCCAGCGGGGGGCGGAAAGAAGAGGGAGGCCGCCCCAGTAGGGGAGGCCGAGGGGTCCAAGAAGAGGAAAACCCCTCCGCCGGACTACGTCCCCGACGCCGACGAGGACGAAGAGGAGTGGCCGGACAGGGCCAAGCGTCCGGCGAGATCGTAAGTGTTCGGATACCAGAGTAACTCGTGATATTCCTTTTGTTGCATAGCTTTCCCTAATGTCGGATATAATCATGCAGTCCGCCCAAGGACGGGCTCGACGAGTCGTCGAGCGGCTCCTTGGATTCATCGGACGTGAATTCAGTTCCGCCTACTGCTTCCCCCTGTGCTGCGGATGACGCCGAAGTGGCGTCGCGACAAGCTCCGGGGCGAGAGGAGGTGGTCCAGGAGGAGCCGCGAGGCGACCTCCCAGACACCAGGAGTGAAGGGGACAAGACCCCCTGGGCTCCAAGTCTGGCTTTAAGCCAGAGACTGCGCCGGAATCATCAACGGTTCCGGACCGCGGTAGGCGAATGGTAGAGGCAAAGGTGTCCCGATGTTTCGATGAGATGGTGGCTTTCGTTTTCTGTGGGAGTCGACCTTGACGATCCGACTATGAACGTGCGAGACGTCGCGCCTTAGCAATCGCTAAACCAACTTCCGAGGGGTTATTGACCACGCCGGAGCACGATCAACCTGACCACGAGGGCCTGTTTCCTGCGAGCAAACGAAGAACAAGCAAGAAACTGAGATTGCAATCTGGATATTGCGAATATAAGATGAAAGCTTTATTGATCAAGGTGGGGTTCTGTGACGTCTTGGTCTGGTCGTTGGACACAAACAAAGTACGCGAAGTTGCAGCTATGGCGAACTTTTAATCTAAACAAAACCCAAAGTCTAAACGACGCCCTAAGGGCTGTATATATGGAGGAAGAGAGGGGAATTTCGTGGCCCTTGAGGGTGGGGTCCGAAACCAACCCTAACTCTTGTTTCCCCACACATACGGACTCTAAAAATAGCCTATACTTAAGTATTTCGAAATTACATGGGCCTGGCCCATTAATAAGGTGACGCAGCACCTAGAATAGCCTATGGACGAATATGATGAAGTGGCATCTTGTATATTTCGTCCATGACTTCATGCACTCCTTATGGCGGCTTCAAAGTCCTGAAATCATCACTTGTAACTCCGTTCTTGATCCCCTTGCGCATGCCATCAACTCCATGCGTGTTCTTGCTCCAATGTTCATCCTTCTCCAAGTTAGGCCCTTTATTTGAAAGCAAAACAAATGTATCCAATTTAGGCAGCATCATAATCTCATGAACATTAGAATCATTACCAAGAAACGAAAGTACCTGGTAATTTAATTGGCGTTTGCGAACTCTAGTAATTGGTCCAGTATATGTAACAGTAGGGGCTGTGGGTGTAACAATGGTATTGATGTCCTCATCAGCGAACTCCTGCCAAGAGGAGCAAGCCTACTGAGTCGACGTCCTCCGTCCAGCCGGAGGCGCCGGACAATCTGCTGGAGGAGCTTAAAGGCGCCTCCATCGACGAGGAGCACCGTGCCATCATGAGTACGGTGATCCAGAAGGTTCGGTCCGCCAAAAGCGGACTGACTGAAGCTTGTGCTAGCCTTCTAACAGGCTTCGAGGTAAGTAAAAATATGTAAAAATATTACCGTATAGACAGTAGCCCCTGATGCTCTGTTTGGCGTTCGGAAAGAAAAGCCGAATAGAGGATCTATTAAATATCGCAGGAGTCTAACTAAAAAGGAGTCAATATACGTATGCAGGCTTCGCTGCTGGCCATCGCCGCACTGACTGCGGAGGTGGGTGCCCTGAAGCATGGCCTCAAGCGGACCGAGCAAGAGCTCGGCCTTGCCAAACGGCAGCTCGAGGAGAAAGAAAGTAAGAGATACCTTATAGAAAAATGCCTATAGGGAGGCATAATTGCAAAAAATGACAGGAGTATACTGCTTATTGTAGGGGCCACAACTGAGGTGGCGACCCTCAAGTAGGCGCTGTCCGAGGCCGAGAAGAAAGCGGCCATGGAGCGCGCCGAGCGGGAGAAATTTGAGGCGCAGGTCAGCGAGGTGCGGCAAGAGCTTCAGGTTCTCATGCGAAAACATGAGAGTTTGGAGCTCGACTCGAAGACGCGAGCATCCGAGCTTGTTGCGGCCCTTAAAACTGCCAAATCTGCCAAGGCCGAAGCCCAGAAGGCCCTCCAGGAATTGGATGCGGTGAAAAAGATAGCGGCGGGTAAGGCATTCTATATGCAAAGCAGACATATAAAAGTAAACTACTTGTTACTTACCCGAATCCGGAGCTCTCCAGGGGCATTCGCAGATCTTCCCCGCAGCGTATCCGATGCCGCCGCATTCTACCGAGCCGAGGAAGGCAGCTCAACGGAGAAGGTGTTCTGGTCTCAGTACACTAAGGCCGGACACCCTATGCCCTTGAGTGACCAGCTGAAGCAGCTGGTCGAGCTCCACAAGGCGGCCGAACAGGCCCTGAAGGGCTTCCTAGTTCAGCTGTGGCCTAGAGAGGCCCTGCCTGGGAGCTACTTTGGGCTGGTGCGGCGGCTGGTGGAGGCTTGTCCAAGGCTCGAGGTCATCAAGCGCTCCGTCTGCATCGAAGGTGCCCGTAGGGCCCTTGCCCGTGCAAAGGTGCATTGGGGTAAGCTGGACGGTGAGAAGCTTGTGAAGGACGGGCCGCCGCCAGGGAAGGAGCATCGCAAGCCCGAGAACTATTACAAGGATGTTCTTGCTGGTGCCCACCTTGTGGCGGATGAATGTACCAAGGATGTAATTTTTGAATGAACTCGCTCGTGTTATCCTGTGCGCTGAAAACTTGTTCATATGCGCTAAGCAATGCTTGAATTTAAAATATTACTTTCTGTGCGGCCGTTTATCAAAAAATGGAGAGATGGCCAGTCGTCGACTTCTACCCCCATGCCACTAGTGCTGGGGTGTTCGGGATAAACCTGAGCGCTCTTTTTCCCATGATTGGGTCTGTCAAGGGAGGCGGTCAGCACAACGAACAAGGCAATCGGACTATAATGCTTGAGCACTCTCACTTAGCCATAGAACTCTATAATTTTAAATTTCGGCGAAGCCCCTAGTATTCGGAAGACCGAGTTCGGGGCGCTATCCACGCCTTGGCCGGACAAAGCCGGTTCCTCGCTCGAATCAGCATAAGCCTTTAAGGACTCGAAAAACCTCTCGAACAGCGACCGGTCTCTCGCCTCATCATGACAGTCAGTTTTAGCTTTCTCCACTGAGGTGCTCGGCCCAGCTCAACTGGGGCACAATCGTAGTGGTTCTCCTAGTGCTACCTTAGCCGATATAGCGGAACGTTAGGCACCAAAACATAGGAGCCGGGCAAACCCAACTATTGACCCAAATCATGATTCGGAGCCGATGCATATAGTGCTATAAGTTCGGGGTGCCGCACTTGTGAAAGTGGACGGACTTCTCACGCCATATTGATGGGTACTGAAGCCCCTGGCGTATTTTGCCGTACCACAGTGTACGGATGCAGCATGTTATTAATAAACATATATATAAAAAGAGGGTAATGCAAGGAATAGACAAAAAGCTATGCATTGTTTATAGAAAGGCTGCTATGAAAGCGGAACGATACAAATAGTGCGATAAGCCAAATAAATTGGACTATTTAACATGTCCTGGCCAGGGGCAGGCCGCGGAATTGTATTAAAAAATAGGTATACTCCTCGCAATAGAGACCACCTGGGAGTTCCATGATGCGGCGTGGCTTGTCTGCTTCCCTGGATCTTGCATCGTTTGTGCGGCAGTTGAATTGCCGAACGGGTCATCCGAAGTATGGAGTCCTGAGAGTAAGAGAAAAAAAAGAAGGAATCCGGCAGCCCCTGGTGCGGTTTAAGCCGTATTCCGGGTGTGCCATGATAGTGCCCCTTCCCCTGTGCCCATGGTATTTCAAGAGCGTAGTTATGTACGCGAAGCGCTGGTTTCGCTATATCGCGAGGGCTGGGGTTGGGGCCGCATTGCTATGCTAGCTCGGAACGTGCCAGGCGGTCCTGTTGTAGGGTACTCCGGGCGCGCTTGACAGTGTCCGGCTTTTTGAAGGCCGAACTGGAGAACTGCCTAGAGAGGCTGCTTTGTACTTCTGCTGCGAGCGTTGCCGTGTGCTCCTCCGTTCGGAGGAGCATTCAGTGTTCCCATTGACCGTGATTACTCCTCTAGGGCCTGGCATCTTGAGCTTGAGGTATGCATAGTGCGGTACCGCGTTGAATTTTGTGAATGCGGTTCGCCCGAGCAGTGCGTGATAGCCACTACGGAACGGGACTATGTCGAAGATTAACTCCTCGCTTCGGAAGTTATCGGAAGATCCGAAGACCACTTCCAGTGTAACTGAGCCTGTACAGTTGGCTTCTACACCTGGTATGACGCCTTTAAAGGTCGTTTTGGTGGGCTTGATCCTCGAGGGATCTATGCCCATCTTTCGCACTGTATCCTGGTAAAGCAGGTTCAGGCTGCTGCCGCCATCCATGAGGACTCTTGTGAGATGAAATCCGTCAATGATTGGGTCTAGAACCAATGCGGCGAAGCCGCCGTGACGGATGCTAGTGGGGTGGTCCCTTCGATCAAAGGTGATCGGGCAGGAGGACCATGGGTTGAACTTTGGGGCGACCGGCTCCGTCGCATATACGTCCCGTAACGCACGCTTCCGCTCCCTCTTGGGGATGTCGGTTGCGTATATCATGTTCACCGTCCGCACTTGCGGGGGAAATCCCTTCTGTCCACTGTTGTTCGGTGGCGTGGGCTCCTCCTCGTCGTCGCTATGCAACCCCTTGTCTTTGTTTTCGGCTCTTAACTTGCCTTCCTGCTTGAACACCCAACAATCCCTGTTGGTGTGATTGGCTGGCTTTTCTGGGGTGCCATGTATCTGGCACAAGCGGTCGAGTATTCGGTCCAAACTGGACGGGCCCTGTGTTTTTCTATTGAATGGCTGTTTCCGTTGACCGGATTTGTAGCCTCGAAATCCGGCATTAACTGCCGTATCCTTGTTGCTGTCACTGTTAACGCGGCGCTTTTGCTTGTTCCAACGCGACCTGTCACTTTTGTCCTTGGTATTCGAATTACCAGTGTTCTTGGTTAAGTTGTTACCGCGAGCTAGCCAGCTGTCTTCTCCCGCGCAAAAGCGGGTCATGAGTGTCGTGAGGGCTGCCATTCGACTTTTCCTGTCCTAGGTGCCGGGCCAGCCACTCGTCACGGATATTATGCTTGAAGGCCGCTAAGGCCTCTGCGTCCGGATAGTCGACTATCTGGTTTTTCTTTGTTAGGAACCGTGTCCAGAATTGCCTGGCCGATTCTTCTGGCTGCTGAATTATGTGGCTTAGGTCATCGGCGTCCGGTGGTCGCACATAAGTGCCCTGGAAGTTGTCAAGGAATGCGGCTTCCAGGTCCTCCCAAGAATCGATTGAGTTTGCTGGCAAGCTGTTAAGCCAATGCCGGGCCGGTCCCTTGAGTTTGAGTGGGAGGTATTTGATGGCGTGTAGATCATCGCCGCGGGCCATGTGGATATGGAGATAATCCTCGATCCATACCGCAGGATCTGTTGTGCCATCGTACGATTCGATGTTTACGGGTTTGAAGCCCTCTGGGATTTTACGATCCATTACTTCATCTGTGAAGCATAGTGGGCGTGCGGCGCCTCTGTATTGGGCTATATCACGACGCAGCTCGAAGGAGCTTTGTCAATTGAGTTCGGCCCGGCCGGATTCATTGCGTCCGGAGTGACGATCACTGTCACGTGCCGTGGGGCGCCTGCGCGATCCGTAGATCGATCTTGTTTGCCTTGCCTTGTCCTCCAGGATGTCGCGCAGGTCGGGTGCATTTTCCCGTGCCTTAGTATGCTTGACGCGGTGCCGAGGCATGGCTTGAGTGGAGGGCCAAGAGGCCTCTCTGTCGCGGCCACGAGGTGGCCGGTCGGCCATGTCATGCGCTGGTGATGTAGGTGCTTCCTCCTCTAGTCGGGGTAGCAGCCTGTGCTTTGGGTAATTTTTGGAGGGGCGTTCGAGTTCATACTCTTCGGCCGCAAGGACTTCAGTCCATTTGTCAGCTAGCAAATCCTGATCAGCTCTAAGCTGTTGCCGCTTTTTCTTGAGGCTGCTTGACGTGGCCATGAGCCTGCTTTTAAAACGCTCTTGTTCGGCAAGATCCTTTGGCACGACGAACTCGTCGTCGTCGAGGATTGCCTCGTCTTCGGAGGGAGGCGTATAATTATCGTCCTCAACCTCTTGGTCTGCCGCCCTCTCGTGAGGGCTGGCTTCTCTGTCCTCCTGTGCCGAATTTTGCTGGAGGGGGTGTGCTTCGGCGCTATCCGGAGTAGTATTATCTCCTGTGCCGGAATCACCGTTTTTGCTTTGGCGGGATTTAGAGCGGCGCCGCTGACGCCGGCGCTTGGGCTGTTTCTTAGAGGTATCGTCCACCGCTGTTCCATCGCCATCTCCATCCTTTGGAGTGTCCACCATATATATGTCATATGACGAGGTGGCCTTCCAACGCCCTATAGGTGTTGGTTCTTGTTCGTCTCCTGCATCGTCGTCCATGCCGTCGATGTCTTCGGAGTCGAAGTCAAGCATGTCGGTTAAGTCGTCGACAGTGGCTACGAAGTGGGTGGTGGGTGGGTTTTGAATTTCTTCATCGTCCGTATCCCAACCTTGCTGACTGTAGTCTGGCCAGGTCTCTCCTGATAAAGAGAGAGACTTTAGAGAATTCAGGATGTCGCCGAAGGGCGAGTGCTGAAAGATGTCCGCGGCGGTGAACTCCATTATCGGCGCCCAATCGGATTCGATCGGCGGGGGCGTGGGGGGCTCGGAGTTCGGAGAGGAATCCGGCTCTTCGGAGTCACGGGCCATGCGGAGTGCGGGGCTGGAGTTCGGCTCGATCACCTCTGAGATCGTAGCCCCTGAGGCAGCGTCCAACCGCTGATCCTTGATTGGCGCAGTGGGCTCCGAATCAATGGTCGGAACTGATGCGTGTGCGGCCTCCAAGGCATTGTTCGGCGGCAGAGCTATATCATGCCCATCGAGACAGTGCGGCACGCTTGGCTGTGGCTCGAATTCGTCGAAGATCAAGTCCCCGCGGATGTCAGCCGTGTAGTTTAGGCTTCCAAACCTGACCTGATGGACAGGGGCGTAACTTTCGATCTGCTCAAGGTGACCAAGCGAGTTGGCCCGCAGTGCGAAGCCGCCGAAGACGAAGATCTGTCCGGGGAGAAAAGTCTCACCCTGGACTGCATCATGATTGATGATCGAAGAAGCCATCGGGCCTGAAAGCGACGACACAGAGGAACTCTCAATGAAAGCACCAATGTTGGTGTCAAAACCGGCGGATCTCGGGTAGGGGGTCCCGAACTGTGGGTCTAGGCCGGATGGTAACAGGAGACAAGGGACACAATGTTTTACCTAGGTTCGGGCCCTCTTGATGGAGGTAAAACCCTACGTCCTGCTTGATTAATATTGATGATATGGGTAGTACAAGAGTAGATCTACCACGAGATCAAGGAGGCTAAACCCTAATAGCTAGCCTATGGTATGATTGTTGTATGATGAAGTTGTCCTACGGACTAAAACCCTCCGGTTTATATAGACACCGGAGAGGGTTAGGGTTACACAAAGTCGGTTACAATGGTAGGAGATCTTGAATATCCGCGTCGCCAAGCTTGCCTTCCACGCCAAGGAAAGTCCTAACCGGACACGGGACGGAGTCTTCAATCTTGTATCTTCATAGTCCTGGAGTCCGGCTGAAGGTATAGTCCGGCCATCCGGACACCCCCTAATCCAGGACTCCCTCAATGGGTATATGTGTAAAGGGGCCATATCGGTGGACTGAACTGCAGAATGCCGGAATAAGAGGGGGATAGCTAATCCTGTCGAAGACTACGCTTCTGGCAGCCTCCGTCTTGCAGCATGTAGAAGAGAGTAGACTGAAGCCCTCCAAGTAGCATTACATAGCATAATCCTACCCGGCGATCCTCTCCTCGTCGCCCTGTTAGAGAGAGACCACCGGGTTGTATCTGGCATTTGGAAGGGTGTGTTTTATTAAGTATCTGATTCTAGTTGTCATAAGGCCAAGGTACAACTCCAAGTCGCCCTGTTACCGAAGATCACGGCTATTCGAATAGATTAACTTCCCTCCAGGGGTGCACCACATTTCCCAACACGCTTGATCCCCTTTGTCCGGACACACTTTTTTGGGTCATGCCCGGACTCGGAAGATCAACATGTCGCAGCCCTACCTAGGCAGAACAGAGAGGTCAGCACGCCGGTCTAAATCCTATGGCCCAGGGGTCTGGGCCCATCGCCCATTGCACACCTGCACGTTGCCTACGCGGCGGGTGAGCAGACCTAGCCTCCCTTATACAAGAGCAGGAGTTCCAGTCCAACCCGGCGCGCGCCGCTCAGTCGCTGACGTCACGAAGGCTTCGGCTGATACCACGACGTCGAGTGCCCATAACTGTCCCCGTGTAGATGGCTAGTGCGTATAGGCCAGTGGCCAGACTCAGATCAAATACCAAGATCTCGTTAAACGTGTTATCTTGAAATAACCGCGAGCGCTGACCAGGGCCAGCCCCACCTCTCTCCTAGGTGGTCTCAACCTGCCCTGTCGCTTCGCCACAAAGATCCACACAGAGGGCCGTTTGGACAAAGGTCCTTTCAGCCCCCAATCCGTGAATCACTCGCGGGTGCTTCACGAGCCGACCCGACTTTAGTCACCACATGTATCATGTATAAAGTATATAGTATACACCCGTGATCACCTCCCGAGTGATCACGGCCCGATAGTATAGCATGGCAGACGGACAAGTAGGTAGGGCCACTGATGATAAACTAGCATCCTATACTAAGCATTAGCATTGCAGGTAAAGGTAACAACAGTAGTAGCAAGGACAGGCTATGCATCAGGATACGATTAAAAAGCAGTAATCATGCTACACTACTCTAATGCAAGAAGTAGAGAGAAAGAGTAGGCGATATCTGGTGATCAAAGGGGGGGCTTGCCTGGTTGCTCTGGCAAGAGAGAGGGGTCGTTAACACCGTAGTCGTACTGGGTAGCAGCGGCGTCGGTCTCGGTGTCTAGCGAGAGAAGAGGGGGAAGAAACAATAAATATTAAGAAAACAGATGCATAGCGATGCAAGACATGACAAGTATCGGTGCTAGGGGTGCCCTAACGCGGTATGAGGTGGTACCAGTGAAGGGGGAAAACATTCGGGAAAGTATTCCCGGTGTTTCACGTTTTCGGACAGATGAACCAGAAGGGGAAAGTTGCGTGTTCGCTATGCTAGGGATGTGTGGCGGACGAACGGGCTACGCATTCGGGTTCGTCTTGTCGTTCTGAGCAACTTTCATGTACAAAGTTTTTCCATCCGAGCTACGGTTTATTTTATATTAATTTTTAAAGTTTTAATTCATTTTCTAAAATTATCAGATTATTTTAATTCGAAATAAATGTGAATTGCTAGGTGCACCCAGCTCTGGGTACACATAAGTGTACCAGAGGGGCTGACATGTGGGTCCAAGGGGTCCCAGTTGACCAGTCAAACTTTGATGGGTCAATAGGGGGTGGGGCCCCCTTGTCATACACTGTTTTACTAACCTAACAGATTAAAAAGACTAATTAGGTTATTAGGTTAACTAACACAGGTTAATTAAGTTAATTAGCTAACTAAACAGGATTAATTAAGTTAATTATTTAGTTAATTAATTAATTAACTATTTTTATTATTAATTAAGTATTTTTTAATTATTATTATTACTTTTTTTCATTTTCGTTCTGGGCATGGGCCCCGTTCGTCATAGGCCCAGGGGGAGGTTGCGGGCGCCGGGTGAAATGGGCACCGGGCGCCGTGGGTGTGGCCCGAGCGGGCGCACGCCCAGGGGCGGGCGTACCCGGCCGGGCGCCGGAGCAGAGGAGGCCGGAGGCCACGGCGCCGCCCAAGCAGTCGGAGTGGCGTGGCGAAACGGCGGCGAGGACGAGCGATGGAGGTGGCGATGGCGCCTGGAGATGGCGCCGCAGTGGAGGGCACGCCAGCGAGGCGGCGATAGGCAGTGGTGGCGCACGGCGCCGGCGAAACATATGTGGGCGGCGCGAGCGGCGGCGAACAGGGGCCGTGAGCGGGGCCGGCGAGGTGCCTGCAGGGGGCGGTGGCGAGCGCGTTCGTCTGTGGCGGCGGGGCGATGCGGCGGCAGGTACGACGAGGTCGCGGGAAGCAGTGACAGCGGCGCAGCAGGGCGCACGCGAGGAAGGGCGCGGCCCGAGCGAGCGCGGCGAGGGGGGATACATGCATGGACCGCCACCGGTGAACGAGCAGCAGCGGGCAGCGGCGAAGGCAGGCGCCAGCGTGGGAGAGCAGAGAGGGGGGGTCCACGGGCGCTGGCCGGCAGCAGCGGACGGCGGGGTGCGCGTTGCGCGACACATGGGGGTTTCGGGCGCGCGCGCGGGGGGGGGGGGGGGAGGACGGGGCCTCACCGGCATGGCCGTAGGGTCAAGGGCAGTGGGCTCGGGGTGGCCGATGGGGTAGCAAGACGGCGAGGCAGCAGGGCAACGGCGGTGATGCTTTGGTGAGGAGACGAGGACAACGAAGCTTCGGGGCAGAGACGGCGGGGTTGGGGAGCGCCGGGGCGCGGTCCAGGTCCAGGCGCAGGCAGGGGGAAGCAGATGGTGGGGCGGCGCGGGATCTGGCTCCTCTTCCCCGATCTAGATGGGGGAAGGGGAGAGAGGCGTGGGAGAGAACGAGGGGAGTGGGGAGTGGGGATCGTGTGGTCGGGCTAGGGTTTCCCAGGGGCTTACGGAGAGTGCAGTGGGGCACGACTGGGCCGGCCGGTGGTGGCCTGGTGGCCAGCTGGGCCACGGCCCAGCAGGGGGGGGGGTTGTTTCCTCTTCTTTTAATTTTTTTTTTATTTTTAGCTACTGTTTTGCTATTTCTATTAAAGGCAAAGGATTTTTGGTTCAACAAGGTACTCGACACATAAATACTATGTAATGCTATGAACTAGCACGACAAGTTCCAAGTTATTCTGAAATGTGTAAGTATTTATTGAAATTCAAAACGATCAATTAAAAGTTGTTGGTCCAATTTTAATTAGTTTAAGGGCATTTTAATTTATCATAAAATGTTGGTTTCTTTCAAGAAAATTGTTAGTGAATTTTGGCAACCCAACGGACATTTTTGTTTTACCATTTGAATAAATAAAAATTTGACTCTTTTCAATTTGAATTTGAATTCCGTTTGGATCCAAGTGAGGTTTAGAAATTTAATTGTGATGACATGGCACCATTAGTGTGTGGTTACTATAGCTTAACTACTGGGGTGTTACAAGTTAGCACAAGATAAGTATCGCTCAAAGAAATTTGATGCATGGTATAAGAACATGTCATCCATCATGAAAGAATTGTTGTTATGTATAACACAATGGGGATGCAAATTGAGCATACAAGTATAGCAAGTGTGTGGCACAACAATAGCATTTTTACTCATGGGGCGCATATTGTGCACACAAGTATTGGGATCATGCAATGAATGGGACGAATCAAAATCTCCTAACATGTATGAGGAAACTATGTTGGTATCCTCGTGAGCAATATTGGAAACATCATATGGAGAAAATGGACAACATTTAAAACAATGCATATCCGAAGCTAGGTGGTCATGGCATGGCATATGAGATAAATGATGCAAAGGGAGCATATCAATATCATCACAAGAAAAACAAATGCCAATAACCATGGGCTTGTCATCTATGCCATATGTGCAAATTGGGTTCATTTTAATGGTCACTACGATGAGATTGCAAATATGACATATGATGGATCTCATGCATAGCATATGACAAGTCAAGCGGATTGTCAAACATGATGTGACCTAAAGAATGATCACAAGAAATCCTATGTAACATGGCATCACAACTAATAGACTCCACATGGCAATCATCATACTCATCATAAATGGGTAAATCATCGCATGGTGAAGTCGCACTAGCATGAAGCATGATAAGAGGTTGATCAACATCATGCAAGCAATCAATGTCAAGAATGTCCACTAGTGGGACTAGAGCATCACCTTCACCTATGTTACCTTTGTCATTCCACTCATGTGGTGTAGGTGAGGTGGGAAAGACCAAATAGTGGTCATTTTCATCTTGATGGAACCATGTGGGGGGGGGGGTGCATCATATTCCACCATGGCCATCGTCTTGTCCAAAGGTCGGATGAAGTCATCGAGAATCGGCGTGTCATCATATATGGGACCTAGCACCAAATGAGAAGACACAATAGAGGTAGAGGTCAAGTCGTTAGTGTTAAAAGTGGCCTCACATGACCTATCAACTATCTCACTCTCTCTATGTGGTGGTTCACTCACTCCCTCAAGGTAGGTGCACTCAATCTCACATATGGTGAGTCACTCATCTCACTCAAGTGGTGGGGGTTGTGACTCTCCTCACATGGGAATTGTGGCAACACATATATGGGGCTAGTCGTGAAGTCACTCTCACTCTCAATATGGTGGCACAAGTCACTCAAGTCATCATATGTCACCGTGGTCGAAGGGAAAATACCATGCTCAACCATCTTGTTGTCGTCGCCGTGGCTGAAGGCCGAAGATGGCACATCATCACTCTCGCCTCCTAAGATGGAAGCATCATCCTTGCTCGTCACCATGTTGCTTGCCTCCAAAGCTTGTTCCTTGAGGGTCTCCATAGTCGTACTCGTTGTCGCACCTTCTTGAAAAAGAGTCATGGAGGACTCGGCATCATCAATGCCACAAAGAGGGATGGCGGTGAAGTGGAACTTGGGAGCATCGTCTTGGAGCTCGTCGGGCTTGGACATCTTGGTGGTACTATCCTCATGCTCGTTCTCATGGAGCTTGGTCATCGCAAAGTGAGCTTGGGGTGGAGAAGCTTTGTCCTTCATGAGTTCTTGTTCCGCCTTGAGAGCACCAATGTGATAGAGGCGAGGGTCCCGATCTTTCGATGAGATGATAACTATCGATTTGGTGGAGACGACTTTGACGATCCGACTACAAACGTGCACGACGTTGTGCCTTAGCAATCGCTAAACCAATCTCCTGAGGTTACTGACGATGCCGGAAGCACGGTCAGCCTGACCACGAAGGTCTATTCCTGCAAGCAATCGAAGAACGAGCAAGAATATGATAAAGCAATCTGAATATTGCAAATATATATGAGGTATTGATAATGGTGGGGATCCGTAAGCGGTCTTGGTCTGGTCGTTGGACACAAACGAAGTACACGAAGTTGCAATGGCTAACTTTTAACTAAACAAATCCCAAAGTCTAAACGACGCCCTAAGGGCTGTATATATGGAGGAAGAGAGGGGAATTTCGTGGCCCTTGAGGGTGGGGTCCGAAACCAACCCTAACTCTTGTTTCCCCACACATACGGACTCTAAAAATAGCCTATACTTAAGTATTTCGAAATTACATGGGCCTGGCCCATTAATAAGGTGACGCAGCACCTAGAATAGCCTATGGACGAATATTATGAAGTGGCATCTTGTATATTTCGTCCATGGCTTCATGCACTCCTTATGGCGGCTTCAAAGTCCTGAAATCATCACTTGTAACTCCGTTCTTGATCCCCTTGCGCATGCCATCAACTTCATGCGTGTACTTGCTCCAATGTTCATCCTTCTCCAAGCTAGGCCCTTCATTTGAAAGCAAAACAAATGTATCCAATTTAGGCAGCATCATAATCTCATGAACATTAGAATCATTACCAAGAAACGAAAGTACCTGTAATTTAATTGGCGTGCGCGAGCTCTAGTAATTGGTCCAGTATATGTAACAGTAGGGGCTGTGGGTGTAACAATGGTATTGATGTCCTCATCATCCTCCCCTTCTTGAAATGAAGTCGTCCTCGACGGAAGCTCAGCTTCCTCACCCAAATAAGGCTTCAAATCTGCAATATTAAAAGTGGGACTAACCCCAAAATCTGCAGGTAGCTCAAGTTTATATGCATTATCATTTATTTTCTATAAAACCTTAAAAGGACCATCAGCACGTGGCATTAGCTTTGATTTGCGCAGATTAGGAAATATATCTTTACGCAAATGTAACCAAACAAGATCTCCAGGTGCAAACACAACATGTTTTCTACCCTTATCTCCAGCAAGTTTATATTTAGCATTCATACGCTCAATGTTTTCCTTAGTTAACTCATGCATTTTTAAAATCAATTCAGAACATTCTTCGGCATCAAAATTAACCTTCTTCGAAGATGGAAGAGGCAACAAATCAATAGGTGCACGAGGTAGGAAACCATACACAATTTCAAAAGGGCACATCTTAGTAGTAGAATGCAATGAATGATTATAAGCAAATTCAATATGAGGCAAGCATTCTTCCCACATTTTCTTGTTATTCTTCAAAACAGCCCTAAGCATAGTAGACAATGTTCTATTGACTACTTCAGTTTGTCCATCAGTTTGGGGGTGACAAGTAGTACTAAAAAGCAGCTTAGTCCCCAACTTAGCCCATAAACATCTCCAAAAGTGGCTAAGAAATTTAGTATCACGATCTGAAACAATAGTATTTGGCACACCATGTAAGCGAATAATTTCACGAAAGAACAAATCAGCAACATTAACAGCATCATCGCTTTTATGACATGGTATAAAGTGTGCCATTTTCGAGAACCTATCCACGACAACAAATATGCTATCCCTCCCCTTCTTTGTTCTAGGTAAACCTAAAACAAAGTCCATAGATATATCCTCCCAAGGAACACTAGGTACAGGCAAAGGCATATATAAACCATGAGAATTGAGTCGTGACTTAGCTCTTTGACATGTAGTGCAGCGAGCAACAAAACGCTCAACATCCCGTCTCATCTTTGGCCAAAAGAAATGTGTAGCAAGTATATCCTCCGTCTTCTTGACGCCAAAGTGTCCCATTAATCCTCCTCCATGCGCCTCCTGCAACAACAAAAGACGAACGGAGCTAGCTGGAATGCATAGCTTGTTAGCACGAAACACAAATCCATCGTTAAGAATGAACTTGTTCCAAGTTCTCCCTTCCTTACAATTCTGCAATACATCTTTAAATTCAGCATCATTAACATATTGATCCTTGATGGTCTCCAAACCAAATATTTTAAAGTCAAGTTGTGAAAGCATAGTATAACGACGAGACAAGGCATCAGCAATAACATTTTCTTTACCCTTCTTGTGTTTAATCACATAAGGGAAAGTCTCAATGAATTCAACCCATTTAGCATGTCGACGGTTCAGTTTTGCTTGACTTTTAATGTGTTTCAAAGATTCATGATCAGAATGTATAACAAATTCCTTGGGCCATAAATAATGTTGCCATGTTTCTAAGGTCCGAACAAGAGCATATAATTCTTTATCATAAGTAGAATAGTTCAGACTAGGCCCACTCAATTTTTCAGAAAAGTATGCAACGGGTTTTCCATCTTGTAATAACACACCTCCTAATCCAATTCCACTAGCATCACATTCAAGCTCAAAAGTCTTATTGAAATTAGGAAGTTGGAGTAAAGGAGCATGTGTCAACTTATCTTTCAATACCGTGAAGGCTTCTTCCTATGCGGTACCCCAAACAAAAGGTACATCCTTCTTTGTAAGCTCGTTGAGAGGTGCAGCAATGGTGCTGAAATCTCTCACAAAACGCCTATAGAAACCAGCGAGGCCAAGGAAACTCCTCACTTGTGTGACCGTTTTGGGCTGCGGCCAACGCTCAATAGCTTCAATCTTGGCTTTATCAACTTCAATTCCCTGTGGAGTAACAACATAGCCAAGAAAAGATACTCGGTCGGTGCAAAAGGTGCACTTTCCAAGGTTACCAAACAAACGTGCATCACGTAGAGCAATAAAAACAGCACGTAAATGTTCCAAATGTTCCTCCAAAGATTTGCTATAAATCAATATGTCATCAAAGTAAACTACCACAAATCGTCCAATGAAAGCACGTAAAACTTCGTTCATTAACCTCATGAAAGTACTAGGTGCATTAGTTAACCCAAAAGGCATGACTAACCACTCATATAATCCAAACTTAGTTTTAAATGCTGTTTTCCATTCATCTCCCAATTTCATACGAATTTGATGGTAACCACTACGCAAATCAACTTTGGAGAATATTGTAGAGCCACTCAATTCATCAAGCATATCATCTAGCCTAGGAATAGGATGTCGATAACGAATAGTAATATTATTAATGCCTCTACAATCAACGCACATACGCGACGTACCATCCTTTTTCGGCACTAAAATGATAGGAACAGCACAAGGACTAAGGGATTCGCGTATATAACCTTTGTCGAGCAGTTCTTGTACTTGACGCATAATCTCCTTCGTCTCCTCTGGATTGGTACGGTATGGTGCCCGGTTGGGTAATGATGCACCGGGAATTAAGTCAATTTGATGCTCAATCCCGCGAATAGGTGGTAATCCCGGTGGCACGTCTTGTGGAAAGACGTCGGCGAACTCCTGCAAAATGTTAGTGACAGCAGGAGGCAAAGAGGAAGGCACGTCCTCGAATGAAAATAATGCCTCTTTGCACACAAAAGCATAGCAAACAGATTTGCTAAAATCTAGATCATCAATATCAGATTTGGTGGCAAGTAAACATGCACTTTTCAATTTAATTTCAGAAGCAACACTAGATTGTTTATTATTATTAGGCTGCATTTGTTGCTCAAATTCTTTTGCCACAATCTGATTTTCACTCTTAGTTTTCTCCTGTTTTGCTTTATTAGCTCTATTAATATCATCTTTCAAAATGGAATCAGGAGTCATAGGAAGCAAAGTAATATTTTTATCCTTATGAACAAGAGTATAATGATTGTTTCTACCATGGTGAATAGAATTTTTATCAAATTGCCATGGTCTACCAAGTAATAAGGAACATGCTTGCATCGGTACCACATCACAATCAACATAATCAGCATATGTAGAGATACTAAAATGCACACGAACAGTACGTGTTACCTTAACCTTGCCGCTGTTGTTGAACCATTGGATGTAGTAAGGATGTGGATGTGGTCTTGTGGTGAGAGATAGCTTCTCCACCATCTCGATGCTAGCCAAGTTGTTGCAACTCCCTCCATCTATGATCACGCGAACAGAACGTTCCTTCACAACTCCCTTTGTATGGAACAAATTATGCCTCTGATTTTGCTCAGCTTGTGAAACCTGCACACTCAAAACACGTTGAGCAGCTAAACATTCATACCTGTCAGCATCTTCAGGAGCCATGTATTGCGTCTCATGATCAGAATCGTCTCCACCGTGTTCATCACGTGTAATAAGAGCCAAAGTCTCCTCATCATAGTCACTAGCGGACTCATACCCACCATCCTCAGTAACAATCATCACACGCTTAGATGGGCATTCTCTCGCATAATGACCTCCACCCTTGCAACGTCGACAAATAATATCATGTGTTTGCCCTGTTGATGCCATGGATGAAGAAGAGCTCTTTGCAGGCCCAGAAGGTGTGCTCTTGGCAGATAGTGGTGATTGTGCCTGCTTTATTGTATCACGGTTGGAGGTGGCAGCCGACGGAGGCGCCGGTGAAGCAGAACGTGTGGAAGTAGATGATGCACGTGGTGTCCATGAAGAAGGTCGACCTGCAGAAAAGTTAGTCCGCGCCAATGCCTGTCGATCCTGCACTTCACGTTCAGCTTTACAAGCAAGATGGAATAAACGAGTGATATTAGTATACTCCTTATACTCTAGAATCGTCTGAATCTCTCTATTTAATCCACCCATAAAACGTGCAAGCATAGCTTCATTCTCCTCAACAATACCACATCTAATCATGCCAGTTTGTAATTCCTGATAATATTCTTCTACAGAATTTTTTCCCTGTCTTAAGCGCTGCAATTTTTGAAGTAATTCACGTTGATAATATGGTGGAACCCAACGAGTACGCATAGCAGTTTTCAAAGCAGCCCAAGTAGCAGGAATGGGATATAATCTACAATGCTCAGACCACCAAACACATGCAAAACTAGTGAATGCACAAACAGCAGCAGGAACACGTCTCTCCTCGGGATATTGTAAACATGTAAATCGTTGTTCAGTTTCTAACTCCCAAGTAAGATATATATCAGGAACATATCTACCCTCAAATGGTGGAATATTCAATTTTAGTTTAGGGAGATGGTCATGATCTCGTACCTGAGGGTGAGCCCTACCATTGCCATTATTTGCATGTGGACGACCTGATGGTTGCTGTGCTGGTGGTGGCACGTAGTTCTGATTTTGATCAACCTCATCCTCGTAATCGCCAGCAAAATCATCCTCCTCCGCATCAGCAGCAGGAGCCACAGAAGTAGCAACAGCAGCACCAACAGTTTGGCCAGGTGCAAGAGGGAGACGGCTCGCTCGGCGGAGGGCTGTTTCACGATGTGTAGGTAGTCGTCGTTGTTGTTGTTGTAGAGGTGCGTTAGGTGCAGCCGGTGGTGGTGGTGGAAGACGCGCGAGCAATTCATTAAACCTGTCATCGAGCTTTGTTTCGAACGTCTTCTCCATGTCATCTATCTTCTCCATGGCCTCTTCAAATCTATTTAGCACATCCTGCACCTGTCCATTCATCATTTGCTGAAATTTATCATGCAACTCCTGATTCGTCATGTTCTCCCAGTCAGTCTCGTCGGCTTGTGATCCTGCCATGGTTAGCAACAATACAAAACACACAAGAATATGATCCTACAGAATACTAACAAGAGGTGGTGGTGGCGGGTGTCACAAATCCGTCAAGCAAATCTCAAATTCTTACCAGTTCTTACCTAGCAGCAGGCGGTGATCGGCAACCGTTGTAGTCAAAACTCTCAAAAGCTTGGATAGAGCGATTGCCAGGGAGAGTCAAACGCACGACGTAGAGGTATGTGGAGCTGGGAAGGCTTATAGTATGGTAGCAAAAAGGGTCAGCAATAATCAATTCAGAGATGCAAAGTTGAATAAACGCTCAACGACGGTACTGTGCTGGTCCTAGGCTAGACCGTGCTAGAGACGCGAGCCCTAGAACACTAACAAAATCACGGCGCTGCACGTAAATAAGGGAAAAGCACACTCTGGAACTTTTTTTTTCGCTTTTTTTTTGCGCTCCTCTTTTTTTTGCGCTCCTCTTTTTTTTTTGCGAAAAATTACTATAATGGCGAGTGTCTCAAAACTCTTCCCTCGTCAAACTGATAGGATGGACCCTCAATTTTTTTTTCACTTTTTTTTTCGGAAATCAGGGCAGCGACGACGAAAAAGTGCGACAAAAAATCACTATGATGGCACGTGGCTCAAAAGACTCAAAAAAGCCTAAAAATAGGATAGGGAAAACATATTTTTGCCCGTGAAAATTTTGGCCTAAACTGCCCGGGGGTCTCCAGACTCTTTTTTTTTTCTCCGAGACCTACGCAGGCAAGGAAACACGAATCGGAATTGAGATTGATCTCAAAAACAAACCTAATATGAGAAGAACTCGGATTGGTGGTGGATATATGGTGGTGGTATATGGCAGCGGTGGTGGTATATGGTAGCGGTGGTGGTATATGGATAGAGATTGATGGTGGTATATGGATACGGATTGGTGGTGGTATATGGATATGGATTCAGAGCGGTGGCGGATAAGCAAAAGTGGTAGATGGGCGATGATGATGGTGCGGCGGCGGCGTGACAACTTGTGACCAGAACTCGAAACTCTAAAAGACTAGACTCTAAGACCAGCAACTTGACACGACGATGCAACCGCAAATTCAACAAAGCAAAAACCCTAAAAAGATTATGCAAAGGCTCAGATTGGTTCGGATATGATGAACTAACCCTAATTTTTTTTTGTGTGGCTTTTTCGTGGACTGTAGGTATGAAGAACAGACTCGATCTAATCTACGAAAAACTGTAAAATCTCACCGAGCAACCTGGAAATCTGATACCACTTGATAGGGGCGAGGGTCCCGATCTTTCGATGAGATGATAACTATCGATTTGGTGGAGACGACTTTGACGATCCGACTACAAACGTGCACGACGTTGCGCCTTAGCAATCGCTAAACCAATCTCCTGAGGTTACTGACGATGCCAGAAGCACGGTCAGCCTGACCACGAAGGTCTATTCCTGCAAGCAATCGAAGAACGAGCAAGAATATGATAAAGCAATCTGAATATTGCAAATATATATGAGGTATTGATAATGGTGGGGATCCGTAAGCGGTCTTGGTCTGGTCGTTGGACACAAACGAAGTACACGAAGTTGCAATGGCTAACTTTTAACTAAACAAATCCCAAAGTCTAAACGACACCCTAAGGGCTGTATATATGGAGGAAGAGAGGGGAATTTCGTGGCCCTTGAGGGTGGGGTCCGAAACCAACCCTAACTCTTGTTTCCCCACACATACGGACTCTAAAAATAGCCTATACTTAAGTATTTCGAAATTACATGGGCCTGGCCCATTAATAAGGTGACGCAGCACCTAGAATAGCCTATGGACGAATATTATGAAGTGGCATCTTGTATATTTCGTCCATGGCTTCATGCACTCCTTATGGCGGCTTCAAAGTCCTGAAATCATCACTTGTAACTCCGTTCTTGATCCCCTTGCGCATGCCATCAACTTCATGCGTGTTCTTGCTCCAATGTTCATCCTTCTCCAAGCTAGGCCCTTCATTTGAAAGCAAAACAAATGTATCCAATTTAGGCAGCATCATAATCTCATGAACATTAGAATCATTACCAAGAAACGAAAGTACCTGGTAATTTAATTGGCGTGCGCGAGCTCTAGTAATTGGTCCAGTATATGTAACAGTAGGGGCTGTGGGTGTAACAATGGTATTGATGTCCTCATCACAATGTAGTTGTTGTCGAGGGACCAATGCAATGGCAAGGGAATGTACAATGGAGGGATACCACGATACCAAGATGATATGGAGGTTACCGTCCGTGTCGATGATGAGTGGCGGTGATCTTGATGGAGATACCAAGATAATGAGGACTCCTCCCTAAGTAGCCGAAACACCTTAGGAAACGGAAAAACCGCGAACTCAAAATCTCAAATGTCAAATGGTGGTAGCGGGAATGCGGTGGTGGTTTTGTGGAAGTGCAATGATGGGTTATACGAGTAGGCAATGCAGAAGTGGAGGGTAAGGTTGGCTATACATGGTGTCGGAGTTGGAAGCACGGTCCCTAAGTAGCCTAAACACCTTAGGAGACACAACTCACAACATAAACGAAATTGGGTTAAGTCGGGGTGGTGGAAGTGTATGGTGGACAAGCCTATGTGGGAGTTATGGTGGTGGTGGTGGTTGATGAAGAAGCAATCGTCCCTAAGTAGCCTAAACACCTTAGGAGACTCGAATCACTACTCAAGCAACCACAAATGCTATAAGGAACAAAATTGGTTAGGTTGCGGAAGTCGGTGGTGGTTATGCGGAGGTTATGGTGGAAGCCCTAGGCAAAGATGCCAAAGTTCCAAAAATTTGAAGGAGTCAAATAGTTATGGTAGTATTTTTGTGGGAAGGGGGACGTCAAGAGCTTTTCAATGAGCTAAAGAACGTAAAAAACAGACTCCGGATGAATTAGTTATGGACAAAATGGTGAAACAGGGAAGGCTGAAATCCCAGGGGCCGGACATCCGGGGTCGGGGGCCGGATATCCGGGGGTCAGTGTCCAGAACCGTGCAGATTTGGCGCTCCAGGAGCCGGATGTCCGGCTTGGGGCCCGGATGTCCGGCCCGACGATTCCAGATCTTGTTTGGGACATCAAAACTCGATTTGGGTGCGGAAATAGATGAATTTGGGGGCAAAATTGATGGGATTTCGTGGATGGAAAGTGGGGAAAATTGGGGATATGCTAGATCCACTCGAAACCAAACAAATCCATGAATCAAATTCAACAAAACTTCGTCAAACCAACAAATCACAAAAAAAAATTGGGGGCTATTTTTGTGGGGAATTTTCAAATTTAGGACGAAATCAACAAAATTAGGCTAGCAACACAACGGGGAGGCTCCGAAATCGTGATCAACCTGGCTCTGATACCAAGATGATGTAGGGTAGAACCCTAATCGCCCGATCTTTCACGAAAGGAGCGGATCCCGTGAATAACATGAGGAACACGAGGGGGAAAACGAGGGAAATCACGAGGGGAAAGACGAGAGAATCACTCAACCAACAAGAAATAGTCACACATGTGCTAGATCCTCGAGTACATAAAGTAAGATACACGATCCACAATCAACTACGGACGATACACGGTAACCGGTTCTTCTTCGTGAGGAGGTCTTCAATCCACAAGGGGATCTTCCCGTGAGGGGTCTTGAATCCAAGGTGGATCTTCTCCGTAGAGGGGCCGCGGTCTCTCTCGTGGAGTAGATCCGATATGGATGAGCGAAGCTCTATCTCTCAAATGAGCTATCACAACGCTAACCCTAACTAGGAGGAGGTGGAGTAGTATATATAGTCTAAGCCATGAAGGGGTAAGTGGGAAAGGGGATACATGGGCCTCGGGCCCTGTCCATGCGTGCAGGCAGATGCCGGATGTCCGGGCGTCGGGCCGGATGTCCGAGGCTTCACGGGGAGCTGGATGTCCGGGCTGACGGAGTTGGTCACGGTGCTATCTGGAATGGCTTGTCCGGATTTCCGGGGGCGAGGCCGGATGTCCGGGTGTTGGCGAGGCGCCGGATGTCCGAGGCTGAAGCCAGATGTCCGGGGCCTGTAGCACTTCGGCTGCAGGGTTGCTCCTGTTGTTACATCTTCAGGGGCCAGATGTTTGGGCCAGGGCCGGATGTCCGGGTCCTGGGAGATGTCTCAGTCTTCTTCCGTTGTTGCTTCCATGCTTCCCTCGTGGATGGTGTAGTTGTTCCTTAGCGCTTGCACTCCTCCTCAACATCCGTGAATGTCCGACAATACCTATGCATGCACACGAGAGAAGTGTCAAGTAGTATACCATCCTCGAAGGGGTCAAGTGAGCACGTGTAAAGGAGATGATCCACCTTTGTGTATGTGAAGTAGATGTCGCACGTGTCACTTGCTGAATGGACTATTGACATGGTGATGTCCGTAGGATGCTCCGCATCACAATATTTATGGTATGAAGTTTTAATCGGACACAGAGAAAGATAGGGCTTATAGTTTTGCCTCCCAACCTTTTACCTCAAGGGTAATGTCAACAATAATAGTTCATGATAACTTACATCCAATTGGATATATATATCTGGATCTTTCCAACACAATGTGCTTGCCAAAGGATAAAATGTAAAAAGGAGAGGTGAAGATCACCATGACTCTTTTATGAAGTATAAGACAAAAGTAAAAGATAGGCCCTTCGCAGAGGGAAGCATAGGTTGGCATGTGCTTTTATGGTTGGATGCACAAAATCTTAATGCGAAAGAACGTCACTTTATATTGCCACTTGTGATATGGACCTTTATTATGCAGTTTGTCACTTTTATTTCTTCCACATCACAAGATCGTATAAAGCTTATTTTCTCCACACTAATAAATCATGCATATTTAGAGAGCAATTTTTATTGCTTGCAACAATGACAACTTACTTGAAGGATCTTACTCAATCCATAGGTAGATATGGTGGACTCTCATGGCAAAACTGGGTTTAAGGATATTTGGAAGCACAAGTAGTATCTCTACTTGGTGCAAAGAATTTGGCTAGCATGAGGGGGAAAGGCAAGCTCAACATGTTGGATCATCCATGACAATATAATTTATTTCGGATGTAAGAAAGCATAACCCATTACGTTGTCTTCCTTATCCAACAGTAACTCTTTAGCATGTCATATTTTAATGAGTGCTCACAATCATAAAAGATGTCCAAGACAGTATATTTATATGTGAAAACCTCTCTTTCTTTATTACTTCCTATTAATTGCAACAATGACCAAAACTATGTTTGTCAACTCTCAACAACTTTTATTCATCATACTCTTTATATGTGAAGTCATTACTCTCCATAAGATCCATATGATCTCTTTATTTCTTTTTATTCTTTCTCTTCTCTTTTATTTTTATTCCCTCAAGATCATAGCCAGATAATCAAAGCCCTTGACTCATAACTAATCTTTATTATATATAGCTCACGGACTCGATTACATAGAAGGATCATAAAGCAAAACTCAAAACTAAATCATACTAAAACTTTATTCTACTAGATCAAGATATTACCAAAAGGATGGAACTAAGAAAACAATAAAGATAGGAGTGTGATGGTGATACGATACCGGGGCACCTCCCCCAAGCTTGGCAGTTGCTAAGGGGAGTGCCCATACCCATGTGTTTATATCTCTTTCCTCGGGGATGGTGATGGTGGAGTTGTTGATGATGAAGGCTTGTCGTCCATCTTCCAAGGCATAGGCTCACCATCGTAAAAGGATGATCGAGTCTCCTGGATCCTCAAATCTGCAGCAAAACTCATCCTCTTGAATCTATATTCATACTCACAGTTTTGGTTTTGCAGGTCATAGATCTAGGCTTGGAGGCCCTCAATTTTCTCGTGAAGCTTGAAGATGGCGTCCGCAATGTTCTTGGCATCCAGCTTGTGGTTGTTGGTGAACTCCGTGATCATTATATGATTGGCATCAATTCCACGTTCCACCATCTCCTGACACTTGAAAACTTGTTGCTCCATTGCCTCGAGCCTTGTCTCCATGCTTCCAGTCCTCCTTGGTCCCTCAATATCGCGGATGTGCAGCAACCCCTCACGCATCTCAATGGTTTGAGGATGTTGCAGCACTTCCGCAAGGTATGGGTTGATGACCTTCTGAAAGAACTTGTCCTTGGGGGCACTTGGAGACGTCATGGTGATCTAGATCTGTCAAAAAAAAACAGCTCAAAACAAAAACAGAGGATATTTGCGTGGTACGGTGGTCAAAACCTTCGGGAGATTATATAATGAATTTTTACCGACCAAAAGAAGTCTCCTACAAGAAAACGGAGTCCGGAGAGCACATGAGGTGCCCACGAGGCAGGGGGCGCACTCTCCACCCTCGTGGAAGCCTCGTGTCCTTCCCAGACTGGTTCTTATTTTCCTATTTTCTTAAATATTCCAAAACGGAGAAAAATTGCTATTAGAACTATTTTGGAGTCGGTTTACTTACCATACCACATACCTCTTCCTTTTTGCAGTCTGAAACGTTCTGGAAAGTGTCCCTTATGTATTCCTCTGGGGTTATGGTTTCAATAACATTACTTTCAACATTTATGGGATTACCTGAGATATAATGTTTGATTCTTTGACCGTTCACCACCCTCGGATTTGTGCCTTCGAAGTTGTTGATTTTATGGCGCTGGAACGATAGACCTCCTCGATGACGTAAGGACCTTCCCATTTAGAGGAGTTTTCCTGCAAAAATCTTAAATGAGAGTTGTATAACAGTACATAATCACCTACATTAAACTCACGTTTTTGTATCCTTTTGTCATGCCATCTTTTAACTTTTTCTTTAAACAGTTTGGCATTCTCATAGGCATGGGTTCTCCATTCATCAAGTGAGCTAATATCAAATAGCCTCTTCTCACCGGCAAGTTTGAATTCATAGTTGAGCTCTTTAATGGCCCAATATGCCTTATGTTCTAGTTTGAGAGGTAAGTGACATGCTTTTCCATAAACCATTTTATACAGAGACATATCCATAGGATTTTTATATGTAGTTCTATAAGACTATAATGCATCATCAAGTTTCTTGGACCAATTCTTTCTAGATCTATTAACAATCTTTTGCAAAATTAATTTAAGCTCTCTATTACTCAATTCTACTTGACCACTAGACTGTGGATGATATGGAGATGCAATTCTATGATTAACATCATACTTAGCAAGCATTTTACAAAAAGCACTATGAATAAAATGTGAACCACCATCAGTCATTAAATATCTAGGGACTCCAAACCTCGGAAAAATAACTTCTTTAAGCATCTTGATAGAGGTGTTATGATCAACACTACTAGTTGGAATAGCTTCTACCCACTTAGTAACGTAATCAACAACAACTAAAATATGTGTATACCCATTAGAGGAAGGAAACGGTCCCATATAATCAAAGCCCCAAACATCAAATGGTTCAATAACAAGTGAATAATTCATAGGCATTTCTTGACGTCTACAAATATTACCAATTCTTTGACATTCATCACAAGACAAGACAAACTTACAGGCATCTTTGAAGAGAGTAGGCCAATAAAAACCGGATTGCAATACCTTATGTGCAGTTCTATCTCCAGCGTGGTGTCCTCCATAAGCCTCAGAGTGACACTTGCATATGATCCGTTCATGTTCATGCTCAGGTACACAACGTCTAATAACACCATCTACTCCTTCTTTATAAAGATGTGGGTAATCCCAGAAGTAATGTCTTAAATCATAGAAAAACTTTTTTTTTGCTGGTTTGTGAAACTAGTTGGTATGAATTTAGCAACAATATAATTAGCATAATCAGCATACTATGGAGCAGTATGAGAAGCATTTATGACAACTAATTGTTCATCAGGGAAGCTATCATCAATAGGTAGTGGGTCATCAAGAACATTTTCTAACCTAGACAAGTTGTCTACAACGGGGTTCTCAACTCCTTTTCTATCAATGATATGCAAATCAAATTCTTGTAACAAGAGAACCCATCTAATAAGTCTAGGTTTAGCATCTTTCTTTTCCATAAGATATTTAATAGCAGCATGATCAGTGTGAATAGTTACTTTAGAATCAACAATATAAGGTCTAAACTTATCACAAGCAAATACAACTGCTAAAAGTTCCTTTTCAGTAGTAGCATAATTTCTTTGGGCACTGTCTAGAGTTTTACTAGCATATTGGATAAAATTTAATTTCTTATCAACTCTTTGTCCTAGAACAACACCTACAGCATAATCACTAGCATCACACATAATTTCAAATGGTAAATTCCAATCAGGAGGCTGAACAATGGGTGCAAAAATCAAGGCTTTCTTAAGTATTTCAAATGCCTCTACACAATCATCATCAAAGACAAAAGGAACATCTATTTGTAAGAGATTAGTCAGAGACCTAGAAATTTTTGAGAAGTCTTTAATGAACCTCCTATAAAAACTGGCATGACCAAGGAAACTTCTTATACCTTTAATGTCCTCAGGACATGGCATCTTTTCAATAGCATCAACTTTAGCTTTATCAACTTCAATACCTCTTTCAGAAATTTTATGCCCCAAGACAATACCTTCATTAACCATAAAGTGGCACTTCTCCCAATTCAAGACAAGATTAGTTTCTTCACATCTCTGCAAAACTCGATCAAGATTGCTTAAGCAATCATCAAAAGAAGTTCCATATACGGAGAAATCATCCATGAAAACCTCAACAATCTTTTCACAAAAGTCAGAGAATATAGCAGTCATACATCTTTGAAAGGTAGCAGGTGCATTGCATAAACCAAAAGGCATATGTCTATAAGCAAAGGTACCGAAAGGGCAAGTAAAAGTTGTCTTTTCTTGATCTTCTTTTGACACAGGAACTTGAGAGAAACCAGAATAACAATCTAGAAAGCAAAAATGTGTATGTTTGGATAATCTTTCTAGCATTTGATCAATAAAAGGTAAAGGGTAATGATCCTTTTTAGGAGCATTATTTAATTTGCAAAAATTAATTACCATTCTATAACTTGTAACAATTCTTTGTGGGATCAATTCATCTTCATCATTAGGAACAACAGTAATACCTCCCTTCTTAGGGACACAATGGACATGACTTACCCACTGACTATCAGCAACGGGATAAATTATACCTGCCTCCAAAAGCTTTAGTATTTCTTTTCTTACCACTTCTTTCATCTTAGGATTTAACCATCGTTGGTGATCAACAACCGGTTTAGCGTCTTTCTCTAATTTTATTTTGTGCTGGCATAGAGTGGGACTAATGCCCTTAAGATCATCAAGAGTATATCCAATAGCAGCACGGTGCTTCTTCAAAGTTTTCAATAATTTCTTTTCTTCATGCTCTGAAAGGTTAGCACAAATAATAATAGGATATATCTTTTTCTCATCAAGATAAGCATATTTATGAGTATCAGGTAATGGTTTAAGCTCAAACACGGGATCACCCTTGGGTGGAGGAGGATCCCCTAGGATATCAACAGGCAAGTTGTGTTTCAAAATAGGTCCCTGTTTAAAAAATACTTCATCTATTTCCCTTCTTTCATTCATAAACATATCATTTTCATGGTCGAGCAAATATTGTTCTAAAGGATCATTAGGAGGCACGACAATAAATGAAATACCAATAATTTCATCTTTACTAGGCAATTCTTTATCATGGGGTTGTCTATGGAATTTAGCAAAATTAAACTCATGAGACATATCCCCCAAACCAATAGTAACAACATCCTTTTTGCAATCTATCCTAGCATTAATAGTATTCAAGAAGGGTCTACCAAATATAATGGGACAAAAATCATCTTGTGGGGAACCAAGAACAAGAAAATTAGCAGGATATTTAACTTTCCCACACAAGTCTTCAACATCTCTAACAATCCCAATAGGTGAAATAGTGTCTCTATTGGCAAGCTTAATTGTAACCTCAATTTCCTCTATCTCAGCAGGTGCAATATCATGCATAATTTCTTTGTATAAGGAATGAGGTATTGCACTTGCGCTAGCACCCATATCACATAAGCCATGATAGTAATGATCTCCTATTTTAACAGAAATAACAGGCATGCCTACAACAGATCTATGTTTATTTTTAGTATTCGGTCTGATGAGGACATCAATACCATTGTTACACCCACAGCCCCTACTGTTACATATACTAGACCAAATACTAGAGCTCGCGCACGCCAATTAAATTACCAGGTACTTTCGTTTCTTGGTAATGATTCTAATGTTCATGAGATTATGATGCTGCCTAAATTGGATACATTTGTTTTGCTTTCAAATGAAGGGCCTAGCTTGGAGAAGGATGAACATTGGAGCAAGAACAAGCATGGAGTTGATGGCATGCGCAAGGGGATCAAGAACGGAGTTACAAGTGATGATTTCAGAACTTTGAAGCCGCCATAAGGAGTGCATGAAGCCATGGACGAAATATACAAGATACCACTTCATAATATTTGTCCATAGGCTATTCTAGGTGCTGCGTCACCTTATTAATGGGCCAGGCCCATGTAATTTCGAAATACTTAAGTATAGGCTATTTTTTAGAGTCCGTATGTGTGGGGAAACAAGAGTTAGGGTTGGTTTCGGACCCCACCCTCAAGGGACACGAAATTCCCCTCTCTTCCTCCATATATACAGCCCTTAGGGCGTCGTTTAGACTTTGGGTTTTGTTTAGATTAAAAGTTCGCCATAGCTGCAACTTCTCGTACTTCGTTTGTGTGCAACGACCAGACCAAGACGTCACAGAACCCCACCTTGATCAATAAAGCTTTCATCTTATATTCGCAATATCCCGATTGCAATCTCAGTTTCTTGCTTGTTCTTCGTTTGCTCGCAGGAAACATGCCCTCGTGGTCAGGTTGATCGTGCTCCGGCGTGGTCAATAACCCCTCGGAAGTTGGTTTAGCGATTGCTAAGGCGCGACGTCTCGCACGTTCGTAGTCGGATCGTCAAGGTCGACTCCCACAGAAAACGATAGCCACCATCTCATCGAAACATCAGGACACCCTCGCCTCTATCAAGTAGTATCAGATTTCCAGGTTGCTCGGTGAGATTTTTACAGTTTTTCGTAGATTAGATCGAGTCTGTTCTTCATACCTACAGTCCATGAAAAAGCCACAAAAAAAAATTAGGGTTAGTTCATCATATCCGAACCAATCTGAGCCTTTGCATAATCTTTTTAGGGTTTTTGCTTTGTTGAATTTGCGGTTGCACTCGTCGTGTCAAGTTGCTGGTCTTAGAGTCTAGTCTTTTAGAGTTTCGAGTTCTGGTCATAAGTTGTCACGCTGCCGCCGCACCATCATCATCGCCCATCTACCACCATTGCTTATCCGCCACCGTTCTGAATCCGTATCCTTATACCACCACCAATCCGTATCCATATACCACCACCAATCTGTATCCATATACCACCACCAATCTGTAACCATATATCCACCACCAATCCGAGTTCTTCTCATATTAGGTTTGTTCTTGAGATCAATCTCAATTCCGATTCGTGTTTCCTTGCCTGCGTAGGTCTCCAAAAAAAGAGTCTGGAGACCCCCGGGCAGTTTTTAGGCCAAAATTTTCACGGGCAAAAATATTTTTTCCCTATCCTATTTTTAGGTTTTTCTGAGTCTTTTGAGCCACGTGCCATCATAGTGATTTTTTGTCGCACTTTTTCGTCGTCGCTGCCCTGATTTCCGAAAAAAAAAGTGAAAAAAAAATTTTCGTGCCCATCCTATCAGTTTGACGAGGGAAGAGTTTTGAGACACTCGCCATTATAGTAATTTTCGCAAAAAAAAAGAGGAGCGCAAAAAAAAAGAGGAGCGCAAAAAAAAAGCGAAAAAAAAAGTTCCAGAGTGTGCTTTTCCCTTATTTACGTGCAGCGCCGTGATTTTGTTAGTGTTCTAGGCTCGCGTCTCTAGCACGGTCTAGCCTAGGACCAGCACAGTACCGTCGTTGAGCGTTTATTCAACTTTGCATCTCTGAATTGATTATTGCTGACCCTTTTTGCTACCATACTATAAGCCTTCCCAGCTCCACATACCTCTACGTCGTGCGTTTGACTCTCCCTGGCAATCGCTCTATCCAAGCTTTTGAGAGTTTTGACTACAACGGTTGCCGATCACCGCCTGCTGCTGGGTAAGAACTGGTAAGAATTTGAGATTTGCTTGACGGATTTGTGACACCCGCCACCACCACCTCTTGTTAGTATTCTGTAGGATCATATTCTTGTGTGTTTTCTATTGTTGCTAACCATGGCAGGATCACAAGCCGACGAGACTGACTGGGAGAACATGACGAATCAGGAGTTGCATGATAAATTTCAGCAAATGATGAATGGACAGGTGCAGGATGTGCTAAACAGATTTGAAGAGGCCATGGAGAAGATAGATGACATGGAGAAGACGTTCGAAACAAAGCTCGATAACAGGTTTAATGAATTGCTCGCGCGTCTTCCACCACCACCACCGGCTACACCTAACGCACCTCTACAACAACGACGACGACGACTACCTACACATCGTGAAATAGCCCTCCGCCGAGCGAGCCGTCTCCCTCTTGCACCTGGCCAAACTGTTGGTGCTGCTGTTGCTACTTCTGTGGCTCCTGCTGCTGATGCGGAGGAGGATGATTTTGCTGGCGATTACGAGGATGAGGTTGATCAAAATCAGAACTACGTGCCACCACCAGCACAGCAACCATCAGGTCGTCCACATGCAAATAATGGCAATGGTAGGGCTCACCCTCAGGTACGAGATCATGACCATCTCCCTAAACTAAAATTGAATATTCCACCATTTGAGGGTAGATATGTTCCTGATATATATCTTACTTGGGAGTTAGAAACTGAACAACGATTTACATGTTTACAATATCCCGAGGAGAGACGTGTTCCTGCTGCTGTCTGTGCATTCACTAGTTTTGCATGTGTTTGGTGGTCTGAGCATTGTAGATTATATCCCATTCCTGCTACTTGGGCTGCTTTGAAAACTGCTATGCGTACTCGTTGGGTTCCACCATATTATCAACGTGAATTACTTCAAAAATTGCAGCGCTTAAGACAGGGAAAAAATTCTGTAGAAGAATATTATCAGGAATTACAAACTGGCATGATTAGATGTGGTATTGTTGAGGAGAATGAAGCTATGCTTGCACGTTTTATGGGTGGATTAAATAGAGAGATTCAGACGATTCTAGAGTATAAGGAGTATACTAATATCACTCGATTATTCCATCTTGCTTGTAAAGCTGAACGTGAAGTGCAGGATCGATAGGCATTGGCACGGACTAACTTTTCTGCAGGTCGACCTTCTTCATGGACACCACGTGCATCATCTACTTCCACACGTTCTGCTTCACCGGCGCCTCCGTCGGCTGCCACCTCCAACCATGATACAATAAAGCAGGCACAATCACCTCTATCTGCCAAGAGCACACCTTCTGGGCCTGCAAAGAGCTCTTCTTCATCCATGGCATCAACAGGGCAAACACATGATATTATTTGTCGACGTTGCAAGGGTGGAGGTCATTATGCGCGAGAATGCCCATCTAAGCGTGTGATGATTGTTACTGAGGATGGTGGGTATGAGTCCGCTAGTGACTATGATGAGGAGACTTTGGCTCTTATTACACGTGACGAACACGGTGGAGACGATTCTGATCATGAGACGCAATACATGGCTCCTGAAGATGCTGACAGGTATGAATGTTTAGTTGCTCAACGTGTTTTGAGTGTGCAGGTTACACAAGCTGAGAAAAATCAGAGGCATAATTTGTTCCATACAAAGGGAGTTGTGAAGGAACGTTCTGTTCGCGTGATCATCGATGGAGGGAGTTGCAACAACTTGGCTAGCATCGAGATGGTGGAGAAGCTATCTCTCACCACAAGACCACATCCACATCCTTACTACATCCAATGGTTCAACAACAGCGGCAAGGTTAAGGTAACACGTACTGTTCGTGTGCATTTTAGTATCTCTACATATGCTGATTATGTTGATTGTGATGTCGTACCTATGCAAGCATGTTCCTTATTACTTGGTAGACCATGGCAATTTGATAAAAATTCTATTCACCATGGTCGAAACAATCAGTATACTCTTGTTCATAAGGATAAAAATATTACTTTGCTTCCTATGACTCCTGATTCCATTTTGAAAGATGATATTAATAGAGCTAATAAAGCAAAACAGGAGAAAACTAAGAGTGAAAATCAGATTGTGGCAAAAGAATTTGAGCAACAAATGCAGCCTAATAATAATAAACAATCTAGTGTTGCTTCTGAAATTAAATTGAAAAGTGCATGTTTACTTGCCACCAAATCTGATATTGATGATCTAGATTTTAGCAAATCTGTTTGCTATGCTTTTGTGTGCAAAGAGGCATTATTTTCATTCGAGGACGTGCCTTCCTCTTTGCCTCCTACTGTCACTAACAGTTTGTAGGAGTTCGCCGACGTCTTTCCACAAGACGTGCCACCGGGATTACCACCTATTCGCGGGATTGAGCATCAAATTGACTTAATTCCCGGTGCATCATTACCCAACCGTGCACCATACCGTACCAATCCAAAGGAGACGAAGGAGATTATGCGTCAAGTACAAGAACTGCTCGACAAAGGTTATATACGCGAATCCCTTAGTCCTTGTGCTGTTCCTATCATTTTAGTGCCGAAAAAGGATGGTACGTCGCGTATGTGCGTTGATTGTAGAGGCATTAATAATATTACTATTCGTTATCGTCATCCTATTCCTAGGCTAGATGATATGCTTGATGAATTGAGTGGCTCTACAATATTCTCCAAAGTTGATTTGCGTAGTGGTTACCATCAAATTCGTATGAAATTGGGAGATGAATGGAAAACAGCATTTAAAACTAAGTTTGGATTATATGAGTGGTTAGTCATGCCTTTTGGGTTAACTAATGCACCTAGTACTTTCATGAGGTTAATGAACGAAGTTTTACGTGCTTTCATTGGACGATTTGTGGTAGTTTACTTTGATGACATATTGATTTATAGCAAATCTTTGGAGGAACATTTGGAACATTTACGTGCTGTTTTTATTGCTCTACGTGATGCACGTTTGTTTGGTAACCTTGGAAAGTGCACCTTTTGCACCGACCGAGTACCTTTTCTTGGCTATGTTGTTACTCCACAGGGAATTGAAGTTGATAAAGCCAAGATTGAAGCTATTGAGAGTTGGCCGCAGCCCAAAACGGTCACACAAGTGAGGAGTTTCCTTGGCCTCGCTGGTTTCTATAGGCGTTTTGTGAGAGATTTCAGCACCATTGCTGCACCTCTCAACGAGCTTACAAAGAAGGATGTACCTTTTGTTTGGGGTACCGCACAGGAAGAAGCCTTCACGGTACTGAAAGATAAGTTGACACATGCTCCTTTACTCCAACTTCCTAATTTCAATAAGACTTTTGAGCTTGAATGTGATGCTAGTGGAATTGGATTAGGAGGTGTGTTATTACAAGATGGAAAACCTGTTGCATACTTTTCTGAAAAATTGAGTGGGCCTAGTCTGAACTATTCTACTTATGATAAAGAATTATATGCTCTTGTTCGGACCTTAGAAACATGGCAACATTATTTATGGCCCAAGGAATTTGTTATACATTCTGATCATGAATCTTTGAAACACATTAAAAGTCAAGCAAAACTGAACCGTCGACATGCTAAATGGGTTGAATTCATTGAGACTTTCCCTTATGTGATTAAACACAAGAAGGGTAAAGAAAATGTTATTGCTGATGCCTTGTCTCGTCGTTATACTATGCTTTCACAACTTGACTTTAAAATATTTGGTTTGGAGACCATCAAGGATCAATATGTTAATGATGCTGAATTTAAAGATGTATTGCAGAATTGTAAGGAAGGGAGAACTTGGAACAAGTTCGTTCTTAACGATGGATTTGTGTTTCGTGCTAACAAGCTATGCATTCCAGCTAGCTCCGTTCGTCTTTTGTTGTTGCAGGAGGCGCATGGAGGAGGATTAATGGGACACTTTGGCGTCAAGAAGACGGAGGATATACTTGCTACACATTTCTTTTGGCCAAAGATGAGACGGGATGTTGAGCGTTTTGTTGCTCGCTGCACTACATGTCAAAGAGCTAAGTCACGACTCAATCCTCATGGTTTATATATGCCTTTGCCTGTACCTAGTGTTCCTTGGGAGGATATATCTATGGACTTTGTTTTAGGTTTACCTAGAACAAAGAAGGGGAGGGATAGCATATTTGTTGTCGTGGATAGGTTCTCGAAAATGGCACACTTTATACCATGTCATAAAAGCGATGATGCTATTACTGTTGCTGATTTGTTCTTTCGTGAAATTATTCGCTTACATGGTGTGCCAAATACTATTGTTTCAGATCGTGATACTAAATTTCTTAGCCACTTTTGGAGATGTTTATGGGCTAAGTTGGGGACTAAGCTTCTTTTTAGTACTACTTGTCACCCCCAAACTGATGGACAAACTGAGATAGTCAATAGAACATTGTCTACTATGCTTAGGGCTGTTTTGAAGCATAACAAGAAAATGTGGGAAGAATGCTTGCCTCATATTGAATTTGCTTATAATCGTTCATTGCATTCTACTACTAAGATGTGCCCTTTTGAAATTGTGTATGGTTTCCTACCTCGTGCACCTATTGATTTGTTGCCTCTTCCATCTTCGGAGAAGGTTAATCTTGATGCTAAAGAACGTTCTGAATTGATTTTAAAAATGCATGAGTTAACTAAGGAAAACATTGAGCGTATGAATGCTAAATATAAACTTGCTGGAGATAAGGGTAGAAAACATGTTATGTTTGCACCTAGAGATCTTGTTTGGTTACATTTGCGTAAAGATAGATTTCCTAATCTGCGCAAATCAAAGCTAATGCCACGTGCTGATGGTCCTTTTAAGGTTTTAGAGAAAATAAATGATAATGCATATAAACTTGAGCTACCTGCAGATTTTGGGGTTAGTCCCACTTTTAACATTGCAGATTTGAAGCCTTATTTGGGTGAGGAAGATGAGCTTCCGTCGAGGCCGACTTCATTTCAAGAAGGGGAGGATGATGAGGACATCAATACCATTGTTACACCCACAGCCCCTACTGTTACATATACTGGACCAATTACTAGAGCTCGCGCACGCCAATTAAATTACCAGGTACTTTCGTTTCTTGGTAATGATTCTAATGTTCATGAGATTATGATGCTGCCTAAATTGGATACATTTGTTTTGCTTTCAAATGAAGGGCCTAGCTTGGAGAAGGATGAACATTGGAGCAAGAACACGCATGGAGTTGATGGCATGCGCAAGGGGATCAAGAACGGAGTTACAAGTGATGATTTCAGGACTTTGAAGCCGCCATAAGGAGTGCATGAAGCCATGGACGAAATATACAAGATGCCACTTCATAATATTCGTCCATAGGCTATTCTAGGTGCTGCGTCACCTTATTAATGGGCCAGGCCCATGTAATTTCGAAATACTTAAGTATAGGCTATTTTTTAGAGTCCGTATGTGTGGGGAAACAAGAGTTAGGGTTGGTTTCGGACCCCACCCTCAAGGGCCACGAAATTCCCCTCTCTTCCTCCATATATACAGCCCTTAGGGCGTCGTTTAGAATTTGGGTTTTGTTTAGATTAAAAGTTCGCCATAGCTGCAACTTCTCGTACTTCGTTTGTGTCCAACGACCAGACCAAGACGTCACAGAACCCCACCTTGATCAATAAAGCTTTCATCTTATATTCGCAATATCCCGATTGCAATCTCAGTTTCTTGCTTGTTCTTCGTTTGCTCGCAGGAAACAGGCCCTCGTGGTCAGGTTGATCGTGCTCCGGCGTGGTCAATAACCCCTCGGAAGTTGGTTTAGCGATTGCTAAGGCGCGACGTCTCGCACGTTCGTAGTCGGATCGTCAAGGTCGACTCCCACAGAAAACGATAGCCACCATCTCATCGAAACATCGGGACACCCTCGCCTCTATCAAGGTCTAGCAATTCTAGCAGCTTCATCACAGAAGTAAATAACATACCCATCAATATTATCGGCCAAGAGATCTTTAACCATAGCAATACTAGGTTCAACTTTAATTTGCTCAGGAGGTGTATGTGTTCTAGTATTACTCTTACGAACCACAGTTGAAGATTTAGCATGATCCTTTATTCTAACAGGGAAATGTGGTTTCTCAATATAAGCAGTAGGAACAACAGGATCAACATTATAAGTGATAGTCTTCTCTTCAACTTTAATAGGTGCAACTACTTTTACTTCAATGGGAGGACTATATTTAAACCACTTCTTCTTAGGGATATCAACATGAGTAGCAAAGGATTCACAGAAAGAAGCTACTATCTCAGAGTCAAGTCCATATTTAGTGCTAAATTCATGAAAAGCATCGATATCCATAAAAGATTTAACACAATCAAACTTGGGTGTTATACCTGACTCCTTACCTTCGTCGAGATCCCAATCTTCAGAGTTGCATTTAATTCTTTCCAACAAATCCCATTTGAATTCAGTAGTCTTCATCATAAAAGAACCAACACAAGAAGTATCGAGCATGGAGCAATTATTAAGAGAAAGCCGAGCATATATTTTTTGAATAATAATTACTCTTGAGAGCTCATGATTAGGGCATGAATAGAACATTGACTTAAGCCTCCCCCAAGCTTGAGCGATGCTTTCTCCTTCGCGAGGCCAAAAAATATATATATAATTACAATCATGATGAACCGGATGCATATGATAAAACTTCTGATGAAATTCCAATTTCAATCGGTTGTAGTTCCATGTTCCCATATCATCACATAGCCTAAACCATGTCAATGCCTTTCCCTTCAAAGATAAAGGGAAGACCTTCTTCTTGATAACATCCTCGGGCATACCTGTAAGCTTAAATAATCCACAAACTTCATCCACATAGATTAAGTGCAAGTCGGAATGCAATGTTCCATCACCTGTGAAAGGATTAGCTTGCAATTTCTCTATCATACCCGAAGGAATTTCAAAGTAAACATTTTCAGTAGGTTCAGTAGGTTGAGGAGCAACTCTCTGCTCTACTAGTCGGGGTGAAGATACCCCGAACAAGCCCCTCAAAGGATTATGTTCCATAGTAACAAGTGACAGTAAATTTAAGCACACTATATAAATGTTTCCTTACCAAATTCCACCTACCAAAGGCGCTTCACTCCCCAGCAACGGCGCCAGAAAAGAGTCTTGATGACCCATAAGTATAGGGGATCTATCATAGTACTTTTGATAAGTAAGAGTGTCGAACCCAACGAGGAGCAGAAGGAAATGATAGGCAATTTTTAGTAAGGTATTCTCTGCAAGCACTGAAATTATCGGTAACAAATACTTTTGTGATAAGGTAATTTGTAATGGGTAGCAACTAATAAAAGTAAATAAGGTGCAGCAAGATGTCCAATCCTTTTTGTAGCAAAAGACAAGCCTAGACAAACTCTTATATAAAGGAAAGCGCTCCCGAGGACACATGGGAATTATCATCAAGCTAGTTTTCATCACATTCATATGATTCGCGTTCGGTACTTTGATAATTTGGTATGTGGGTGGACCGGTGCTTGGGTACTCCCCTTCCTTGGACAAGCCTCCCGCTTATGATTAACCCCTATTGCAAGCATCCGCAACTACAAAAGAACTATTAAGGTAAACCTAACCATAGCATGAAACATATGGATCCAAATCAGCCCCTTACGAAGCAACTCATAAACTAGGGTTTAAGCTTCTATCACTCTACCAACCCATCATCTACTTATTACTTCCCAATGCCTTCCTCTAGGCCCAAACAATGGTGAAGTGTCATGTATTCGATGTTCACATGACACCACTGGAGGAAAGATAACATACATCTCATCAAAATATCGAACGAATACCAAATTCACATGACTACTTATAGCAAGACTTCTCCCATGTCCTTAGGAACAAACATAACTACTCACAAATCATATTCATGTTCATAATCAGAGGGGTATTAATATGCATAAAGGATCTGAACATATGATCTTCCACCAAGTAAACCAACTAGCATCAACTACAAGGAGTAATCAACACTACTAGCAACCCACAGGTACCAATCTGAGGTTTTGAGACAAAGATTGGATACAAGAGATGAACTAGGGTTTGAGATGAGATGGTGCTGGTGAAGATGTTGATGGAGATTGACCCCCTCCCGATGAGAGGATCGATGGTGATGACGGTGGTGATGATTTCACCCTCCCGGAGGGATGTTTCCCTGGCAGAACAGCTCCGCCAGAGCCCTAGATTGGTTCTGCCTCGTGGAGGTGGAGTTTCGTCCCGTGAGCTTGCCTATGATTTTTTCTCGGAAGAAAGACTTCATATAGAAGAAGATGGGCACCGGAGGCGTGCTAGGGGGAGCACGAGACACGTGGGCGCGCCCAGGGGGGTAGGGCGTGCGCCCCACCCTCGTGGCAAGGGTGTGGGGCCCCTCTGGTAAATTCTTTCGCCAGTATTTTTTATATATTCCAAAACATGCTCCCGTGAAGTTTCAGGACTTTTGGAGTTGTGCAGAATAGGTCTCTAATATTTGCTCCTTTTCCAGCCCAGAATTCCAGCTACGGCATTCTCCCTCTTCATGTAAACCCTGTAAAATAAGAGAGAATAGGCATAAGTATTGTGACATAATGTGTAATAACATCCCATAATGCAATAATTATCGATATAAAAGCATGATGCAAAATGGACGTATCAAATACTTTGCTACACTTTATTTTATTTGCGATCTATTTATCCAATCTATTACAACTTTTTCCCGTCATGCACCAATTTATGGCACCGTACCCCAAAGGGATTGACAACCCCTTTAACACGTCGGGTTGCGAGGATTTGTTATCTGTGTGTAGGGGCTGTTTACATTGTGTTGCTTGGTTCTCCTACCGGTTCGATAACCTTGGTTTCATATCTGAGGGAACTACCTACCGCCGCTGTGCTGCATCATCCCTTCCTCTTTGGGGAAATACCGACGTAGCTTCAAGTGACATCACTTCACTATCAGCGCCACCCTTGATGACAAATAGGAAAGCATGCTCGTTGCCTTCCTACGGGCGAATATCGATGTGCTTACCTGGCAACCATCTGATATCCCCAGTGTTCCCAGGGAGGTAATCGAGCACCACTTTGATGTCTGCCCACATGCCCGACCTATCAAGCAAAAGGTTCTAAAGCAGGCCTTGGAAAGGCAGTAGTTCATTGCAGAGGAGATTAAGAAGCTTGAGGCAGCTGGTCTGGTCAGAGGAGTACTGCATCCAACGTGGTTAGTGAACCCAGTAGTCATGCACAAGGCTAACAGGAAATGGAGGCTCTGCATAGATTTCATAGATCTCAACAAGGCTTGCCTGAAAGACTCATTTCCCTTGCCCCGCATCGACCAGATTGTGGACTCCACTTCAGGTTGTGATTTTCTCTCCTTTCTGGATGCATACACCGGGTATCATCAGATCTTCATGTCCAAGGAAGACGAAGATAAGACCTCATTCATCACCCCATGTGGTACACACTGCTTTGTGCACATGCCTTTCAGGTTAAAGAGTGTCGGTCCACTTTTGCAAGAGCAGTCCAGATTGGTTTTGAACCATAGTTGCACAGAAACATTGAGGCTTATATGGATGACATTGTGGTCAAGACCAAGGATAGATCAACCCTCATCCAAGATTTGGAAGAGACATTTGCTAATCTATGCAAGATCAACTTGAAGCTTAATCCGGCGAAGTGTGTGTTTGGCGTTCCCTCCGGCAAGCTACTTGGGTTCTTTGTACCCCATCGTGGGATCAAAGCCAACCCCGACAAGATCAAAGCTATCGAGCATATACAGGCACCCAGGACAGTCAAGGATGTGAGGCGTTTGACAGGGTGCGTTGCCGCACTTAGCAGATTCATCTCCAAGACTGTCGAGTGCGCCCTACCGTTCTTCAAGATTTTGAAGAAGGCATGGCCCATGAAGTGGACCCCGGAAGCGGATGCAGCATTGAAGATTTGAAGGTCTACTTGTCCTCTGTGCCCACTTTGGTTGCCCCTAAACCACAAGAGTTGTTGCTGCTGCACTTAGCGGCAACTAATCAAGTGGTCAGCGCAACCCTCGTGGCACAACGGGAAGTAGAGGAGTCAGAGAGTGAGCAAAGCCCGGCAGGGCCGGATAAGGATCAGAACAAAGAGGAGCACGGCAGTAGGGGCATCCCCAAGGACGCGGCAAGGAAGAAAGTGGTGCAGTGCCCAGTGTACTTCATTAGTTCCCTGTTATAGGGGGCTAGATCGAGGTACTCTAGTGTGCAAAAGTTGATTTTTGGCCTCATCATGGCCTCAAGGAAACTGCACCACTACTTCCAAGCCCTTGAGATCACGGTTGTCACTCGATTCTCGTTGCAAAGGATACTCCAAAACCCTGAGGCTACCGGCAGAATAGTGGAGTGGGCTTTGGAGTTATCCAGCCTTGGCTTGAGATTTGAGAGCACATCAACAATTTAGAGCAGGGCATTGGTAGAGTTTATTACAGAATGGACGCCAACCCCTGACGAGGAAGTGTTGGAAACAGTTACCCCCGGCAAGGGAGCACCCCAAGAATGGATTATGTATTTTGACGGTGCATTCTCCCTACAAGGTGCAGGGGCTAGCGTGCTTCTCGTCGCTCCCACTAGGGAGCACTTGAAGTACGTCGTCCAGATGCATTTTCCCCGGGAGGAAGCAACCAACAATACAACATAGTATGAAGGGCTCCTTGCCGGGCTCAGGATTGCCATAGAATTGGGAATCGAGAAGCTGATCATTCAACGAGACTCACAGCTTGTGGTGAGACAAGTCAACAAGGATTACCAAAGTCCATTGATGGAGGCATACATTGAGGAAGTGAGAAGATTGGAGGAGCACTTTGACGGATTGCAAACAGAGCATGCATCCCATGCGGAAAACAACATACCTGATCATCTGCCAAAGTGTTCTGCGCAAAAACTTCCTATGGAACCGGGAACTTTTGTTCTCCATCTTACTCAGCCCTTCGTATCCCTAGCAACAATGCCTAGAAAGAGGAGGAAGTTGGACTCCGGTAAGCATCTCCTGGGGCTCCTGGTATGGACCCTGCCAGAAACAACTCCCCATTGCTTGCCGGGCTGTGCTCTGTTGCCAGACCAGTGGTCCCCGCGGTCAAGGTACGCGCTCCTGCAGATGAGGAGGTGCCGCTAGTCCTTGTTGCTGAGCCTCAGGCTCCAACTTGGATAGGCACTGATATGTCTCCAATGTATCTATAATTTATGAAGTATTCATGCCAATATATTATCATTCTTGGATGTTTTACAATCATTTCATAGCAACTTTATATCATTTTATTGGGACTAACCTATTGACCCAGTGCCAAGTGCCAGTTGCTGTTTTTTGCTTGTTTTTTACATCGTAGAAAATCAATATCAAATTGAGTCCAAACACCATGAAAGTTTTTGAGGATTTTTTATGGACCAGAACACTTCCAATGGGCCAGAGCTGCACCTGGGTGTGCCCCGAGGGGGCACAACCCACAAGGGCGCGCCCTCGCCCAGGTGGGTTGTGCCCACCTCAGTGGCCTCCCGTACCCCTTCTTTGCACTATAAATTCCCAAATATTCCAAAACCCTTCGGGTTAACCTAGATCAGAAGTTTCGCCACTTCAAGGCTCTGTAGCCACCGAAAACCAATCTAGACCCTTTCTGACACCCTGCCGGAGGGGGGAATGATCATTGGTGGCCATCTTCATCATCCCGATGGCCACCATGATGAGGAGGGAGTAGTCCACCCTCGGAGCTGAGGGTTTGTACCAGTAGCTATGTGTTTAATCTCTCTCTCTCTCTCTTGTGTTCTTGAGATGTCACGATCTTGATGTATCACGGGCTTTGTTAATATAGTCAGATCATATGGTGTTTTCTCCTCTCTATCTTGTTGTGATGAATTGAGTTTTTCCCTTTGATATTTCATTGTTATCGGATTGAATACTTTTACGGATTTGAGAACACTTGATATATGTCTTGCAATTGAATACTCGTGGTGACAATGGGGTATCGTATTGATTCACCTAATATATGTTTTGGCACTCAACTCGCGGATTCCCGAGGTGACATTGGTGTAATCTATGCATAGGAGTTGATGCACGTTCTTGTCTATGTTTCTCTGGTAGAAATCTCAGGGCACTCTTTGAAGTTCTTTGTGTTGGATTATGAATCTGAATTTGCTTTGGTGTTATTTTAGTACGAACTCTTGGTTAGATCGATCGGAAATAATGGCTTCATGTTATTTTAGTACGAACTCTAGGATAGATTGATCAAAAAGAATAGCTTTGAGGTGGTTTCGTTCCCAACAAACAATTCTGTCTTATGTTCTCCACTAGATAGGAACTTTGGAGTGATTCTTCGTTGCACGTTGAGGGACGGTTATATGATCCAATTATATTAGCACTGTTGAGAGATTGCACTAGCGAAAGTACGGACCTTAGGCCTCATTTTCAAGCATTGCAATACCATTTTTGTGCTCGTTTACTATTTGCTACCTTGCTGTTTTTATTTATTCAGATTATAAAAATATATTTCTACCATCAATATTACACTTTTATCACCATCTCTTCGTCGAACTAGTGCACCTATACAATTTTCCATTGTATTGGGTGTGTTGGGGACACAAGAAATTTCTTGTATTTGGTTGCAGGGTTGTTTGAGAGAGACCATCTTCATCCTACACCTCCCATGGATTGATAAACCTTAGGTCATCCACTTGAGGGAAAATTGCTAATGTCCTACAAAACTCTGCACTTGGAGGCCCAACACGAGTCTACAAGAATAAAGTTGCGTAGTAGACATCAAGCTCTTTCTTGACGCCGTTGCCGGGGAGGTGAGTTCTTGAAGGTATATCTTTAGATCTTGCAATTGAATATTTTAGTTTCTTGTTTTATCACTAGTTTGGTTTATAAAAGAAAACTACAAAGAATGGAATTGAGGTTGCATCATATTATTGATCATCTTTATAATATCTTTCTTGAAAATGATGGTTCGGAAAATTGTGCTCAATTGTGAGAAGAAGAAGTCAATAAAATGTTTGGTAAAAAATATTTGAATGATGAGCATGATTGCAATGTTCTTAGCACAAATTATTTGAATATATAAAATGCTAATGATGATTGCATAATTCATGAAAAAATGTTTCTTATAAGCATGACAATTTTTGCAGAGTGAATTGGGAATGTATTTGCACACCAAAAAGGGAAGATAGATTTTGTAAGAAGCATAAATATTTAGAAATGAAAAAGTTGCAAGAGAGGCTAGATGATTGTGCTGAAAGATGTAATTTGTTTCGCCACCATTGTGAACTTTGCAATGAATGTGGTCATTTAAATCTCCAATGCAAATTGTTTCATGATCAAATCGTGTCCAAAAATTGTGATAACTTGATTTCCCTTGAGCATCACAAAGAGCTTAGTATTCTTTTGGGGTAGGAAGAAATGAAACATATAACTAAGGGTTTTCCAAATCCTGAGAGATTTCTTGATTTTGATCTAGAGGAAATTTATATGTTTTGTGCGGTAAATTGCATTGAGAATCCTTATATTGCCAACTATCTAAAGACAAGAAAACAAATATAATATGAAGAGAGTACTAATGAAAGGGAAAATATTTCCCAATATCCACCTAGTGTTTATTATGATGAATCATGTAACGAGGAGGAGCTTCCTATCCAATCAATCTCTTCAACAAGAAGCTTGAAAAAATTAATTAAACCCACACATGATGTGGTGAAGAAGAAGAAAAGGAGAAAGAATAAAGGTAAAAATGTATCTCTCCCAAATAATGTTGCTCCTATCACCATTGTGCCTCATGAAAGTGAATCAAATATTTTGATGGAAGATGATGATATTGAGTATGATTTGGTGATTGAAATTGATGTGCACACGACATGCAATGCCCGATGTGCAGCCGACACAAGCTCTACACCGTCAGATTGCCTAGTATCAAATTTACAAACGACCTGATGGGACACATCGGCTGTGTATCTGATAGAGGCAAAGGTGTCCCGATGTTTCGATGAGATGATGGCTATCGTTTTCTGTGGGAGTCGACCTTGACGATCCGACTACGAACGTGCGAGACGTCGCGCCTTAGCAATCGCTAAACCAACTTCCGAGGGGTTATTGACCACGCCGGAGCACGATCAACCTGACCACGAGGGCCTGTTTCCTGCGAGCAAACGAAGAACAAGCAAGAAGCTAAGATTGCAATCTGGATATTGCGAATATAAGATGAAAACTTTATTGATCAAGGTGGGGTTCTGTGACGTCTTGGTCTGGTCGTTGGACACAAACGAAGTACGCGAAGTTGCAGCTATGGCGAACTTTTAATCTAAACAAAACCCAAGTCTAAACGACGCCCTAAGGGCTGTATATATGGAGGAAGAGAGGGGAATTTCGTGGCCCTTGAGGGTGGGGTCCGAAACCAACCCTAACTCTTGTTTCCCCACACATACGGACTCTAAAAATAGCCTATACTTAAGTATTGCGAAATTACATGGGCCTGGCCCATTAATAAGGTGACGCAGCACCTAGAATAGCCTATGGACGAATATTATGAAGTGGCATCTTGTATATTTCGTCCAAGGCTTCATGCACTCCTTATGGCGGCTTCAAAGTCCTGAAATCATCACTTGTAACTCCGTTCTTGATCCCCTTGCGCATGCCATCAACTATATTCGTGTTCTTGCTCCAATGTTCATCCTTCTCCAAGCTAGGACCTTCATTTGTAAGCAAAACAAATGTATCCAATTTAGGCAGCATCATAATCTCATGAACATTAGAATCATTACCAAGAAACGAAAGTACCTGGTAATTTAATTGGCGTGCGCGAGCTCTAGTAATTGGTCCAGTATATGTAACAGTAGGGGCTGTGGGTGTAACAATGGTATTGATGTCCTCATCATCCTCCCCTTCTTGAAATGAAGTCGTCCTCGACGGAAGCTCATCTTCCTCACCCAAATAAGGCTTCAAATCTGCAATGTTAAAAGTGGGACTAACCCCAAAATCTGCAGGTAGCTCAAGTTTATATGCATTATCATTTATTTTCTCTAAAACCTTAAAAGGACCATCAGCACGTGGCATTAGCTTTGATTTGCGCAGATTAGGAAATCTATCTTTACGCAAATGTAACCAAACAAGATCTCCAGGTGCAAACACAACATGTTTTCTACCCTTATCTCCAGCAAGTTTATATTTAGCATTCATACGCTCAATGTTTTCCTTAGTTAACTCATGCATTTTTAAAATCAATTCAGAACGTTCTTTAGCATCAAAATTAACCTTCTCCGAAGATGGAAGAGGCAACAAATCAATAGGTGCACGAGGTAGGAAACCATACACAATTTCAAAAGGGCACATCTTAGTAGTAGAATGCAATGAACGATTATAAGCAAATTCAATATGAGGCAAGCATTCTTCCCACATTTTCTTGTTATTCTTCAAAACAGCCCTAAGCATAGTAGACAATGTTCTATTGACTACTTCAGTTTGTCCATCAGTTTGGGGGTGACAAGTAGTACTAAAAAGCAGCTTAGTCCCCAACTTAGCCCATAAACATCTCCAAAAGTGGCTAAGAAATTTAGTATCACGATCTGAAACAATAGTATTTGGCACACCATGTAAGCGAATAATTTCACGAAAGAACAAATCAGCAACATTAACAGCATCATCACTTTTATGACATGGTATAAAGTGTGCCATTTTCGAGAACCTATCCACGACAACAAATATGCTATCCCTCCCCTTCTTTGTTCGAGGTAAACCTAAAACAAAGTCCATAGATATATCCTCCCAAGGAACACTAGGTACAGGCAAAGGCATATATAAACCATGAGGATTGAGTCGTGACTTAGCTCTTTGACAGGTAGTGCAGCGAGCAACAAAACGCTCAACATCCCGTCTCATCTTTGGCCAAAAGAAATGTGTAGCAAGTATATCCTCCGTCTTCTTGACGCCAAAGTGTCCCATTAATCCTCCTCCATGCGCCTCCTGCAATAACAAAAGACGAACGGAGCTAGCTGGAATGCATAGCTTGTTAGCACGAAACACAAATCCATCGTTAAGAACGAACTTGTTCCAAGTTCTCCCTTCCTTACAATTCTGCAATACATCTTTAAATTCAGCATCATTAACATATTGATCCTTGATGGTCTCCAAACCAAATATTTTAAAGTCAAGTTGTGAAAGCATAGTATAACGACGAGACAAGGCATCAGCAATAACATTTTCTTTACCCTTCTTGTGTTTAATGACATAAGGGAAAGTCTCAATGAATTCAACCCATTTAGCATGTCTACGGTTCAGTTTTGCTTGACTTTTAATGTGTTTCAAAGATTCATGATCAGAATGTATAACAAATTCCTTGGGCCATAAATAATGTTGCCATGTTTCTAAGGTCCGAACAAGAGCATATAATTCTTTATCATAAGTAGAATAGTTCAGACTAGGCCCACTCAATTTTTCAGAAAAATATGCAACAGGTTTTCCATCTTGTAATAACACACCTCCTAATCCAATTCCACTAGCATCACATTCAAGCTCAAAAGTCTTATTGAAATTAGGAAGTTGGAGTAAAGGAGCATGTGTTAACTTATCTTTCAATACCGTGAAGGCTTCTTCCTGTGCGGTACCCCAAACAAAAGGTACATCCTTCTTTGTAAGCTCGTTGAGAGGTGCAGCAATGGTGCTGAAATCTCTCACAAAACGCCTATAGAAACCAGCGAGGCCAAGGAAACTCCTCACTTGTGTGACCGTTTTGGGCTGCGGCCAACTCTCAATAGCTTCAATCTTGGCTTTATCAACTTCAATTCCCTGTGGAGTAACAACATAGCCAAGAAAAGATACTCGGTCGGTGCAAAAGGTGCACTTTCCAAGGTTACCAAACAAACGTGCATCACGTAGAGCAATAAAAACAGCACGTAAATGTTCCAAATGGTCCTCCAAAGATTTGCTATAAATCAATATGTCATCAAAGTAAACTACCACAAATCGTCCAATGAAGGCACGTAAAACTTCGTTCATTAACCTCATGAAAGTACTAGGTGCATTAGTTAACCCAAAAGGCATGACTAACCACTCATATAATCCAAACTTAGTTTTAAATGCTGTTTTCCATTCATCTCCCAATTTCATACGAATTTGATGGTAACCACTACGCAAATCAACTTTGGAGAATATTGTAGAGCCACTCAATTCATCAAGCATATCATCTAGCCTAGGAATAGGATGACGATAACGAATAGTAATATTATTAATGCCTCTACAATCAACGCACATACGCGACGTACCATCCTTTTTCGGCACTAAAATGATAGGAACAGCACAAGGACTAAGGGATTCGCGTATATAACCTTTGTCGAGCAGTTCTTGTACTTGACGCATAATCTCCTTCGTCTCCTCTGGATTGGTACGGTATGGTGCACGGTTGGGTAATGATGCACCGGGAATTAAGTCAATTTGATGCTCAATCCCGCGAATAGGTGGTAATCCCGGTGGCACGTCTTGTGGAAAGACGTCGGCGAACTCCTGCAAAATGTTAGTGACAGCAGGAGGCAAAGAGGAAGGCGCGTCCTCGAATGAAAATAATGCCTCTTTGCACACAAAAGCATAGCAAACAGATTTGCTAAAATCTAGATCATCAATATCAGATTTGGTGGCAAGTAAACATGCACCTTTCAATTTAATTTCAGAAGCAACACTAGATTGTTTATTATTATTAGGCTGCATTTGTTGCTCAAATTCTTTTGCCACAATCTGATTTTCACTCTTAGTTTTCTCCTGTTTTGCTTTATTAGCTCTATTAATATCATCTTTCAAAATGGAATCAGGAGTCATAGGAAGCAAAGTAATATTTTTATCCTTATGAACAAGAGTATACTGATTGTTTCTACCATGGTGAATAGAATTTTTATCAAATTGCCATGGTCTACCAAGTAATAAGGAACATGCTTGCATAGGTACCACATCACAATCAACATAATCAGCATATGTAGAGATACTAAAATGCACACGAACAGTACGTGTTACCTTAACCTTGCCGCTGTTGTTGAACCATTGGATGTAGTAAGGATGTGGATGTGGTCTGGTGGTGAGAGATAGCTTCTCCACCATCTCGATGCTAGCCAAGTTGTTGCAACTCCCTCCATCTATGATCACGCGAACAGAACGTTCCTTCACAACTCCCTTTGTATGGAACAAATTATGCCTCTGATTTTGCTCAGCTTGTGTAACCTGCACACTCAAAACACGTTGAGCAACTAAACATTCATACCTGTCAGCATCTTCAGGAGCCATGTATTGCGTCTCATGATCAGAATCGTCTCCACCGTGTTCGTCACGTGTAATAAGAGCCAAAGTCTCCGCATCATAGTCACTAGCGGACTCATACCCACCATCCTCAGTAACAATCATCACACGCTTAGATGGGCATTCTCTCGCATAATGACCTCCACCCTTGCAACGTCGACAAATAATATCATGTGTCTGCCCTGTTGATGCCATGGATGAAGAAGAGCTCTTTGCCGGCCCAGAAGGTGCGCTCTTGGCAGATAGTGGTGATTGTGCCTGCTTTATTGTATCACGGTTGGAGGTGGCAGCCGACGGAGGCGCCGGTGAAGCAGAACGTGTGGAAGTAGATGATGCACGTGGTGTCCATGAAGAAGGTCGACCTGCAGAAAAGTTAGTCCGCGCCAATGCCTGTCGATCCTGCACTTCACGTTCAGCTTTACAAGCAAGATGGAATAAACGAGTGATATTAGTATACTCCTTATACTCTAGAATCGTCTGAATCTCTCTATTTAATCCACCCATAAAACGTGCAAGCATAGCTTCATTCTCCTCAACAATACCACATCTAATCATGCCAGTTTGTAATTCCTGATAATATTCTTCTACAGAATTTTTTCCCTGTCTTAAGCGCTGCAATTTTTGAAGTAATTCACGTTGATAATATGGTGGAACCCAACGAGTACGCATAGCAGTTTTCAAAGCAGCCCAAGTAGCAGGAATGGGATATAATCTACAATGCTCAGACCACCAAACACATGCAAAACTATTGAATGCACAAACAGCAGCAGGAACACGTCTCTCCTCGGGATATTGTAAACATGTAAATCGTTGTTCAGTTTCTAACTCCCAAGTAAGATATATATCAGGAACATATCTACCCTCAAATGGTGGAATATTCAATTTTAGTTTAGGGAGATGGTCATGATCTCGTACCTGAGGGTGAGCCCTACCATTGCCATTATTTGCATGTGGACGACCTGATGGTTGCTGTGCTGGTGGTGGCACGTAGTTCTGATTTTGATCAACCTCATCCTCGTAATCGCCAGCAAAATCATCCTCCTCCGCATCAGCAGCAGGAGCCACAGAAGTAGCAACAGCAGCACCAACAGTTTGGCCAGGTGCAAGAGGGAGACGGCTCGCTCGGCGGAGGGCTGTTTCACGATGTGTAGGTAGTCGTCGTTGTTGTTGTTGTAGAGGTGCGTTAGGTGCAGCCGGTGGTGGTGGTAGAAGACGCGCGAGCAATTCATTAAACCTGTCATCGAGCTTTGTTTCGAACGTCTTCTCCATGTCATCTATCTTCTCCATGGCCTCTTCAAATCTGTTTAGCACATCCTGCACCTGTCCATTCATCATTTGCTGAAATTTATCATGCAACTCCTGATTCGTCATGTTCTCCCAGTCAGTCTCGTCGGCTTGTGATCCTGCCATGGTTAGCAACAATAGAAAACACACAAGAATATGATCCTACAGAATACTAACAAGAGGTGGTGGTGGCGGGTGTCACAAATCCGTCAAGCAAATCTCAAATTCTTACCAGTTCTTACCCAGCAGCAGGCGGTGATCGGCAACCGAGTAAGTACCGGAGGGGGCCACCCACCATCCACGAGGGTTGGGGGCACGCCCTACCCCCCTGGGCGCGCCCCTGCCTCGCGGGCCCTCTGGTAGCCCTCTAATGCCCATCTTCTGCTATATGAGGTCTTTCGTCCGGGAAAAAAATTATTAGCAAGCTCACAGGATGAAACTCCGCCGCCACGAGGCGGAACCTTGGCGGAGCCAATCTAGGGCTTAGGCGGAGCCAATCTAGGGCTTAGGCGGAGCTGTTCTGCCGGGGAAACTTCCCTCCGGGAGGGGGAAATCATCACCATCGTCATCACCATCGATCCTCTCACCGGGGGGGGGGGGTCAATCTCCATCAACATCTTCACCAACACCATCTCATCTCAAACCCTAGTTCATCTCTTGTATCCAATCTTTGTCTCAAAACCTTAGATTGGTACATGTGGGTTACTGGTAGTGTTGATTACTCCTTGTAGTTGATGCTAGTTGGTTTATTCAGTGGAAGATCATATGTTCAGATCATGTATGCATATTAATACCCCTCTGATTATGAACATGAATATGATTTGTGAGTGGTTACGTTTGTTCCTGAGGACATGGGAGAAGTCTTGCTATAAGTAGTCACGTGAATTTGGTATTCGTTCGATATTTTGATGAGATGTATGTTGTCTCTCCTCTAGTGGTTTCATGTGAACGTCTACTACATGACACTTCACCATTGTTTGGGCCTAGGGGAAGGCATTGGGAAGTAATAAGTAGATGATGGGTTGCTAGAGTGACAGAAACTTAAACCCTAGTTTATGAGTTGCTTCGTAAGGGGCTGATTTGGATCCATATATTTCATGCTATGGTTAGGTTTACCTTAATACTTCTTTTGTAGTTGTGGTTGCTTGCAAGAGGGTTTAATCATAAGTGGGATGCTTGTCCAAGGAAGGGTCGTACCCAAGCACCGGTCCACCCACATATCAAATTATCAAAGTACCGAATGCGAATCATATGAACGTGATGAAAACTAGCTTGACGATAATTCCCATGTGTCCTTGGCAGCACTTTTGATAGAGGCAAAGGTGTCCCGTCTTTCGATGAGATGGTGGCTATCATTTTAGAGGAAGTCGACTTTGACGATCCGACTACGAACGTGCGAGGACGTCGCGCCTTAGCAATCACTAAACCAACTCCGAGGGGTTATTGACCACGCCGGAGCACGATCAACCTAACCACGAGGGCCTGTTTCCTGCGAGCAAACGAAGAACAAGCAAGAAATTGAGATTGCAATCTGGATATTGCGAATATAAGATGAAAGCTTTATTGATCAAGGTGGGGTTCTGTGACGTCTTGGTCTGGTCGTTGGACACAAACGAAGTACGCGAAGTTGCAGCTATGGCGAACTTTTAATCTAAACAAAACCCAAAGTCTAAACGATTCCCTAAGGCTGTATATATGGAGGAGAGAGGGGGAATTTCGTGGCCCCTGGTGGAGGGGTCCGAAACCAACCCTAACTCTTGTTTCCCCACACATACGGACTCTAAAAACAGCCTATACTTAAGTATTTCGAAAATACATGGGCCTGGACCAATAATAAGGTGACGCAGCACCTAGAATAGCCTCTGGACGAAATTTATGAAGTGGCATCTTGTATAGTTCGTCCCATGCTTCATGCACTCATTATGGTGGCTTCAGAGTCCTGGAATCATCACTTGTAACTCCGTTCTTGTTCCCCTTGCGCATGCCATCATCTCCATGCTTGAACTTGCTCCAAGGTTCATCTTTCTTGTCCAAGCTAGGCCCTTCATTTGTAAGCAAAACAAATGTATCCAACTTAGGCAGCATCATATTCACATGAACATTAGGATCGTTACCAAGAAATGAAAGTACCTGATAATTCAATTGGCGTGCGCGAGCTCTAGTAATTGGTCCAGTATGTACAGCAGCAGGGGCTGTGGGTGTAATAATGGTATTGATGTCCTCATTATCCTCCCCTTCTTGAAATGATGTCGTCCACGACGAAAGTTCATAGCATAGCAGTATAAGCATACGTAGTAAATACCCAGGGTTTGATATAAGACAATAGGTTATACCTCATCAACTATTTCCCAATACCCACATGTTAAACAAATCCTACTCATGCAGTGTTTGAGGGTTGAAACTAATTCATAAAAACCGGGTAATAAAGGGATATGATCAAAGTGTTACTTGCCTTGCTGACGGTCGGAAAACCCTAGTGACTCATAGTAGCAAGCCACGCACTCCGCAAACTCTATTGTGAACAAACAATAAGATACATAAGCACTCAAGCGTAAGATGCAAAGGTGTCAAATGAAAAGATCTGAACAGGAAGTTCAAAAGAAGAGCTTCGATTTGCAAAAATAATCAATCGAATCAGAGCTATGAAACTCAAACTACGATCAAAAGAAGTTCAGATTCAAATCTACTTGAAACCAAATTTTAAATTGTCAAAACCATGTTCAAGTTGATTATCTGGAAAGAGGGGAACCAGACGAAGACTTTGGCATTGGTTTCACTGGATTTGGACAAACGAGTAAAAAGTAACGAGGGTTTCAAGATCAGGGACTAATCTGTAAGAAAAGTATTCGCGGATAGGTCCCTGGCGGAAAAATAAAATGAAAAAGAAAATTCTAACAAACGAACGTTCGCTAACAGAGGCTAACGAATGAAAACTGTTCGTTAAAACGATCTAATCGATGAATGTTTACTAATTAGACAAAGCGAAAAACCGATCTAAAATAAATAAACCAAAAAACCAAACGGTTTTATGCCGTTTAACCGGAGAAAACCGGCGGCGGGATTTCGGCGAGCGGCGGCGAGATCCGGTGACTCCGGTGGCGGGGCGACGACAAGGCAGTGGTGCGGCGCGGGGAGGGGGTGGTGCGCGTGGGCGACTGCTGCTGCTAGCGGCAGCGGTGGCGGCGCGGCTCGGCTCGGCGGTGGCGGTGGTGAGGAGAAGCAGGGGGAGGGGTTGTGCTTATAAAGCCGGGGAAGGGGGCGTCCGGCTTGCGGGAAGGGCAAGCGGGGCGGCAACGGAGACCGACCCAGACTCCTCCTCACCGGAGTCCGGCGTCCACACGGAGACGAGGGTGGCACGCTGCTGGGCCGGCCCAGGAAGATTTTTTTTAAAAAATCGCCAAGGAAGAAAAATCCTAATAAAATATTAGAAAAATTCTAAAAAATTCCAGAAACAATTTTCACCGTCCAAACCTAATATTTGTGACAAGATGAACATTTTTCTGGACCTAAATGAAATTTTCAAAAATGCATATTTTTCCCTAATTCAAATGAAATAGCAAATAAAATACAAATAAAATATTAATTTGATTTTAAAATTTCTTCTCCAATATTTCTCCTCTGTTTTGAAGAAGTCATTTTATCTTCTCTCAGTTATTTTTGTTATTGGAAATAACTGGAGAGAAAAATATTAAAATCAAATTGATCCTCTTTTCAAATTTGAAAAAAAAAATTCAAATATGAAAATTTAGTGAAACCTCCAACTCTCTCCTTGGGTCCTTGAGTTGCTTAAGGTTTCTAGGATCACAACCAAATGCAGACAAAAAAATGATATTCATATGATGATCTATGTATAACATCCAAATTGAAAATTGGGATGTTACAAACCTACCCCCCCCTTAAGATGAATCTCACCCTCGAGATTCAGGTTGGCTAGAAAATAGGTGTGGGTGGTCTTTCCGTAGGTCTTGTTCTCGCTCCCAGGTGGCTTCTTCCTCGGTATGGTGGCTTCCCTGAACTTTGCGAAACTTGATAACCTTGCTGCGTATAACTCGGCTGGCAAACTCAAGAATCTTGACGGGTTTCTCCTCATAAGTTAGGTCACTTTCCAAATGAATTGCTTCCAGGGGCACTGTATCTCTCAGAGGAATATCGGCCATCTCTGCATGGCACTTCTTCAACTGGGAAACGTGAAACACATCATGAACTCCTGACAATCCTTCGAGTAATTCCAATTTGTAAGCCACTTCTCCCATACGTTCCAAAACTCAATGTGGTCCTACAAATCTTGGGGCTAACTTTCATTTAACTCCAAATCGTTTAACTTCTCGCAGTGTTGATACTCGGAGATATGCCCTGTCTCCAATTTCATAGACTACCTCCTTCCATTTCATATCAGCATAACTTTTCTGCCTGGACTGAGCTACCTTCAGTCTATCTTGAATCAACTTAACCTTCTCTTCAGACTTCCAGATTAAATCTGGTCCAAACAATTGACGATTTCCTACTTCATCCCACATCAATGGTGTCCTACACCTCCTTCCATACAAAGCTTCAAAAGGGGCCATCTTTAAACTAGCTAGGTAACTGTTGTTGTATGAGAACTCTCGTAAGGCAAATTATCGTCCCAACTAGATCCATAGTCTAGAGCACAAGCTCTCAACATGTCCTCCAGAATCTGATTGACTCTTTCAGTCTGTCCATATGTTTGCGGATGAAAGGTTGTACTGAACTCTAGCCTGGTACCCAAAGTCTGGTGTAACTAATTCCAAAACTTCGAGGTAAACTGTGTCCCTCTATCTGATACGATGGTCCTCGGAACTCCATGTAGACATACGATCCTGGTCATATATATCTTGGCCAACTTCGCACTCGTATAAGTGGTTTTCGCAGGGGTAAAGTGAGCCACTTTGGTCAAGCGATCAACTACTACCCAGCTAGAGTCATATCCTGATCGGATCCTGGTAATCCGGTGATAAAATCCATGCCAAGTTTGTCCCACTTCCATTCGGGTACCGGGATAGGCTGTAGTAACCATGCTGGCTTCTGGTGTTCTACCTTAACTCTCTGACATACATCACATACTGCTACATACTCGGCAATATCCTTCTTCATACCTGTCCACTAGAAATGGTCCTTCAAATCCAAATACATCTTAGTGTTTCCAGGGTGAATCGAGTATGGCGAGTCATGAGCTTCCTGAAGTATTAGCTTCCTGATCTCCGCATCATTAGGCACATAGATATGATCCACAAACCATAAAGTTTCGTGTTCATCCTCACAAAAACCTTTGGAGTTCCCTTTATTCATCTTCTCCTTTATCTCCGCAATCTCCTTATCAGTCTTCTGGGCTTCTCGAATCTTTCCGAACAATGTAGACTGAACCTCCATTGCTGCAACAAAACCTCTTGGAACTATCTTCAAACGAAGTTCCTTGAGATCGTCGGCTAACTCCTGCGGTAATCCTCCGGTTACGAGGGTATTGACATAACTCTTGCGGCTCAAAGCGTCTGCTACGACACCGGCCTTTCCTGGATGATAATGTAGTTTCATACCATAATCCTTTATGAGCTCCAACCATCTCCTTTGTCTGAGATTCAACTCCTTCTGTGTGAAAATATACTTCAAACTCTTGTGATCAATGTATACATCACAACGGTTTCCAATAAGAAAATGTATCTAGGTCTTGAGCGCATGCACTACGACTGCTAACTCCAAATCATGGGTGGCATAATTCAACTCATGAGGTCGAAGCTGATGTGAGGCATATGAAACAACTCTTCCGTCTTGCATAAGTACACCTCCAAGTCCTAGGCGAGAAGGGTCGCAATACACTTGGAAATCCTTGCGTATATCCAGAAGAATTAGTATTGGGGCTGTAACTAAACGTTTCTTCAACTCCTAAAAACTGTCCTCACATTCCTCGGTCCATTTCAACTTGGTGTCCTTCTTCAAGAACTCTGTCATGGGCTTCGCAATCTTGGAAAAATTCTCAATGAACCTCCTATAATATCCTGCGAGTCCAAGAAATCTGCGGATCTCGCTAACTGAGGTGGGTGCCAACCACTCAGTGACAGACCGAACCTTGGTAGGGTCGACTTGATGAGGACATCAATACCATTGTTACACCCACAGCCCCTACTGTTACATATACTGGACCAATTACTAGAGCTCGCGCACGCCAATTAAATTACCAGGTACTTTCGTTTCTTGGTAATGATTCTAATGTTCATGAGATTATGATGCTGCCTAAATTGGATACATTTGTTTTGCTTACAAATGAAGGTCCTAGCTTGGAGAAGGATGAACATTGGAGCAAGAACACGAATGGAGTTGATGGCATGCGCAAGGGGATCAAGAACGGAGTTACAAGTGATGATTTCAGGACTTTGAAGCCGCCATAAGGAGTGCATGAAGCCTTGGACGAAATATACAAGATGCCACTTCATAATATTCGTCCATAGGCTATTCCAGGTGCTGCGTCACCTTATTAATGGGCCAGGCCCATGTAATTTCGAAATACTTAAGTATAGGCTATTTTTAGAGTCCGTATGTGTGGGGAAACAAGAGTTAGGGTTGGTTTCGGACCCCACCCTCAAGGGCCACGAAATTCCCCTCTCTTCCTCCATATATACAGCCCTTAGGGCGTCGTTTAGACTTGGGTTTTGTTTAGATTAAAAGTTCGCCATAGCTGCAACTTCGCGTACTTCGTTTGTGTCCAACGACCAGACCAAGACGTCACAGAACCCCACCTTGATCAATAAAGCTTTCATCTTATATTCGCAATATCCAGATTGCAATCTCAGTTTCTTGCTTGTTCTTCGTTTGCTCGCAGGAAACAGGCCCTCGTGGTCAGGTTGATCGTGCTCCGGCGTGGTCAATAACCCCTCGGAAGTTGGTTTAGCGATTGCTAAGGCGCGACGTCTCGCACGTTCGTAGTTGGATCGTCAAGGTCGATTCCCACAGAAAACGATAGCCACCATCTCATCGAAACATCGGGACACCTTTGCCTCTATCAAGTGGTATCAGATTTCCAGGTTGCTCGGTGAGATTTTACAGTTTTTCGTAGATTAGATCGAGTCTGTTCTTCATACCTACAGTCCACGAAAAAGCCACAAAAAAAATTAGGGTTAGTTCATCATATCCGAACCAATCTGAGCCTTTGCATAATCTTTTTAGGGTTTTTGCTTTGTTGAATTTGCGGTTGCATCGTCGTGTCAAGTTGCTGGTCTTAGAGTCTAGTCTTTTAGAGTTTCGAGTTCTGGTCATAAGTTGTCACGCCGCCGCCGCACCATCATCATCGCCCATCTACCACTTTTGCTTATCCGCCACCGCTCTGAATCCTTATCCATATACCACATACCACCATCGCTACCATATACCACCACCGCTGCCATATACCACAACCATATATCCACCACCAATCCGAGTTCTTCTCATATTAGGTTTGTTCTTGAGATCAATCTCAATTCCGATTCGTGTTTCCTTGCCTGCGTAGGTCTCGGAAAAAAAAAAAAAAGAGTCTGGAGACCCCCGGGCAGTTTTTAGGCCAAAATTTTCTCGGGCAAAAATTTTTTTTCCCTATCCTATTTTTAGGCTTTTCTGAGTCTTTTGAGCCACGTGCCATCATAGTGATTTTTTGTCGCACTTTTTCGTCGTCGCTGCCCTGATTTCCGAAAAAAAGTGGAAAAAAAAAATTTTCGTGCCCATCCTATCAGTTTGACGTGGGAAGAGTTTTGAGACACTTGCCATTATAGTAATTTTTCGCAAAAAAAAAAAAAGAGGAGCGCAAAAAAAAAAAGAGGAGCGCAAAAAAAAAAAAAAAAAAAAGAGGAGCGCAAAAAAAAAAGCGAAAAAAAAAAGTTCCAGAGTGTGCTTTTCCCTTATTTACGTGCAAGCGCCGTGATTTTGTTAGTGTTCTAGGCTCGCGTCTCTAGCACGGTCTAGCCTAGGACCAGCACAGTACCGTCGTTGAGCGTTTATTCAACTTTGCATCTCTGAATTGATTATTGCTGACCCTTTTTGCTACCATACTATAAGCCTTCCCAGCTCCACATACCTCTACGTCGTGCGTTTGACTCTTCCTGGCAATCGCTCTATCCAAGCTTTTGAGAGTTTTGACTACAACGGTTGCCGATCACCGCCTGCTGCTGGGTAAGAACTGGTAAGAATTTGAGATTTGCTTGACGGATTTGTGACACCCGCCACCACCACCTCTTGTTAGTATTCTGTAGGATCATATTCTTGTGTGTTTTCTATTGTTGCTAACCATGGCAGGATCACAAGCCGACGAGACTGACTGGGAGAACATGACGAATCAGGAGTTGCATGATAAATTTCAGCAAATGATGAATGGACAGGTGCAGGATGTGCTAAACAGATTTGAAGAGGCCATGGAGAAGATAGATGACATGGAGAAGACGTTCGAAACAAAGCTCGATAACAGGTTTAATGAATTGCTCGCGCGTCTTCCACCACCACCACCGGCTGCACCTAACGCACCTCTACAACAACAACAACGACGACTACCTACACATCGTGAAACAGCCCTCCGCCGAGCGAGCCGTCTCCCTCTTGCACCTGGCCAAACTGTTGGTGCTCCTGTTGCTACTTCTGTGGCTCCTGCTGCTGATGCGGAGGAGGATGATTTTGCTAGCGATTACGAGGATGAGGTTGATCAAAATCAGAACTACGTGCCACCACCAGCACAGCAACCATCAGGTCGTCCACAAGATTTTACACTGGAGAAGTTCATGTACACAGACCTACCCCCGATGCCTAGCTCCCTGCCGCGGCGATGCCTGTGTGCCCTCCAATGCCTCCTTCCGGCTCACCGCCGCCCCCGCAACCTCCTGGCACGCCGCCACCCCTGCCAACTTCTGGCACGAGGCCGCCTCCGCTTCCTCCTTGCACGTTATCGCCCCCACCTCATCCAACGCGAAGCTGCCCCTTCTTTAGGGTGAGGTGGATTTGGACTTCAGCGGTAGTACAGAGAGCACTTCGGGAGCACGTGGCGATCTCAGAAAAATTGGCCGCCCCTCGCTCTAGCGAGCTCAGTTGCTCTCGTCGGCGGCCGCCCATCCCACTGCTCATCGCCAACCACAACAGCGTGAGGACATCGAGCTTCCATGCTCTTTAACAAATAAGTTCAAAGATAATAAATCACATGCATTCCTCTCCATGTGTGCTTGTGTTCTGTGTGTGTTCATGGAAAAAATAGGTGGTTTATTTTATTTTTGTGTATAAAAAGAAAGAAGTTCAAATATAATAAACAAAAAAGTTCAAGAATCTGTAACATGATAGAAAGTTTCGTGTACGAAATTGATATTTATAAAGAAAACTATCATATATGTCCTTTAGGCAAAACTTTTTTTGGAAAAACTAACATAATCAACTCCTGGAAGTTTATATGTTAAAAAGAAAAAACCACTTGAAGAAATAAAACCAATTGAAAAGTTTACCACAAACACTACACAAATTTACCAAAAAACAAAATCAAAATTTCCCTCGTTTAAAAAAATAAAAACAAGAAGTTCAGATTGAAACAACAAAGAAATTCAAAGTTATTTTTTTGTTTCCAAAAACTAAAAATGAAGAATTTCAGATTGAAAAACCAAGAAAGTCAAAATTACAAAAATATAGAAGTTCACCATTTATAAAAAACTTACATTTTCTTGGTACTAAAAGAAATAAAAGCAAGAACTTCAAATTTTTCACATTTATAAAACACACACAAAGAATGATGTAGGGTAGAATCGTATGGCCCGATCTTTCACGATAGGAGTGGAATCCCGCAAAGAACACGAGGAGGAAACACGAGGGGAAATCACAAAGGGGCACAAAGAGGAACACTCAAACCAACAAGATAGTCACACATGTGCTAGACCCTCGAATACATAGAACGATAGACGAATCCACGGTCAACTAAGGACGATACAAAAGGGTAGCCGGTTCTTCTCCGAGAGGAGGTCTTGAATCCACAAGGGGATCTTCTCGTAAAGGGGGTCTTGAATCCAAAGGGGATCTTCTCCGTAGAGGGGCCGCGGTCTCTCTCGTGGAGTAGATCCGATATGGATGAGCAATGCTCTATCTCTCAAATGAGCTAAACCAATGCTAACCCTAGAAAGTTGTACGGGATAGAGTATTTATAGTCTAGGTAACGAAAGGGTAAACGGGCCTTGGCCCAAGTGACTGCGCGCAGGCAGGGCCGGTAGTACCGGTCAAGGGGGCGTTGTTCCGCTGGGAGCTCATGCAGGGCAGAAGTACCGGTCCTGGAAGGCGGTAGTTCCGCTGGGAGGTCTGGCGCTGGCTTGCGGAGATGGACGTCGAAGGGGCCAGCGGTTGTACCGGTTGTCGAGGCGGCAGTACCGGTCTTCTGGTAGTTACCGACACATCCGGTGTAGTGCCGGCCTTGCACCGCTCGATCACAGAAGGCAGACCGGTTGTTGGGTGGTAGTCGGCCGGTTGTTCCGCCCGGGCGGTGGTCGGGCGGTTGTTCTGGTCCTTCCGGGCTGGGCAAAATATCTCCATGCTCTTGATGTCCATCTTGCACCGTTCCATCTCCTTGGTTGCTTATATGGTACCTAAGCACATAGAGCAACTCCAATTGAGGTAGTAGCCATGTCTCACGTGGGTCAAAGGGAAGTTCAACAAGGAGAGAGTTAACCTCGTTCTCGATGGTTCTCGCACGGGCTCTTGTCATGGGTCCAAGTGGTATCGTGGGAGATGTAGGTAGGTCTATGGGGATGGCCTTGGGATGCTCCGCATCATCTCCCCTCCCTTGGGGAAGATCCGTCCTCGGATCAAATTCTTCATCACCATGGAAGGGAGAGAGATCTTTGACGTTGAAAATGTCGCTCACGTTGTACTTTTCGCACGGGAGGTCGATCTTGTAAGCGTTGTCGTTGTAGCGTGCAGGCACCTTGAAGGGTCCATCCGCTCATGGTCGAAGCTTGGACTTGCGTTCTTGTAGAAAGCGGTCCTTGCGAAGGTGTAGCCACACGAGATCATCAGTGTTGAAGACCATAGGTTGCTTGTTGACGTTGAGCTTGGTCGCAAGGCGTTGTACTTGGCGCTCAATGGTGTTTCTTGTATCTTCATGCACCTTCTTGATATGGGTCGCTCGTGCACTTGCGTCCAAATTGATTCGCTCTTGGAGTGGTAGAGGTAGAATGTCCAATGGTGACAAAGCGTTGAATCCGTAGACGACCTCGAAAGGGGACTTGCCGGTTGTTGAGTGTCTTGCTCGGTTGTAGGCGAACTCGGCGATGGGTAGACACTCCTCCCACTCCTTGAGGTTCTTCTTGATGAGTACTCGAAGTAGAGCGGAGAGTGCGGTTTGTCACCTCCGTTTAGCCGTCGGTTTGAGGATGGTATGCCGTGGAGAAGAGTAGCTTGATTCCGAGCTTGGCGCATAGGGTCTTCCAAAAGTAGCTAAGGAACTTGACGTCGCGGTCCGAGACGATAGTCTTTGGCACACCATGTAGACGCAATATTTCCCTACAAAAGAGATTAGCCACATGTGAAGCATCATCTATCTTGTTACAAGGAATAAAGTGGACATTTTCGAGAAACGGTCCACAACGACGAATATGGAATCTTTCCCATTGCGAGTCCTAGGCAAACCAAGTACGAAGTCCATGCTAATGTCTTCCCAAGGTTGGTATGGAATTGGTAAAGGCATATAGAGACCATGAGATTGAGCTTTGGACTTAGCTTTGCGACATGTAGAACACCGGTTGGTGAAGCGATTGACGTCCCGAAACATCTTTGGCCAAAGGTAGCTCTTTGAGAGCGTGGCGAACGTCTTGTTGCGTCCGAAGTGTCCCATTAAGCCGCCTCCATGAGATTCCTGCAAAAGCAACAAACGAAGCGAGGACTTGGGAATGCAAAGTTTGTTAGCTCTCATAAGGTAGCCATCTTTGATGTAATAGCGTTCCCAAGATGTATTCGACAAACACTTGGCATAAGGAATGGCAAAAGTCGTATCATGCTCATATAAGTCTTTGATATGCTCGAAGCCAATGACATCTAACTCAAGTAGCGTGACAAGCATGCAAATGCGGGAAAGCGCATCCGCCACAACATTTTCTTTACCCTTAATGATGAGGACATGACTACCTTGGATACGACCAAAAATATTGCATACATGCATATTTGTCAGGTGATTTCTAATGCAAACTATTCAATAATCTATTTATGTTATCCAGAACAAAAATACTTCACACACTTTTGTGTTTTGTCTAATTGCAGGTGTATGGGACATTTGTACAATCCACATATGAAGATAAGGGAAAAGGAGAAGTTTATGTAGTGTTCAAAAAGTCCTCTCACGTCACTTTTGGGCCAAGAGAAGATAGAGTCCAAGTCTTTCACGTTCTGGATTCAGATTCGGATTGCACAGACATACCTAACTCAAAACGCCAACAACTTTTTCATACGGACTCCGAATTGGGTGATTCTTTCTTTGTTGGAAACTAGATTTCGTGCTCTTTCCAACCCAATTGGATTCACCTTCAAATTCGTCCGGAGCGTTGAGTTACGGACGAAACAATCTGACGTTGCAGCAGAATCTGAGTCAAACTACAAGCCCAAAGGTGTTGCATCACCTTCACTTGGGCCCATGAGCCTTGTACGACCTAGGGTTAGTTTTAGGCTGCCTTGGGACGTCCTCCCACCTCCTTGGCCGTCACCCCTTGCTCCTATATAAGTAGATCCATCTAGTAGCTTTTTCCTTGGGTTTTGTTTAGATTAAAAGTTCGCCATAGCTGCAACTTCGCGTACTTCGTTTGTGTCCAACGACCAGACCAAGACGTCACAGAACCCCACCTTGATCAATAAAGCTTTCATCTTATATTCGCAATATCCAGATTGCAATCTCAGTTTCTTGCTTGTTCTTCGTTTGCTCGCAGGAAACAGGCCCTCGTGGTCAGGTTGATCGTGCTCCGGCGTGGTCAATAACCCCTCGGAAGTTGGTTTAGCGATTGCTAAGGCACGACGTCTCGCACGTTCGTAGTCGGATCGTCAAGGTCGACTCCCACAGAAAACGATAGCCACCATCTCATCGAAACATCGGGACACCTTTGCCTCTATCAAGTGGTATCAGTTTTCAGGTTGCTCGGTGAGAATTTCCAGTTTTCCTAGATTAGATTTATTTTCTTACCTATTGTCCAAGAAAAAGCCACAAAAAAGATTTAGATCTATTCATCCTTGGTCCAAGCCAGTCTGAGCCTTTGCAATTTTCTTTTCATTGCTTGCATAGTTGAATTATCGGTTGCATCGTCGTGTCGAGTTGCTGGTCTTAGTGTCTAGTTCGTTTAGAGTTTCGAGTTCTGTTCACATTAGTCACACCACTGCTGCATCATTATCTCTTCCGCTGTCCACCACCCATCCATCAATTTCCACCACGTGCTACCCACCATTCATTGTCATAATAATAGTTGAGATCGTTCACATCTTCGCTTGATCCAATCTGCGTCTTATCTAGTTTGTTTTGGAAAGAGGGAGAAAAAAAAGAGAGAGAAAAAACGAGAAAAAAAGAGAAAAAAAGTCAGAGAAAAAAAAGGAGAAAAAAATCAAAAAAATCGGCACAAACTTTTTCAGAGGAAAGTTGGAGACAAAGTTGTTGATATATCCTGCTTGGCTGTTGTTTCACATCATTATCTTTACTGCCGTTGTGATCTTCACTTATATCTTGCTGTCCAGAGCTACTTAGTATCCTTCATTGGTGCTAGTTGTGCTACGACGTGACCTCATTGGTGTTCTAGGCTCGCGTCTCTAGTTCGGTCTAGCCTAGGACCAGCACAGTACCATCGTTGAGCGTTTATTCAACATTGCATCTTTGAATTGATTATTGCTAATCTTTTGCTACCATATATAGCCAACCCAGCTCCACATATTTCTACACCGTGTATACGTACGTTCCCCTGGCAATCGCTTTACACAATCTTCAGAGTTATTTGACACTGTTGGTTGCCTGTCACCACCTGTTGCTTGGTAAGAACTTGTAAGATATTGATATTTGCTTTACTGTGAGCGCTTTACCACCACACCCTAGTAGTTCATAGGAACATTATTCTTGAATTTTGTTTCTTGTTTCTACTAATCATGACAGGTTCCGAAGATAGAAGTTCTTGGACGACGGACACATCTTCACCATCACGAGAGTTGGGACAACACACACAAGCACATGGTCAGGTTATCTTTTTACCGTCATTTGAGGGTAGATTTAATCCTACTACATATCTAGCTTGGGAGCTTGAAGTAGAACAAGTTTTTAGTCACCATGACTTTTCTGAACTTGAGCGAGTGCGAGCAGCCACTAGAGCATTTACTGATTTTGCTTCTGTTTGGTGGAGTGTACATTGTAAGAAAAACATTGATAACCAACCCACCACTTGGAAAGTTTTGAAAGCTGTAATGAGACAACAATTTTTCCCTCCTTATTATCGTCGTGAATTGCTTCGCAAATTTGAACAATTTAAATAAGGCAACAATACTGTTCATGCTTACTACCAAGAGTTCAAATCTTATATGCATCATTGTGACATAGAAGAATCTGAGAATGATACAATGAATAGATTTTTTGGTGGTTTGAACCATGATATTCAGGCAAGATTTCAGTATATTCCTCGTTGCATTACTGGTATGTATGTCCGTGCTTGTACCTTTGAGAGACAGATAAAGGAGGATGCATTAGGTGACTACAACAACTACTATTCCTGTTCATGCTCGCCACCGCCGGTGGGTTCCTCCATCATTGCACCTCGGATTATGAGCGTGGCATCATCTCAAGGGTATGGTACATTGTCAACGTCCGTACCTACATCAGCTACATCTTTGCCACAAGGTAATAGTAAAGGTATTGATGATATAACTTCACATGAGAATGATGCATGCCTAGTTAACTTGAATGCGTCATGTATTGAGTTACCTGTTGATTTGAGCACACCACCTATTTTAGAGAATCTTGTTACTGTCATGAATGCGTCATGTGATCAAACAACTGAAATATCAATAATTTTGAGTGCACCCATTGAATTAACTGTTGATGCAAAAGAACTAATGTTTAATCATTTTGATATGGCCTCCAATCTTGGTGATGATTCTGTGTCCAATGACTTATTGCATGTTTGCTTATTTAAGCATGTTGTAGCATGTAAATTTGATGCAAGTAAGGTTTATTCACCAAAGTTGGGATGGTTTAATGATGAACATTGCGAATCTTTTGAAATGAATAAGAGCTTCACTTATATGTGCAAACTGAGTTCTAATATTTTCATGCCTTCTACTTCTTGTGATAATTTTTTGGCTTTAGTTTTTATGAACTATGAAAATTACTCATGTATAAATGTGTCATACGTGCAAAAATCAAGGGAAGTTAAACTGGATGACATATACATATACAACATGTACACCTTGTCTCTTTTGTTAGCCACATTTCAGATTAAGCAACGCCGAGGACGGCTTTGTTTTCAAAAAGGGGAGGATGATGAGGAGATGACTACCTTGGATACGACCAAAAATATTGCATACATGCATATTTGTCAGGTGATTTCTAATGCAAACTATTCAATAATCTATTTATGTTATCCAGAACAAAAATACTTCACACACTTTTGTGTTTTGTCTAATTGCAGGTGTATGGGACATTTGTACAATCCACATATGAAGATAAGGGAAAAGGAGAAGTTTATGTAGTGTTCAAAAAGTCCTCTCACGTCACTTTTGGGCCAAGAGAAGATAGAGTCCAAGTCTTTCACGTTCTGGATTCAGATTCGGATTGCACAGACATACCTGACTCAAAACGCCAACAACTTTTTCATACGGACTCCGAATTGGGTGATTCTTTTTTTGTTGGAAACTAGATTTCGTGCTCTTTCCAACCCAATTGGATTCACCTTCAAATTTGTCCGGAGCGTTGAGTTACGGACGAAACAATCTGACGTTGCAGCAGAATCTGAGTCAAACTACAAGCCCAAAGGTGTTGCATCACCTCCACTTGGGCCCATGAGCCTTGTACGACCTAGGGTTAGTTTTAGGCTGCCTTGGGACGTCCTCCCACCTCCTTGGCCGCCACCCCTTGCTCCTATATAAGTAGATCCATCTAGTAGCTTTTTCCTTGGGTTTTGTTTAGATTAAAAGTTCGCCATAGCTGCAACTTCGCGTACTTCGTTTGTGTCCAACGACCAGACCAAGACGTCACAGAACCCCACCTTGATCAATAAAGCTTTCATCTTATATTCGCAATATCCAGATTGCAATCTCAGTTTCTTGCTTGTTCTTCGTTTGCTCGCAGGAAACAGGCCCTCGTGGTCAGGTTGATCGTGCTCCGGCGTGGTCAATAACCCCTCGGAAGTTGGTTTAGCGATTGCTAAGGCGCGACGTCTCGCACGTTCGTAGTCGGATCGTCAAGGTCAACTCCCACAGAAAACTATAGCCACCATCTCATTGAAACATCGGGACACCTTTGCCTCTATCACTTAATGTACTTGATGACATAAGGAAAAGACTCAATAAATTCACTCCATTTAGCATGACGCTTGTTCAACATAGTCTGTCCCTTAAGATATTTGAGAGTCTCATGATCGGTATGAATGATAAACTCATGGGGACGAAGGTAGTGTTCCCATTCATGCAAAACGCGGACTAAAGCATATAGCTCTTTGTCATTGATGGGGTAATTGAGTGGCGCTCCAGAAAGTTTCTCACTAAAGTAAGCTACGGGGCGCTTCTCTTGCGTTAACACACCTCCTATGCCATTACCACTAGCATCGCAATGAATTTCAAAGGGTTTGTCGAAGTTGGGTAAAGCAAGCACGGGAGCATGAGTAAGCAAATCCGTAAGCTCATTGAATGCGGTATCTTGGGATGGTCCCGAAACAAAAGGCGCATTCTTCTTTCTCAAAGCATGCAAAGGCGAAGCAATGGTGCTAAAATCCTTTACAAAGCGACGATAGAAGCCCGCAAGGCCAAGGAAACTACGCATGTGATGCAAGTTGGTTGGTTGCGGCCAAGTCTTAATAGCATTGATCTTGGACTCATCTACATGAACACCCTTAGAAGAGACAACAAATCCTAAGAAAATGAGCTTATCAACACCAAAAAGGCATTTCTCCATATTAGCATAGAGACGCTCTTTCCTAAGAGTTTGTAGAACGGTGCGGACATGGGTGACATGCTCTTGTATAGATTTGCTAAAGACAAGAATGTCATCGAAGTAAACCACAACAAATATACCAATGTAAGGGCGAAAGACATGATTCATAAGGCGCATAAAAGTGCCCGGTGCTTCCGAGAGACCCATAGGCATGACTAACCACTCATACAAACCAAACTTGGTTTTGAAGGCGGTTTTCCATTCATCGCCCTCTTGTATGCGGATTTGATAGTAACCACTCTTAAGATCAATTTTGGAAAATATAGTGGCACCGCTCATCGAGCATATCATCTAGGCGTGGAATGGGATATCTATAACGAACAGTGATAGCATTGATAGGTCTACAATCGGAGCACATGCGAAAGCTACCGTCACATTTTGGCACAAGAATGACTGGTACGGCACAAGGGCTCAAACTTTCACGCACATGTCCATGGTCTATGAGATGTTTTACTTGCCTTTGAATTTCTTTGGTTTCTTCGGGGTTGACGCGGTAGGGAGCTTTGTTCGGAAGCGGTGCTCCGGGTATGAGGTCGATTCGGTGCTCAATGCCTCGGAGAGGGGGTAGTCCCGGAGGTAGCTCATCGGGAAAAACATCTTGAAATTCCTGCAAAAGAGAAGACAATACTAGAGGAAGAGTGTGAGAGGTGTTAGTTTGTGGTGCATTGTCCTTGCACACGAGGACGTAGTGTAGGACACTAGATGGGTTCTCACACACTTCTCTCATCTCACGTTTGGTTGCAAATAGAACGAAGTTCTTGTTTTCGCTCATCGTGGAGGCACTCAATTTGGGCTTGTGGCGCTCACTCTCTTTTTGGTGGCTCACTCTCTCACCATTCTCTCCACGATGGGTGGTATGTTTGTCGGCAATCACTTGACTTGGCGACATTGGACGGAGGACGTAGTCCTTGCCCTTCATCTTGAAGATGTAGTGGTTCGTTCGACCGTTGTGGATGACTCCTCTATCGAATTGCCATGGCCGTCCAAGGAGAAGATGACAAACGGTCATTGGAACAACGTCACACTCCAAGGTGTCTTCGTATGCGCCGATCTTGAAGGAGACTTGTACTCGGTGCTCGACTTGGATGGTGCCGGAGTCACTAAGCCATTGCACTTTGTAAGGATGTGGATGCTTCGTCTTGGGCAATTGGAGTTTGGAGCAAAGTTCTTCACTTGCGAGATTGTGACAACTCCCTCCATCGATGATGACCTTGACGGATCGTGCATTGATGCCGGCCTTGGTGTGGAATATGTGGCATCGTTTGTCTTCTTCTTGGTGATGTTGTAGAGTCAAGACTTTGGAGACAACAAGTGCGGGACTCGAGTCTTCATCACAAAAGACTTGTTCTTCTTCATTGTTCACTTGGCGGTGCATGGTGACTTTCTCAAGTGCGTCCATTTCACATTCACTCATGGAGTCATAAGTGCCATCGTCGTTGAAGACCATGGTCTGCTTGTTGGTGCACTCGTAGGACTTGTGGCCTCGGCCTCCGCAAGTGAAACACTTGAAGGAACTCGTCTTGACGGTCTCATCGGTTGGGGTTGATGATGATGAAGCTCTCGGCTTGAAGTTGCTCGGAGGAGGATGACTTGTAGTTGATGAAGCTTTCTTGGAATTCGGCTTGTCGGTGTTGGAAGTAGACGTTCTTGTAGTCGGTGTTGGAGTCGTTGAAGCTTGGTTATTGGAGAAACCGTAGGACTTGGATGAGAACTTGGCGTACTTGAAGTCATCTTGCACTTGGCGTTCCGCTTTGGTAGCTTGGTGCACGAGCTCGATGAGATTTCAGTATGGTTGGAAGTTGGCGATCTTCTTGATAGGGTGATTGAGTCCATTCAAGAAACGTGCCATAGTTTGCTCATCATCTTCCGTCACATTGGCTCTTATCGTTGCAATCTCCATCTCCTTGTAGTAATCTTCAATGCTCTTTGTTCCTTGCTTGAGTTTTTGGAGTTTCTTGAAGAGGTCGCGGTTGTAGTAGGTAGGCACGAAGCGTGCTCTCATGACATCCTTCATTTGTGCCCAAGTAGTGATGGGAGGATCACCTCTTGTCTCGCGGCGCTCAATGACTTGTTCCCACCAAATGAGGACATAGTCTTGGAACTCAAGGGATGCCATCGCGATCTTCTTCTCTTCTTCAGAATTGTGCAAACGGAAGATCTTGTCGACTTTCAATGCCCATGAAAGGTATTCTTCAGGATCGTTGCTTCCGTTGAACTTGGGCATGGTGAACTTGAGCTTGCCGTAGCGTTGCTCTTCATTGTGTTGGGGTCGGGGATGATGACGCCCATGTTGTAGATGATTGTTCAACTCATGGTGCACTTGTCGCAGAGGGTTGTCAACCTCGTGTTGCTCTTGTCGCGGAGTATTCCCATTGTTTTCATGCTCTTGATGAACTTGATGGTCTTGGCGAGCTTGTGGGGGAGCGCGTCGAGCTCGAGGAGGAATTTGACGATTCATGCGAGCTGGAAGTCGTCGTTCGAGAATTTCTTCGCGAAGTGCTTCCTCTTCTTCACGGGCTTGACGGCCTCGCTCGGCAACGGCTCGGCTCGCATCGTGTAGAGCTTGTTGCGCCTCAAGTGCTTGAGCGTCACGGAGTTGTTGTTCTTTACGTTGAGCCTCAACATCTTGTGCATTTTGGTGTAGACGCGCGCGTTCTTCCTCTTCATGTTGGCGTTGTTGTTGTTGTTGTTGTTGTTGTTGTTGTTGTTCTCGAGCTAGCGTAAAGGCTTCTTCAGCTCTCTTGAGGGTCGGTGTCTCGAAGTGGATTGAGGTTTGCTTGACAGTCGGTGCGCGCGGCTCGACGAAGAGTGTTCGATGTCGGTGTACTTGAGCCGGAGAGGGTAAAGTCGGAATGGCGACTTGAACGGCTCCTTCTTGAAGTGGAGGAAGAGCGGTTGAGCAACAAAGCGCGAATCTCATCCATCCTTGCGTCATTTTCTTGCTTGTGATCGTCGAGCTTGTTGTCAAAGTAGTCCCTTGTATGTTGCTCGAAAAGTCGTAAGTCGGCGGCAAGGTTGTCGATGCGTTCACTCATAGCTTGTTGCTCTTGATGTAAAGCTCGTTGTGCACCAAAGAGGTGACTCTTGGTGACGAAGGAGTTCATGTCGTCATCTTGCTCCATGAAGAGTGGGTTGGTAGAAGTACTTGGCCTATCCATCATTCCAAGACAAATGTGAGTGGTAGAAAGAGAAGAACGAATACCAAATGTACCTTGACCGAAGTTGAAAGTGGATCGAGGATCACACCAATGTAGGACATGGAAATAGCACAATTGGTACGAGTTCTTGTCGGTTTCTCACACCTAAACAAGTAAAAGCTTTTGGTGGAGCTTGGTTAGGATGGTGGCACAAAAAATTGATGCAATTGTAAGTGAGCTTCAATAATGTTGGAAAAGATTCGCAAGATGCAAAGTAACAAGTAGACCAAGCATATAAGGTACACGGAAACACACGTGCAAAAAGATAAGTGGGGTTGTGCAACCAAGGGTGAGCCAAAGTGTGGAATCCACAAAAAATGCTCGTGTTGCACAACACTAGAGAGACGCTAGCACGATTGCACAATAGGCGGATACAAGAACTTGTGCACAACCTACTTAGCAAAAATGCAACGACTTCTACCCCAAATATTTTGTATGCAAGGTGTGGCTATGATACGATCCAAGATGATCGAGTATGACAATCTTAATGTTGTATGATGCTATGGTTCTTGCTTAAAGCTCTTTGCGTATCTTTCCTCTTTGCTTAAAAGCTTGTTTGGCTCGTTGATGTTTGAGCTCTTTTCTCATGCAATGCTTGATGAACCAAGATGGCAAGTTAGTATGCGATGACAATTTGGTGACACAAGAGATGATACCAATATAGGCAACAATGACGTATGTATGCTATGGGAAGTACGATCACTAATGTGCACAAGTCTCGTTGCCGGCAATACTCAATGGCTAGTCTCGATGGGTAAGCAACGCAAATGAGTAAGGCTATGATGGCTATCAATGTAATGGCAAGAGTGATGTGTCCAATACCAAGATGAGGTTACCGGTCTTGCTTCTGGTATGGTGTCAAAATGGTGGCACGAATACCAAGTCGTAGTCGAGGTGGTCGTTGTTGATGACGCGTCCGTGGCGAAGATGAGCGGCGGTGGTGTCGATCTCGAACCGTACCTAATTAGCCGAAACACAAAAGGATACGGTACCGCAACTCAAATTCTCAAACCTCGAAGTGGCAACACGTGTCGGAGTGCGAAACGGGCACAAAGGGGGTAGTATGCGGAAGTGGTGATGGTGTATAAGTGGTTGGCAAAGGTGCCAGTCGGTTTCAACTGAAACCTTGTGGGGCGGTAGTACCGCTTGTGAAGGCGGTGGTACCGGTTGGTGCCTTAGCGGTAGTTCCGCTCGTGGGGGCAGTAGTACCGCTGGGGTCGGGAAGATCGCAAGAGTTGGATCGGGGATGGGTGTTTGGGACGGAAAATGATGATTTCGTTGTCGAAATTCGAGCGATTTCAAGGATGGAAGGTGGAGGGAAAATGGGGAGATGCTAGATCCACTTGAAAACAAGCAAATCCACGGATCAGATCCAACAAAACATCAACACACCAACAAATCACAAAAAAATTGGGGCTATTTTTGGTGGGGATTTTCGGATTAGGACGAAAAACAACAAAATTAGGCTAGAAACACAACGGGGAGGCTCCGAAATCGTGATCAACCTTGCTCATGATACCAAGATGATGTAGGGTAGAACCCTATGGCCCGATCTTTCATGATAGGAGCGGAATCCCGCGAAGAACATGAAGAACACGAGGAGGAAACACGAGGGGAAATCACAAAGGGGCACAAAGAGGAACACTCAAACCAACAAGATAGTCACACATGTGCTAGACCCTCGAATACATAGAACGATACACGAATCGACGGTCAACTAAGGACGATACAAAAGGGTAGCCGGTTCTTCTCCGAGAGGAGGTCTTGAATCCACAAGGGGATCTTCCCGTAAAGGGGGTCTTGAATCCAAAGGGGATCTTCTCCGTAGAGGGGCCGCGGTCTCTCTCGTGGAGTAGATCCGATATGGATGAGCAATGCTCTATCTCTCAAATGAGCTAAACCAATGCGAACCCTAGAAAGTTGTACGGGATAGAGTATTTATAGTCTAGGTAACGAAAGGGTACACGGGCCTTGGCCCAAGTGACTGCGCGCAGGCAGGGCCGGTAGTACCGATCAAGGGGGCGGTTGTTCCGCTGGGAGCTCATGCAGGGCGGAAGTACCGGTCCTGGAAGGCGGTAGTTCCGCTGGGAGGTCTGGCGCTGGCTTGCGAAGATGGACGTCGAAGGGGCCAGCGGTTGTACCGGTTGTCGGGGCGGCAGTACCGGTCTTCTGGTAGTTACCGGCACATCCTGTGTAGTGCCGGCCTTGCACCACTCGATCACAGAAGGCAGACCGGTTGTTGGGCGGTAGTCGGCCGGTTGTTCTGCCCGAGCGGTGGTCGGGCGGTTGTTCCAGTCCTTTCGGGCTGGGCAAAATGTCTCCATGCTCTTGATGTCCATCTTGCACCGTTCCATCTCCTTGGTTGCTTATATGGTACCTAAGCACACAGAGCAACTCCGATTGAGGTAGTAGCCATGTCTCACGTGGGTCAAAGGGAAGTTCAACAAGGAGAGAGTTAACCTCGTTCTCGATGGTTCTCGCACGGGCTCTTGTCATGGGTCCAAGTGGTGTCGTGGGAGATGTAGGTAGGTCCATGGGGATGGCCTTGGGATGCTCCGCATCAAAGAAGTTCAAATAAAAAAGTTAGAGCGGTTCGACGTCTATAAAAACTTAGATTTTTTTCGTTACTAAAGTGAAACATAGAGAAGTTCAAGGTGATAACAGCCAGAAATTCACGTACTACATGGTGTGTGTTTCGTACGAGAAAAAAGAGTAAAAAAGGCGAAGTCAATTTTTTGTTGTTAGAAGTTCAAGTGCTCTTCCCGCGGATGTTCAAACATTATTGTTAGAGAGGTTCAACGTGTGTTCACATGCTCAAAAAACACAAAAAAATGTTGTGTCCCATGTTTTAAAATAATTCTCTCAATCCATTACAAATTTGGAACAAAAAAACTCTACATGAAAAAAATTCTTCTCTATTCAACAACTTTTCAAGGGGTATATTGTATGCTTTGTTCGAAAAATAAATTGGTGTATGTTGTTCGAAAAGAAAAGTTTAACCGTATTAAAAAAAGTTGCATCTTTTCAACAATTTTCTGATGATTTATCATTTGTGGAACTCCGAGGAAAGGGTGAGGAATTACAAACAAAAACTACGTGGCCGAAGTTCAATATGAAAACAACGAGCAGTTCAATTACTATACGGAATGCATTTCAAATGAGAATAAAAGAATACAAACCACCCTACATGGTTCGAAAATTATATTACAAGACTCCGAACTTCATAAACTTTCCAAGCGTATATTATATGCTACATTCCGATGAGAGGTTTAAAATTTTCATGTATACCATTTAAAATACGTTTTTATATATTCAAAAAAATCCGTTGAACCATCGCGAGCATGAAAACTAATCAACATGGGAAAGTTGCGTGCTTTCAACAACTTTCCATCGGCATATCATTTGCTCAATTCTGGTAAGCGGGGGGGGGGGGGGGGTTATGGGTAAAAAACAACGCGTGAAAAACAGAGTGAAGTTCAAAAAGAACTGCTCCAGAAGTTCAACCTCTTCACAAAGTGCATTATTGGAGACTCCGTGTTTCCGATGAAGGCAGAATGCATGTTCTCAGAAGTTCAGATTGATAACTGCTAGAAGTTCACGTACTACACAGTGTGCATTTTGTATTTAAAAAGAACAAAAATGCAAAGCCTAGATTTTTTTGCTAGAAGTTCAAGTGCTCGGCCGAGAAAGTTCAAAAATTCTTGTGAGAGAGGTTGAACAAAAATACGTGACAAAAGTTCAAGGTGAAAACAATGAGAAATTAAACTACTGCAAGGAATGCATTTCAGGTGAGAATGGAAGTATAAAAAACAGTCTTAAAAGGTTTGTTGAAAGATGTCCAAGTGCTCTACCCGGGGAAGTTCAAAATTTCTTGCGAGAGAGGTTCACCTTCTATTTCCATGTTCGATTTTTTCTGTATAAAAATCGAATACAATTCTTTATCAAAATATAAAAATGTGAAGTTCATATTGAAATAACAGAGAAGTTCAAAGTTTATTAAAACCTAGGATTTACCTATTCAAAAAATAAAAAACACAACACCATTTTTTGCACTTTTAAAAACAACTCATAAACGAAAAAATGGTTGCTAGAAGTTCAAGTGCTCGGTGAGGAAAAGTTCAAAAGAATTCTTGTGAGAGAGGTTCACCGTGTATTTAGATGTCCAAAATACATAAAAAAATATGTTGTTTTTTGTGTTTTAAAATAATTCTCTCAAACCAGAGAGAAGTTCAAAGTGATAACAACCATAAGTTCACGTACTACATGGTGTGTATTTCATATAAAAACAATAAAGTGAAACAGAGTGAAGTTCAAACAGGCATGCCCCAGAAGTTTAACTACTTCATGCAATGCAAAAAACATCACGTCAAAAACAGAGTGAGGTTCAAACACACATGCCCGAGAAGTTCAACTATTTCACGCAGTGCATTTCCATTCGCAATGAAGGCAGAAATCATGATCTTATCATTTCTCTAATTTACTTCAAAATAACAAGAATATCATTTGTGTATGTTCAAGTCCTCGGTCGGAGAAAGTTAAAAAAATATTGTGAGAGAGGTTTGCACAAAAAGAATATCATTTGTGTAACACTGACAAAATGGATGAGAAAATTACAAATGAAAATACGTCACAGAAGTTCAACGTGAAAACAGCAGGAAGTTCGACTACTATAGTGAATGAGATGAAACACTTTTAAAATCATCACGAGTATGAAAAAACGATCAACAGGTGAAAGTTGTGTGTTTACATCAGCTTTCTGCCGGTATATTACTTGCTCAATTCCGGTGAGTGGATGGAGAGCTATGAGCAAAAAAAGCACGTGAAAATCAGAGTGAAGTTCAAGTAAACATGTCGTGAAGTTCAAGTTCTTCACACGGTGCATTTTTGAAGAATCTGTTTCGCGATAAAGGCAGGACGAATGATCCCGCCATTTTCGAAATTACTTGAAAACGGCTAGGAATCAGAGAAAACCATCAGCATGAAAAAGTTTCACATGTTTCGTAGCGTTTCAATGGTATATTATTTGCCCCATTCCGATAAAAGTTGTAAAAATTACAGTGAAAATACGTTCTTAGCCATTTTCTAAATTGACATAAAACCGTAGATACCAAAAAGTTTCGCATTTCCTCAAGCTTTCCAACGCCATATCATTCGCTGCATTCAGATGTAAGGTTAAAAAATTAGCTCAAAAATACAAACTCGGTGGAACTTGTACCGTTTTCTAAATTACTTTTAAACCGTTCAAAATTAGAAAAAAAACTTTTAACATGAAAAAGTAGCGCATTTCCATAAGCTTTCCAACGCCATCTCATTTGCCTCAATTGGATTAGCCGTTTAGAAATGGCATAAAAAATACGAACTCGACTGTTCGGTTTGCGAAATATTACGATTTGCCAAATTACTGTTTATCCATAGGGAATTAGAGAAAACTTTCAACATGTGGAAGGAGCGTTTTTACAACAGTTTTCCAACGCCATATTATTTTCCTCATTCCGATAAACGGTTTAGAAATGTGATCGAAAATACAATTCATGTTTTTTGTATGAAGAAAAAACGGTTTTCAAAACTGCTCTTAAACTACTTACATTTTGCCAAAAAATTGACTTGGGTCATGATACTGGTGTCCATAGCTTTCCAACGGTGTATCGCAAGCCCCATTTGGACAATGTTCGCGGAAATTCAACCTAGCACAGGGGGAAGTTCAGGTCGAACAACTCAGGCAGTAAAATTGCAAAAAAAACGCAATTTGATCATGACCCGAGAGCAAAATCCGCCAACGAGCGAGATTCCTATTTAAAACCGGTATTTAGTTGCTAAAAACCGTTTCTAGATTACACTAACATCATATAGAACATGACTAACCAGAATAATTCGCGGGGGAAGCCATGGCTGCGAAGATAGCCCGAAGGTCGGGTTCGTATAGAGGGAAGTTCACGCGCGTTACTCATGCAATTTAGGTTGTGATCAGAATATTATTCTGATCCCGTGATTAGAATAGTGTTTATGTATATATCAGACCAACTCAACATTGCGAAGATAAACCTCGGAGTTAACTTAATGTTGAAGACAAATCAAATGTGAAGACTATGCGACTATGCCGCCACATGAAACACTTCAAAAAGATTTTGGTGATGGCGTTACCCGCCGTATAGGAAGTATTAGACCCAGACATGACACATAATTATCGTGGCGCTCCGAAGTCAAATTCTGTTTTAATGCATTCACACTTAGAGTGCATGTCTTCATTGATTGAAGATATACATTACTTTGTGTGTTGCACATCTAAGTCATCAACATGCATAAGCGTTTGGATGTGTGTCCAATTACAGAACATTTGAGGATTCTAGGATATTTAGCTCACACCGCAACTTGCAAAACCTTTTCTCATCCAAGGGCTTTGTGAAGATATCTGCCAATTGCTCTTCAGTGTTGACGTGAATGATATCAATATCCTCCTTCATGACATGATCTCTGAGAAAGTGATGACGGATCTGAATGTGCTTTGTCTTCGAGTGCTGAACTGGGTTGTTGGCAATCTTGATGGCGCTTTCATTGTCGCAGTAGAGTGGCACATTGCTTCAGATGGATGCCATAGTCATTGAGAGTTTGCTTCATCCGTAGAAGCTGAGCGCAGCAAGATCCAGCAGCAATGTATTCAGATTCAGTAGTGGAGAGGGATACAAAGTTCTACTTCTTTGAAGACCAACCGACAAGAGATCGTCCAAGAAAGTGACATGTGCCTGATGTGGACTTGCGATCAACCTTGTCACCAGCATAATCAGCATCTGAGAATCCAACTAGATCAAACTCTGAGCCCTTTGGATACCACAATCCTAGTGTTGGGGTGTAAGCCAAATACCAAAGAATTCGCTTCACAGCTAAGTGATGCGATTCCTTTGGTGCCGCTTGGAATCGGGCACACATGCAAACACTAAGCATTATATCTGGCCTAGATGCACATAAATAGAGTAAAGAACCAATCATGGAGCGGTATACCTTTTGATCGAGCTCTTTACCATCGTCTTCAGGGCCCAGATGACTTTTGGTTGGCATTGGCATCGTGTATCCTTTGCAGTCTTGCATTCCAAACTTCTTCAGGTAATCTTTGAGGTATTTTTCTTGTGATATGAAGATGTCGTTTCTTTGTAGACGAATTTGAAGACCGAGGAAGAATTTCAGCTCACCCATCATGGACATCTGATATTGCTCTTGCATCATGTGTCCAAACTCATCACTGTATTTCTTGTCTATGCAGCCGAAGATAATATCATCTACATAGATTTGGCATAGAAACAATTATCCATCATATCTCTTCGTGAAGAGTGTGGGGTCTAGGGAACCAGGTTTGAAGCCTTTGCTCTTCAGGAAGTCTTTGAGTGTGTCATACCAAGCGCGAGGGGCTTGTTTGAGGCCATACAGTGCCTTGTTGAGCTTGTATACCATGTCAGGACGCTTTGGGTCTTCAAAACCAGGTGGTTGTGCAACATACACTTCTTCTTCAATTTTTCCGTTCAGGAAGGCACTCTTTGCATCCCTTTGGTACAAAAGGATGTCGTGATGGTTCGCATAGGCTAGCAGGATGCGAATGGCTTCAAGCCTTGCCACAGGAGCAAATGTTTCATTGAAGTCAATCCCTTCTACTTGAGTGTAACCTTGAGGAACGAGACGAGCCTTGTTTCTGACAACTTGACCATGCTCATCTTGTTTGTTGCGGTAGATCCATTTGGTGCCAATGATATTGTGCTTGCGAGGATCAGGACGCTTAACTAGTTCCCACACATTGTTCATCTTGAACTGTCGAAGTTCTTCTTGCATCGCTTGAATCCATTCAGGTTCCATGAAGGCTTCAGCCACTTTCTTGGGTTAAGATATGGATACAAATGCAAAGTGCCCACAGAAATTTGCTAGCTGTGTTGCTCTTGAACGAGTGAGTGGACCTGGTGCATTGATGCCATCGGTTATCTTCTCAATCTCCACTTCATTTGCAACATGAGGATGAACTGGATGAAGACTTTGCTCTTGCTGATCATTGTCTTCATCATCGGCATTGACTTCAAGCTGAGCATTGTCTTCGGTTGATTATGTGCAAAAATGATGAGTTCTTGTTTAGCCTAAGCCTCTGAGGGTATGATTTCTCCAGTACCCATAAGCTTGATGGATTCACTTGGTGAGACGTCATCTAGCACATTTGGCAGGTGCTCTCTTTGCGAGCCGTTAGTTTCATCGAACCGCACATCCACAGTTTCAACCACTTTATAGTGAAAGAGGTTGAAGACTATGTAGGAGTGCGAATCCTTTCCGTACCCAAGCATAAAACCTTCATGTGCTTTCGGTGCAAATTTGGAAGTGTGATGTTGATGAGGACATCAATACCATTGTTACACCCACAGCCCCTACTGTTACATATACTGGACCAATTACTAGAGCTCGCGCACGCCAATTAAATTACCAGGTACTTTCGTTTCTTGGTAATGATTCTAATGTTCATGAGATTATGATGCTGCCTAAATTGGATACATTTGTTTTGCTTTCAAATGAAGGGCCTAGCTTGGAGAAGGATGAACATTGGAGCAAGAACACGCATGAAGTTGATGGCATGCGCAAGGGGATCAAGAACGGAGTTACAAGTGATGATTTCAGGACTTGATGAGGACATCAATACCATTGTTACACCCACAGCCCCTACTGTTACATATACTGGACCAATTACTAGAGCTCGCGCACGCCAATTAAATTACCAGGTACTTTCGTTTCTTGGTAATGATTCTAATGTTCATGAGATTATGATGCTGCCTAAATTGGATACATTTGTTTTGCTTTCAAATGAAGGGCCTAGCTTGGAGAAGGATGAACATTGGAGCAAGAACATGCCTGAAGTTGATGGCATGCGCAAGGGGATCAAGAACAGAGTTACAAGTGATGATTTCAGGACTTTGAAGCCGCCATAAGGAGTGCATGAAGCCATGGACGAAATATACAAGATGCCACTTCATAATATTCGTCCATAGGCTATTATAGGTGCTGCGTCACCTTATTAATGGGCCAGGCCCATGTAATTTCGAAATACTTAAGTATAGGCTATTTTTAGAGTCCGTATGTGTGGGGAAACAAGAGTTAGGGTTGGTTTCGGACCCCACCCTCAAGGGCCACGAAATTCCCCTCTCTTCCTCCATATATACAGCCCTTAGGGCGTCGTTTAGACTTTGGGTTTTGTTTAGATTAAAAGTTCGCCATAGCTGCAACTTCTCGTACTTCGTTTGTGTCCAACGACCAGACCAAGACGTCACAGAACCCCACCTTGATCAATAAAGCTTTCATCTTATATTCGCAATATCCAGATTGCAATCTCAGTTTCTTGCTTGTTCTTCGTTTGCTCGCAGGAAACAGGCCCTCGTGGTCAGGTTGATCGTGCTCCGGCGTGGTCAATAACCCCTCGGAAGTTGGTTTAGCGATTGCTAAGGCGCGACGTGTCGCACGTTCGTAGTCGGATCGTCAAGGTCGACTCCCACAGAAAACGATAGCCACCATCTCATCGAAACATCGGGACACCTTTGCCTCTATCAAGTGGTATCAGATTTCCAGGTTGCTCGGTGAGATTTTACAGTCTTTCGTAGATTAGATCGAGTCTGGTCTTCATACCTACAGTCCACGAAAAAGCCCCACAAAAAAAATTCGGGTTAGTTCATCATATCCGAACCAATCTGAGCCGTTGCATAATCTTTTTAGGGTTTTTGCTTTGTTGAATTTGCGGTTGCATCGTCGTGTCAAGTTGCTGGTCTTAGAGTCTAGTCTTTTAGAGTTTCGAGTTCTGGTCATAAGTTGTCACGCCGCCGCCGCACCATCATCATCGCCCATCTACCACTTTTTGATGAGGACATCAATACCATTGTTACACCCACAGCCCCTACTGTTACATATACTGGACCAATTACTAGAGCTCGCGCACGCCAATTAAATTACCAGGTACTTTCGTTTCTTTGTAATGATTCTAATGTTCATGAGATTATGATGCTGCCTAAATTGGATACATTTGTTTTGCTTTCAAATGAAGGGCCTAGCTTGGAGAAGGATGAACATTGGAGCAAGAACATGCATGAAGTTGATGGCATGCGCAAGGGGATCAAGAACAGAGTTACAAGTGATGATTTCAGGACTTTGAAGCCGCCATAAGGAGTTCATGAAGCCATGGACGAAATATACAAGATGCCACTTCATAATATTCGTCCCTAGGCTATTCTAGGTGCTGCGTCACCTTATTAATGGGCCAGGCCCATATAATTTCGAAATACTTAAGTATACGCTATTTTTAGAGTCCGTATGTGTGGGGAAACAAGAGTTAGGGTTGGTTTCGGACCCCACCCTCAAGGGCCACGAAATTCCCCTCTCTTCCTCCATATATACAGCCCTTAGGGCGTCGTTTAGATTTTGGGTTTTGTTTAGATTAAAAGTTCGCCATAGCTGCAACTTCGCGTACCTCGTTTGTGTCCAACGACCAGACCAAGACGTCACAGAACCCCACCTTGATCAATAAAGCTTTCATCTTATATTCGCAATATCCAGATTGCAATCTCAGTTTCTTGCTTGTTCTTCGTTTGCTCGCAGGAAACAGGCCCTCGTGGTCAGGTTGATCGTGCTCCAGCGTGGTCAATAACCCCTCGGAAGTTGGTTTAGCGATTGCTAAGGCGCGACGTCTCGCACGTTCGTACTCGGATCGTCAAGGTCGACTCCCACAGAAAACGATAGCCACCATCTCATCGAAACATCGGGACACCTTTGCCTCTATCAAGTGGTATCAGATTTCCAGGTTGCTCGGTGAGATTTTACCGTTTTTCGTAGATTAGATCGAGTCTGTTCTTCATACCTACAGTCCACGAAAAAGCCACACAAAAAAAATTAGGGTTAGTTCATCATATCCGAACCAATCTGAGCCTTTGCATAATCTTTTTAGGGTTTTTGCTTTGTTGAATTTGCGGTTGCATCGTCGTGTCAAGTTGCTGGTCTTAGAGTCTAGTCTTTTAGAGTTTCGAGTTCTGGTCATAAGTTGTCACGCCGCCGCCGCACCATCATCATCGCCCATCTACCACTTTTGCTTATCCGCCACCGCTCTGAATCCTTATCCATATACCACTACCAATCCGTATCCATATACCACCATCAATCTCTATCCATATACCACCACCGCTACCATATACCACCACCGCTGCCATATACCACAACCATATATCCACCACCAATCCGAGTTCTTTTCATATTAGGTTTGTTCTTGAGATCAATCTCAATTCCGATTCGTGTTTCCTTGTCTGCGAAGGTCTCGGGAAAAAAAAAGAGTCTGGAGACCCCCGGGCAGTTTTTAGGCCAAAATTTTCACGGGCAAATTTTTTTTCCCTATCCTATTTTTAGGCTTTTCTGAGTCTTTTGAGCCACGTGCCATCATAGTGATTTTTTGTCGCACTTTTTCGTCGCCGCTGCCCTGATTTCCGAAAAAAAAAGTGGAAAAAAAATTTTCGTGCCCATCCTATCAGTTTGACGAGGGAAGAGTTTTGAGACACTCGCCATTATAGTAATTTTTCGCAAAAAAAAGAGGAGCGCAAAAAAAAAAGAGGAGCGCAAAAAAAAAGCGAAAAAAAAAAGTTCCAGCGTGCTTTTCCCTTATTTACGTGCAGCGCCGTGATTTTGTTAGTGTTCTAGGCTCGCGTCTCTAGCACGGTCTAGCCTAGGACCAGCACAGTACCGTCGTTGAGCGTTTATTCAACTTTGCATCTCTGAATTGATTATTGCTGACCCTTTTTGCTACCATACTATAAGCCTTCCCAGCTCCACATACCTCTACGTCGTGCGTTTGACTCTCCCTGGCAATCGCTCTATCCAAGCTTTTGAGAGTTTTGACTACAACGGTTGCCGATCACCGCCTGCTGCTGGGTAAGAACTGGTAAGAATTTGAGATTTGCTTGACGGATTTGTGACACCCGCCACCACCACCTCTTGTTAGTATTCTGTAGGATCATATTCTTGTGTGTTTTCTATTGTTGCTAACCATGGCAGGATCACAAGCCGACGAGACTGACTGGGAGAACATGACGAATCAGGAGTTGCATGATAAATTTCAGCAAATGTTGAATGGACAGGTGCAGGATGTGCTAAACAGATTTGAAGAGGCCATGGAGAAGATAGATGACATGGAGAAGACGTTCGAAACAAAGCTCGATAACAGGTTTAGTGAATTGCTCGCGCGTCTTCCACCACCACCACCGGCTGCACCTAACGCACCTCTACAACAACAACAACGACGACTACCTACACATCGTGAAACAGCCCTCCGCCGAGCGAGCCGTCTCCCTCTTGCACCTGGCCAAACTGTTGGTGCTGCTGTTGCTACTTCTGTGGCTCCTGCTGCTGATGCGGAGGAGGATGATTTTGCTGGCGATTACGAGGATGAGGTTGATCAAAATCAGAACTACGTGCCACCACCAGCACAGCAACCATCAGGTCGTCCACATGCAAATAATGGCAATGGTGGGGCTCACCCTCAGGTACGAGATCATGACCATCTCCCTAAACTAAAATTGAATATTCCACCATTTGAGGGTAGATATGTTCCTGATATATATCTTACTTGGGAGTTAGAAACTGAACAACGATTTACATGTTTACAATATCCCGAGGAGAGACGTGTTCCTGCTGCTGTTTGTGCATTCACTAGTTTTGCATGTGTTTGGTGGTCTGAGCATTGTAGATTATATCCCATTCCTGCTACTTGGGCTGCTTTGAAAACTGCTATGCGTACTCGTTGGGTTCAACCATATTATCAACGTGAATTACTTCAAAAATTGCAGCGCTTAAGACAGGGAAAAAATTCTGTAGAAGAATATTATCAGGAATTACAAACTGGCATGATTAGATGTGGTATTGTTGAGGAGAATGAAGCTATGCTTGCACGTTTTATGGGTGGATTAAATAGAGAGATTCAGACGATTCTAGAGTATAAGGAGTATACTAATATCACTCGTTTATTCCATCTTGCTTGTAAAGCTGAACGTGAAGTGCAGGATCGACACGCATTGGCGCGGACTAACTTTTCTGCAGGTCGACCTTCTTCATGGACACCACGTGCATCATCTACTTCCACACGTTCTGCTACACCGGCGCCTCCGTCGGCTGCCACCTCCAACCGTGATACAATAAAGCAGGCACAATCACCACTATCTGCCAAGAGCACACCTTCTGGGCCTGCAAAGAGCTCTTCTTCATCCATGGCATCAACAGGGCAAACACATGATATTATTTGTCGACGTTGCAAGGGTGGAGGTCATTATGCGAGAGAATGCCCATCTAAGCGTGTGATGATTGTTACTGAGGATGGTGGGTATGAGTCCGCTAGTGACTATGATGAGGAGACTTTGGCTCTTATTACACGTGACGAACACGGTGGAGACGATTCTGATCATGAGACGCAATACATGGCTCCTGAAGATGCTGACAGGTATGAATGTTTAGTTGCTCAACGTGTTTTGAGTGTGCAGGTTACACAAGCTGAGCAAAATCAGAGGCATAATTTGTTCCATACAAAGGGAGTTGTGAAGGAACGTTCTGTTCGCGTGATCATAGATGGAGGGAGTTGCAACAACTTGGCTAGCATCGAGATGGTGGAGAAGCTATCTCTCACCACAAGACCACATCCACATCCTTACTACATCCAATGGTTCAACAACAGCGGCAAGGTTAAGGTAACACGTACTGTTCGTGTGCATTTTAGTATCTCTACATATGCTGATTATGTTGATTGTGATGTGGTACCGATGCAAGCATGTTCCTTATTACTTGGTAGACCATGGCAATTTGATAAAAATTCTATTCACCATGGTAGACACAATCAGTATACTCTTGTTCATAAGGATAAAAATATTACTTTGCTTCCTATGACTCCTGATTCCATTTTGAAAGATGATATTAATAGAGCTAATAAAGCAAAACAGGAGAAAACTAACAGTGAAAATCAGATTGTGGCAAAAGAATTTGAGCAACAAATGCAGCCTAATAATAATAAACAATCTAGTGTTGCTTCTGAAATTAAATTGAAAAGTGCATGTTTACTTGCCACCAAATCTGATATTGATGATCTAGATTTTAGCAAATCTGTTTGCTATGCTTTTGTGTGCAAAGAGGCATTATTTTCATTCGAGGACGTGCCTTCCTCTTTGCCTCCTGCTGTCACTAACATTTTGCAGGAGTTCGCCGACGTCTTTCCACAAGACGTGCCACCGGGATTACCACCTATTCGCGGGATTGAGCATCAAATTGACTTAATTCCCGGTGCATCATTACCCAACCGGGCACCATACCGTACCAATCCAAAGGAGACGAAGGAGATTATGCGTCAAGTACAAGAACTGCTCGACAAAGGTTATATACGCGAATCCCTTAGTCCTTGTGCTGTTCCTATCATTTTAGTGCCGAAAAAGGATGGTACGTCGCGTATGTGCGTTGATTGTAGAGGCATTAATAATATTACTATTCGTTATCGTCATCCTATTCCTAGGCTAGATGATATGCTTGATGAATTGAGTGGCTCTACAATATTCTCCAAAGTTGATTTGCGTAGTGGTTACCATCAAATTCGTATGAAATTGGGAGATGAATGGAAAACAGCATTTAAAACTAAGTTTGGATTATATGAGTGGTTAGTCATGCCTTTTGGGTTAACTAATGCACCTAGTACTTTCATGAGGTTAATGAACGAAGTTTTACGTGCTTTCATTGCACGATTTGTGGTGGTTTACTTTGATGACATATTGATTTATAGCAAATCTTTGGAGGAACATTTGGAACATTTACGTGCTGTTTTCATTGCTCTACGTGATGCACGTTTGTTTGGTAACCTTGGAAAGTGCACCTTTTGCACCGACCGAGTATCTTTTCTTGGCTATGTTGTTACTCCACAGGGAATTGAAGTTGATAAAGCCAAGATTGAAGCTATTGAGAGTTGGCCGCAGCCCAAAACGGTCACACAAGTGAGGAGTTTCCTTGGCCTCGCTGGTTTCTATAGGCGTTTTGTGAGAGATTTCAGCACCATTGCTGCACCTCTCAACGAGCTTACAAAGAAGGATGTACCTTTTGTTTGGGGTACCGCACAGGAAGAAGCCTTCACGGTATTGAAAGATAAGTTGACACATGCTCCTTTACTCCAACTTCCTAATTTCAATAAGACTTTTGAGCTTGAATGTGATGCTAGTGGAATTGGATTAGGAGGTGTGTTATTACAAGATGGAAAACCTGTTGCATACTTTTCTGAAAAATTGAGTGGGCCTAGTCTGAACTATTCTACTTATGATAAAGAATTATATGCTCTTGTTCGGACCTTAGAAACATGGCAACATTATTTATGGCCCAAGGAATTTGTTATACATTCTGATCATGAGTCTTTGAAACACATTAAAAGTCAAGCAAAACTGAACCGTCGACATGCTAAATGGGTTGAATTCATTGAGACTTTCCCTTATGTGATTAAACACAAGAAGGGTAAAGAAAATGTTATTGCTGATGCCTTGTCTCGTCGTTATACTATGCTTTCACAACTTGACTTTAAAATATTTGGTTTGGAGACCATCAAGGATCAATATGTTAATGATGCTGAATTTAAAGATGTATTGCAGAATTGTAAGGAAGGGAGAACTTGGAACAAGTTCGTTCTTAACGATGGATTTGTGTTTCGTGCTAACAAGCTATGCATTCCAGCTAGCTCCGTTCGTCTTTTGTTGTTGCAGGAGGCGCATGGAGGAGGATTAATGGGACACTTTGGCGTCAAGAAGACGGAGGATATACTTGCTACACATTTCTTTTGGCCAAAGATGAGACGGGATGTTGAGCGTTTTGTTGCTCGCTGCACTACATGTCAAAGAGCTAAGTCACGACTCAATCCTCATGGTTTATATATGCCTTTGCCTGTACCTAGTGTTCTTTGGGAGGATATATCTATGGACTTTGTTTTAGGTTTACCTCGAACAAAGAAGGGGAGGGATAGCATATTTGTTGTCATGGATAGGTTCTCGAAAATGGCACACTTTATACCATGTCATAAAAGCGATGATGCTGTTAATGTTGCTGATTTGTTCTTTCGTGAAATTATTCGCTTACATGGTGTGCCAAATACTATTGTTTCAGATCGTGATACTAAATTTCTTAGCCACTTTTGGAGATGTTTATGGGCTAAGTTGGGGACTAAGCTGCTTTTTAGTACTACTTGTCACCCCCAAACTGATGGACAAACTAAAGTAGTCAATAGAACATTGTCTACTATGCTTAGGGCTGTTTTGAAGAATAACAAGAAAATGTGGGAAGAATGCTTGCCTCATATTGAATTTGCTTATAATCGTTCATTGCATTCTACTACTAAGATGTGCCCTTTTGGAATTGTGTATGGTTTCCTACCTCGTGCACCTATTGATTTGTTGCCTCTTCCATCTTCGGAGAAGGTTAATTTTGATGCTAAAGAACGTTCTGAATTGATTTTAAAAATGCATGAGTTAACTAAGGAAAACATTGAGCGTATGAATGCTAAATATAAACTTGCTGGAGATAAGGGTAGAAAACATGTTGTGTTTGCACCTGGAGATCTTGTTTGGTTACATTTGCGTAAAGATAGATTTCCTAATCTGCGCAAATCAAAGCTAATGCCACGTGCTGATCGTCCTTTTAAGGTTTTAGAGAAAATAAATGATAATGCATATAAACTTGAGCTACCTGCAGATTTTGGGGTTAGTCCCACTTTTAATATTGCAGATTTGAAGCCTTATTTGGGTGAGGAAGATGAGCTTCCGTCGAGGACGACTTCATTTCAATAAGGGGAGGATGATGAGGACATCAATACCATTGTTACACCCACAGCCCCTACTGTTACATATACTGGACCAATTACTAGAGCTCGCGCACGCCAATTAAATTACCAGGTACTTTCGTTTCTTGGTAATGATTCTAATGTTCATGAGATTATGATGCTGCCTAAATTGGATACATTTGTTTTGCTTTCAAATGAAGGGCCTAGCTTGGAGAAGGATGAACATTGGAGCAAGAACACGCATGAAGTTGATGGCATGCGCAAGGGGATCAAGAACGGAGTTACAAGTGATGATTTCAGGACTTTGAAGCCGCCATAAGGAGTGCATGAAGACATGGACGAAATATACAAGATGCCACTTCATAATATTCGTCCATAGGCTATTCTAGGTGCTGCGTCACCTTATTAATGGGCCAGGCCCATGTAATTTCGAAATACTTAAGTATAGGCTATTTTTAGAGTCCGTATGTGTGGGGAAACAAGAGTTAGGGTTGGTTTCGGACCCCACCCTCAAGGGCCACGAAATTCCCCTCTCTTCCTCCATATATACAGCCCTTAGGGCGTCGTTTAGACTTTGGGTTTTGTTTAGATTAAAAGTTCGCCATAGCTGCAACTTCTCGTACTTCGTTTGTGTCCAACGACCAGACCAAGACGTCACAGAACCCCACCTTGATCAATAAAACTTTCATCTTATATTCGCAATATCCAGATTGCAATCTCAGTTTCTTGCTTGTTCTTCATTTGCTCGCAGGAAACAGGCCCTCGTGGTCAGGTTGATCGTGCTCCGGCGTGATCAATAACCCCTCGGAAGTTGGTTTAGCGATTGCTAAGGCGCGACGTCTCGCACGTTCGTAGTCGGATCGTCAAGGTCGACTCCCACAGAAAACGATAGCCACCATCTCATCGAAACATCGGGACACCTTTGCCTCTATCAGGACTTTGAAGCCGCCATAAGGAGTGCATGAAGCCATGGACGAAATATACAAGATGCCACTTCATAATATTCGTCCATAGGCTATTCTAGGTGCTGCGTCACCTTATTAATGGGCCAGGCCCATGTAATTTCGAAATACTTAAGTATAGGCTATTTTTAGAGTCCGTATGTGTGGGGAAACAAGAGTTAGGGTTGGTTTCGGACCCCACCCTCAAGGGCCACGAAATTCCCCTCTCTTCCTCCATATATACAGCCCTTAGGGCGTCGTTTAGACTTTGGGTTTTGTTTAGATTAAAAGTTTGCCATAGCTGCAACTTCGCGTACTTCGTTTGTGTCCAACGACCAGACCAAGACGTCACAGAACCCCACCTTGATCAATAAAGCTTTCATCTTATATTCGCAATATCCAGATTGCAATCTCAGTTTCTTGCTTGTTCTTCATTTGCTCGCAGGAAACAGGCCCTCGTGGTCAGGTTGATCGTGCTCCGGCGTGGTCAATAACCCCTCGGAAGTTGGTTTAGCGATTGCTAAGGCGCGACGTCTCGCACGTTCGTAGTCGGATCGTCAAGGTCGACTCCCACAGAAAACGATAGCCACCATCTCATCGAAACATCGGGACACCTTTGCCTCTATCAGGACTTTGAAGCCGCCATAAGGAGTGCATGAAGCCATGGACGAAATATACAAGATGCCACTTCATAATATTCGTCCATAGGCTATTCTAGGTGCTGCGTCACCTTATTAATGGGCCAGGCCCATGTAATTTCGAAATACTTAAGTATAGGCTATTTTTAGAGTCCGTATGTGTGGGGAAACAAGAGTTAGGGTTGGTTTCGGACCCCACCCTCAAGGGCCACGAAATTCCCCTCTCTTCCTCCATATATACAGCCCTTAGGGCGTCGTTTAGACTTTGGGTTTTGTTTAGATTAAAAGTTCGCCATAGCTGCAACTTCTCGTACTTCGTTTGTGTCCAACGACCAGACCAAGACGTCACAGAACCCCACCTTGATCAATAAAGCTTTCATCTTATATTCGCAATATCCAGATTGCAATCTCAGTTTCTTGCTTGTTCTTCGTTTGCTCGCAGGAAACAGGCCCTCGTGGTCAGGTTGATCGTGTTCCGGCGTGGTCAATAACCCTCGGAAGTTGGTTTAGCGATTGCTAAGGCGCGACGTCTCGCACGTTCGTAGTCGGATCGTCAAGGTCGCCTCCCACAGAAAACGATAGCCACCATCTCATCGAAACATCGGGACACCTTAGCCTCTATCAAGTGGTATCAGATTTCCAGGTTGCTCGGTGAGATTTTACAGTTTTTCGTAGATTAGATCGAGTCTGTTCTTCATACCTACAGTCTACGAAATAGCCACACAAAAATAATTAAGGTTAGTGCATCATATCCGAACCAATCTAAGCCTTTGCATAATCTTTTTAGGGTTTTTCCTTTGTTGAATTTGCGGTTGCATCGTCGTGTCAAGTTGCTGGTCTTAGAGTCTAGTCTTTTAGAGTTTCAAGTTCTGGTCATAAGTTGTCACGCCGCCGCCGCACCATCATCATGGCCCATCTACCACTTTTGCTTATCCGCCACCGCTCTGAATCCATATCCATATACCACTACCAATCCGTATCCATATACCACCATCAATCTCTATCCATATACCACCACCGCTACCATATACCACCACCGCTGCCATATACCACAACCATATATCCACCACCAATCCGAGTTCTTCTCATATTAGGTTTGTTCTTGAGATCAATTTAAATTCCGATTCGTGTTTCCTTGCCTGCGTAGGTCTCGAAAAAAAAAGAGTCTGGAGACCCCCGGGCAGTTTTTAGGCCAAAATTTTCTCGGGCAAAATTTTTTTTCCCTATCCTATTTTTAGGCTTTTCTGAGTCTTTTGAGCCACGTGCCATCATAGTGATTTTTTCTCGCACTTTTTCGTCGTCGCTGCCCTGATTTCCGAAAAAAAAGTGGAAAAAAAATTTTCGTGCCCATCCTATCAGTTTGACGAGGGAAGAGTTTTGAGACACTCGCCATTATAGTAATTTTTCGCAAAAAAAAAGAGGAGCGCAAAAAAAAAGAGGAGCGCAAAAAAAAAGCGAAAAAAAAAGTTCCAGAGTGTGCTTTTCCCTTATTTACGTGCAGCGCCGTGATTTTGTTAGTGTTCTAGGCTCGCGTCTCTAGCACGGTCTAGCCTAGGACCAGCACAGTACCGTCGTTGAGCGTTTATTCAACTTTGCATCTCTGAATTGATTATTGCTGACCCTTTTTGCTACCATACTATAAGCCTTCCCAGCTCCACATACCTCTACGTCGTGCGTTTGACTCTCCCTGGCAATCGCTCTATCCAAGCTTTTGAGAGTTTTGACTACAACGGTTGCCGATCACCGCCTGCTGCTGGGTAAGAACTGGTAAGAATTTGAGATTTGCTTGACGGATTTGTGACACCCGCCACCACCACCCCTTGTTAGTATTCTGTAGGATCATATTCTTGTGTGTTTTCTATTGTTGCTAACCATGGCAGGATCACAAGCCGACGAGACTGACTGGGAGAACATGACGAATCAGGAGTTGCATGATAAATTTCAGCAAATGATGAATGGACAGGTGCAGGATGTGCTAAACAGATTTGAAGAGGCCATGGAGAAGATAGATGACATGGAGAAGACGTTCGAAAAAAAGCTCGATAACAAGTTTAGTGAATTGCTCGCGCGTCTTCCACCACCACCACCGGCTGCACCTAACGCACCTCTACAACAACAACAACGACGACTACCTACACATCGTGAAACAGCCCTCCGCCGAGCGAGCCGTCTCCCTCTTGCACCTGGCCAAACTGTTGGTGCTGCTGTTGCTACTTCTGTGGCTCCTGCTGCTGATGCGGAGGAGGATGATTTTGCTGGCGATTACGAGGATGAGGTTGATCAAAATCAGAACTACGTGCCACCACCAGCACAGCAACCATCAGGTCGTCCACATGCTGGGGCTCACCCTCAGGTACGAGATCATGACCATCTCCCTAAACTAAAATTGAATATTCCACCATTTGAGGGTAGATATGTTCCTGATATATATCTTACTTGGGAGTTAGAAACTGAACAACGATTTACATGTTTACAATATCCCGAGGAGAGACGTGTTCCTGCTGCTGTTTGTGCATTCACTAGTTTTGCATGTGTTTGGTGGTCTGAGCATTGTAGATTATATCCCATTCCTGCTACTTGGGCTGCTTTGAAAACTGCTATGCGTACTCGTTGGGTTCAACCATATTATCAACGTGAATTACTTCAAAAATTGCAGCGCTTAAGACAGGGAAAAAATTCTGTAGAAGAATATTATCAGGAATTACAAACTGGCATGATTAGATGTGGTATTGTTGAGGAGAATGAAGCTATGCTTGCACGTTTTATGGGTGGATTAAATAGAGAGATTCAGACGATTCTAGAGTATAAGGAGTATACTAATATCACTCGTTTATTCCATCTTGCTTGTAAAGCTGAACGTGAAGTGCAGGATCGACAGGCATTGGCGCGGACTAACTTTTCTGCAGGTCGACCTTCTTCATGGACACCACGTGCATCATCTACTTCCACACGTTCTGCTTCACCGGCGCCTCCGTCGGCTGCCACCTCCAACCGTGATACAATAAAGCAGGCACAATCACCACTATCTGCCAAGAGCACACCTTCTGGGCCTGCAAAGAGCTCTTCTTCATCCATGGCATCAACAGGGCAGACACATGATATTATTTGTCGACGTTGCAAGGGTGGAGGTCATTATGCGAGAGAATGCCCATCTAAGCGTGTGATGATTGTTACTGAGGATGGTGGGTATGAGTCTGCTAGTGACTATGATGAGGAGACTTTGGCTCTTATTACACGTGCCGAACACGGTGGAGACGATTCTGATCATGAGACGCAATACATGGCTCCTGAAGATGCTGACAGGTATGAATGTTTAGTTGCTCAACGTGTTTTGAGTGTGCAGGTTACACAAGCTGAGCAAAATCAGAGGCATAATTTGTTCCATACAAAGGGAGTTGTGAAGGAACGTTCTGTTCGCGTGATCATAGATGGAGGGAGTTGCAACAACTTGGCTAGCATCGAGATGGTGGAGAAGCTATCTCTCACCACAAGACCACATCCACATCCTTACTACATCCAATGGTTCAACAACAGCGGCAAGGTTAAGGTAACACGTACTGTTCGTGTGCATTTTAGTATCGCTACATATGCTGATTATGTTGATTGTGATGTGGTACCTATGCAAGCATGTTCCTTATTACTTGGTAGACCATGGCAATTTGATAAAAATTCTATTCACCATGGTAGAAACAATCAGTATACTCTTGTTCATAAGGATAAAAATATTACTTTGCTTCCTATGACTCCTGATTCCATTTTGAAAGATGATATTAATAGAGCTAATAAAGCAAAACAGGAGAAAACTAAGAGTGAAAATCAGATTGTGGCAAAAGAATTTGAGCAACAAATGCAGCCTAATAATAATAAACAATCTAGTGTTGCTTCTGAAATTAAATTGAAAAGTGCATGTTTACTTGCCACCAAATCTGATATTGATGATCTAGATTTTAGCAAATCTGTTTGCTATGCTTTTGTGTGCAAAGAGGCATTATTTTCATTCGAGGACGCGCCTTCCTCTTTGCCTCCTGCTGTCACTAACATTTTGCAGGAGTTCGCCGACATCTTTCCACAAGACGTGCCACCGGGATTACCACCTATTCGCGGGATTGAGCATCAAATTGACTTAATTCCCGGTGCATCATTACCCAACCGTGCACCATACCGTACCAATCCAGAGGAGACGAAGGAGATTATGCGTCAAGTACAAGAACTGCTCGACAAAGGTTATATACGCGAATCCCTTAGTCCTTGTGCTGTTCCTATCATTTTAGTGCCGAAAAAGGATGGTACGTCGCGTATGTGCGTTGATTGTAGAGGCATTAATAATATTACTATTCGTTATCGTCATCCTATTCCTAGGCTAGATGATATGCTTGATGAATTGAGTGGCTCTACAATATTCTCCAAAGTTGATTTGCGTAGTGGTTACCATCAAATTCGTATGAAATTGGGAGATGAATGGAAAACAGCATTTAAAACTAAGTTTGGATTATATGAGTGGTTAGTCATGCCTTTTGGGTTAACTAATGCACCTAGTACTTTCATGAGGTTAATGAACGAAGTTTTACGTGCCTTCATTGGACGATTTGTGGTAGTTTACTTTGATGACATATTGATTTATAGCAAATCTTTGGAGGACCATTTGGAACATTTACGTGCTGTTTTTATTGCTCTACGTGATGCACGTTTGTTTGGTAACCTTGGAAAGTGCACCTTTTGCACCGACCGAGTATCTTTTCTTGGCTATGTTGTTACTCCACAGGGAATTGAAGTTGATAAAGCCAAGATTGAAGCTATTGAGAGTTGGCCGCAGCCCAAAACGGTCACACAAGTGAGGAGTTTCCTTGGCCTCGCTGGTTTCTATAGGCGTTTTGTGAGAGATTTCAGCACCATTGCTGCACCTCTCAACGAGCTTACAAAGAAGGATGTACCTTTTGTTTGGGGTACCGCACAGGAAGAAGCCTTCACGGTATTGAAAGATAAGTTAACACATGCTCCTTTACTCCAACTTCCTAATTTCAATAAGACTTTTGAGCTTGAATGTGATGCTAGTGGAATTGGATTAGGAGGTGTGTTATTACAAGATGGAAAACCTATTGCATACTTTTCTGAAAAATTGAGTGGGCCTAGTCTGAACTATTCTACTTATGATAAAGAATTATATGCTCTTGTTCGGACCTTAGAAACATGGCAACATTATTTATGGCCCAAGGAATTTGTTATACATTCTGATCATGAATCTTTGAAACACATTAAAAGTCAAGCAAAACTGAACCGTAGACATGCTAAATGGGTTGAATTCATTGAGACTTTCCCTTATGTCATTAAACACAAGAAGGGTAAAGAAAATGTTATTGCTGATGCCTTGTCTCGTCGTTATACTATGCTTTCACAACTTGACTTTAAAATATTTGGTTTGGAGACCATCAAAGATCAATATGTTCATGATGCTGAATTTAAAGATGTATTGCAGAATTGTAAGGAAGGGAGAACTTGGAACAAGTTCGTTCTTAACGATGGATTTGTGTTTCGTGCTAACAAGCTATGCATTCCAGCTAGCTCCGTTCGTCTTTTGTTATTGCAGGAGGCGCATGGAGGAGGATTAATGGGACACTTTGGCGTCAAGAAGACGGAGGATATACTTGCTACACATTTCTTTTGGCCAAAGATGAGACGGGATGTTGAGCGTTTTGTTGCTCGCTGCACTACATGTCAAAGAGCTAAGTCACGACTCAATCCTCATGGTTTATATATGCCTTTGCCTGTACCTAGTGTTCCTTGGGAGGATATATCTATGGACTTTGTTTTAGGTTTACCTCGAACAAAGAAGGGGAGGGATAGCATATTTGTTGTCGTGGATAGGTTCTCGAAAATGGCACACTTTATACCATGTCATAAAAGCGATGATGCTGTTAATGTTGCTGATTTGTTCTTTCGTGAAATTATTCGCTTACATGGTGTGCCAAATACTATTGTTTCAGATCGTGATACTAAATTTCTTAGCCACTTTTGGAGATGTTTATGGGCTAAGTTGGGGACTAAGCTGCTTTTTAGTACTACTTGTCACCCCCAAACTGATGGACAAACTGAAGTAGTCAATAGAACATTGTCTACTATGCTTAGGGCTGTTTTGAAGAATAACAAGAAAATGTGGGAAGAATGCTTGCCTCATATTGAATTTGCTTATAATCGTTCATTGCATTCTACTACTAAGATGTGCCCTTTTGAAATTGTATATGGTTTCCTACCTCGTGCACCTATTGATTTGTTGCCTCTTCCATCTTCGGAGAAGGTTAATTTTGATGCTAAAGAACGTTCTGAATTGATTTTAAAAATGCATGAGTTAACTAAGGAAAACATTGAGCGTATGAATGCTAAATATAAACTTGCTGGAGATAAGGGTAGAAAACATGTTGTGTTTTCACCTGGAGATCTTGTTTGGTTACATTTGCGTAAAGATAGATTTCCTAATCTGCGCAAATCAAAGCTAATGCCACGTGCTGATGGTCCTTTTAAGGTTTTAGAGAAAATAAATGATACTGCATATAAACTTGAGCTACCTGCAGATTTTGGGGTTAGTCCCACTTTTAATATTGCAGATTTGAAGCCTTATTTGGGTGAGGAAGATGAGCTTCCGTCGAGGACGACTTCATTTCAATAAGGGGAGGATGATGAGGACATCAATACCATTGTTACACCCACAGCCCCTACTGTTACATATACTGGACCAATTACTAGAGCTCGCGCACGCCAATTAAATTACCAGGTACTTTCGTTTCTTGGTAATGATTCTAATGTTCATGAGATTATGATGCTGCCTAAATTGGATACATTTGTTTTGCTTACAAATGAAGGGCCTAGCTTGGAGAAGGATGAACATTGGAGCAAGAACACGAATGGAGTTGATGGCATGCGCAAGGGGATCAAGAACGGAGTTACAAGTGATGATTTCAGGACTTTGAAGCCGCCATAAGGAGTGCATGAAGCCTTGGACGAAATATACAAGATGCCACTTCATAATATTCGTCCATAGGCTATTCTAGGTGCTGCGTCACCTTATTAATGGGCCAGGCCCATGTAATTTCGAAATACTTAAGTATAGGCTATTTTTAGAGTCCGTATGTGTGGGGAAACAAGAGTTAGGGTTGGTTTCGGACCCCACCCTCAAGGGCCACGAAATTCCCCTCTCTTCCTCCATATATACAGCCCTTAGGGCGTCGTTTAGACTTGGGTTTTGTTTAGATTAAAAGTTCGCCATAGCTGCAACTTCGCGTACTTCGTTTGTGTCCAACGACCAGACCAAGACGTCACAGAACCCCACCTTGATCAATAAAGCTTTCATCTTATATTCGCAATATCCAGATTGCAATCTCAGTTTCTTGCTTGTTCTTCGTTTGCTCGCAGGAAACAGGCCCTCGTGGTCAGGTTGATCGTGCTCCGGCGTGGTCAATAACCCCTCGGAAGTTGGTTTAGCGATTGCTAAGGCGCGACGTCTCGCACGTTCGTAGTCGGATCGTCAAGGTCGACTCCCACAGAAAACGATAGCCACCATCTCATCGAAACATCGGGACACCTTTGCCTCTATCAGACACCTTTGCCGCTATCAAGTGGTATCAGATTTCCAGGTTGCTCGGTGAGATTTTACCGTTTTTCGTAGATTAGATCGAGTCTGTTCTTCATACCTACAGTCCACGAAAAAGCCACACAAAAAAAATTAGGGTTAGTTCATCATATCCGAACCAATCTGAGCCTTTGCATAATCTTTTTAGGGTTTTTGCTTTGTTGAATTTGCGGTTGCATCGTCGTGTCAAGTTGCTGGTCTTAGAGTCTAGTCTTTTAGAGTTTCGAGTTCTGGTCATAAGTTGTCACGCCGCCGCCGCACCATCATCATCGCCCATCTACCACTTTTGCTTATCCGCCACCGCTCTGAATCCTTATCCATATACCACTACCAATCCGTATCCATATACCACCATCAATCTCAATCCATATACCACCACCGCTACCATATACCACCACCGCTGCCATATACCACAACCATATATCCACCACCAATCCGAGTTCTTCTCATATTAGGTTTGTTCTTCAAATCAATCTCAATTCCGATTCGTGTTTCCTTGCCTGCGTAGGTCTCGAAAAAAAAAAGAGTCTGGAGACCCCCGGGCAGTTTTTAGGCCAAAATTTTCACGGGCAAAAATATTTTTTCCCTATCCTATTTTTAGGCTTTTCTGAGTCTTTTGAGCCACGTGCCATCATAGTGATTTTTTGTCGCACTTTTTCGTCGTCGCTGCCCTGATTTCCGAAAAAAAAGTGAAAAAAAAAATTTCGTGCCCATCCTATCAGTTTGACGAGGGAAGAGTTTTGAGACACTCGCCATTATAGTAATTTTTCGCAAAAAAAAATAAAAAAGAGGAGCGCAAACAATAAATAAAAAAGAGGAGCGCCAAAAAAAGCGAAAAAAAAGTTCCAGAGTGTGCTTTTCCCTTATTTACGTGCAGCGCCGTGATTTTGTTAGTGTTCTAGGCTCGCGTCTCTAGCACGGTCTAGCCTAGGACCAGCACAGTACCGTCGTTGAGCGTTTATTCAACTTTGCATCTCTGAATTGATTATTGCTGACCCTTTTTGCTACCATACTATACGCCTTCCCAGCTCCACATACCTCTACGTCGTGCGTTTGACTCTCCCTGGCAATCGCTCTATCCAAGCTTTTGAGAGTTTTGACTACAACAGTTGCCGATCACCGCCTGCTGCTGGGTAAGAACTGGTAAGAATTTGAGATTTGCTTGACGGATTTGTGACACCCGCCACCACCACCTCTTGTTAGTATTCTGTAGGATCATATTCTTGTGTGTTTTCTATTGTTGCTAACCATGGCAGGATCACAAGCCGACGAGACTGACTGGGAGAACATGACGAATCAGGAGTTGCATGATAAATTTCAGCAAATGATGAATGGACAGGTGCAGGATGTGCTAAACAGATTTGAAGAGGCCATGGAGAAGATAGATGACATGGAGAAGACGTTCGAAACAAAGCTCGATAACAGGTTTAATGAATTGCTCGCGCGTCTTCCACCACCACCACCGGCTGCACCTAACGCACCTCTACAACAACAATAACGACGACTACCTACACATCGTGAAACAGCCCTCCGCCGAGCGAGCCGTCTCCCTCTTGCACCTGGGCAAACTGTTGGTGCTGCTGTTGCTACTTCTGTGGCTCCTGCTGCTGATGCGGAGGAGGATGATTTTGCTGGCGATTACGAGGATGAGGTTGATCAAAATCAGAACTACGTGCCACCACCAGCACAGCAACCATCAGGTCGTCCACATGCAAATAATGGCAATGGTAGGGCTCACCCTTAGGTACGAGATCATGACCATCTCCCTAAACTAAAATTGAATATTCCACCATTTGAGGGTAGATATGTTCCTGATATATATCTTACTTGGGAGTTAGAAACTGAACAACGATTTACATGTTTACAATATCCCGAGGAGAGACGTGTTCCTGCTGCTGTTTGTGCATTCACTAGTTTTGCATGTGTTTGGTGGTCTAAGCATTGTAGATTATATCCCATTCCTGCTACTTGGGCTGCTTTGAAAACTGCTATGCGTACTCGTTGGGTTCCACCATATTATCAACGTGAATTACTTCAAAAATTGCAGCGCTTAAGACAGGGAAAAAATTCTGTAGAAGAATATTATCAGGAATTACAAACTGGCATGATTAGATGTGGTATTGTTGAGGAGAATGAAGCTATGCTTGCACGTTTTATGGGTGGATTAAATAGAGAGATTCAGACGATTCTAGAGTATAAGGAGTATACTAATATCACTCGTTTATTCCATCTTGCTTGTAAAGCTGAACGTGAAGTGCAGGATCAACAGGCATTGGCGCGGACTAACTTTTCTGCAGGTCGACCTTCTTCATGGACACCACGTGCATCATCTACTTCCACACGTTCTGCTTCACCGGCGCCTCCGTCGGCTGCCACCTCCAACCGTGATACAATAAAGCAGGCACAATCACCACTATCTGCCAAGAGCACACCTTCTGGGCCTGCAAAGAGCTCTTCTTCATCCATGGCATCAACAGGGCAAACACATGATATTATTTGTCGACGTTGCAAGGGTGGAGGTCATTATGCGAGAGAATGCCCATCTAAGCGTGTGATGATTGTTACTGAGGATGGTGGGTATGAGTCCGCTAGTGACTATGATGAGGAGACTTTGGCTCTTATTACACGTGACGAACACGGTGGAGACGATTCTGATCATGAGACGCAATACATGGCTCCTGAAGATGCTGACAGGTATGAATGTTTAGTTGCTCAACGTGTTTTGAGTGTGCAGGTTACACAAGCTGAGCAAAATCAGAGGCATAATTTGTTCCATACAAAGGGAGTTGTGAAGGAACGTTCTGTTCGCGTGATCATAGATGGAGGGAGTTGCAACAACTTGGCTAGCATCGAGATGGTGGAGAAGCTATCTCTCACCACAAGACCACATCCACATCCTTACTACATCCAATGGTTCAACAACAGCGGCAAGGTTAAGGTAACACGTACTGTTCGTGTGCATTTTAGTATCTCTACATATGCTGATTATGTTGATTGTGATGTGGTACCGATGCAAGCATGTTCCTTATTACTTGGTAGACCATGGCAATTTGATAAAAATTCTATTCACCATGGTAGACACAATCAGTATACTCTTGTTCATAAGGATAAAAATATTACTTTGCTTCCTATGACTCCTGATTCCATTTTGAAAGATGATATTAATAGAGCTAATAAAGCAAAACAGGAGAAAACTAAGAGTGAAAATCAGATTGTGGCAAAAGAATTTGAGCAACAAATGCAGCCTAATAATAATAAACAATCTAGTGTTGCTTCTGAAATTAAATTGAAAAGTGCATGTTTACTTGCCACCAAATCTGATATTGATGATCTAGATTTTAGCAAATCTGTTTGCTATGCTTTTGTGTGCAAAGAGGCATTATTTTCATTCGAGGACGTGCCTTCCTCTTTGCCTCCTGCTGTCACTAACATTTTGCAGGAGTTCGCCGACGTCTTTCCACAAGACGAGCCACCGGGATTACCACCTATTCGCGGGATTGAGCATCAAATTGACTTAATTCCCGGTGCATCATTACCCAACCGGGCACCATACCGTACCAATCCAGAGGAGACGAAGGAGATTATGCGTCAAGTACAAGAACTGCTCGACAAAGGTTATATACGCGAATCCCTTAGTCCTTGTGCTGTTCCTATCATTTTAGTGCCGAAAAAGGATGGTACGTCGCGTATGTGCGTTGATTGTAGAGGCATTAATAATATTACTATTCGTTATCGTCATCCTATTCCTAGGCTAGATGATATGCTTGATGAATTGAGTGGCTCTACAATATTCTCCAAAGTTGATTTGCGTAGTGGTTACCATCAAATTCGTATGAAATTGGGAGATGAATGGAAAACAGCATTTAAAACTAAGTATGGATTATATGAGTGGCTAGTCATGCCTTTTGGGTTAACTAATGCACCTAGTACTTTCATGAGGTTAATGAACGAAGTTTTACGTGCTTTCATTGGTCGATTTGTGGTAGTTTACTTTGATGACATATTGATTTATAGCAAATCTTTGGAGGAACATTTGGAACAATTACGTGCTGTTTTTATTGCTCTACGTGATGCACGTTTGTTTGGTAACCTTGGAAAGTGCACCTTTTGCACCGACCGAGTATCTTTTCTTGGCTATGTTGTTACTCCACAGGGAATTGAAGTTGATAAAACCAAGATTGAAGCTATTGAGAGTTGGCCGCAGCCCAAAACGGTAACACAAGTGAGGAGTTTCCTTGGCCTCGCTGGTTTCTATAGGCGTTTTGTGAGAGATTTCAGCACCATTGCTGCACCTCTCAACGAGCTTACAAAGAAGGATGTACCTTTTGTTTGGGGTACCGCACAGGAAGAAGCCTTCACGGTATTGAAAGATAAGTTGACACATGCTCCTTTACTCCAACTTCCTAATTTCAATAAGACTTTTGAGCTTGAATGTGATGCTAGTGGAATTGGATTAGGAGGTGTGTTATTACAAGATGGAAAACCTGTTGCATACTTTTCTGAAAAATTGAGTGGGCCTAGTCTGAACTATTCTACTTATGATAAAGAATTATATGCTCTTGTTCGGACCTTAGAAACATGGCAACATTATTTATGGCCCAAGGAATTTGTTATACATTCTGATCATGAGTCTTTGAAACACATTAAAAGTCAAGCAAAACTGAACCGTCGACATGCTAAATGGGTTGAATTCATTGAGACTTTCCCTTATGTGATTAAACACAAGAAGGGTAAAGAAAATGTTATTGCTGATGCCTTGTCTCGTCGTTATACTATGCTTTCACAACTTGACTTTAAAATATTTGGTTTGGAGACCATCAAGGATCAATATGTTAATGATGCTGAATTTAAAGATGTATTGCAGAATTGTAAGGAAGGGAGAACTTGGAACAAGTTCGTTCTTAACGATGGATTTGTGTTTCGTGCTAACAAGCTATGCATTCCAGCTAGCTCCGTTCGTCTTTTGTTGTTGCAGGAGGCGCATGGAGGAGGATTAATGGGACACTTTGGCGTCAAGAAGACGGAGGATATACTTGCTACACATTTCTTTTGGCCAAAGATGAGACGGGATGTTGAGCGTTTTGTTGCTCGCTGCACTACATGTCAAAGAGCTAAGTCACGACTCAATCCTCATGGTTTATATATGCCTTTGCCTGTACCTAGTGTTCCTTGGGAGGATATATCTATGGACTTTGTTTTAGGTTTACCTCGAACAAAGAAGGGGAGGGATAGCATATTTGTTGTCGTGGATAGGTTCTCAAAAATGGCACACTTTATACCATGTCATAAAAGCGATGATGCTGTTAATGTTGCTGATTTGTTCTTTCGTGAAATTATTCGCTTACATGGTGTGCCAAATACTATTGTTTCAGATCGTGATACTAAATTTCTTAGCCACTTTTGGAGATGTTTATGGGCTAAGTTGGGGACTAAGCTGCTTTTTAGTACTACTTGTCACCCCCAAACTGATGGACAAACTGAAGTAGTCAATAGAACATTGTCTACTATGCTTAGGGCTGTTTTGAAGAATAACAAGAAAATGTGGGAAGAATGCTTGCCTCATATTGAATTTGCTTATAATCGTTCATTGCATTCTACTACTAAGATGTGCCCTTTTGGAATTGTGTATGGTTTCCTACCTCGTGCACCTATTGATTTGTTGCCTCTTCCATCTTCGGAGAAGGTTAATTTTGATGCTAAAGAACGTTCTGAATTGATTTTAAAAATGCATGAGTTAACTAAGGAAAACATTGAGCGTATGAATGCTAAATATAAACTTGCTGGAGATAAGGGTAGAAAACATGTTGTGTTTGCACCTGGAGATCTTGTTTGGTTACATTTGCGTAAAGATAGATTTCCTAATCTGCGCAAATCAAAGCTAATGCCACGTGCTGATGGTCGTTTTAAGGTTTTAGAGAAAATAAATGATAATGCATATAAACTTGAGCTACCTGCAGATTTTGGGGTTAGTCCCACTTTTAATATTGCAGATTTGAAGCCTTATTTGGGTGAGGAAGATGAGCTTCCGTCGAGGACGACTTCATTTCAATAAGGGGAGGATGATGAGGACATCAATACCATTGTTACACCCACAGCCCCTACTGTTACATATACTGGACCAATTACTAGAGCTCGCGCACGCCAATTAAATTACCAGGTACTTTCGTTTCTTGGTAATGATTCTAATGTTCATGAGATTATGATGCTGCCTAAATTGGATACATTTGTTTTGCTTTCAAATGAAGGGCCTAGCTTGGAGAAGGATGAACATTGGAGCAAGAACACGCATGAAGTTGATGGCATGCGCAAGGGGATCAAGAACGGAGTTACAAGTGATGATTTCAGGACTTTGAAGCCGCCATAAGGAGTGCATGAAGCCATGGACGAAATATACAAGATGCCACTTCATAATATTCGTCCATAGGCTATTCTAGGTGCTGCGTCACCTTATTAATGGGCCAGGCCCATGTAATTTCGAAATACTTAAGTATAGGCTATTTTTAGAGTCCGTATGTGTGGGGAAACAAGAGTTAGGGTTGGTTTCGGACCCCACCCTCAAGGGCCACGAAATTCCCCTCTCTTCCTCCATATATACAGCCCTTAGGGCGTCGTTTAGACTTTGGGTTTTGTTTAGATTAAAAGTTCGCCATAGCTGCAACTTCTCGTACTTCGTTTGTGTCCAACGACCAGACCAAGACGTCACAGAACCCCACCTTGATCAATAAAGCTTTCATCTTATATTCGCAATATCCAGATTGCAATCTCAGTTTCTTGCTTGTTCTTCATTTGCTCGCAGGAAACAGGCCCTCGTGGTCAGGTTGATCGTGCTCCGGCGTGGTCAATAACCCCTCGGAAGTTGGTTTAGCGATTGCTAAGGCGCGACGTCTCGCACGTTCGTAGTCGGATCGTCAAGGTCGACTCCCACAGAAAACGATAGCCACCATCTCATCGAAACATCGGGACACCTTTGCCTCTATCAGGACTTTGAAGCCGCCATAAGGAGTGCATGAAGCCATGGACGAAATATACAAGATGCCACTTCATAATATTCGTCCATAGGCTATTCTAGGTGCTGCGTCACCTTATTAATGGGCCAGGCCCATGTAATTTCGAAATACTTAAGTATAGGCTATTTTTAGAGTCCGTATGTGTGGGGAAACAAGAGTTAGGGTTGGTTTCGGACCCCACCCTCAAGGGCCACGAAATTCCCCTCTCTTCCTCCATATATACAGCCCTTAGGGCGTCGTTTAGACTTTGGGTTTTGTTTAGATTAAAAGTTCGCCATAGCTGCAACTTCGCGTACTTCGTTTGTGTCCAACGACCAGACCAAGACGTCACAGAACCCCACCTTGATCAATAAAGTTTTCATCTTATATTCGCAATATCCAGATTGCAATCTCAGTTTCTTGCTTGTTCTTCGTTTGCTCGCAGGAAACAGGCCCTCGTGGTCAGGTTGATCGTGCTCCGGCGTGGTCAATAACCCCTCGGAAGTTGGTTTAGCGATTGCTAAGGCGCGACGTCTCGCACGTTCGTAGTCGGATCGTCAAGGTCGACTCCCACAGAAAACGATAGCCACCATCTCATCGAAACATCGGGACACCTTTGCCTCTATCAGGACTTTGAAGCCGCCATAAGGAGTGCATGAAGCCATGGACGAAATATACAAGATGCCACTTCATAATATTCGTCCATAGGCTATTCTAGGTGCTGCGTCACCTTATTAATGGGCCAGGCCCATGTAATTTCGAAATACTTAAGTATAGGCTATTTTTAGAGTCCGTATGTGTGGGGAAACAAGAGTTAGGGTTGGTTTCGGACCCCACCCTCAAGGGCCACGAAATTCCCCTCTCTTCCTCCATATATACAGCCCTTAGGGCGTCGTTTAGACTTTGGGTTTTGTTTAGATTAAAAGTTCGCCATAGCTGCAACTTCGCGTACTTCGTTTGTGTCCAACGACCAGACCAAGACGTCATAGAACCCCACCTTGATCAATAAAGCTTTCATCTTATATTCGCAATATCCCGATTGCAATCTCAGTTTCTTGCTTGTTCTTCGTTTGCTCGCAGGAAACAGACCCTCGTGGTCAGGTTGATCGTGTTCCGGCGTGGTCAATAACCCTCGGAAGTTGGTTTAGCGATTGCTAAGGCGCGACGTCTCACACGTTCGTAGTCGGATCGTCAAGGTCGCCTCCCACAGAAAACGATAGCCACCATCTCATCGAAACATCGGGACACCTTAGCCTCTATCAAGTGGTATCAGATTTCCAGGTTGCTCGGTGAGATTTTACAGTTTTTCGTAGATTAGATCGAGTCTGTTCTTCATACCTACAGTCTACGAAATAGCCACACAAAAATAATTAAGGTTAGTTCATCATATCCGAACCAATCTGAGCCTTTGCATAATCTTTTTAGGGTTTTTGCTTTGTTGAATTTGCGGTTGCATCGTCGTGTCAAGTTGCTGGTCTTAGAGTCTAGTCTTTTAGAGTTTCGAGTTCTGGTAATAAGTTGTCACGCCGCCGCCGCACCATCATCATGGCCCATCTACCACTTTTGCTTATCCGCCACCGCTCTGAATCCATATCCATATACCACTACCAATCCGTATCCATATACCACCATCAATCTCTATCCATATACCACCACCGCTACCATATACCACCACCGCTGCCATATACCACAACCATATATCCACCACCAATCCGAGTTCTTGTCATATTAGGTTTGTTCTTGAGATCAATTTAAATTCCGATTCGTGTTTCCTTGCCTGCGTAGGTCTCGAAAAAAAAAGAGTCTGGAGACCCCCGGGCAGTTTTTAGGCCAAAATTTTCTCGGGCAAAATTTTTTTTTCCCTATCCTATTTTTAGGCTTTTCTGAGTCTTTTGAGCCACGTGCCATCATAGTGATTTTTCTCGCACTTTTTCGTCGTCGCTGCCCTGATTTCCGAAAAAAAAGTGGAAAAAAAATTTCGTGCCCATCCTATCAGTTTGACGGGGGAAGAGTTTTGAGACACTCGCCATTATAGTAATTTTTCGCAAAAAAAAAAGAGGAGCGCAAAAAAAAAAAGAGGAGCGCAAAAAAAAAGAGGAGCGCAAAAAAAAAGCGAAAAAAAAAAGTTCCAGAGTGTGCTTTTCCCTTATTTACATGCAGCGCCATGATTTTGTTAGTGTTCTAGGCTCGCGTCTCTAGCACGGTCTAGCCTAGGACCAGCACAGTACCGTCGTTGAGCGTTTATTCAACTTTGCATCTCTGAATTGATTATTGCTGACCCTTTTTGCTACCATACTATAAGCCTTCCCAGCTCCACATACCTCTACGTCGTGCGTTTGACTCTCCCTGGCAATCGCTCTATCCAAGCTTTTGAGAGTTTTGACTACAACGGTTGCCGATCACCGCCTGCTGCTGGGTAAGAACTGGTAAGAATTTGAGATTTGCTTGACGGATTTGTGACACCCGCCACCACCACCTCTTGTTAGTATTCTGTAGGATCATATTCTTGTGTGTTTTCTATTGTTGCTAACCATGGCAGGATCACAAGCCGACGAGACTGACTGGGAGAACATGACGAATCAGGAGTTGCATGATAAATTTCAGCAAATGATGAATGGACAGGTGCAGGATGTGCTAAACAGATTTGAAGAGGCCATGGAGAAGATAGATGACATGGAGAAGACGTTCGAAACAAAGCTCGATAACAGGTTTAGTGAATTGCTCGCGCGTCTTCCACCACCACCACCGGCTGCACCTAACGCACCTCTACAACAACAACAACGACGACTACCTACACATCGTGAAACAGCCCTCCGCCGAGCGAGCCGTCTCCCTCTTGCACCTGGCCAAACTGTTGGTGCTGCTGTTGCTACTTCTGTGGCTCCTGCTGCTGATGCGGAGGAGGATGATTTTGCTGGCGATTACGAGGATGAGGTTGATCAAAATCAGAACTACGTGCCACCACCAGCACAGGAACCATCAGGTCGTCCACATGCAAATAATGGCAATGGTGGGGCTCACCCTCAGGTACGAGATCATGACCATCTCCCTAAACTAAAATTGAATATTCCACCATTTGAGGGTAGATATGTTCCTGATATATATCTTACTTGGGAGTTAGAAACTGAACAACGATTTACATGTTTACAATATCCCGAGGAGAGACGTGTTCCTGCTGCTGTTTGTGCATTCACTAGTTTTGCATGTGTTTGGTGGTCTGAGCATTGTAGATTATATCCCATTCCTGCTACTTGGGCTGCTTTGAAAACTGCTATGCGTACTCGTTGGGTTCAACCATATTATCAACGTGAATTACTTCAAAAATTGCAGCGCTTAAGACAGGGAAAAAATTTTGTAGAAGAATATTATCAGGAATTACAAACTGGCATGATTAGATGTGGTATTGTTGAGGAGAATGAAGCTATGCTTGCACGTTTTATGGGTGGATTAAATAGAGAGATTCAGACGATTCTAGAGTATAAGGAGTATACTAATATCACTCGTTTATTCCATCTTGCTTGTAAAGCTGAACGTGAAGTGCAAGATCAAGAGGCATTGGCGCGGACTAACTTTTCTGCAGGTCGACCTTCTTCATGGACACCACGTGCATCATCTACTTCCACACGTTCTGCTTCACCGGCGCCTCCGTCGGCTGCCACCTCCAACCGTGATACAATAAAGCAGGCACAATCACCACTATCTGCCAAGAGCACACCTTCTGGGCCTGCAAAGAGCTCTTCTTCATCCATGGCATCAACAGGGCAGACACATGATATTATTTGTCGACGTTGCAAGGGTGGAGGTCATTATGCGAGAGAATGCCCATCTAAGCGTGTGATGATTGTTACTGAGGATGGTGGGTATGAGTCCGCTAGTGACTATGATGAGGAGACTTTGGCTCTTATTACACGTGCCGAACACGGTGGAGACGATTCTGATCATGAGACGCAATACATGGCTCCTGAAGATGCTGACAGGTATGAATGTTTAGTTGCTCAACGTGTTTTGAGTGTGCAGGTTACACAAGCTGAGCAAAATCAGAGGCATAATTTGTTCCATACAAAGGGAGTTGTGAAGGAACGTTCTGTTCGCGTGATCATAGATGGAGGGAGTTGCAACAACTTGGCTAGCATCGAGATGGTGGAGAAGCTATCTCTCACCACAAGACCACATCCACATCCTTACTACATCCAATGGTTCAACAACAGCGGCAAGGTTAAGGTAACACGTACTGTTCGTGTGCATTTTAGTATCGCTACATATGCTGATTATGTTGATTGTGATGTGGTACCTATGCAAGCATGTTCCTTATTACTTGGTAGACCATGGCAATTTGATAAAAATTCTATTCACCATGGTAGAAACAATCAGTATACTCTTGTTCATAAGGATAAAAATATTACTTTGCTTCCTATGACTCCTGATTCCATTTTGAAAGATGATATTAATAGAGCTAATAAAGCAAAACAGGAGAAAACTAAGAGTGAAAATCAGATTGTGGCAAAAGAATTTGAGCAACAAATGCAGCCTAATAATAATAAACAATCTAGTGTTGCTTCTGAAATTAAATTGAAAAGTGCATGTTTACTTGCCACCAAATCTGATATTGATGATCTAGATTTTAGCAAATCTGTTTGCTATGCTTTTGTGTGCAAAGAGGCATTATTTTCATTCGAGGACGTGCCTTCCTCTTTGCCTCCTGCTGTCACTAACATTTTGCAGGAGTTCGCCGACGTCTTTCCACAAGACGTGCCACCGGGATTACCACCTATTCGCGGGATTGAGCATCAAATTGACTTAATTCCCGGTGCATCATTACCCAACCGGGCACCATACCGTACCAATCCAGAGGAGACGAAGGAGATTATGCGTCAAGTACAAGAACTGCTCGATGACATATTGATGACATATTGATTTATAGCAAATCTTTGGAGGAACATTTGGAACATTTACGTGCTGTTTTTATTGCTCTACGTGATGCACGTTTGTTTGGTAACCTTGGAAAGTGCACCTTTTGCACCGACCGAGTATCTTTTTTGGCTATGTTGTTACTCCACAGGGAATTGAAGTTGATACAACCAAGATTGAAGCTATTGAGAGTTGGCCGCAGCCCAAAACGGTCACACAAGTGAGGAGTTTCCTTGGCCTCGCTGGTTTCTATAGGCATTTTGTGAGAGATTTCAGCACCATTGCTGCACCTCTCAACGAGCTTACAAAGAAGGATGTACCTTTTGTTTGGGGTACCGCACAGGAAGAAGCCTTCACGGTATTGAAAGATAAGTTGACACATGCTCCTTTACTCCAACTTCCTAATTTCAATAAGACTTTTGAGCTTGAATGTGATGCTAGTGGAATTGGATTAGGAGGTGTGTTATTACAAGATGGAAAACCTATTGCATACTTTTCTGAAAAATTGAGTGGGCCTAGTCTGAACTATTCTACTTATGATAAAGAATTATATGCTCTTGTTCGGACCTTAGAAACATGGCAACATTATTTATGGCCCAAGGAATTTGTTATACATTCTGATCATGAATCTTTGAAACACATTAAAAGTCAAGCAAAACTGAACCGTCGACATGCTAAATGGGTTGAATTCATTGAGACTTTCCCTTATGTGATTAAACACAAGAAGGGTAAAGAAAATGTTATTGCTGATGCCTTGTCTCGTCGTTATACTATGCTTTCACAACTTGACTTTAAAATATTTGGTTTGGAGACCATCAAGGATCAATATGTTAATGATGCTGAATTTAAAGATGTATTGCAGAATTGTAAGCAAGGGAGAACTTGGAACAAGTTCGTTCTTAACGATGGATTTGTGTTTCGTGCTAACAAGCTATGCATTCCAGCTAGCTCCGTTCGTCTTTTGTTGTTGCAGGAGGCGCATGGAGGAGGATTAATGGGACACTTTGGCGTCAAGAAGACGGAGGATATACTTGCTACACATTTCTTTTGGCCAAAGATGAGACGGGATGTTGAGCGTTTTGTTGCTCGCTGCACTACATGTCAAAGAGCTAAGTCACGACTCAATCCTCATGGTTTATATATGCCTTTGCCTGTACCTAGTGTTCCTTGGGAGGATATATCTATGGACTTTGTTTTAGGTTTACCTCGAACAAAGAAGGGGAGGGATAGCATATTTGTTGTCGTGGATAGGTTCTCAAAAATGGCACACTTTATACCATGTCATAAAAGCGATGATGCTGTTAATGTTGCTGATTTGTTCTTTCGTGAAATTATTCGCTTACATGGTGTGCCAAATACTATTGTTTCAGATCGTGATACTAAATTTCTTAGCCACTTTTGGAGATGTTTATGGGCTAAGTTGGGGACTAAGCTGCTTTTTAGTACTACTTGTCACCCCCAAACTGATGGACAAACTGAAGTAGTCAATAGAACATTGTCTACTATGCTTAGGGCTGTTTTGAAGAATAACAAGAAAATGTGGGAAGAATGCTTGCCTCATATTGAATTTGCTTATAATCGTTCATTGCATTCTACTACTAAGATGTGCCCTTTTGAAATTGTGTATGGTTTCCTACCTCGTGCACCTATTGATTTGTTGCCTCTTCCATCTTCGGAGAAGGTTAATTTTGATGCTAAAGAACGTTCTGAATTGATTTTAAAAATGCATGAGTTAACTAAGGAAAACATTGAGCGTATGAATGCTAAATATAAACTTGCTGGAGATAAGGGTAGAAAACATGTTGTGTTTGCACCTGGAGATCTTGTTTGGTTACATTTGCGTAAAGATAGATTTCCTAATCTGCGCAAATCAAAGCTAATGCCACGTGCTGATGGTCCTTTTAAGGTTTTAGAGAAAATAAATGATAATGCATATAAACTTGAGCTACCTGCAGATTTTGGGGTTAGTCCCACTTTTAATATTGCAGATTTGAAGCCTTATTTGGGTGAGGAAGATGAGCTTCCGTCGAGGACGACTTCATTTCAAGAAGGGGAGGATGATGAGGACATCAATACCATTGTTACACCCACAGCCCCTACTGTTACATATACTGGACCAATTACTAGAGCTCGCGCACGCCAATTAAATTACCAGGTACTTTCGTTTCTTGGTAATGATTCTAATGTTCATGAGATTATGATGCTGCCTAAATTGGATACATTTGTTTTGCTTTCAAATGAAGGGCCTAGCTTGGAGAAGGATGAACATTGGAGCAAGAACACGCATGAAGTTGATGGCATGCGCAAGGGGATCAAGAACGGAGTTACAAGTGATGATTTCAGGACTTTGAAGCCGCCATAAGGAGTGCATGAAGCCATGGACGAAATATACAAGATGCCACTTCATAATATTCGTCCATAGGCTATTCTAGGTGCTGCATCACCTTATTAATGGGCCAGGCCCATGTAATTTCGAAATACTTAAGTATAGGCTATTTTTAGAGTCCGTATGTGTGGGGAAACAAGAGTTAGGGTTGGTTTCGGACCCCACCCTCAAGGGCCACGAAATTCCCCTCTCTTCCTCCATATATACAGCCCTTAGGGCGTCGTTTAGACTTTGGGTTTTATTTAGATTAAAAGTTGGCCATAGCTGCAACTTCGCGTACTTCGTTTGTGTCCAACGACCAGACCAAGACGTCACAGAACCCCACCTTGATCAATAAAGCTTTCATCTTATATTCGCAATATCCAGATTGCAATCTCAGTTTCTTGCTTGTTCTTCGTTTGCTCGCAGGAAACAGGCCCTCGTGGTCAGGTTGATCGTGCTCCGGCGTGGTCAATAACCCCTCGGAAGTTGGTTTAGCGATTGCTAAGGCGCGACGTCTCGCACGTTCGTAGTCGGATCGTCAAGGTCGACTCCCACAGAAAACGATAGCCACCATCTCATCGAAACATCGGGACACCTTTGCCTCTATCAGATGTGGATCCTTGATCTAGCACTTAGCACCAAATATTCTGAAGTAGCTGACATTTGGCTTCTTACCAGTTAGTAGCTCATATGATGTCTTCTTTAGAAACTTGCGAAGATAGACATGGTTGATGGCATGGCATGGAGTATCAATGGCTTCAGGCCAGAACTTCCTTGGTGTCTTGTACTCATCAAGCATCGTCTGTGCCATCTCAATGAGGGTTCTGTTCTTGCGCTCCATGATGCCATTCTTCTGAGGTGTGTATGGAGTTGAGAACTCATGAGTGATGCCCAATGTATCGAGATAAGTTTCAAGGCCGGTGTTCTTGAATTCTGTGCCCTTATCACTTCTGATGTGCTTGATCTTGATGCCATAGTTGGTCATGGCACAATTGGCGAATCTTCTGAAGACATCCTGCACTTCATTCTTGTAGAGGATTATGTGCACACATGTATATCTTGAGTAATCATCAACAATAATGAAACCATAGAGGCAAGCAGTGGTAGTAAGGGTAGAGTTGTGAGTAGGGCCAAATAAGTCCATGTGCAGCAGCTCGAAGGGACGTGACGTCGTCATGATTGTCTTCGAGGGATGCTTGGCCCTAGTCATCTTTCCAGCTTCGCAGGCACCACACAAATGATCCTTCTTGAACTTGACGCCCTCGATGCCTACGACATGCTTCTTGTTCGCGAGAGTGTAAAAGTTCCTCATGCCAACATGCCCTAGCCTCCGATGCCAGAGCCAGCACCCTGAAGCTTTTGCTAGAAGACATACGACCAACTATGGTCCTGCTGAGAAATCTACCATGTACAAATCGTCTTTTCGATACCCTTCAAAGACTAGAGATTTGTCAGATTCCATAAGCACAAGGCAACAATATTTTCCAAACATCACAATCATGTTTAGATGACAAAGCATTGAGACAGACATTAAGTTGAAACCAAGCGATTCAACAAGCATCACTTTATCCATGTGCTGATCCTTTGAGATTGCAACTCTACCTAGACCCAATACCTTGCTTTTACAAGTGTCAGCAAATGTGATGTGACTCTTGTCAGATGGATGTAGGGTTGAATCCATGAGAAGACTTCGATCACTAGTCATGTGGTTAGTGCATCCACTGTCCATAATCCATTCCGAAGCCTTTGGTGTCATACCCTACAGTGTAGTTTGGGGGATAGGCTTCACCAAGGGTATTGTGAAGCATAAAAATTTGACGAACAAGCGAATTATGAAAGTTCAGGTCTTGGTTAGGACAAATAGGATGTTTGTCAAGAAATCCTGGGATGAAATACATAATAAGACCATTTGGACATTTTATCTTGCGCCCCACAAGATGTTTCAAGTCCCCAACATAAGCATCAAACGCCTTTGATTTCCGGCTGGAGACCCTTCCCTGCAAGAGAGAGTTAATTTTTCTTAACCACCCACATCTTCAGGGGTGGCTTAGAAGCAATGAGTCTAAGTGCAGCATCTGAGAACTTTGGCTTTGGAGCCCTAGCAAATAGTCTTCCAGGTGGTGAATAATACTCATAAGAATAAGCAGAATAATTCTTTGTCTTATGAACATAGTGGTTTGACGAAACACGCTCATATTCATAAGTCTGAGTATGGTTTCCCTGCAAAACATTGGCGTTAGGGTGACTCTGGTGAGTCCTGTGTCTGTATGAAGCCTTTGGACCATATGAAGCCTTTGGTCTGGGGTTTATCTTCTTCCCTGGTGGTGTCATGATGACATTCACAGGAAGTTTCTCAAGACAACTTTTGGGCACCCAGATCTTCTTCAAAGGTGGTCCATTCCTGCAGTTAGTACCAATATACCTGGCAAACACTTCACCATTCTGATTCTTAAACAGTTTATAGTTTGCATCAAAGGATTCATCAATGGTAATAGGGTTAGCACAAGTGAAGCCAGATAAGTAGATGGATCCACTGAAGGTTCCTTTGCAGCAACCCATGTGGTTTTGGGGTACTGCTCAGGCTTCCAGTATGAACCATCAACATTCATTTTCCTGTTGAACCCAACACCGTCTTTCCTAGGGTTTCAGTTCAGAATCTATTTCTTGAGGACATCACACAGTGTACATCCCTATTTCAAGCAATGTCTTCAACTTGGCATTCTCATCAACAATAGTAGTGGTATCCTCAGAAGAGGGGTTAGTTTCCAAATCAGCAGTTGAAGACATAGCAACAGTAGCAGCAGTAGAACATCCAGCAACAGAAGCACGCTCAAGACATTTTAAACATGGTGGCTCAAAGTCTTCCTGAGCAGAACTGATGTGGTGAGCGCGGAGTGACTCATTCTCCTTTTGGAGATCTTCATGAGCCGATCTCAAGTTCTCAAGCTCTTGCTTCCTTTGAAGATAATCATAGGAGAGCTTTTCATGAGTAGTTGAGAGCATTTCATGACGAGTTTCAAGTTCCTCGTACTTAACATGAAGATTTTTTAATGTCTTCAATTAAGGACTGAGTTCGAGTCATTTCCACGTCCAACAGGTCATCACTTTTGTCTAGCAACTTTTGAATATGTTCCATAGCATTTTGTTGTTCTGTTGCAATTTTAGCAAGTGTTTTGTAGCTAGGTTTAGATTCACATTCAGAGTCATCTTCACTTGATGTTTGAAAGTAAGCATCGCGTGAGTTTACCTTGGCACCATGTGCCATGAAGCAGTAGGTGGGAGCAGAGTCATCCTCATCATTAGCATCAGTGTTGGTGACGAGGCCATTGTCTTCAATGTTGAAGATGGCCTTGGCGACATATGTTGAAGCTAGAGCCAGGCTTGCCACGCCCGAATCAAATTCCTCTTCAGACTCCACCTCTGCCTCCTCAGATGTAGACTCCTCCTCTGAATCCATCTCCTTGCCAACAAATGCACGAGCCTTGCTGGATGATCTCTTCTTGTGTGATGAAGACTTCGACGAAGACTTGCAAGAAGACTTTGAGGATTTCTTCTCCTTCTTCTTGTCATCAGAATCATATTCCTTGCTCTTCTTCTTCTTCTTCTTCTTCTTCTTCCTGGTATCATTGTCCCACTGTGGACACTCAGAGATGTAGTGACCAGGTTTCTTGCACTTGTGGCATGTTCTCTTCTTGTAGTCACGAGAGGAAGCTTCATCGTTTCTTGAGTTGGATCTTGAAGACTTTCTGAAGTCTTTCTTCTTGGTGAACTTCTGGAACTTCTTCACCAGCATAGCAAGCTCCTTTCCAATGTATTCAGGATCCTCAGAACTGCAGTCAGATTCTCCTTCAGGAAACAACCTTTGCCTTCAAAGCGCGAGTTCGGCCATAGTTGGGACCATAGATATCTCTTTTCTCAGATAGCTGGAACTCATGTGTGTTGAGCCTCTCAAGTATGTCAGACGGATCGAGAGTCTTGAAGTCAGGGCATTCTTGAATCATCAGGGCTAGGGAGTCGAATGAGCTATCAAGCGATCTCAGAAGCGTCTTGACGATTTCGTGCTTGGTGACCTCAGTGGCGCCGAGTGCGTGAAGCTCATTTGTGATATTAGTGAGGCGATCAAATGTGAGCTGGTCATTCTCATTGTCATTTCTCTTGAAGCTATTGAAGAGGTTGCGAAGAACACTAATCCTTGAGTCTCTTTGAGTTGAGACGCCTTCATTGACCTTGGAGAGCTAGTCCCAGACTAGCTTCGTAGTTTCCAGTGCACTTACATGGCCGTACTGTCCTTTGGTCAGGTGACCACATATGATGTTCTTAGCGGTTGAGTCCATTTGAATGAACCTCTTGACATCAGCAGCGGTGACACCTTCACCGACCTTGGGAACACCGTTCTTGACGACATACCAGAGGTCGACGTCAATGGCTTCAAGATGCATACGCATCTTATTCTTCTAGTAGGGGTAATCAGTTCCATCAAAGACATGGCACATAGTGGAGACCTTGATTATCCCTGCAGTCGACATAGCTAAAACTCCAGGTGGTTAAACCGAATCACACAGAAAGAGTGAGCACCTTGCTCTGATACCAATTAAAAGTGCTAGTTATCGACTAGAGGGGGGGGGGGTGAATAGGCGATTTTTATGAAAGTCTTCAAAATACTGGGGCTTTGAAGACAAACGGTAGAAATGATCCTATTGATATGCAACAGAAGGTAGACTACACTAGGCAAGCCATAGTCAAGTAAGCAATGAAGTGAAAGGACGAAGACTAACAGCGGCTAGGTAGTATGGATCAGGATGGAAGACAGTATAAAGCCAAACAGTAAACAGTCTTCACTTAGTGAAGTCAATCAGATCATACAGGCGAGCAATGACTTCACGAACTCAAACTGTAAAGTAAAGGAAAGTGAAGGATAGAACCAGTAGCTTGGTGAAGACAAGGATTTGGTAGACCAGTTCCAGTTGCTGTGACAACTGTACGTCTGGTTAGGGAGGCTGATATTTAACTCAGAAGACCGCGTCTTCACCTTATTCCCCTTGGGCTAAGGACACACAATCCTCGCCCAATCACTTTGGTAAGTCTTCAAGGTAGACTTCCAAACCATCACAGACTTCGTTCACTAACGATCCACAATGACTCTTGGATGCCCAGAACACGACGCCTAACCGGCTGGAGGATTCATAGTCCTCAAGTGTAACAAGTCTTCAGATCATGCGGACAGAAAGATTTCAGTGATGCCTAACACACTTTGGCTCTGGGTGTATAGGGCTTTGTCCTCGCAAGGATCTCTCTCAAATGCTTCGGAGGTGGGTTGCTCTCAAACAACAAAAGCCGTGCACTAACTCTGAGCAGCCACCAATTTATGGTGTAGGGGGTGGGCTATTTATAGCCAGGAGGCAACCCAACCTGATTTATCCGAAATGACCCTAGGTCACTAAGGAACTGACACATGTCCAACAGTCAGATTTCAAACACGCGCGGCAGCTTGACTTGGGCTACAAGTAAAGCTGATTCATCCAGCTCTGGATAAGATTTGCTCTCATTGTCTTTGCTCGAAGACATAAGATTTGGTTGAGCATCACATCAGTCACTCTGACTTTGTTCACTTGGACCCCACGTAACAGTACGGTGGTTCCTATGACTCAAAAAATAAGAAAAGGAAACTATGAAACAACTATGTCTTCGCACTCCATAGTCTTCACGTGGATGTCTTCTCATGTCATAATCTTCAGTGTGAATATCTTCACAAACCACCACTGTCTTCAATGTCTTCATACATTTTTAGGGTTCATCTCTGGTAGTTAAACCGAATCAATAAGGGATTACTACCTGTGTTATCCTGCAATTCTCACAAACACATTAGTCCCTCAACCAAGTTTGTCGTCAATACTCCAATACCAACTAGGGGTGGCACTAGATGCACTTACAGGAAGCTGAAAGAGTAGCCTGAAGAGCCAGTATGTATCAGTTTGTCGATGACACTCTACAGAAGAAGGCCCAATGGTGTGAAATTAAAGTGCATCTACCGGGAAGAAGGAAAGGAACCGCTGGTGGAAATACACAACGACATGTGCGGCTCCCACATTGGATCATGGGCATTAGTTGGGAAAGCATTCCGGCAAGGATTCTGTTGGCCCACAACCCTCCAAAATGTAGTCGAGCTAGTCACCAAGTGAGAAGCCTGCTAGTTCCATTCCAAGAACATCCATCTGCATGCACAAGCTCTTCAGACAATCCCTTTGTCATGGCCATTTTCGGTCTGGGGGATCAATATCCTCGGTCCTTTCCCCTGAGCTACCAGGGGCTTTGAATTCTTGTTCGTTGCCATCGACATGTTTACAAAGTGGCCGGAAGTAGATGCCGTGAGAAAGGTGACTGCTCAGTCAGCTATCAAGTTCTTGAAAGGACTGGTGTGCTGCTTCGGGGTCCCTGCACGGATCATCACCGACAACATCACCCAGTTCACGAGTCGTGCCTTCATGCAATGTATTCATGCCCTCGGAAGCAAGATCTCATTTGCCTCTATTGCACATCCCAGAAGCAATGGACAAGCTGAGAGGGCGAACACTAAGGTGCTGCAAGGACTCAAGACAAGAACATTTGATACGCTACAGAAGTGCGGCAGGCGGTGGATTGATGAGCTGCCGGTACTCCTCTGGTCCCTCAGAATGACACCAAATCGGGCTACGGGCGGACTCCCTTCTCCCTAGTCTATGGGGCAGAAGCAGTTATCCCCAGAAACTCATTTAGGGGTCACCTCGAGTGCTTGCCTACAATGAAGTAGTGCAGGATCAACACCGGTGTGACGACGCTGTGCTTCTCGAGGAGAACCATCTCCGAGCTGCTACGCGTGCTGCATGCTATCAGCAAGCCCTGCGTCACTATCATAGCTGCAGGGTTCATGCCTGGTGTTTTGAGGAAGGTGACCTTATCCTTAGGCGCATTCAGTCCGGCAAGGGTACAAACAAGTTGACACCGAAGTGGGAAGGCCCTTACCGGGTAGTTTGAGTCACCAGACCTGGCGTAGTCTGCCAGGAGACCGGAGATGGCGTTCAATTGCAAAACTCATGGAATATTGAGAATCTCCGCAAGTTCTACATGTATGGCGCGGCTATCGGGCCCTACCCGCTAGCCACCCTTTTGTATAGGCCTTGCCTCAGTTGCATGTAACCCCTTGTACAAAGCTAGGCACAGACCCTGAGCAACAGAGAAATAAATGAAGCGCTAGGGGGTCCCTGACAAGTTGCATGCATAAGCATTTCATAAGCATTGCATGTGCATATAGATAAGATTCAATCTGGTCTCATTTCCATCTGCATAAAACTGCAGGTTCCTGCCGAGAGCTTGGCCTCTAAAGGAAGCTGGAAAGATGAACCAACATTGCTATCTCAGGCAAGCCAAACAGATAAGTTCTATCTCTTGTCCATACGTGTTCTATAAGCAAATACTTGTGCATAAGAGAACCCCGCCGCTTTTTGAAACTTAGGTGCTTCCATCCCTTGACTCGAACGTTGCTTCGTTCAGGATGGTCGTAGTGGACTTTGATGAAAAATGATTGGCGGGGGGTTGGTCCCTCATCTGATGAGGACATCAATACCATTGTTACACCCACAGCCCCTACTGTTACATATACTGGACCAATTACTAGAGCTCGCGCACGCCAATTAAATTACCAGGTACTTTCGTTTCTTGGTAATGATTCTAATGTTCATGAGATTATGATGCTGCCTAAATTGGATACATTTGTTTTGCTTACAAATGAAGGTCCTAGCTTGGAGAAGGATGAACATTGGAGCAAGAACACGAATGGAGTTGATGGCATGCGCAAGGGGATCAAGAACGGAGTTACAAGTGATGATTTCAGGACTTTGAAGCCGCCATAAGGAGTGCATGAAGCCATGGACGAAATATACAAGATGCCACTTCATAATATTCGTCCATAGGCTATTCTAGGTGCTGCGTCACCTTATTAATGGGCCAGGCCCATGTAATTTCGAAATACTTAAGTATAGGCTATTTTTAGAGTCCGTATGTGTGGGGAAACAAGAGTTAGGGTTGGTTTCGGACCCCACCCTCAAGGGCCACGAAATTACCCTCTCTTCCTCCATATATACAGCCCTTAGGGCGTCGTTTAGACTTGGGTTTTGTTTAGATTAAAAGTTCGCCATAGCTGCAACTTCGCGTACTTCGTTTGTGTCCAACGACCAGACCAAGACGTCACAGAACCCCACCTTGATCAATAAAGCTTTCATCTTATATTCGCAATATCCAGATTGCAATCTCAGCTTCTTGCTTGTTCTTCGTTTGCTCGCAGGAAACAGGCCCTCGTGGTCAGGTTGATCGTGCTCCGGCGTGGTCAATAACCCCTCGGAAGTTGGTTTAGCGATTGCTAAGGCGTGACGTCTCGCACGTTCGTAGTCGGATCGTCAAGGTCGACTCCCACAGAAAACGATAGCCACCATCTCATCGAAACATCGGGACACCTTTGCCTCTATCAAGTGGTATCAGATTTCCAGGTTGCTCGGTGAGATTTTACAGTTTTTTCGTAGATTAGATCGAGTCTGTTCTTCATACCTACAGTCCACGAAAAAGCCACAAAAAAAAATTATGGTTAGTTCATCATATCCGAACCAATCTGAGCCTTTGCATAATCTTTTTAGGGTTTTTGCTTTGTTGAATTTGCGGTTGCATCGTCGTGTCAAGTTGCTGGTCTTAGAGTCTAGTCTTTTAGAGTTTCGAGTTCTGGTCACAAGTTGTCACGCCGCCGCCGCACCATCATCATCGCCCATCTACCACTTTTGCTTATCCGCCACCGCTCTGAATCCATATCCATATACCACCACCAATCCGTATCCATATACCACCATCAATCTCTATCCATATACCACCACCACTACCATATACCACCACCGCTGCCATATACCACCACCATATATCCACCACCAATCCGAGTTCTTCTCATATTAGGATTGTTCTTGAGATCAATCTCAATTCCGATTCGTGTTTCCTTGCCTGCGTAGGTCTCGGAAAAAAAAAAGTGATTATAGTAATTTTAGGCCAAAATTTTTAGGCCAAAATTCTGGAGACCCCCGGGCAGTTTTTAGGCCAAAATTTTCTCGGGCAAAAATTTTTTTTCCCTATCCTATTTTTAGGCTTTTCTGAGTCTTTTGAGCCACGTGCCATCATAGTGATTTTTTGTCGCACTTTTTCGTCGTCGCTGCCCTGATTTCCGAAAAAAAAAAGTGGCAAAAAAAAATTTTTCGTGCCATCCTATCAGTTTGACGAGGGAAGAGTTTTGAGACACTCGCCATTATAGTAATTTTTCGCAAAAAAAAAAAAAAAAAAAAAGAGGAGCGCAAAAAAAAAAAAAAAAAAGAGGAGCGCAAAAAAAAAAAGCGAAAAAAAAAAGTTCCAGAGTGTGCTTTTCCCTTATTTACGTGCAGCGCCGTGATTTTGTTAGTGTTCTAGGCTCGCGTCTCTAGCACGGTCTAGCCTAGGACCAGCACAGTACCGTCGTTGAACGTTTATTCAACTTTGCATCTCTGAATTGATTATTGCTGACCCTTTTTGCTACCATACTATAAGCCTTCCCAGCCCCACATACCTCTACGTCGTGCGTTTGACTCTCCCTGGCAATCGCTCTATCCAAGCTTTTGAGAGTTTTGACTACAACGGTTGCCGATCACCGCCTGCTGCTGGGTAAGAACTGGTAAGAATTTGAGATTTGCTTGACGGATTTGTGACACCCGCCACCACCACCTCTTGTTAGTATTCTATAGGATCATATTCTTGTGTGTTTTCTATTGTTGCTAACCATGGCAGGATCACAAGCCGACGAGACTGACTGGGAGAACATGACGAATCAGGAGTTGCATGATAAATTTCAGCAAATGATGAATGGACAGGTGCAGGATGTGCTAAACAGATTTGAAGAGGCCATGGAGAAGATAGATGACATGGAGAAGACGTTCGAAACAAAGCTCGATGACAGGTTTAATGAATTGCTCGCGCGTCTTCCACCACCACCACCGGCTGCACCTAACGCACCTCTACAACAACAACAACGACGACTACCTACGCATCGTGAAACAGCCCTCCGCCGAGCGAGCCGTCTCCCTCTTGCACCTGGCCAAACTGTTGGTGCTGCTGTTGCTACTTCTGTGGCTCCTGCTGCTGATGCGGAGGAGGATGATTTTGCTGGCGATTACGAGGATGAGGTTGATCAAAATCAGAACTACGTGCCACCACCAGCACAGCAACCATCAGGTCGTCCACATGCAAATAATGGCAATGGTAGGGCTCACCCTCAGGTACGAGATCATGACCATCTCCCTAAACTAAAATTGAATATTCCACCATTTGAGGGTCGATATGTTCCTGATATATATCTTACTTGGGAGTTAGAAACTGAACAACGATTTACATGTTTACAATATCCCGAGGAGAGACGTGTTCCTGCTGCTATTTGTGCATTCACTAGTTTTGCATGTGTTTGGTGGTCTGAGCATTGTAGATTATATCCCATTCCTGCTACTTGGGCTGCTTTGAAAACTGCTATGCGTACTCGTTGGGTTCCACCATATTATCAACGTGAATTACTTCAAAAATTGCAGCGCTTAAGACAGGGAAAAAATTCTGTGGAAGAATATTATCAGGAATTACAAACTGGCATGATTAGATGTGGTATTGTTGAGGAGAATGAAGCTATGCTTGCACGTTTTATGGGTGGATTAAATAGAGAGATTCAGACGATTCTAGAGTATAAGGAGTATACTAATATCACTCGTTTATTCCATCTTGCTTGTAAAGCTGAACGTGAAGTGCAGGATCGACAGGCATTGGCGCGGACTAACTTTTCTGCAGGTCGACCTTCTTCATGGACACCACGTGCATCATCTACTTCCACACGTTCTGCTTCACCGGCGCCTCCGTCGGCTGCCACCTCCAACCGTGATACAATAAAGCAGGCACAATCACCACTATCTGCCAAGAGCACACCTTCTGGGCCTGCAAAAAGCTCTTCTTCATCCATGGCATCAACAGGGCAGACACATGATATTATTTGTCGACGTTGCAAGGGTGGAGGTCATTATGCGAGAGAATGCCCATCTAAGCGTGTGATGATTGTTACTGAGGATGGTGGGTATGAGTCCGCTAGTGACTATGATGAGGAGACTTTGGCTCTTATTACACGTGACGAACACGGTGGAGACGATTCTGATCATGAGACGCAATACATGGCTCCTGAAGATGCTGACAGGTATGAATGTTTAGTTGCTCAACGTGTTTTGAGTGTGCAGGTTACACAAGCTGAGCAAAATCAGAGGCATAATTTGTTCCATACAAAGGGAGTTGTGAAGGAACGTTCTGTTTGCGTGATCATAGATGGAGGGAGTTGCAACAACTTGGCTAGCATCGAGATGGTGGAGAAGCTATCTCTCACCACAAGACCACATCCACATCCTTACTACATCCAATGGTTCAACAATAGCGGCAAGGTTAAGGTAACACGTACTGTTCGTGTGCATTTTAGTATCTCTACATATGCTGATTATGTTGATTGTGATGTGGTACCTATGCAAGCATGTTCCTTATTACTTGGTAGACCATGGCAATTTGATAAAAATTCTATTCACCATGGTAGAAACAATCAGTATACTCTTGTTCATAAGGATAAAAATATTACTTTGCTTCCTATGACTCCTGATTCCATTTTGAAAGATGATATTAATAGAGCTAATAAAGCAAAACAGGAGAAAACTAAGAGTGAAAATCAGATTGTGGCAAAAGAATTTGAGCAACACATGCAGCCTAATAATAATAAACAATCTAGTGTTGCTTCTGAAATTAAATTGAAAAGTGCATGTTTACTTGCCACCAAATCTGATATTGATGATCTAGATTTTAGCAAATCTGTTTGCTATGCTTTTGTGTGCAAAGAGGCATTATTTTCATTCGAGGACGTGCCTTCCTCTTTGCCTCCTGCTGTCACTAACATTTTGCAGGAGTTCGCCGACGTCTTTCCACAAGACGTGCCACCGGGATTACCACCTATTCGCGGGATTGAGCATCAAATTGACTTAATTCCCGGTGCATCGTTACCCAACCGGGCACCATACCGTACCAATCCAGAGGAGACGAAGGAGATTATGCGTCAAGTACAAGAACTGCTCAACAAAGGTTATATACGCGAATCCCTTAGTCCTTGTGTTGTTCCTATCATTTTAGTGCCGAAAAAGGATGGTACGTCGCGTATGTGCGTTGATTGTAGAGGCATTAATAATATTACTATTCGTTATCGTCATCCTATTCCTAGGCTAGATGATATGCTTGATGAATTGAGTGGCTCTACAATATTCTCCAAAGTTGATTTGCGTAGTGGTTACCATCAAATTCGTATGAAATTAGGAGATGAATGGAAAACAGCATTTAAAACTAAGTTTGGATTATATGACTGGTTAGTCATGCCTTTTGGGTTAACTAATGCACCTAGTACTTTCATGAGGTTAATGAATGAAGTTTTACGTGCTTTCATTGGACGATTTGTGGTAGTTTACTTTGATGACATATTGATTTATAGCAAATCTTTGGAGGAACATTTGGAACATTTACGTGCTGTTTTTATTGCTCTACGTGATGCACGTTTGTTTGGTAACCTTGGAAAGTGCACCTTTTGCACCGACCGAGTATCTTTTCTTGGCTATGTTGTTACTCCACAGGGAATTGAAGTTGATAAAGCCAAGATTGAAGCTATTGAGAGTTGGCCGCAGCCCAAAACGGTCACCCAAGTGAGGAGTTTCCTTGGCCTCGCTGGTTTCTATAGGCGTTTTGTGAGAGATTTCAGCACCATTGCTGCACCTCTCAACGAGCTTACAAAGAAGGATGTACCTTTTGTTTGGGGTACCGCACAGGAAGAAGCCTTCACGGTATTGAAAGATAAGTTGACACATGCTCCTTTGCTCCAACTTCCTAATTTCAATAAGATTTTGAGCTTGAATGTGATGCTAGTGGAATTGGATTAGGAGGTGTGTTATTACAAGATGGAAAACCTGTTGCATACTTTTCTGAAAAATTGAGTGGGCCTAGTCTGAACTATTCTACTTATGATAAAGAATTATATGCTCTTGTTCGGACCTTAGAAACATGGCAACATTATTTATGGCCCAAGGAATTTGTTATACATTCTGATCATGAATCTTTGAAACACATTAAAATTCAAGCAAAACTGAACCGTCGACATGCTAAATGGGTTGAATTCATTGAGACTTTCCCTTATGTGATTAAACACAAGAAGGGTAAAGAAAATGTTATTGCTGATGACTTGTCTCGTCGTTATACTATGCTTTCACAACTTGACTTTAAAATATTTGGTTTGGAGACCATCAAGGATCAATATGTTAATGATGCTGAATTTAAAGATGTATTGCAGAATTGTAAGGAAGGGAGAACTTGGAACAAGTTCGTTCTTAACGATGGATTTGTGTTTCGTGCTAACAAGCTATGCATTCCAGCTAGCTCCGTTCGTCTTTTGTTGTTGCAGGAGGCGCATGGAGGAGGATTAATGGGACACTTTGGCGTCAAGAAGACGGAGGATATACTTGCTACACATTTCTTTTGGCCAAAGATGAGACGGGATGTTGAGCGTTTTGTTGCTCGCTGCACTACATGTCAAAGAGCTAAGTCACGACTCAATCCTCATGGTTTATATATGCCTTTGCCAGTATCTAGTGTTCCTTGGGAGGATATATCTATGGACTTTGTTTTAGGTTTACCTCGAACAAAGAAGGGGAGGGATAGCATATTTGTTGTCGTGGATAGGTTCTCGAAAATGGCACACTTTATACCATGTCATAAAAGCGATGATGCTGTTAATGTTGCTGATTTGTTCTTTCGTGAAATTATTCGCTTACATGGTGTGCCAAATACTATTGTTTCAGATCGTGATACTAAATTTCTTAGCCACTTTTGGAGATGTTTATGGGCTAAGTTGGGGACTAAGCTGCTTTTTAGTACTACTTGTCACCCCCAAACTGATGGACAAACTGAAGTAGTCAATAGAACATTGTTTACTATGCTTAGGGCTGTTTTGAAGAATAACAAGAAAATGTGGGAAGAATGCTTGCCTCATATTGAATTTGCTTATAATCGTTCATTGCATTCTACTACTAAGATGTGCCCTTTTGAAATTGTGTATGGTTTCCTACCTCGTGCACCTATTGATTTGTTGCCTCTTCCATCTTCAAAGAAGGTTAATTTTGATGCTAAAGAACGTTCTGAATTGATTTTAAAAATGCATGAGTTAACTAAGGAAAACATTGAGCGTATGAATGCTAAATATAAACTTGCTGGAGATAAGGGTAGAAAACATGTTGTGTTTGCACCTGGAGATCTTGTTTGGTTACATTTGCGTAAAGATAGATTTCCTAATCTGCGCAAATCAAAGCTAATGCCATGTGCTGATGGTCCTTTTAAGGTTTTAGAGAAAATAAATGATAATGCATATAAACTTGAGCTACCTGCAGATTTTGGGGTTAGTCCCACTTTTAATATTGCAGATTTGAAGCCTTATTTGGGTGAGGAAGATGAGCTTCCGTCGAGGACGACTTCATTTCAAGAAGGGGAGGATGATGAGGACATCAATACCATTGTTACACCCACAGCCCCTACTGTTACATATACTGGACCAATTACTAGAGCTCGCGTACGCCAATTAAATTACCAGGTACTTTCGTTTCTTGGTAATGATTCTAATGTTCATGAGATTATGATGCTGCCTAAATTAGATACATTTGTTTTGCTTTCAAATGAAGGGCCTAGCTTGGAGAAGGATGAACATTGGAGCAAGAACAGGCATGAAGTTGATGGCATGCGCAAGGGGATCAAGAACGGAGTTACAAGTGATGATTTCAGGACTTTGAAGCCGGCATAAGGAGTGCATGAAGCCATGAAAGAAATATACAAGATGCCACTTCATAATATTCGTCCATAGGCTATTCTAGGTGCTGCATCACCTTATTAATGGGCCAGGCCCATGTAATTTCGAAATACTTAAGTATAGGCTATTTTTAGAGTCCGTATGTGTGGGGAAACAAGAGTTAGGGTTGGTTTCGGACCCCACCCTCAAGGGCCACGAAATTCCCCTCTCTTCCTCCATATATACAGCCCTTAGGGCGTCGTTTAGACTTTGGGTTTTGTTTAGATTAAAAGTTCGCCGTAGCTGCAACTTCGCGTACTTCGTTTGTGTCCAACGACCAGACCAAGACGTCACAGAACCCCACCTTGATCAATAAAGCTTTCTTCTTATATTCGCAATATCCAGATTGCAATCTCAGTTTCTTGCTTGTTCTTCGTTTGCTCGCAGGAAACAGGCCCTCGTGGTCAGGTTGATCGTGCTCCGGCGTGGTCAATAACCCCTCGGAAGTTGGTTTAGCGATTGCTAAGGCGCGACGTCTCGCACGTTCATAGTCGGATCGTCAAGGTCGACTCCCACAGAAAACGAAAGCCACCATCTCATCGAAACATCGGGACACCTTTGCCTCTATCACATCGGGACACCTTAGCCTCTATCAATGGTATCAGTTTTCAGGTTGCTCGGTGAGAATTTCCAGTTTTTCTAGATTAGATTTATTTTCTTACCTATTGTCCAAGAAAAAGCCACAAAAAAGAGTTAGATCTATTCATCCTTGGTCCAAGCCAGTCTGAGCCGTTGCAATTTTCTTTTCATTGGTTGCATAGTTGAATTATCGGTTGCACCGTCGTGTCGAGTTGCTGGTCTTGGTGTCTAGTTCGTTTAGAGTTTCGAGTTCTGTTCACATTAGTCACGCCACCGCTGCATCATTATCTCTTCCGCTGTCCACCACCCATCCATCAATTTCCACCACGTGCTACCCACCATTCATTGTCATAATAATAGTTGAGAACGTTCACATCTTCACTTGATCCAATCTGCATCTTATCTAGTTTGTTTTGGAAAGAGGGAGAAAAAAAGAGATTGCAATCGGGATATTGCGAATATAAGATGAAAGCTTTATTGATCAAGGTGGGGTTCTGTGACGTCTTGGTCTGGTCGTTGGACACAATCGAAGTACTCGAAGTTGCAGCTATGGCGAACTTTTAATCTAAACAAAACCCAAGGAAAAAGTTACTAGATGGATCTACTTATATAGGAGCAAGGGGTGGCGGCCAAGGAGGTGGGAGGACGTCCCAAGGCAGCCTAAAACTAACCCTAGGTCGTACAAGGCTCATGGGCCCAAGTGGAGGTGATGCAACACCTTTGGGCTTGTAGTTTGACTCGGATTCTGCTGCAACGTCAGATTGTTTCGTCCGTAACTCAACGCTCCGGATGAATTTGAAGGTGAATCCAATTGGGTTGGAAAGAGCACGAAATCTAGTTTCCAACAAAAAAAGAATCACCCAATTCGGAGTCCGTATGAAAAAGTTGTTGGCGTTTTGAGTCAGGTATGTCTGTGCAGTCCGAATCTGAATCCAGAACGTGAGAGACTTGGACTCTATCTTCTCTTGGCCCAAAAGTGACGTGAGAGGACTTTTTGAACACAACCTAAACTTCTTCTTTTCCCTTGTCTTCATATGTGGATTGTACAAATGTCCCATACACCTGCAATTAGACAAAACACAAAAGTGTGTGAAGTATTTTTGTTCTGGATAACATAAATAGATTATTGAATAGTTTGCATTAGAAATCACCTGACAAATATGCATGTATGCAATATTTTTGGTCGTATCCAAGGTAGTCATGTCCTCATCAGGCAATCTCATGAGCAAGATTAGAATCATTGTTGCACTCAATACATGGCAAATTGTCTAACATGAGAGAGGCAACACACGGAGATGTATGACCAGAAGCAATAACAATCATGTCATGCAAAGCATGTAGATGGTTGTCATCAACCGCATGAAGCGAGCAAGTTTGAGTCATCAGTGATGCAACAAGGCAAGCAAGCATAGTAATCAAGTTGTGCAAGCTAGTAGTGCGAAGATGTAACATACTAGAGTAAATCATGGCAATCATGTCATGAGAGCAAATAATAGGCATAAGCAATGCACATGACACATCACAAGCACGAACACAAAGCAAGATGAAAGTGTCATCATAGGCATGGGGCACAAAGCAAACATGGCAATACCAAGCAATATCTCCACCAAGCTTGCAAATACACATACAAGTATGAGAATCAATCATCATGTGTAATGCAAAGCATGGGTCACAAATGCGTGGCAAAAGCATAGGAATGAGCATATCATGCAAAGTGAACATGGCAAGATGAGCATAGGATATATAATGGACAACAACCCATAGCCAAGTGAGGGCCATGTACAAGAAATGCGGGAAGTCTTTGCGCGAAGAGAGCAGTGGGAAAGACACACCATGGGATCCCAAGTCATCATTGCTCTCTAGAGCTCGTTTTGTCAACTCGTGGGATTGCGATGTTGACAAGAATTCATGGCTACCTACACAAAAGAGACACAAACGGAAGAGATTGTGTGTGTGGTAAATGTACACATCATCCACATGATGTGTATGTGCACGTGAGAGTTAGCACAAGATAAGCATCGCTCAAAGAAATTTGATGCATGGTATAAGAACATGTCATCCATCATGAAAGAATAGTTATTGTGTATAACACGATGGGGACGCAAATTGAGCATACAACTATAAGGCACAACAATAGAATTTTTATTCATGGGGAGCATATTGTGCACACAAGTATTGGGATCATGCAATGAATGGGATGAATCAGAATCTCCTAAAATGTATGAGGAAACTATGGGGGTCTCCTCATGAGCAATGTTGGAAACATCATATGGAGAAAATGGACAACATCCAAAGCAATGCATATCCGAAGCTAGGTGGTCATGGCATGGCATATGAGATAAATGATGCAAAGGCAGCATATCAATAACATCACAAGAAAAACAAATGCCAATAACCATGGGCTTGTCATCTATGCCATATGTGCAAATTGGGTTTATTTTAATGGCATATGCATAGTCACTAAGATGAGATTGCAAATATGACATATGATTGATCTCATGCATAGCATATGACAAGTCAAGAGGAACATGATGTGACCGAGAGAATTAGCACAAGAAATCCTATGTAACATGGCATCACAACTAATATACTCCACATGGAAATCATCATACTCATCATAAAATGGGTAAATCATTGCATGGGGAAGGCGCACTAGCATGAAGCATGGTAATAGGTTGATCAACATCATGCAAGCAATCAATGTCAAGAATGTCCACTAGTGGGACTAGAGCATCACCTTCACCTATGTTGCCTTGTTCATTCCACTCTAGTGGCGTAGATGAGGTGGGAAAGACCATGTGGGGGTGCATCATATTCCACCATGGCCATCGTCTTGTCCAAAGGGAGGACGAAGTCATCGCGAATCAGCGCGTCATCATAGATGGGACCTAGCACCAAATGAGAAGACACAATAGAGGTAGAGGTCAAGTCATTAGTGTTGAAAGTGGCCTCACATGACCTATCAACTATCTCACTCTCTCTATGTGGTGGTTCACTCACTCCCTCAAGGTAGGTGCACTCAATCTCACGTATGGTGGAGTCACTCATCTCACTCAAGTGCTGGGGGTTGTGGCTCTCCTTGCATGGGAATTGTGGCAACACATCATATATGGGGCTAGTGGCGAAGTCACTCTCGCTCTCAATATGGTGGCTAAAGTCACTCAAGTCATGATAGAGGCAAACGTGTCCCGATGTTTCGATGAGATGGTGGCTATCGTTTTCTGTGGGAGTCGACCTTGACGATCCGACTACGAACGTGCGAGACGTCGCGCCTTAGCAATCGCTAAACCAACTTCCGAGGGGTTATTGACCACGCCGGAGCACGATCAACCTGACCACGAGGGCCTGTTTCCTGCGAGCAAACGAAGAACAAGCAAGAAACTGAGATTGCAACCTGGATATTGCGAATATAAGATGAAAGCTTTATTGATCAAGGTGGGGTTCTGTGACGCCTTGGTCTGGTCGTTGGACACAAACGAAGTACGCGAAGTTGCAGCTATGGCGAACTTTTAATCTAAACAAAACCCAAAGTCTAAACGACGCCCTAAGGGCTGTATATATGGAGGAAGAGAGGGGAATTTCGTGGCCCTTGAGGGTGGGGTCCGAAACCAACCCTAACTCTTGTTTCCCCACACATACGGACTCTAAAAATAGCCTATACTTAAGTATTTCGAAATTACATGGGCCTAGCCCATTAATAAGGTGACGCAGCACCTAGAAAAGCCTATGGACGAATATTATGAAGTGGCAACTTGTATATTTCGTCCATGGCTTCATGCACTCCTTATGGCGGCTTCAAAGTCCTGAAATCATCACTTGTAACTCCGTTCTTGATCCCCTTGCGCATGCCATCAACTTCATGCGTGTTCTTGCTCCAATGTTCATCCTTCTCCAAGCTAGGCCCTTCATTTGAAAGCAAAACAAATGTATCCAATTTAGGCAGCATCATAATCTCATGAACATTAGAATCATTACCAAGAAACGAAAGTACCTGGTAATTTAATTGGCGTGCGCGAGCTCTAGTAATTGGTCCAGTATATGTAACAGTAGGGGCTGTGGGTGTAACAATGGTATTGATGTCCTCATCATCCTCCCCTTCTTGAAATGAAGTCGTCCTCGACGGAAGCTCATCTTCCTCACCCAAATAAGGCTTCAAATCTGCAATGTTAAAAGTGGGACTAACCCCAAAATCTGCAGGTAGCTCAAGTTTATATGCATTATCATTTATTTTCTCTAACACCTTAAAAGGACCATCAGCACGTGGCATTAGCTTTGATTTGCGCAGATTAGGAAATCTATCTTTACGCAAATGTAACCAAACAAGATCTCCAGGTGCAAACACAACATGTTTTCTACCCTTATCTCCAGCAAGTTTATATTTAGCATTCATACGCTCAATGTTTTCCTTAGTTAACTCATGCATTTTTAAAATCAATTCAGAACGTTCTTTAGCATCAAAATTAACCTTCTCCGAAGATGGAAAAGGCAACAAATCAATAGGTGCACGAGGTAGGAAACCATACACAATTTCAAAAGGGCACATCTTAGTAGTAGAATGCAATGAACGATTATAAGCAAATTCAATATGAGGCAAGCATTCTTCCCACATTTTCTTGTTATTCTTCAAAACAGCCCTAAGCATAGTAGACAATGTTCTATTGACTACTTCAGTTTGTCCATCAGTTTGGGGGTGACAAGTAGTACTAAAAAGCAGCTTAGTCCCCAACTTAGCCCATAAACATCTCCAAAAGTGGCTAAGAAATTTAGTATCACGATCTGAAACAATAGTATTTGGCACACCATGTAAGCGAATAATTTCACGAAAGAACAAATCAGCAACATTAACAGCATCATCGCTTTTATGACATGGTATAAAGTGTGCCATTTTCGAGAACCTATCCACGACAACAAATATGCTATCCCTCCCCTTCTTTGTTCTAGGTAAACCTAAAACAAAGTCCATAGATATATCCTCCCAAGGAACACTAGGTACAGGCAAAGGCATATATAAACCATGAGGATTGAGTCGTGACTTAGCTCTTTGACATGTAGTGCAGCGAGCAACAAAACGCTCAACATCCCGTCTCATCTTTGGCCAAAAGAAATGTGTAGCAAGTATATCCTCCGTCTTCTTGACGCCAAAGTGTCCCATTAATCCTCCTCCATGCGCCTCCTGCAATAACAAAAGACGAACGGAGCTAGCTGGAATGCATAGCTTGTTAGCACGAAACACAAATCCATCGTTAAGAACGAACTTGTTCCAAGTTCTCCCTTCCTTACAATTCTGCAATACATCTTTAAATTCAGCATCATTAACATATTGATCCTTGATGGTCTCCAAACCAAATATTTTAAAGTCAAGTTGTGAAAGCATAGTATAACGACGAGACAAGGCATCAGCAATAACATTTTCTTTACCCTTCTTGTGTTTAATGACATAAGGGAAAGTCTCAATGAATTCAACCCATTTAGCATGTCTATGGTTCAGTTTTGCTTGACTTTTAATGTGTTTCAAAGTTTCATGATCAGAATGTATAACAAATTCCTTGGGCCATAAATAATGTTGCCATGTTTCTAAGGTCCGAACAAGAGCATATAATTCTTTATCATAAGTAGAATAGTTCAGACTAGGCCCACTCAATTTTTCAGAAAAGTATGCAACAGGTTTTCCATCTTGTAATAACACACCTCCTAATCCAATTCCACTAGCATCACATTCAAGCTCAAAAGTCTTATTGAAATTAGGAAGTTGGAGTAAAGGAGCATGTGTCAACTTATCTTTCAATACCGTGAAGGCTTCTTCCTGTGCGGTACCCCAAACAAAAGGTACATCCTTCTTTGTAAGCTCGTTGAGAGGTGCAGCAATGGTGCTGAAATCTCTCACAAAACGCCTATAAAAACCAGCGAGGCCAAGGAAACTCCTCACTTGTGTGACCGTTTTGGGCTGCGGCCAACTCTCAATAGCTTCAATCTTGGCTTTATCAACTTCAATTCCCTGTGGAGTAACAACATAGCCAAGAAAAGATACTCGGTCGGTGCAAAAGGTGCACTTTCCAAGGTTACCAAACAAACGTGCATCACGTAGAGCAATAAAAACAGCACGTAAATGTTCCAAATGTTCCTCCAAAGATTTGCTATAAATCAATATGTCATCAAAGTAAACTACCACAAATCGTCCAATGAAAGCACGTAAAACTTCGTTCATTAACCTCATGAAAGTACTAGGTGCATTAGTTAACCCAAAATGCATGACTAACCACTCATATAATCCAAACTTAGTTTTAAATGCTGTTTTCCATTCATCTCCTAATTTCATACGAATTTGATGGTAACCACTACGCAAATCAACTTTGGAGAATATTGTAGAGCCACTCAATTCATCAAGCATATCATCTAGCCTAGGAATAGGATGACGATAACGAATAGTAATATTATTAATGCCTCTACAATCAACGCACATACGCGACGTACCATCCTTTTTCGGCACTAAAATGATAGGAACAGCACAAGGACTAAGGGATTCGCGTATATAACCTTTGTCGAGCAGTTCTTGTACTTGACGCATAATCTCCTTCGTCTCCTCTGGATTGGTACGGTATGGTGCCCGGTTGGGTAATGATGCACCAGGAATTAAGTCAATTTGATGCTCAATCCCGCGAATAGGTGGTAATCCCGGTGGCACGTCTTGTGGAAAGACGTCGGCGAACTCCTGCAAAATGTTAGTGACAGCAGGAGGCAAAGAGGAAGGCACGTCCTCGAATGAAAATAATGCCTCTTTGCACACAAAAGCATAGCAAACAGATTTGCTAAAATCTAGATCATCAATATCAGATTTGGTGGCAAGTAAACATGCACTTTTCAATTTAATTTCAGAAGCAACACTAGATTGTTTATTATTATTAGGCTGCATTTGTTGCTCAAATTCTTTTGCCACAATCTGATTTTCACTCTTAGTTTTCTCCTGTTTTGCTTTATTAGTTCTATTAATATCATCTTTCAAAATGGAATCAGGAGTCATAGGAAGCAAAGTAATATTTTTATCGTTATGAACAAGAGTATACTGATTGTTTCTACCATGGTGAATAGAATTTTTATCAAATTGCCATGGTCTACCAAGTAATAAGGAACATGCTTGCATCGGTACCACATCACAATCAACATAATCAGCATATGTAGAGATACTAAAATGCACACGAACAGTACGTGTTACCTTAACCTTGCCGCTGTTGTTGAACCATTGGATGTAGTAAGGATGTGGATGTGGTCTTGTGGTGAGAGATAGCTTCTCCACCATCTCGATGCTAGCCAAGTTGTTGCAACTCCCTCCATCTATGATCACGCGAACAGAACGTTCCTTCACAACTCCCTTTGTATGGAACAAATTATGCCTCTGATTTTGCTCAGCTTGTGTAACCTGCACACTCAAAACACGTTGAGCAACTAAACATTCATACCTGTCAGCATCTTCAGGAGCCATGTATTGCGTCTCATGATCAGAATCGTCTCCACCGTGTTCGTCACGTGTAATAAGAGCCAAAGTCTCCTCATCATAGTCACTAGCGGACTCATACCCACCATCCTCAGTAACAATCATCACACGCTTAGATGGGCATTCTCTCGCATAATGACCTCCACCCTTGCAACGTCGACAAATAATATCATGTGTTTGCCCTGTTGATGCCATGGATGAAGAAGAGCTCTTTGCAGGCCCAGAAGGTGTGCTCTTGGCAGATAGTGGTGATTGTGCCTGCTTTATTGTATCACGGTTGGAGGTGGCAGCCGACGGAGGCGCCGGTGTAGCAGAACGTGTGGAAGTAGATGATGCACGTGGTGTCCATGAAGAAGGTCGACCTGCAGAAAAGTTAGTCCGCGCCAATGCCTGTCGATCCTGCACTTCACGTTCAGCTTTACAAGCAAGATGGAATAAACGAGTGATATTAGTATACTCCTTATACTCTAGAATCGTCTGAATCTCTCTATTTAATCCACCCATAAAACGTGCAAGCATAGCTTCATTCTCCTCAACAATACCACATCTAATCATGCCAGTTTGTAATTCCTGATAATATTCTTCTACAGAATTTTTTCCCTGGCTTAAGCGCTGCAATTTTTGAAGTAATTCACGTTGATAATATGGTGGAACCCAACGAGTACGCATAGCAGTTTTCAAAGCAGCCCAAGTAGCCAGAATGGGATATAATCTACAATGCTCAGACCACCAAACACATGCAAAACTAGTGAATGCACAAACAGCAGCAGGAACACGTCTCTCCTCGGGATATTGTAAACATGTAAATCGTTGTTCAGTTTCTAACTCCCAAGTAAGATATATATCAGGAACATATCTACCCGCAAATGGTGGAATATTCAATTTTAGTTTAGGGAGATGGTCATGATCTCGTACCTGAGGGTGAGCCCTACCATTGCCATTATTTGCATGTGGACGACCTGATGGTTGCTGTGCTGGTGGTGGCACGTAGTTCTGATTTTGATCAACCTCATCCTCGTAATCGCCAGCAAAATCATCCTCCTCCGCATCAGCAGTAGGATCCACAGAAGTATCAACAGCAGCACCAGCAGTTTGGCCAGGTGCAAGAGGAAGACGGCTCGCTCGGCGGAGGGCTGTTTCACGATGTGTAGGTAGTCGTCGTTGTTGTTGTTGTAGAGGTGCAGCAGGAGCAGCCGGTGGTGGTGGTGGAAGACGCGCGAGCAATTCATTAAACCTGTTATCGAGCTTTGTTTCGAACGTCTTCTCCATGTCATCTATCTTCTCCATGGCCTCTTCAAATCTGTTGAGCACATCCTGCACCTGTCCATTCATCATTTGCTGAAACGTATCATGCAACTCCTGATTCGTCATGTTCTCCCAGTCAGTCTCATCGGCTTGTGATCCTGCCATGGTTAGCAACAATAGAAAACACACAAGAATATGATCCTACAGAATACTAACAAGAGGTGGTGGTGGCGGGTGTCACAAATCCGTCAAGCAAATCTCAAATTCTTACGAGTTCTTACCCAGCAGCAGGCGGTGATCGGCAACCGTTGTAGTCAAAACTCTCAAAAGCTTGGATAGAGCGATTGCCAGGGAGAGTCAAACGCACGACGTAGATGTATGTGGAGCTGGGAAGGCTTATAGTATGGTAGCAAAAAGGGTCAGCAATAATAAATTCAGAGATGCAAAGTTGAATAAACACTCAACGACGGTACTGTGCTGGTCCTAGGCTAGACCGTGCTAGAGACGCGAGCCTAGAACACTAACAAAATCACGGCGCTGCACGTAAATAAGGGAAAAGCACACTCTGGAACTTTTTTTTCGCTCTTTTTTTTGCGCTCCTTTTTTTTGCGCTCCTCTTTTTTTTTGCGAAAAATCACTATAATGGCGAGTGTCTCAAAACTCTTCCCTCGTCAAACTGATAGGATGGGCACGAAAAAAAAAATTTCACTTTTTTTTTCGGAAATCAGGGCAGCGACGACGAAAAAGTGCGACAAAAAATCACTATGATGGCACGTGGCTCAAAAGACTCAGAAAAGCCTAAAAATAGGATAGGGAAAAAAAATTTGCCCGTGAAAATTTTGGCCTAAAAACTGCCCGGGGGTCTCCAGACTCTTTTTTTTTCGAGACCTACGCAGGCAAGGAAACACGACTCGGAATTTAGATTGATCTCAAGAACAAACCTAATATGAGAAGAACTCGGATTGGTGGTGGATATATGGTTGTGGTATATGGCAGTGGTGGTGGTATATGGTAGCGGTGGTGGTATATGGATAGAGATTGGTGGTGGTATATGGATACGGATTGGTAGTGGTATATGGATATGGATTCAGAGTTGTGGCGGATAAGCAAAAGTGGTAGATGGGCGATGATGATGGTGCGGCGGCGGCGTGACAACTTATGACCAGAACTCGAAACTCTAAAAGACTAGACTCTAAGACCAGCAACTTGACACGACGATGCAACCGCAAATTCAACAAAGCAAAAACCCTAAAAAGATTATGCAAAGGCTCAGATTGGTTCGGACATAATGAACTAACCCTAATTTTTTTGTGTGGCTTTTTTTCGTGGACTGTAGGCATGAAGAACAGACTCGATCTAATCTACGAAAAACTGTAAAAATCTCACCGAGCAACCTGGAAATCTGATACCACTTGATAGGGGCTAAGGTGTCCCGATGTTTCGATGAGATGGTGGCTATCGTTTTCTGTGGGAGTCGACCTTGACGATCCGACTACGAACGTGCGAGACGTCGCGCCTTAGCAATCGCTAAACCAACTTCCGAGGGTTATTGACCACGCCGGAGCACGATCAACCTGACCACGAGGGTCTGTTTCCTGCGAGCAAACGAAGAACAAGCAAGAAACTGAGATTGCAATCAGGATATTGCGAATATAAGATGAAAGCTTTATTGATCAAGGTGGGGTTCTGTGACGTCTTGGTCTGGTCGTTGGACACAAACGAAGTACGCGAAGTTGCAGCTATGGCGAACATTTAATCTAAACAAAACCAGCCGTCTAAACGACGCCCTAAGGGCTGTATATATGGAGGAAGAGGGGGGAATTTCGTGGCCCTTGAGGGTGGGGTCTGAAACCAACCCTAACTCTTGTTTCCCCACACATACGGACTCTAAAAATAGCCTATACTTAAGTATTTCGAAATTACATGGGCCTGGCCCATTAATAAGGTGACGCAGCACCTAGAATAGCCTATGGACGAATATTATGAAGTGGCATCTTGTATATTTCGTCCAAGGATTCATGCACTCCTTATGGCGGCTTCAAAGTCCTGAAATCATCACTTGTAACTCCGTTCTTGATCCCCTTGCGCATGCCATCAACTCCATGCGTGTTCTTGCTCCAATGTTCATCCTTCTCCAAGCTAGGCCCTTCATTTGAAAGCAAAACAAATGTATCCAATTTAGGCAGCATCATAATCTCATGAACATTAGAATCATTACCAAGAAACGAAAGTACCTGGTAATTTAATTGGCGTGCGCGAGCTCTAGTAATTGGTCCAGTATATGTAACAGTAGGGGCTGTGGGTGTAACAATGGTATTGATGTCCTCATCAGTCCGTGACAAGTAGACCGACACCTGCCTGCATGTACTACAATTATTCCACACATCGACCGCTGTCCAGCATGCATCTAGAGTATTAAGTTCATAAGAACAGAGTAACGCCTTAGGTAAGATGACATGATGTAGAGGGATAACTCAAGCAATATGATATAAACCCCATCTTTTTATCCTCGATGACATCAATACAATATGCATCGTTTCCCTTTCTGTCACTGGGATCGAGCACCGCAAGATTGAACCCAAAGCTAAGCACTTCTCCCATTGCAAGAAAGATCAATCTAGTAGGCCAAACCAAATTGATAATTCGAAGATACTTGCAAAGATAACCAATCATGCATAAAAGATTTCAGAGAAGAATCAAATATTATTCATAGATAGACTTGATCATAAACCCACAATTCATCGGATCTCGACAAACACACCACAAAAAGAGTTACATCGAATAGACCTCCAAGAAGATCGAGGAGAACTTTGTATTGAGATCCAAAGAGAGATAAGAAGCCATCTAGCTACTAGCTATGGACCCGAAGATCTGAAGTAAACTACTCACACATCATCGGAGGGGCCATGGAGTTGATGTAGAGGCCCTCCCTGATCAATGCACCCTCCGGCGGAGCTCTGGAAAAGGCCTCAAGATGGGATCTCTTGGGTAAAAAAGGTTGTGGCGGTGGGAATAGGGTTTCATGGTGCTCTCAGATGTTTTCGGTGTATGTGAACATATATAGGAGGAAGAAGTAGGTCAGTTGAGCCACGAGGGGGGAGGGCGCGCCCAAGGGGTAGGCGCGCCCCCTGCCTCGTGGCCACCTCGTTGGTTGCCTGACGTCCACTCCAAGTCCTCTAGATCTTGTTTGTTCCTAAAATCACGCTCCCAAAGGTTTCATTCCGTTTGGACACCGTTTGATATTCTGTTTCTATGAAACACTGAAATAGGCAAAAAAACAGCAATTTGCACTGGGCCTTGGGTTAATAGGTTAGTCCCAAAAATAATATAAAAGTGTAAAATAAAGCCCTTTAACATCCAAAACAGATAATATAATAGCATGGAACAATAAAAAATTATAGATACGTTGGAGACGTATCAGCATCCCCAAGCTTAATTCCTGCTCGTCCTCGAGTAGGTAAATGATAAAAACAGAATTTTTGATGTGGAATGCTTTCTAGCATGTTCTTCAATGTATTTTTCTCTATTGTGCCATGAGTGTTCAGATCCGAAAGATTCAAGATAAAATTTTATTGTTGACATAAATATAGTAATACTTGATGAGGACATCAATACCATTGTTACACCCACAGCCCCTACTGTTACATATACTGGACCAATTACTAGAGCTCGCGCACGCCAATTAAATTACCAGGTACTTTCGTTTCTTGGTAATGATTCTAATGTTCATGAGATTATGATGCTGCCTAAATTGGATACATTTGTTTTGCTTTCAAATGAAGGGCCTAGTTGGAGAAGGATGAACATTGGAGCAAGAACACGCATGGAGTTGATGGCATGCGCAAGGGGATCAAGAACGGAGTTACAAGTGATGATTTCAGGACTTTGAAGCCGCCATAAGGAGTGCATGAAGCCATGGACGAAATATACAAGATGCCACTTCATAATATTCGTCCATAGGCTATTCTAGGTGCTGCGTCACCTTATTAATGGGCCAGGCCCATGTAATTTCGAAATACTTAAGTATAGGCTATTTTTAGAGTCCCTATGTGTGGAGAAACAAGAGTTAGGGTTGGTTTCGGACCCCACCCTCAAGGGCCACGAAATTCCCCTCTCTTCCTCCATATATACAGCCGTTAGGGCGTCGTTTAGACTTTGGGTTTTGTTTAGATTAAAAGTTCGCCATAGCTGCAACTTCTCGTACTTCGTTTGTGTCCAACGACCAGACCAAGACGTCACAGAACCCCACCTTGATCAATAAAGCTTTCATCTTATATTCGCAATATCCAGATTGCAATCTCAGTTTCTTGCTTGTTCTTCGTTTGCTCGCAGGAAACAGGCCCTCGTGGTCAGGTTGATCGTGCTCCGGCGTGGTCAATAACCCCTCGGAAGTTGGTTTAGCGATTGCTAAGGCGCGACGTCTCGCACGTTCGTAGTCGGATCGTCAAGGTCGACTCCCACAGAAAACGATAGCCACCATCTCATCGAAACATCGGGACACCTTTGCCTCTATCAATACTCCAAGTATGCTAATCAAGCAATTATGTCTTATCAAAATACCATAGCCAAAGAAAACTTATCCCTACAAAGTCATATAGTTTGGCCATGCTTCATTTTCGTCACACAAAATGCTCCCATCATGCACAACCCCGATGACAAGCCAAGAAATTGTTTCATACTTAGCCTTTTCAAACTCTTTCAACTTTTACGCAATATATGAGCGCGCGCCATGGACATAGCACTATGGGTGGAATAGAATATGATGATTGAGGTTGTGTGAGAATACAAAAAGGGAGAAAGTCTCACATTGACGTGGCTAATCAGTGGACTATGGAGATGCCCACCGATTGATAGAGGCAAAGGTGTCCCGATGTTTCGATGAGATGGTGGCTATCGTTTTCTGTGGGAGTCGACCTTGACGATCCGACTACGATCGTGCGAGACGTCGCGCCTTAGCAATCGCTAAACCAACTTCCGAGGGGTTATTGACCACGCCGGAGCACGATCAACCTGACCACGAGGGCCTGTTTCCTGCGAGCAAACGAAGAACAAGCAAGAAACTGAGATTGCAATCTGGATATTGCGAATATAAGATGAAAGCTTTATTGATCAAGGTGGGGTTCTGTGACGTCTTGGTCTGGTCGTTGGACACAAACGAAGTACGGGAAGTTGCAGCTATGGCGAACTTTTAATCTAAACAAAACCCAAGTCTAAACGACGCCCTAAGGGCTGTATATATGGAGGAAGAGAGGGGAATTTCGTGGCCCTTGAGGGTGGGGTCCGAAACCAACCCTAACTCTTGTTTCCCCACACATACGGACTCTAAAAATAGCCTATACTTAAGTATTTCGAAATTACATGGGCCTGGCCCATTAATAAGGTGACGCAGCACCTAGAATAGCCTATGGACGAATATTATTGAAGTGGCATCTTGTATATTTCGTCCAAGGCTTCATGCACTCCTTATGGCGGCTTCAAAGTCCTGAAATCATCACTTGTAACTCCGTTCTTGATCCCCTTGCGCATGCCATCAACTCCATTCGTGTTCTTGCTCCAATGTTCATCCTTCTCCAAGCTAGGACCTTCATTTGTAAGCAAAACAAATGTATCCAATTTAGGCAGCATCATAATCTCATGAACATTAGAATCATTACCAAGAAACGAAAGTACCTGGTAATTTAATTGGCGTGCGCGAGCTCTAGTAATTGGTCCAGTATATGTAACAGTAGGGGCTGTGGGTGTAACAATGGTATTGATGTCCTCATCATCCTCCCCTTCTTGAAATGAAGTCGTCCTCGACGGAAGCTCATCTTCCTCACCCAAATAAGGCTTCAAATCTGCAATGTTAAAAGTGGGACTAACCCCAAAATCTGCAGGTAGCTCAAGTTTATATGCATTATCATTTATTTTCTCTAAAACCTTAAAAGGACCATCAGCACGTGGCATTAGCTTTGATTTGCGCAGATTAGGAAATCTATCTTTACGCAAATGTAACCAAACAAGATCTCCAGGTGCAAACACAACATGTTTTCTACCCTTATCTCCAGCAAGTTTATATTTAGCATTCATACGCTCAATGTTTTCCTTAGTTAACTCATGCATTTTTAAAATCAATTCAGAACGTTCTTTAGCATCAAAATTAACCTTCTCCGAAGATGGAAGAGGCAACAAATCAATAGGTGCACGAGGTAGGAAACCATACACAATTTCAAAAGGGCACATCTTAGTAGTAGAATGCAATGAACGATTATAAGCAAATTCAATATGAGGCAAGCATTCTTCCCACATTTTCTTGTTATTCTTCAAAACAGCCCTAAGCATAGTAGACAATGTTCTATTGACTACTTCAGTTTGTCCATCAGTTTGGGGGTGACAAGTAGTACTAAAAAGCAGCTTAGTCCCCAACTTAGCCCATAAACATCTCCAAAAGTGGCTAAGAAATTTAGTATCACGATCTGAAACAATAGTATTTGGCACACCATGTAAGCGAATAATTTCACGAAAGAACAAATCAGCAACATTAACAGCATCATCACTTTTATGACATGGTATAAAGTGTGCCATTTTCGAGAACCTATCCACGACAACAAATATGCTATCCCTCCCCTTCTTTGTTCGAGGTAAACCTAAAACAAAGTCCATAGATATATCCTCCCAAGGAACACTAGGTACAGGCAAAGGCATATATAAACCATGAGGATTGAGTCGTGACTTAGCTCTTTGACAGGTAGTGCAGCGAGCAACAAAACGCTCAACATCCCGTCTCATCTTTGGCCAAAAGAAATGTGTAGCAAGTATATCCTCCGTCTTCTTGACGCCAAAGTGTCCCATTAATCCTCCTCCATGCGCCTCCTGCAATAACAAAAGACGAACGGAGCTAGCTGGAATGCATAGCTTGTTAGCACGAAACACAAATCCATCGTTAAGAACGAACTTGTTCCAAGTTCTCCCTTCCTTACAATTCTGCAATACATCTTTAAATTCAGCATCATTAACATATTGATCCTTGATGGTCTCCAAACCAAATATTTTAAAGTCAAGTTGTGAAAGCATAGTATAACGACGAGACAAGGCATCAGCAATAACATTTTCTTTACCCTTCTTGTGTTTAATGACATAAGGGAAAGTCTCAATGAATTCAACCCATTTAGCATGTCTACGGTTCAGTTTTGCTTGACTTTTAATGTGTTTCAAAGATTCATGATCAGAATGTATAACAAATTCCTTGGGCCATAAATAATGTTGCCATGTTTCTAAGGTCCGAACAAGAGCATATAATTCTTTATCATAAGTAGAATAGTTCAGACTAGGCCCACTCAATTTTTCAGAAAAGTATGCAACAGGTTTTCCATCTTGTAATAACACACCTCCTAATCCAATTCCACTAGCATCACATTCAAGCTCAAAAGTCTTATTGAAATTAGGAAGTTGGAGTAAAGGAGCATGTGTTAACTTATCTTTCAATACCGTGAAGGCTTCTTCCTGTGCGGTACCCCAAACAAAAGGTACATCCTTCTTTGTTAGCTCGTTGAGAGGTGCAGCAATGGTGCTGAAATCTCTCACAAAACGCATATAGAAACCAGCGAGGCCAAGGAAACTCCTCACTTGTGTGACCGTTTTGGGCTGCGGCCAACTCTCAATAGCTTCAATCTTGGCTTTATCAACTTCAATTCCCTGTGGAGTAACAACATAGCCAAGAAAAGATACTCGGTCGGTGCAAAAGGTGCACTTTCCAAGGTTACCGAACAAACGTGCATCACGTAGAGCAATAAAAACAGCACGTAAATGTTCCAAATGGTCCTCCAAAGATTTGCTATAAATCAATATGTCATCAAAGTAAACTACCACAAATCGTCCAATGAAGGCACGTAAAACTTCGTTCATTAACCTCATGAAAGTACTAGGTGCATTAGTTAACCCAAAAGGCATGACTAACCACTCATATAATCCAAACTTAGTTTTAAATGCTGTTTTCCATTCATCTCCCAATTTCATACGAATTTGATGGTAACCACTACGCAAATCAACTTTGGAGAATATTGTAGATCCACTCAATTCATCAAGCATATCATCTAGCCTAGGAATAGGATGACGATAACGAATAGTAATATTATTAATGCCTCTACAATCAACGCACATACGCGACGTACCATCCTTTTTCGGCACTAAAATGATAGGAACAGCACAAGGACTAAGGGATTCGCGTATATAACCTTTGTCGAGCAGTTCTTGTACTTGACGCATAATCTCCTTCGTCTCCTCTGGATTGGTACGGTATGGTGCACGGTTGGGTAATGATGCACCGGGAATTAAGTCAATTTGATGCTCAATCCCGCGAATAGGTGGTAATCCCGGTGGCACGTCTTGTGGAAAGACGTCGGCGAACTCCTGCAAAATGTTAGTGACAGCAGGAGGCAAAGAGGAAGGCGCGTCCTCGAATGAAAATAATGCCTCTTTGCACACAACAGCATAGCAAACAGATTTGCTAAAATCTAGATCATCAATATCAGATTTGGTGGCAAGTAAACATGCACTTTTCAATTTAATTTCAGAAGCAACACTAGATTGTTTATTATTATTAGGCTGCATTTGTTGCTCAAATTCTTTTGCCACAATCTGATTTTCACTCTTAGTTTTCTCCTGTTTTGCTTTATTAGCTCTATTAATATCATCTTTCAAAATGGAATCAGGAGTCATAGGAAGCAAAGTAATATTTTTATCCTTATGAACAAGAGTATACTGATTGTTTCTACCATGGTGAATAGAATTTTTATCAAATTGCCATGGTCTACCAAGTAATAAGGAACATGCTTGCATAGGTACCACATCACAATCAACATAATCAGCATATGTAGAGATACTAAAATGCACACGAACAGTACGTGTTACCTTAACCTTGCCGCTGTTGTTGAACCATTGGATGTAGTAAGGATGTGGATGTGGTCTTGTGGTGAGAGATAGCTTCTCCACCATCTCGATGCTAGCCAAGTTGTTGCAACTCCCTCCATCTATGATCACGCGAACAGAACGTTCCTTCACAACTCCCTTTGTATGGAACAAATTATGCCTCTGATTTTGCTCAGCTTGTGTAACCTGCACACTCAAAACACGTTGAGCAACTAAACATTCATACCTGTCAGCATCTTCAGGAGCCATGTATTGCGTCTCATGATCAGAATCGTCTCCACCGTGTTCGTCACGTGTAATAAGAGCCAAAGTCTCCTCATCATAGTCACTAGCGGAGTCATACCCACCATCCTCAGTAACAATCATCACACGCTTAGATGGGCATTCTCTCGCATAATGACCTCCACCCTTGCAACGTCGACAAATAATATCATGTGTCTGCCCTGTTGATGCCATGGATGAAGAAGAGCTCTTTGCAGGCCCAGAAGGTGTGCTCTTGGCAGATAGTGGTGATTGTGCCTGCTTTATTGTATCACGGTTGGAGGTGGCAGCCGACGGAGGCGCCGGTGAAGCAGAACGTGTGGAAGTAGATGATGCACGTGGTGTCCATGAAGAAGGTCGACCTGCAGAAAAGTTAGTCCGCGCCAATGCCTGTCGATCCTGCACTTCACGTTCAGCTTTACAAGCAAGATGGAATAAACGAGTGATATTAGTATACTCCTTATACTCTAGAATCATCTGAATCTCTCTATTTAATCCACCCATAAAACGTGCAAGCATAGCTTCATTCTCCTCAACAATACCACATCTAATCATGCCAGTTTGTAATTCCTGATAATATTCTTCTACAGAATTTTTTCCCTGTCTTAAGCGCTGCAATTTTTGAAGTAATTCACGTTGATAATATGGTGGAACCCAACGAGTACGCATAGCAGTTTTCAAAGCAGCCCAAGTAGCAGGAATGGGATATAATCTACAATGCTCAGACCACCAAACACATGCAAAACTAGTGAATGCACAAACAGCAGCAGGAACACGTCTCTCCTCGGGATATTGTAAACATGTAAATCGTTGTTCAGTTTCTAACTCCCAAGTAAGATATATATCAGGAACATATCTACCCTCAAATGGTGGAATATTCAATTTTAGTTTAGGGAGATGGTCATGATCTCGTAACTGAGCGTGAGCCCTACCATTGCCATTATTTGCATGTGGACGACCTGATGGTTGCTGTGCTGGTGGTGGCACGTAGTTCTGATTTTGATCAACCTCATCCTCGTAATCGCCAGCAAAATCACCCTCCTCCGCATCAGCAGCAGGAGCCACAGAAGTAGCAACAGCAGCACCAACAGTTTGGCCAGGTGCAAGAGGGAGACGGCTCGCTCGGCGGAGGGCTGTTTCACGATGTGTAGGTAGTCGTCGTTGTTGTTGTTGTAGAGGTGCGTTAGGTGCAGCCGGTGGTGGTGGTGGAAGACGCGCGAGCAATTCATTAAACCTGTCATCGAGCTTTGTTTCGAACGTCTTCTCCATGTCATCTATCTTCTCCATGGCCTCTTCAAATCTGTTTAGCACATCCTGCACCTGTCCATTCATCATTTGCTGAAATTTATCATGCAACTCCTGATTCGTCATGTTCTCCCAGTCAGTCTCGTCGGCTTGTGATCCTGCCATGGTTAGCAACAATAGAAAACACACAAGAATATGATCCTACAGAATACTAACAAGAGGTGGTGGTGGCGGGTGTCACAAATCCGTCAAGCAAATCTCAAATTCTTACCAGTTCTTACCCAGCAGCAGGCGGTGATCGGCAACCGTTGTAGTCAAAACTCTCAAAAGCTTGGATAGAGCGATTGCCAGGGAGAGTCAAACGCACGACGTAGAGGTATGTGGAGCTGGGAAGGCTTATAGTATGGTAGCAAAAAGGGTCAGCAATAATCAATTCAGAGATGCAAAGTTGAATAAACGCTCAACGACGGTACTGTGCTGGTCCTAGGCTAGACCGTGCTAGAGACGCGAGCCTAGAACACTAACAAAATCACGGCGCTGCACGTAAATAAGGGAAAAGCACACTCTGGAACTTTTTTTTTTCGCTTTTTTTTTGCGCTCCTTTTTTTTTGCGCTCCTCTTTTTTTTTTGCGCTCCTCTTTTTTTTTTGCGAAAAATTACTATAACGGCGAGTGTCTCAAAACTCTTCCCTCGTCAAACTGATAGTATGGGCACGAAAAAAAAAATTTCCACTTTTTTTTTTCGGAAATCAGGGCAGCGATGACGAAAAAGTGCGACAAAAAATCACTATGATGGCACGTGGCTCAAAAGACTCAGAAAAGCCTAAAAATAGGATAGGGAAAAAAAAATTTGCCCGAGAAAATTTTGGCCTAAAAACTGCCGGAGGTCTCCAGACTTTTTTTTTTTCCGAGACCTACGCAGGCAAGGAAACACGAATCGGAATTGAGATTGATCTCAAGAACAAACCTAATATGAGAAGAACTCGGATTGGTGGTGGATATATGGTTGTGGTATATGGCAGCGGTGGTGGTATATGGTAGCGGTGGTGGTATATGAATACAGATTGGTGGTGGTATATGGATACGGATTGGTGGTGGTATATGGATATGGATTCAAAGCGGTGGCGGATAAGCAAAAGTGGTAGATGGGCGATGATGATGGTGCGGCGGCGGCGTGACAACTTATGACCAGAACTCGAAACTCTAAAAGACTAGACTCCAAGACCAGCAACTTGACACGACGATGCAACCGCAAATTCAACAAAGCAAAAACCCTAAAAAGATTATGCAAAGGCTCAGATTGGTTCGGATATGATGAACTAACCCTAATTTTTTTGTGGCTTTTTCGTGGACTGTAGGTATGAAGAACAGACTCAATCTAATCTACGAAAAACTGTAAAATCTCACCGAGCAACCTGGAAATCTGATACCACTTGATAGAGGCAAAGGTGTCCCGATGTTTCGATGAGATGGTGGCTATCGTTTTCTGTGGGAGTCGACCTTGACGATCCGACTACGAACGTGCGAGACGTCGCGCCTTAGCAATCGCTAAACCAACTTCCGAGGGGTTATTGACCACGCCGGAGCACGATCAACCTGACCACGAGGGCCTGTTTCCTGCGAGCAAACGAAGAACAAGCAAGAAGCTGAGATTGCAATCTGGATATTGCGAATATAAGATGAAAGCTTTATTGATCAAGGTGGGGTTCTGTGACGTCTTGGTCTGGTCGTTGGACACAAACGAAGTACGCGAAGTTGCAGCTATGGCGAACTTTTAATCTAAACAAAACACAAGTCTAAACGACGCCCTAAGGGCTGTATATATGGAGGAAGAGAGGGGAATTTCGTGGCCCTTGAGGGTGGGGTCCGAAACCAACCCTAACTCTTGTTTCCCCACACATACAGACTCTAAAAATAGCCTATACTTAAGTATTTCGAAATTACATGGGCCTGGCCCATTAATAAGGTGACGCAGCACCTAGAATAGCCTATGGACGAATATTATGAAGTGGCATCTTGTATATTTCGTCCAAGGCTTCATGCACTCCTTATGGCGGCTTCAAAGTCCTGAAATCATCACTTGTAACTCCGTTCTTGATCCCCTTGCGCATGCCATCAACTCCATTCGTGTTCTTGCTCCAATGTTCATCCTTCTCCAAGCTAGGACCTTCATTTGTAAGCAAAACAAATGTATCCAATTTAGGCAGCATCATAATCTCATGAACATTAGAATCATTACCAAGAAACGAAAGTACCTGGTAATTTAATTGGCGTGCGCGAGCTCTAGTAATTGGTCCAGTATATGTAACAGTAGGGGCTGTGGGTGTAACAATGGTATTGATGTCCTCATCAGAAACTAAGTGGGTGTGCATCCAACTTGCTTGCTCATGAAGACCTAGGACATTTGAGGAAGCCCATCATTGGAATATACAAGCCAAGTTCTATAATGAAAAATTCCCACTAGTATATGAAAGTGACAAAATAAGAGACTCTCTATCATGAAGATCATGGTGCTACTTTGAAGCACAAGTGTGGGAAAAAATGACAGTAACATTGTCCCTTCTCTCTTTTTCTCTCATTTTTTTATTTGGGCCTTTTTTATGGCCTCTTTTTTTTCATTCGGAGTCTCATCCCGACTTGTGGGGGAACCATAGTCTTCATCATCCTTTCCTCACATGGGACAATGCTCTAATGATGATCATCACACTTTTATTTTCTTACAACTCAAGAATTACAACTCGATACTTAGAACAAAATATGACTCTATGTGAAGTGTCCGGCAGTGTACCGGGATTGCGATGAATCAAGAGTGACATGTATAAAAAATTAAGCATGGTGGCTTTGCCACAAATACGATGTCAACTACATGGTCATGCAAAGCAATATGACAATGATGGTGCGTGTCATAATAAATGGAATGGTGGAAAGTTGCATGGCAATATATCTCAAAATGGCTATGGAAATGCCATAATAGGTATGTATGGTGGCTGTTTTGAGGAAGATATAAGGAGGCTTATGTGTGATAGAGCGTATCATATCATGGGGTTTGGATGCACTGGCGAAGTTTGCACCAACTCTCAAGGTGAGAAAGGGCAATGCACGGTACCGAAGAGGCTAGCAATGATGGAAGGGTGAGAGTGCGTATAATCCATGGACTCAATATTAGTCATAAAGAACTCACATACTTATTGCAAAAATCTACAAGTCATCAAAACCAAGCACTACGCGCATGCTCCTAGGGGGATAGATTGGTTGGAAAAGACCATCGCTCGTCCCCGAACGCCACTCATAAGGAAAGCAATCAAAGAACACCTCATGCTTCAAATTTGTCACATAACGTTTACCATACGTGCATGCTACGGGACTTGCCAACTTCAACACAAGTATTCATCAATTTCACAATTACTCAACTAGCACACCTCGAATATTACCACCTTTATATCTCAAAACAATCTATCAAGCATCCAACTTCTCTTAGCATTTAATTTTTTTTAACCAAAGTGAATTACCATGCTGTTCTAAAGGACTCTCAAAATGATATAAGTGAAGCATGAGAGATCAATTATATAAAATAAAACCACCGCCGTGCTCTAAAAGATATAGGCGAAGCACTAGAAAAAAATTATCCAACTCAAAAGATATAAGTGAAGAACATAGAGTATTCTAATAAATTCCAATTCATGTGTGTCTCTCCCAAAAGGTGTGTACAGCAAGGATGATTGTGGTAATCTAAAAAGAAAAGACTCAAATCATACAAGACGCTCCAAGCAAAACACATATCATGTGGCGAATAAAAATATAGCTCCAAGTAAAGTTACTGATGGACGAAGACGAAAGAGGGGATGCCTTCCAGGGCATCCCCAAGCTTAGGATTTTGGTTGTCCTTGGATTTTACCTTGGGGTGCCTTGGGCATCCCAAAGCTTAGGCTCTTGCCACTCCTTGTTCCATAATCCATCAAATATTTACCCAAAACTTGAAAACTTCACAACACAAAACTTAAAAAAAAAATCTTCGTGAGCTCCGTTAGTAAAAGAAAACAAACCACCACTTCAAGGTACTGTAATGAACTCATTATTTATTTATATTGGTGTTAAACCTACTGTATTCCAACTTTTTTATGGTTCATAAACTCTATTACTAGGCATAGATTCATCAAAATAAGCAAGCAACACATGAAAAACAGAATCTGTCAAAAACAGAACAGTCTGTACCAATCTGTAGGTTTGTAATACTTATGGAACCCCAAAAATTCTAAAATAAATTGCTAGACGTTAGGAATTTATCTATTAATCATCTGCAAAAAGAATTAGCTAAATAGCACTCTCCAGTAAAAAATGGCAGCAAATCTTGTGAGCGCTAAAGTTTCTGTTTTTACAGCAAGATCGCAAAGACTTTCCCCAAGTCTTCCCAAAGGTTCTACTTGGCACAAACACTAATTAAAAGCACAAAACCAGATCTAAACAGAGGCTAAATGAATTATTTATTACTAAAAAGAATCAAAAAGGAAGAACAAAAATAAAATTGGGTTGTCTCCCAACAAGTGCTATCGTTTAACGCCCCTAGCTAGGCATTGATAATTTCAATGATGCTCACATGAAAGACAAGAATTGAAGCACAAAGAGAGCATCATAAAACATGTGACAAACACATCTAAGTCTAACATACTTCCTATGCATAGGCATCTTATAGGCAAACAAATTATCAAGGCAAGCAAAAACTAGCATATGCAAGGAAGCGGAAAGAAACAATAGCAATCTCAACATAACTAAAGGTAATTTAGTAACATGAAAATTTCTACAACCATATTTTCCTCTCTCATAATAATTACATGTAGGATCATAAGCAGATTCAACAATATAGCTATCAGAAAACATATCCTTAACACGATTCACATGTATGCAAAGTTGACACTCTTCCAAAATAGTGGGATTAAAATTAACTAAAGTCATGACCTCTCCAAACCCACTTTTATCGAAAATTTCATAAGATTGAACATTCTCCAAATATGTGGGATCTAAGTTGACACTCTTCCAAACCCACTTTCAATAATATTGCAAACACTATTATCAATCTCATATTCATCATGGGGCTTAAATAAATTTTCAAGATCAAAAGAAGAATCACCCCAATCATGATCATTGCAACAAATAGTAGACATAACAAAACTAGCATCCCCAAGCTTAGGGTTTTGCATATTATTAACACAATTGGCATTAAGAGAATTTATAATAACATCATTGCAATCATGCTTTTCATCGAAGGAACTATCAAGTATGGGTGCAATAGCAACGATCTCATGTTTAACATAAGGAACTATAGCAAACTCATCTTCATAAATATTGGCATCATGGCCACAAGAATAGCAAGCATCATGTTCACAAGAATAGCAAGCATCATGTTCATCAAGGGATATGTCAATCAAATCATCAGAATCACAATTATCTATAGATTCATGCATATCAGTATTTTGTTCCGAAGCAACGGTCATTCTTTCAATAAATTCATTGACATAGACATTATGAGCATAATTTTCATAGCAATATTTAAGTATGTCAAAAAATTTAGATTCGTAGAGAGTAATATCATACTTTTCAATCAGAGAAGCAACTTCATAAGCACCCTCAAAATCAACAAATTCTTCAATTTGTTCGATATCATAGTAACTATAAACACCCTTTGCATAAGAAGATAAAATTTCATTATCATTAAACTCACATAGGTAGGGGAGGTGTTTTTTTAGGGTTCTTAGAGCAACAAGTAAGATCACAAATTTCACAAAGATTCCAAGCATAACATAGCAATCTGTTTATTTGATCCCATAAGAGTCTCCCTTTTTCAGACAAATGGCGATGCACAAAATGAGCATGCTCATCTAAAGATTTCCCATCCACTAGGCTAGTTGGGGTTTGAGCACGAGCGCATAAGGATCGAAGATGATCTAAGTAGAACACTTTAAGTGGATCCATATCAATAGATTTTTAGCAAGCAAAGATGCAAGTAAATAGAGGGCACATGGAAACACAAAAAAAAGATACATACGTGAAGAAGGCGAACGGAAAAAGGGCGGATAAAACGGCAAAGGTGAAGTGGGGGAGAGGAAAACGAGAGGCAAATGGCAAATAATGTAATGCGAGGGATAAGAGTTTGTGATGGGTACTTGGTATGTCTTGACTTGTGCGTAGACTCCCCGGCAACGGCACCAGAAATCCTTCTTGCTACATCTAGAGCACTGCGTTGGTTTTCCCTTGAAGAGGAAAGGGTGATGCAGCAAAGTAGCGTAAGTATTTCCCTCAGTTTTTGAGAACCAAGGTATCAATCCAGTAGGAGGCCACACGCAAGTCCCTCGTACCTACACAAACAAATAAGAACCTCACAACCAACACGATAAAGGGGTTGTCAATCCCTTCACGGTCACTTACGAGAGTGAGATCTGATAGAGATAATAATGATAAGATAAAAAATTTGGTATTTTTATGATATAGATTGGAAGTAAAGATTGCAAAATAAAATAGATTGGAAACTTGTATGATAGAGAATATAACCGGGGGCCATAGGTTTCACTAGTGGCTTCTCTCAAGATAGCATAAGTATTACGGTGGGTGAACGAATTACTGTTGAGCAATTGATAGAAAAGAGAATAATTATGAGAATATCTAGGCATGATCATGTATATAGGCATCACATCCGTGACAAGTAGACCGACTCCTGCCTGCATCTACTACTATTACTCCACACATCGACCGCTATCCAGCATGCATCTAGAGTATTAAGTTCATACGAATAGAGTAACGCCTTAGGTAAGATGACATGATGTAGAGGGATAAACTCAAGCAATATGATATAAACCCCATCTTTTTATCCTCGATGGCAACAATACAATACGTGCCGTTTCCCTTTTTGTCACTAGGATCGAGCACCGCAAGATTGAACCCAAAGCTAAGCACTTCTCCCATTGCAAGAAAGATCAATCTAGTAAGCCAAACCAAACTGATAATTTGAAGAGACTTACAAAGATAACCAATCATGCATAAAAGATTTCAGAGAAGAATCAAATATTGTTCATAGATAGACTTGATCATAAACCCACCATTCATCGGATCTCGACAAACACACCGCAAAAAGTGTTACATCGAATAGATCTCCAAGAAGATTGAGGAGAACTTTGTATTGAGATCTAAAGAGAGAGAAGAAGCCATCTAGCTACTAGCTATGGACCCAAAGGTCTGAAGTAAACTACTCACACATCATCGGAGGGGCCATGGAGTTGATGTAGAGGCCCTTCGTGATCAATGCCCCCTCCGGCGGAGCTCCGGAACAGGCCCCAAGATGAGATCTTTTGGGTAGAGAAGGTTGCGGTGGTGGAAATAGGGTTTTGTGGTGCTGCCGGATGTTTTCGGTGTATGTGGACATATATAGGAGAAAGAAGTAGGTCGGTTGAGCCACGAGGGGCCCACGAGGGGGGAGGGCGCGCCCAGGGGGTAGGCGCACCCCCTGATAGAGGCAAAGGTGTCCCTATGTTTCGATGAGATGGTGGCTATCGTTTCCTGTGGGAGTCGACCTTGACGATCCGACTACGAACGTGCGAGACGTCGCGCCTTAGCAATCGCTAAACCAACTTCCGAGGGGTTATTGACCACGCCGGAGCACGATCAACCTGACCACGAGGGCCTGTTTCCTGCGAGCAAACGAAGAACAAGCAAGAAACTGAGATTGCAATCTGGATATTGCGAATATAAGATGAAAGCTTTATTGATCAAGGTGGGGTTCTGTGACGTCTTGGTCTGGTCGTTGGACACAAACGAAGTACGAGAAGTTGCAGCTATGGCGAACTTTTAATCTAAACAAAACCCAAAGTCTAAACGACGCCCTAGGGCTGTATATATGGAGGAAGAGAGGGGAATTTCGTGGCCCTTGAGGGTGGGGTCCGAAACCACCCCTAACTCTTGTTTCCCCACACATACGGACTCTGAAAATAGCCTATACTTAAGTATTTCGAAATTACATGGGCCTGGCACATTAATAAGTTGACGCAGCACCTAAAATAGCCTATGGACGAATATTATGAAGTGGCATCTTGTATATTTCGTCCATGGCTTCATGCACTCCTTATGGCGGCTTCAAAGTCCTGAAATCATCACTTGTAACTCCGTTCTTGATCCCCTTGCGCATGCCATCAACTTCATGCGTGTTCTTGCTCCAATGTTCATCCTTCTCCAAGCTAGGCCCTTCATTTGAAAGCAAAACAAATGTATCCAATTTAGGCAGCATCATAATCTCATGAACATTAGAATCATTACCAAGAACGAAAGTACCTGGTAATTTAATTGGCGTGCGCGAGCTCTAGTAATTGGTCCAGTATATGTAACGGTAGGGGCTGTGGGTGTAACAATGGTATTGATGTCCTCATCATCCTCCCCTTCTTGAAATGAAGTTGTCCTTGACGGAAGCTCATCTTCCTCACCCAAATAAGGCTTCAAATCTGCAATGTTAAAAGTGGGACTAACCCCAAAATCTGCAGGTAGCTCAAGTTTATATGCATTATCATTTATTTTCTCTAAAACCTTAAAGGGACCATCAGCACGTGGCATTAGCTTTGATTTGCGCAGATTAGGAAATCTATCTTTACGCAAATGTAACCAAACAAGATCTCCAGGTGCAAACACAACATGTTTTCTACCCTTATCTCCAGCAAGTTTATATTTAGCATTCATACGCTCAATGTTTTCCTTAGTTAACTCATGCATTTTTAAAATCAATTCAGAACGTTCTTTAGCATCAAAATTAACCTTCTCCGAAGATGGAAGAGGCAACAAATCAATAGGTGCACGAGGTAGGAAACCATACACAATTTCAAAAGGGCACATCTTAGTAGTAGAATGCAATGAACGATTATAAGCAAATTCAATATGAGGCAAGCATTCTTCCCACATTTTCTTGTTATTCTTCAAAACAGCCCTAAGCATAGTAGACAATGTTCTATTGACTACTTCAGTTTGTCCATCAGTTTGGGGGTGACAAGTAGTACTAAAAAGCAGCTTAGTCCCCAACTTAGCCCATAAACTTCTCCAAAAGTGGCTAAGAAATTTAGTATCACGATCTGAAACAATAGTATTTGGCACACCATGTAAGCGAATAATTTCATGAAAGAACAAATCAGCAACATTAACAGCATCATCGCTTTTATGACATGGTATAAAGTGTGCCATTTTCGAGAACCTTTCCACGACAACAAATATGCTATCCCTCCCCTTCTTTGTTCTAGGTAAACCTAAAACAAAGTCCATAGATATATCCTCCCAAGGAACACTAGGTACAGGCAAAGGCATATATAAACCATGAGGATTGAGTCGTGACTTAGCTCTTTGACATGTAGTGCAGCGAGCAACAAAACGCTCAACATCCCGTCTCATCTTTGGCCAAAAGAAATGTGTAGCAAGTATATCCTCCATCTTCTTGACGCCAAAGTGTCCCATTAATCCTCCTCCATGCGCCTCCTGCAACAACAAAAGACGAACGGAGCTAGCTGGAATGCATAGCTTGTTAGCATGAAACACAAATCCATCGTTAAGAACGAACTTGTTCCAAGTTCTCCCTTCCTTACAATTCTGCAATACATCTTTAAATTCGGCATCATTAACATATTGATCCTTGATGGTCTCCAAACCAAATATTTTAAAGTCAAGTTGTGAAAGCATAGTATAACGACGAGACAAGGCATCAGCAATAACATTTTCTTTACCCTTCTTGTGTTTAATCACATAAGGGAAAGTCTCAATGAATTCAACCCATTTAGCATGTCGACGGTTCAGTTTTGCTTGACTTTTAATGTGTTTCAAAGATTCATGATCAGAATGTATAACAAATTCCTTGGGCCATAAATAATGTTGCCATATTTCTAAGGTCCGAACAAGAGCATATAATTCTTTATCATAAGTAGAATAGTTCAGACTAGGCCCACTCAATTTTTCAGAAAAGTATGCAACAGGTTTTCCATCTTGTAATAACACACCTCCTAATCCAATTCCACTAGCATCACATTCAAGCTCAAAAGTCTTATTGAAATTAGGAAGTTGGAGTAAAGGAGCATGTGTCAACTTATCTTTCAATACCGTGAAGGCTTCTTCCTGTGCGGTACCCCAAACAAAAGGTACATCCTTCTTTGTAAGCTCGTTGAGAGGTGCAGCAATGGTGCTGAAATCTCTCACAAAACGCCTATAGAAACCAGCGAGGCCAAGGAAACTCCTCACTTGTGTGACCGTTTTGGGCTGCGGCCAACTCTCAATAGCTTCAATCTTGGCTTTATCAACTTCAATTCCCTGTGGAGTAACAACATAGCCAAGAAAAGATACTCGGTCGGTGCAAAAGGTGCACTTTCCAAGGTTACCAAACAAACGTGCATCACGTAGAGCAATAAAAACAGCACGTAAATGTTCCAAATGTTCGTCCAAAGATTTGCTATAAATCAATATGTCATCAAAGTAAACTACCACAAATCGTCCAATGAAAGCACGTAAAACTTCGTTCATTAACCTCATGAAAGTACTAGGTGCATTAGTTAACCCAAAATGCATGACTAACCACTCATATAATCCAAACTTAGTTTTAAATGCTGTTTTCCATTCATCTCCCAATTTCATACGAATTTGATGGTAACCACTACGCAAATCAACTTTGGAGAATATTGTAGAGCCACTCAATTCATCAAGCATATCATCTAGCCTAGGAATAGGATGACGATAACGAATAGTAATATTATTAATGCCTCTACAATCAACGCACATACGCGACGTACCATCCTTTTTCGGCACTAAAATGATAGGAACAGCACAAGGACTAAGGGATTCGCGTATATAACCTTTGTCGAGCAGTTCTTGTACTTGACGCATAATCTCCTTCGTCTCCTCTGGATTGGTACGGTATGGTGCCCGGTTGGGTAATGATGCACCAGGAATTAAGTCAATTTGATGCTCAATCTCGCGAATAGGTGGTAATCCCGGTGGCACGTCTTGTGGAAAGACGTCGGCGAACTCCTGCAAAATGTTAGTGACAGCAGGAGGCAAAGAGGAAGGCACGTCCTCGAATGAAAATAATGCCTCTTTGCACACAAAAGCATAGCAAACAGATTTGCTAAAATCTAGATCATCAATATCAGATTTGGTGGCAAGTAAACATGCACTTTTCAATTTAATTTCAGAAACAACACTAGATTGTTTATTATTATTAGGCTGCATTTGTTGCTCAAATTCTTTTGCCACAATCTGATTTTCACTCTTAGTTTTCTCCTGTTTTGCTTTATTAGCTCTATTAATATCATCTTTTAAAATGGAATCAGGAGTCATAGGAAGCAAAGTAATATTTTTATCCTTATGAACAAGAGTATACTGATTGTTTCTACCATGGTGAATAGAATTTTTATCAAATTGCCATGGTCTACCAAGTAATAAGGAACATGCTTGCATCGGTACCACATCACAATCAACATAATCACCATATGTAGAGATACTAAAATGCACACGAACAGTACGTGTTACCTTAACCTTGCCGCTGTTGTTGAACCATTGGATGTAGTAAGGATGTGGATGTGGTCTGGTGGTGAGAGATAGCTTCTCCACCATCTCGATGCTAGCCAAATTGTTGCAACTCCCTCCATCTATGATCACGCGAACAGAACGTTCCTTCACAACTCCCTTTGTATGGAACAAATTATGCCTCTGATTTTGCTCAGCTTGTGTAACCTGCACACTCAAAACACGTTAAGCAACTAAACATTCATACCTGTCAGCATCTTCAGGAGCCATGTATTGCGTCTCATGATCAGAATCGTCTCCACCGTGTTCGTCACGTGTAATAAGAGCCAAAGTCTCTTCATCATAGTCACTAGCGGACTCATACCCACCATCCTCAGTAACAATCATCACACGCTTAGATGGGCATTCTCTCGCATAATGACCTCCACCCTTGCAACGTCGACAAATAATATCATGTGTTTGCCCTGTTGATGCCATGGATGAAGAAGAGCTCTTTGCAGGCCCAGAAGGTGTGCTCTTGGCAGATAGTGGTGATTGTGCCTGCTTTATTGTATCACGGTTGGAGGTGGCAGCCGACGGAGGCGCCGGTGTAGCAGAACGTGTGGAAGTAGATGATGCACGTGGTGTCCATGAAGAAGGTCGACCTGCAGAAAAGTTAGTCCGCGCCAATGCCTGTCGATCCTGCACTTCACGTTCAGCTTTACAAGCAAGATGGAATAAACGAGTGATATTAGTATACTCCTTATACTCTAGAATCGTCTGAATCTCTCTATTTAATCCACCCATAAAACGTGCAAGCATAGCTTCATTCTCCTCAACAATACCACATCTAATCATGCCAGTTTGTAATTCCTGATAATATTCTTCTACAGAATTTTTTCCCTGTCTTAAGCGCTGCAATTTTTGAAGTAATTCACGTTGATAATATGGTGGAACCCAACGAGTACGCATAGCAGTTTTCAAAGCAGCCCAAGTAGCAGGAATGGGATATAATCTACAATGCTCAGACCACCAAACACATGCAAAACTAGTGAATGCACAAACAGCAGCAGGAACACGTCTCTCCTCGGGATATTGTAAACATGTAAATCGTTGTTCAGTTTCTAACTCCCAAGTAAGATATATATCAGGAACATATCTACCCTCAAATGGTGGAATATTCAATTTTAGTTTAGGGAGATGGTCATGATCTCGTACCTGAGGGTGAGCCCTACCATTGCCATTATTTGCATGTGGACGACCTGATGGTTGCTGTGCTGGTGGTGGCACGTAGTTCTGATTTTGATCAACCTCATCCTCGTAATCGCCAGCAAAATCATCCTCCTCCGCATCAGCAGCAGGAGCCACAGAAGTAGCAACAGCAGCACCAACAGTTTGGCCAGGTGCAAGAGGGAGACGGCTCGCTTGGCGGAGGGCTGTTTCACGATGTGTAGGTAGTCGTCGTTGTTGTTGTTGTAGAGGTGCGTTAGGTGCAGCCGGTGGTGGTGGTGGAAGACGCGCGAGCAATTCATTAAACCTGTTATTGAGCTTTGTTTCGAACGTCTTCTCCATGTCATCTATCTTCTCCATGGCCTCTTCAAATCTGTTTAGCACATCCTGCACCTGTCCATTCATCATTTGCTGAAATTTATCATGCAACTCCTGATTCGTCATGTTCTCCCAGTCAGTCTCGTCGGCTTGTGATCCTGCCATGGTTAGCAACAATAGAAAACACACAAGAATATGATCCTACAGAATACTAACAAGAGGTGGTGGTGGCGGGTGTCCCAAATCCGTCAAGCAAATCTCAAATTCTTACCAGTTCTTACCCAGCAGCAGGCGGTGATCGGCAACCGTTGTAGTCAAAACTCTCAAAAGCTTGGATAGAGCGATTGCCAGGGAGAGTCAAACGCACGACGTAGAGGTATGTGGAGCTGGGAAGGCTTATAGTATGGTAGCAAAAAGGGTCAGCAATAATCAATTCAGAGATGCAAAGTTGAATAAACGCTCAACGACGGTACTGTGCTGGTCCTAGGCTAGACCGTGCTAGAGACGCGAGCCTAGAACACTAACAAAATCACGGCGCTGCACGTAAATAAGGGAAAAGCACACTCTGGAACTTTTTTTTTCGCCTTTTTTGTTTTGCGCTCCTCTTTTTTTTTGCGAAAAATTACTATAATGGCGAGTGTCTCAAAACTCTTCCCTCGTCAAACTGATAGGATGGGCACGAAATTTTTTTTTTCACTTTTTTTTTCGGAAATCAGGGCAGCGACGACGAAAAAGTGCGACAAAAAATCACTATGATGGCACGTGGCTCAAAAGACTCAGAAAAGCCTCAAAATAGGATAGGGAAAAAATATTTTTGCCCGTGAAAATTTTGGCCTAAAAACTGCCCGGGGGTCTCCAGACTCTTTTTTTTTTCCGAGACCTACGCAGGCAAGGAAACACGAATCGGAATTGAGATTGATCTCAAGAACAAACCTAATATGAGAAGAACTCGGATTGGTGGTGGATATATGGTGGTGGTATATGGCAGCGGTGGTGGTATATGGTAGCGGTGGTGGTATATGGATAGAGATTGATGGTGGTATATGGATACGGATTGGTGGTGGTATATGGATATGGATTCAGAGCGGTGGCGGATAAGCAAAAGTGGTAGATGGGCGATGATGATGGTGCGGCGGCGGCGTGACAACTTGTGACCAGAATTTGAAACTCTAAAAGACTAGACTCTAAGACCAGCAACTTGACACGACGATGCAACCGCAAATTCAACAAAGCAAAAACCCTAAAAAGATTATGCAAAGGCTCAGATTGGTTCGGATATGATGAACTAACCCTAATTTTTTTTTGTGTGGCTTTTTCGTGGACTGTAGGTATGAAGAACAGACTCGATCTAATCTACGAAAAACTGTAAAATCTCACCGAGCAACCTGGAAATCTGATACCACTTGATAGAGGCAAAGGTGTCCCGATGTTTCGATGAGATGGTGGCTATCGTTTTCTGTGGGAGTCGACCTTGACGATCCGACTACGAACGTGCGAGATGTCGCGCCTTAGCAATCGCTAAACCAACTTCCGAGGGGATATTGACCACGCCGGAGCACGATCAACCTGACCACGAGGGCCTGTTTCCTGCGAGCAAACGAAGAACAAGCAAGAAACTGAGATTGCAATCTGCATATTGCGAATATCAGATGAAAGCTTTATTGATCAAGGTGGGGTTCTGTGACGTCTTGGTCTGGTCGTTGGACACAAACGAAGTACGCGAAGTTGCAGCTATGGCGAACTTTTAATCTAAACAAAACCCAAAGTCTAAACGACGCCCTAAGGGCTATATATATGGAGGAAGAGAGGGGAATTTCGTGGCCCTTGAGGGTGGGGTCCGAAACCAACCCTAACTCTTGTTTCCCCACACATACGGACTCTAAAAATAGCCTATACTTAAGTATTTCGAAATTACATGGGCCTGGCCCATTAATAAGGTGACGCAGCACCTAGAATAGCCTATGGACGAATATTATGAAGTGGCATCTTGTATATTTCGTCCATGGCTTCATGCACTCCTTATGGCGGCTTCAAAGTCCTGAAATCATCACTTTTAACTCCGTTCTTGATCCCCTTGCGCATGCCATCAACTTCATGCGTGTTCTTGCTCCAATGTTCATCCTTCTCCAAGCTAGGCCCTTCATTTGAAAGCAAAACAAATGTATCCAATTTAGGCAGCATCATAATCTCATGAACATTAGAATCATTACCAAGAAACGAAAGTACCTGGTAATTTAATTGGCGTGCGCGAGCTCTAGTAATTGGTCCAGTATATGTAACAGTAGGGGCTGTGGGTGTAACAATGGTATTGATGTCCTCATCAAAGGGTTAGGTTGCGGAAGTAGGTGGTGGTATAGTGGATGATGTGGTAGAAGCCCTAGGCAAAGATGACAAAATTCACACAATTTGATGGAGTTAAAAGATGCTGGTGGTATTTTTTGGGGAAGGGGGGTGTCAAGAGCTTAAAAACGAGCTAAAGAAAGTCAAAATCGGAGTTCGGATGAATTAGTTATGGCCGAAACAAAATTTTAGCGAAGTCAGTTTTTACAGGTTACGGACGTCCGTAAAAGGATGGATGTTTGGGGGCCGGACGTCCAGGCGGGCTCGGAAATCCGTAAATTTGGCTCAGGTTAGGGATTCCGGATGTCCGGAAAAGGTCGGACGTCCGGTCGTTCTAGGGGCTCCGGACGTCCGTAAAGTGTCGGTCGTCCGGTGGGTCGGGGTCAACGCGAGATGCGAGATCCGGGGTGCGATTTTGGGGATTTTGGTGTCAAAATTGATGAGATTTCATGGGTGAAAGATGGGGAAACTTGGGGAGACGCTAGATCCACTTGAAACCAAGAAATTCCATGGATCAAATCCAACAAAACATCATCAAACGAACAAACCACAAAAAAATTTGGGGCTATTTTTCATGGGGATTTTCAAAATTGGGGAAGAAAACAACAAAATTAGGCTAGAAAACAACGAGGGGAGGCTCCGAAATCATGATCAACATGGCTCATGATACCAAGATGATGTAGGGTGGAACCCTAGATGGCCGATCTTTCATGAAAGGAGCAGATCCCGTGATGAACACGAAGAACACGACGGGAAACATGAGGGGAAATCACAAAGGGGCACAAAGAGAAACACTCAAACCAACAATATTAAGTCACACATGTGCTAGATCCTCGAAACACGAGAGGAGATACAAGATCCAAAGTCAACAAAGGACGATACAAAGGGTAGCCGGTTCTTCTTCATGAGGAGGTCTTGAATCCACAAGGGGATCCTCCCGTAAAGGGGTCTTGAATCCAAGGTGGATCTTCTTCGAAGAGGGGCCGCAGTCTCTCTCAAGGAGAGATCCGATATGGATGAGCGAAGCTCTATCTCACAAATGAGCTACCACAACGCTAACCCTAGAAAGGAGCTGGAGGTGGTCTATTTATAGTCTTAGCCACGAAGGGGTAAGTGGGAGAGGGGTACAAGGCCAAAGGCCCGGGGCTGCGCACAGGCAGGTACCGGACGACCGGTGGGGGTCGGACGTCCGGTGGCTCAGGACGGTCCGGACGTCCGGCGCGCGTGGAATGTCCGTTGATTCTTCTCGGGTGTAGTGGCACCGGTCATCAGGTCGGCGCCGGTCGTCCGGGCGCTGGGACTCGTCGGACGTCCGGTATTCGTCGGACGTCCGGCCGCTGTAGCACTCATCGCCTGGAGTTCTTCTGGCCGTCTGGGACGCGTCAGGTACTAGATTTCCGGTGGCGTCCGGATGTCTGGTGGCTATAGCTTGTAGCAGGTCCACTTTTTCCGTCTTCTCTTCCATGCTTCCCTCGCGGATGGTGTAGTTGTACACTTGCGCTCGCACTCCTCCTCGTCGTCTGTACCGTTCTGACAATACCTATGCATGCACATGAGTGGAGTGTCAAGTAGTATACCATCCTCGAAAGGGTCAAGTGAGCACGTGCAAAGGAGATGATTCACCTTTGCGTATGTGAAGTAGATGTCGCACGTGTCACTCGCCGAATGGACTCTTGACATGGTGATGTACGTAGGATGCTCCGCATCACCTACTTCACGCCAAGGCCAACCTTCATGAGCATAAGAGAAGACCGCGAGACAAGCACCACCAAGACGGAGCTACGATTACACCAACCACTTCGGTAGCTTCGCAAAGTGTTCTCAAGGCATCTTCGCCTTTGGACGTACGGTATCTTCGCCTACTTCCCATGAGTACGTCTACAACGAATTCATCAAGTCCAAGGTGACCACCTACAAGTGAGGGTGACACTTCCATCTTCGGAAGCCCCTCAAGGAAGATGGCCAAGCATGGGAAATTCTCTTCGGTCATTGAGACAAGCTACGAGGTGCCACATCATATGGGCCTCCAACAACAAGATGGCGACAAGACGGTTGAGTTAGGGCCATCCCCTATGACCACGGAGATGAGCACGGACCTCTTCAACTACATGAAGACGGCGCCCCAAAAGGACTCATTCTCCGAGTCAAGTTACGAGACCGCACATGAGACCTTATATTTGGTCTTGGAGGAGAGTGATGAAGTGCCATCTTCGGCCTTCATCCACGGCTACGACCACAACATGATTGAGCATGGAGACATTTGCACCTACATCTCTATGACACCCATATATCATGAAATGCCCCAATTGCCATGTGAGGAGATCCATCACCCCATGAGTGAGATGAGTGACTCCACCATACGTGACATTGAGAGCATTTCCTATGAGAGGATGAGTGTGACCACCATTGGCCCCACACTTGGGAGCATGCCACACATCCTGTGTGAGGTTGAGAGCCATTTGAGTGACTCCACCAACCATATGATTGAGAGCATCCAAGAGGGAGTGAGTGAGCCACAACACTTAGTGAGTGAGGTAGTTGACACGCCATGTGAGGCCACTATGATTTCTAATGACCTAACCTCTACTCCGAGTGTGTTTTCTTCTTTGGTGCTAGGTCTCCTACACAACGACACGCCTATCCTCGATGAGTCCATACCTCCAATGGAGACGACGATGGCCATGGTGGAAGAAGATGCACCCCCACATGGTTCCATCAAGATGAAGATGACCACGACTTGGTCTTCGACACCTCACCTACAACACATGAGCGATGCTCAAAAGGTAACATAGGTGATGGTGCTTCTCTTGTCCCACTAGTGGACTATTTCACGAATGATTGCTTGCATAATGTTGACACACCTATTCCCATGCTTCATGCTAGTGCGGCTTCCTCATGTCATGACTTACCTATTTATGATGAATATGATGACGAGCATGTCGAGTTGCCTAGTTGTGATGTTATGCTCCATAGGATATCTTGTGAAAATTCTTTTGGTCACATCATGTTTGATAATCCTTCGAACTTGTCATTTGCTATGAGTGAGATCTCCCATATTGCATCATTTCAATCTCAACATAGTAACTATGCATGCCCCATTAAAATAAATCCCATTTGCACTTATGGTGATGAGGACATCAATACCGTTGTTACACCCACAGCCCCTGCTGCTATACATACTGGACCAATTACTAGAGCTCGCGCACGCCAATTGAATTATCAGGTACTTTCGTTTCTTGGTAACGATTCTAATGTTCATGAGAATATGATGCTGCCCAAATTGGATACATTTGTTTTGCTTACAAATGAAGGGCCTAGCTTGGACAAGAAAGTTGAACCTTGGATCAAGTTCAAGCATGGAGATGATGGCATGTGCATGGGGGTCAAGAACGGAGTTACAAGTGATGATTTCAGGACTTTGAAGCCACCATAAGGAGTGCATGAAGCCTTGGACGAAATATACAAGATGCCACTTCTTAAATTTCGTCTAGAGGCAATTTTAGGTGTTGCGTCACCTTATTATTGGGCCAGGCCCATGTATTTTCGAAATACTTAAGTATAGGATGTTTTTAGAGTCCGTATGTGTGGGGAAACAAGAGTTAGCGTTGGTTTCGGACCCCTCCTCCAAGGGCCACGAAATCCCCCCTCTTCCTCCATATATACAGCCCTTAGGGCATCGTTTAGACTTTGGGTTTTGTTTAGATTAAAGTTCGCCATAGCTGCAACTTCGCGTACTTCGTTTGTGTTCAACAACTAGACAAAGGCGTCACAGAACCCCACCTTGATCAATAAAGCTTTCATCTTATATTTGCAATATCCAGATTGCAATCTCAGTTTCTTGCTTGTTCTTCGTTTGCTCGCAGGAAACAGACCCTCGTGGTCAGGTTGATCGTGCTCCGGCGTGGTCAATAACCTCGGAAGTTGGTTTAGCGATTGCTAAGGCGCGACGTCTCGCACGTTCGTAGTCGAATCATCAAGGTCGACTCCCACAAAAAATGATAGCCACCAACTCATCGAAACATCAGGACACCTTCACCTCTATCAAGTGGTATCAGATTTCTAGGTTGCTCGGTGAGATTTTACAGTTTTTCGTAGTTTAGGTCGAGTCTGTTTTCTTCATACCTATAGACCATGAAAAAGCCAAAAAAATTAGGGTTAGGTCATCATATCCGAACCATTCTGAGCCTTTGCATAGTATTTTTAGAGTTTTGCTTTGTTGAATTTGCGGTTGCATCATCGTGTCGAGTTGCTGGTCTTAGCGTCTAGTCCCTTAGAGTTTCGAGTTCTGTTCATAGGTTGTCACGCCGCCGCCGCACCATCGTCATCATCATTACCATATACCACCAGCCCACCATATACATCGCCGCTGCCATATACAACCACCAATCCAAGTCCACGTATACCATCACCATATACCACCACCAATCCGAGTCCAGATATACCATCGCCATATACCACCAGCAATCTGAGTCCAGATATACCACCAGTCCGAGTTCCACCAGATTCATCTCCGCCACCAGTCCGAGTCCAGTATTTGTTGCTTTGTTTTCGAGTTCCAGATCACGCCATACTCCGAGTCATGATAGAGTAGGACTCCCGAGATTCCGTGCTACCCGCAGTAGAAAAATAGTTCCAGTTTAAAAAAAACTAAGTCTGGAAAATTCTGGCTAGGCAGTTTTTAGACCATTTGTAGACTTTTTCGAAAAAAAATTGTTGCGGAGCAAAAAAAAGAGGAAAAAAAGTGAAAAAAGGAAAAAAAATTCAGAGAGTGCTCCTCCCTTGTTTACGTGTTGCGCTGTGATTTTGTTCGTGTTCTAGGCTCGCGTCTCTAGTACGGTCTAGCCTAGGACCAGCACAGTACCGTCGTTGAGCGTTTATTCAACTTTGCATCTCTGAATTGATTATTGCTGACATTTTTTACTACCATATCATAAGCCTTCCCAGCTCCACATACATCTACATCGTGCGTTTAACACCACCTGGCAATCGCTCTATCCAATCTTTGAGAGTTTTGACTACCACGGCTGCCGATCACCACCTGCTGCTGGGTAAGAACTGGTAAGAATTTGAGATTCGTTTGCCGGATTTGTGATACACCACCACCACCACTTCCTAGTAGTCTGTAGGATCATATTCTTGTGTGTTTCTATTGCTGCTAACCATGGCAGGATCACAAGCCGATGAGACAGATTGGGAGAACATGACGAACAAAGAGCTACATGATAAATTTCAGCAAATGATGAGTGGACAGGTGCAAGATGTGCTAAACAGATTTGAAGAGGCCATGGAGAAGATAGATGGCATGGAGAAGACGTTCGAAACAAAGCTCGATAGCAAGTTTAATGAATTGCTTACGCGTATTCCACCACCACCACCGGCTGCACCTAACGCACCTCTACAACAATAACAACAACAACAACAACAACAACAACATCGCCTTCCAAATCAAGTGGGATGGGCACTGCGCATTCCCCTTGAGCCTGGTCAAAATTCTGGTGCCGCTATTGATGCTTCTATAGCTCCTGCTGCTACTGTAGAGGTGGAGGACCATTACGAGGATGAGGTTGATCAAAATCAGAACTACGTGCAACCACCAGCACCACCGCTACCAGGTCGTCCTCATGCATATCATCGCAATGGTAGGGCTGCACAACCAGCTCAGGTACGTGATCATGACCATCTCCCTAAATTGAAATTGAACATTCCACCATTTGAGGGCAGATATGTTCCTGATATATATCTTACTTGGGAGTTAGAAACTGAACAACGATTTACATGTTTACAATATCCTGAGGAGAGACGTGTTCCTGCTGCTGTTTGTGCTTTCACTAGCTTTGCATGTGTTTGGTGGTCTGAACATTGTAGATTATATCCTATTCCAGCTACTTGGGCTGCTTTGAAAACTGCTATGTGTACTCGTTGGGTTCCACCATATTATCAACGTGAATTACTTCAAAAATTGCAGTGTTTAAGACAAGGAAAAAATTCTGTAGAAGAACATTATCAGGAATTACAAACTGGCATGATTAGATGTGGTATTGTTGAGGAGAATGAAGCTATGCTTGCACGTTTTATGGGTGGATTAAATAGAGAGTTTCAGACCATTCTAGAGTATAAGGAGTATACTAATATCACTCGTTTATTCCATCTTGCTTGTAAAGCTGAACGTGAAGTGCAGGATCGACAGGCATTGGCGCGAACTAACTTTTCTGCAGGTCGATCTTCGTCATGGACACCACGTGCATCCTCTATTTCCACTGCACCAGCACCTCCATCAGGTGCCACCTCCAGCCGTAATACAAGAAAGCAAGCACAACCACCACTATCTGCCAAGAGCATACCTGCTGGGCCTGCACAGAGTTCTTCTTCTTCCATGACATCAACATGGCACACAAGTGATATTATTTGTCGTCGTTGTAAGGGAAGAGGACATTTTGCGAGAGAATGCAAGTCTCAGCGTGTGATGATTTTTACTGAGGATGGTGGGTATGAGTCCGCTAGTGACTATAACGAGGAGACTTTGGCTCTTAGTACACATGAAGAACACGGTGGAGAGGATTCTGATCATGAGACGCAATACATGGCTGCTGAAGATGCTGACAGGTATGAATGTTTAGTTGCTCAACGTGTTTTGAGTGTGCAGGTTACACAAGCTGAGCAAAATCAGAGGCACAATTTGCTCCATACAAAGGGAATTGTGAAGGAACTTTCTGTTCACGTCATTATAGATGGAGAGAGCTGCAATAACTTGGCTAGCATGGAGATGGTGGAGAAGCTATCTCTCACCACAAGACCACATCCACATCCTTACTACATCCAATGGTTCAACAACAACGGCAAGGTTAAGGTAACATGTACTATTCGTGTGTATTTTAGTATCTCTACATATGCTGATTATGTTGATTGTGATGTGGTACCTATGCAAGCATGTTCCTTATTACTTGGTAGACCATGGCAATTTGATAAAAATTCTGTACACCATGGTAGAAACAATTAGTATACTCTTGTTCATAAGGATAAAAATATTACTTTGCTTCCTATGACTCCTGATTCCATTTTGAAAGATGATATTCATAGAGCTAATAAAGCAAGGCAGGAGAAAAATAAGAGTGAAAATGAGATTGTGGCAAAAGAATTTGAGCAACAAATGAAGCCTAATAATAAACCATCTAGTGTTGTTTCTGAAATTAAATTGAAAAGTGCATGTTTACTTGCCACCAAATCTGATATTGATGATCTAGATTTTAGCAAATCTGTTTGCTATGCTTTTGTGTGCAAAGAGGCATTGTTTTCATTCAAGGGCGTGCCTTCCTCTTTGCCTCCTGCTTTCACTAACATTTTGCAGGAGTTCGCTGACGTCTTTCCACAAGACGTGCCACCAGAATTACCACCTATTAGAGCGATTGAGCATCAAATTGACTTAATTCCCGGTGCATCATTACCCAACCGTGCACCATACCGTACCAATCCAGAGGAGACGAAGGAGATTATGCGTCAAGTACAAGAACTGCTCGACAAAGGTTATATACGCGAATCCCTTAGTCCTTGTGCTGTTCCTACCATTTTAGTGCCGAAAAAGGATGGTACGTCGTGTATGTGCGTTGATTGTAGAGGCATTAATAATATTACTATTCATTATTGTCATCCTATTCCTAGGCTAGATGATATGCTTGATGAATTGAGTGGCTCTACAGCATTTTCCAAAGTTGATTTGCGTAGTGGATACCATCAAATTCGTATGAAATTGGGAGATGAACGGAAAACAACATTTAAAACTAAGTTTGGATTATATGAGTGGTTAGTCATGCCTTTTGGGTTAACTATTGCACCTAGTACTTTCATGAGATTAATGAACGAAGTTTTACGTGCTTTCATTGGACGATTTGTGGTAGTTTACTTTGATGACATATTGATTTATAGCAAATCTTTGGAGGAACATTTGGAACATTTACGTGCTGTTTTTATTGCTCTACGTGACGCACGTTTGTTTGGTAACCTTGGAAATTGCACCTTTAGCACCGACCGAGTATCTTTTCTTGGCTATGTTGTTACTCCACAGGGAATTGAAGTTGATAAAGCCAAGATTGAAGCTATCGAGAGTTGGCCGCAGCCCAAAACGGTCACACAAGTGAGTAGTTTCCTTGGCCTCGCTGGATTCTATAGGCGTTTTGTGAGAGATTTCAGCACCATTGCTGCACCTCTCAACGAGCTTACAAAGAAGGATGTGCCTTTTGTTTGGGGTACCGCACAGGAAGAAGCCTTCACGGTATTGAAAGATAAGTTGACACACGCTCCTTTACTCCAACTTCCTAATTTTAATAAGACTTTTGAGCTTAAATGTGATACTAGTGGAATTGGATTAGGAGGTGTGTTATTACAAGATGGCAAACCTGTTGCATAATTTTCTGAAAAATTGAGTGGGCCTAGTCTGAACTATTCTACTTATGATAAAGAATTATATGCTCTTGTTCGGACCTTAGAAACATGGCAACATTATTTATGGCCCAAAGAATTTGTTATACATTCTGATCATGAATCTCTGAAACTCATTAAAAGTCAAGCAAAGCTGAACCATGGACATGCTAAATGGGTTGAATTCATTGAGACTTTTCCTTATGTCATTAAACATAAGAAGGGTAAAGACAATGTTATTGTTGATGCTTTGTCTCGTCGTTATACTATGCTTTCACACCATGACTTTAAAATATTTGGTTTGGAGACCATCAAAGATCAATATGTGCATGATGCTGAATTTAAAGATGTATTGCAGAATTGTAAGGAAGGGAGAACTTGGAACAAGTTCGTTCTTAACGATGGATTTGTGTTTCGTGCTAACAAGCTATGCATTCCAGCTAGCTCCGTTCGTCTTTTGTTGTTGCAGGAGGCGCATGGAGGAGGATTAACGGGACACTTTGGCGTCAAGAAGACGGAGGATATACTTGCTACACATTTCTTTTGGCCAAAGATGAGACGGGATGTTGAGCGTTTTGTTGCTCGCTGCACTACATGTCAAAAAGCTAAGTCACGACTCAATCCTCATGGTTTATATATGCCTTTTCTTGTACCTAGTGTTCCTTGGGAGGATATATCTATGGACTTTGTTTTAGGTTTACCTCGAACAAAGAAGGGAGGGATAGCATATTTGTTGTTGTGGATAGGTTCTCAAAAATGGCACACTTTATACCATGTCATAAAAGCGATGATGCTGTTAATGTTGCTGATTTGTTCTTTCGTGAAATTATTCGCTTGCATGGTGTGCCAAATACTATTGTTTCAGATCGTGGAACTAAATTTCTTAGCCACTTTTGGAGATGTTTATGGGCTAAGTTGGGGACTAAACTGCTTTTTAGTACTACTTGTCACCCCCAAACTGATGGACAAACTGAAGTAGTCAATAGAACATTGTGTACTATGCTTAGGGATGTTTTGAAGAATAACAAGAAAATGTGGGAAGAATGCTTGCCTCATATTGAATTTGCTTATAATCGTTCATTGCATTCTACTACTAAGATGTGCCCTTTTGAAATTGTGTATGGTTTCCTACCTCGTGCACCTATTGATTTGCTGCCTCTTCCATCTTCGGAGAAGGTTAATTTTGATGCTAAAGAACGTGCTAAATTGATTTTAAAAATGCATGTGTTAACTAAGGAAAACATTGAGCATATGAATGCTAAATATAAACTAGCTGGAGATAAGGGTAGAAAACATGTTGTGTTTGTACCTCGAGATCTTGTTTGGTTAAATTTGCATTAGGATAGATTTCCTAATTTGCGCAAATCAAAGCTAATGCCATGTGCTGATGGTCCTTTTAAGTAGTCAGAAAATAAATGATAATGCATATAAACTAGAGCTGCCTGCAGATTTTGGGGCTAGTCCCACTTTTAACATTTCAGATTTGAAGCCTTATTTGGGTGAGGACGATGAACTTTCATCGAGGATGACTTCATTTCAAGAAGGGGAGGATGATGAGGACATAAATACCATTGTTACACCCACAGCCCCTACTGCTATACATACTGGACCAATTACTAGAGCTCGCGCACGACAATTGAATTATCAGGTACTTTCGTTTCTTGGTAACGATTCTAATGTTCATGAGAATATGATGCTGCCTAAATTGGATACATTTGTTTTGCTTACAAATGAAGGGCCTAACTTGGACAAGAAAGATGAACCATGGATCAAGTTCAAGCATGGAGATGATGGCATGCGCAAGGGGGTCAAGAACGGAGTTACAAGTGATGATTTCAGGACTTTGAAGCCACCATAAGGAGTGCATGAAGCCTATACAAGATGCCACTTCATAAATTTCGTCCAGAGGCTATTTGAGGTGCTGCGTCACCTTATTATTGGGCCAGGCCCATGTATTTTCGAAATACTTAAGTATAGGCTATTTTTAGAGTCCATATGTGTGGGGAAACAAGAGTTAGGGTTGGTTTCGGAGCCCTCCTCCAAGGGCCACGAAATCCCCCCCTCTTCCTCCATATATACAGCCCTTAGGGCATTGTTTAGACTTTTGGTTTTATTTAGATTAAAGTTCTCCATAGCTGCAACTTCGCGTACTTTGTTTGTGTTCAACGACCAGACAAAGGCGTCACAGAACCCCACCTTGATCAATAAAGCTTTCATCTTATATTCGCAATATCCAGATTGCAATCTCAGTTTCTTGCTTGTTCTTCGTTTGCTCGCAGGAAACAGACCCTCATGGTCAGGTTGATCATGCTCCGGCGTGGTCAATAACCCTCGGAAGTTGGTTTAGCGATTGCTAAGGCGCGACGTCTCGCACGTTCATAGTCGGATCGTCAAGGTCGACTCCCACGGAAAACGATAGCCACCATCTCATCGAAACATCGGGACACCTTCGCCTCTATCATATGTCATAGATGACGAGATGATGGTCATTGGCTTTTGTTTTTCATGTGATGATATTGCCATGCTTCCTTTACATGATTTGCGCAATTCATCTACTATGCCATGCCATGATCACATTGTTTCAAATATGCTCTGTTTTGGATGTTGTCAATATTCTCCGTGTGATGTTTCCATTAAAGCTCATGAGGAGACCCCCATAGTTTCCTCATACATATTAGGAGATTTTGATGCATTCCATACATTGCATGATTCTCACAATTGCTTGCACCATATGCATTCCATGAATAACAATGCTCTACATATTTCTTGTGATGCATTACACAATTTGAGTCTCCATTATGCTATACATAATAACAAACCTCTCATGAGGGATGACATGTTTCTATATCACGCATCTCATTTATTTGAGCATTGGATATTTTGTGCTAACCAAAACATTCACGTGCGCATCATGATGGATGATGTGTACATATACCATGCACACACAATTTTCCCTTTGTCTTTGTTTTGTGTAGGTACTCACGTATACTCGTCAACCTCTCAATCCCAAGATGATAGAGGCGAGGGTCCCGATCTTTCGATGAGATGATAACTATCGATTTGGTGGAGACGACTTTGACGATCCGACTACAAACGTGCACGACGTTGCGCCTTAGCAATCGCTAAACCAATCTCCTAAGGTTACTGACGATGCTGGAAGCACGGTCAGCCTGACCACGAAGGTCTATTCCTGCAAGCAATCGAAGAACGAGCAAGAATATGATAAAGCAATCTGAATATTGCAAATAAATATGAAGTATTGATAATGGTGGGGATCCGGAAGCGGTCTTGGTCTGGTCGTTGGACACAAACGAAGTACACGAAGTTGCAATGGCTAACTTTTAACTAAACAAATCGCAACGAAAAAGCTACTAGATGGATCTACTTATATAGGAGCAAGGGGTGGCGGCCAAGGAGGTGGGAGGACGTCCCAAGGCAGCCTAAAACTAACCCTAGGTCGTACAAGGCTCATGGGCCCAAGTGGAGGTGATGCAACACCTTTGGGCTTGTAGTTTGACTCGGATTCTGCTGCAACGTCAGATTGTTTCGTCCGTAACTCAACGCTCCAGATGAATTTGAAGGTGAATCCAATTGGGTTGGAAAGAGCACGAAATCTAGTTTCCAACAAAAAAAGAATCACCCAATTCGGAGTCCGTATGAAAAAGTTGTTGGCGTTTTGAGTCAGGTATGTCTGTGCAGTCCGAATCTGAATCCAGAACGTGAGAGACTTGGACTCTATCTTCTCTTGGCCCAAAAGTGACGTGAGAGGACTTTTTGAACACAACCTAAACTTCTCCTTTTCCCAAGTCTTCATATGTGGATTGTACAAATGTCCCATACACCTGCACTTAGACAAAACACAAAAGTGTGTGAAGTATTTTTGTTCTGGATAACATAAATAGATTATTGAATAGTTTGCATTAGAAATCACCTGACAAATATGCATGTATGCAATATTTTTGGTCGTATCCAAGGTAGTCATGTCCTCATCATCCTCCCCTTTTTGAAAATAAAGCCGTCCTCGGCGTTGCTTAATCTGAAATGTGGCTAACAAAAGAGACAAGGTGTACATGTTGTATATGTATATGTCATCCAGTTTAACTTCCCTTGATTTTCGCACGTATGACACATGCATACATGAGTAACTTTCATAGTTCATAAAAACTAAAGCCAAAAAATTATCACAGGAAGTAGAAGGCATGAAAATATTGGAACTCAGTTTGCACATATAAGAGAAGCTCTTATTCTCTTCAAAAGATTGGCAATGTTCATCATTAAACCATCCTAACTTCGATGAATAAACCTTACTTGCATCAAATTTACATGCTACAACATGCTTAAATAAGCAAACATGCAATAAGTCATTGGACACAGAATCATCATCAAGATTAGAGGTCATATCAAAATGATTAAACATTGGTTCTTTTGCATCAACAGTTAATTCAATGGGTGCACTCAAAATTGTTGATATTTCAGTTGTTTGATCACATGACGCATTCATGACAGTAACAAGAGTCTCTAAAATAGGTGGTGTGCTCAAATCAACAGGTAACTCAACACATGATGCATTCAAGTTAACTAGGCATGCTTCATTCTCATGTGAAGTTATATCATCAATACCTTTACTGTTACCTCGCAAAGATGTAGCTGGTGTAGGTACGGACGTTGACAATGTACCATACTCTTGAGATGATATTGCGCTCACAATCCGAGGTGGGGCTGCTCTAGTAGGTGCAATAGTGGAGTAACCAACCGGCGATGGTGAGCATGAACTGGAATAGTAGTTGTTGTAGTCACCCAATGCATCCTCCTGTATCTGTCTCTCAAAGGTACAAGCACGGACATACATACCAGTAATGCAACGAGGAATATACCGAAATCTTGCCTGAATATCATGGTTCAAACCACCAAAAAATCTATTCATTGTATCATCCTGAGATTCTTCTATGTCACAATGATGCATATAAGATTTGAACTCTTGGTAGTAAGCATGAACATTGTTACTGCCTTGTTTTAATTGCTCCAATTTGCAACGCAATTCACGACGATAGTAAGGAGGAAAAAATTGTTGTCTCATTACAGCTTTCAAAACTTTCCAAATTGTGGGTTGGTTATCAATGTTTTTCTTACAATGTACACTCCACCAAACAGAAGAAAAACCAGTAAATGCTCTAATGGTAGCTCGTACTCTCTCAAGTTCAGAAAAATCATGGTGACTAAAAACTTGTTCTACTTCAAGCTCCCAAGCTAGATAAATAGCAGGATTAAATCTACCCTCAAATGATGGTAAAGAGATAACCTGACCATATGCTTGTGTGTGTTGTCCCAACTCTTGTGATGGTGAAGATGTGTCCGTCGTCCAAGAACTTCTACCTCTGGAACCTGTCATGATTAGTAGAAACAAGAACCAAAATTCGAGAATAATGTTCCTATGAACTACTAGGATGTGGTTGTAAAGTGCTCACAGTAAAGCAAATATCAATATCTTACAAGTTCTTACCATGCGGCAGGTGGTGACAGGCAACCAACGGTGTCAAATAACTCTGAAGATTGTGTAAAGCGATTGCCAGGGGAACGTGCGTATACACGGTGTAGAAATATGTGGAGCTGGGTTGGCTATATATGGTAGCAAAAATTAGCAATAATCAATTCAGAGATGCAATGTTGAATAAACGCTCAACGACGGTACTGTGCTGGTCCTAGGCTAGACCGAACTAGAGACGCGAGCCTAGAACACTAATGAGGTCACGTCGTAGCACAACCAGCATCAATGAAGGATACTAAGTAGCTCTGGACAGCAAGATATAAGTGAAGATCACAACGGCAGTAAAGATAATGATGTGAAACAACAGCCAAGCTGTTTTACTGAACAGTGCACAAAACAGATTCCAATCCGAATTCAACTACGAGATTGAGTCTAAAAAGATCCGAATTTTGTTTTTTTCTCTTTTTTTTCCTCACACTTTTTTTTTCTTTCTCTCCTTTTTTTCTCTGACTTTTTTTTCTCTTTTTTTTCTCTCGTTTTTTCTCTCTCTTTTTTTCTCCCTCTTTCCAAAACAAACTAGATAAGATGCAGATTGGATCAAGTGAAGATGTGAACGATCTCAACTATTATTATGACAATGAATGGTGGGTAGCACGTGGTGGAAATTGATGGATGGGTGGTGGACAGCGGAAGAGATAATGATGCAGCGGTGGCGTGACTAATGTGAACAGAACTCGAAACTCTAAACGAACTAGACACTAAGACCAGCAACTCGACACGACGATGCAACCGATAATTCAACTATGCAAGCAATGAAAAGAAAATTGCAAAGGCTCAGACTGGCTTGGACCAAGGATGAATAGATCTAACTCTTTTTTATGGCTTTTTCTTGGACAATAGGTAAGAAAATAAATCTAATCTAGGAAAACTGGAAATTCTCACCGAGCAACCTAAAAACTGATACCACTTCATAGAGGCGAGGGTCCCGATCTTTCGATGAGATGATAACTATCGATTTGGTGGAGACGACTTTGACGATCCGACTACAAACGTGCACGACGTTGCGCCTTAGCAATCGCTAAACCAATCTCCTAAGGTTACTGACGATGCTGGAAGCACGGTCAGCCTGACCACGAAGGTCTATTCCTGCAAGCAATCGAAGAACGAGCAAGAATATGATAAAGCAATCTGAATATTGCAAATAAATATGAAGTATTGATAATGGTGGGGATCCGGAAGCGGTCTTGGTCTGGTCGTTGGACACAAACGAAGTACACGAAGTTGCAATGGCTAACTTTTAACTAAACAAATCCCAACGAAAAAGCTACTAGATGGATCTACTTATATAGGAGAAAGGGGTGGCGGCCAAGGAGGTGGGAGGACGTCCCAAGGCAGCCTAAAACTAACCCTAGGTCGTACAAGGCTCATGGGCCCAAGTGGAGGTGATGCAACACCTTTGGGCTTGTAGTTTGACTCGGATTCTGCTGCAACGTCAGATTGTTTCGTCCGTAACTCAACGCTCCAGATGAATTTGAAGGTGAATCCAATTGGGTTGGAAAGAGCACGAAATCTAGTTTCCAACAAAAAAAGAATCACCCAATTCGGAGTCCGTATGAAAAAGTTGTTGGCGTTTTGAGTCAGGTATGTCTGTGCAGTCCGAATCTGAATCCAGAACGTGAGAGACTTGGACTCTATCTTCTCTTGGCCCAAAAGTGACGTGAGAGGACTTTTTGAACACAACCTAAACTTCTCCTTTTCCCAAGTCTTCATATGTGGATTGTACAAATGTCCCATACACCTGCACTTAGACAAAACACAAAAGTGTGTGAAGTATTTTTGTTCTGGATAACATAAATAGATTATTGAATAGTTTGCATTAGAAATCACCTGACAAATATGCATGTATGCAATATTTTTGGTCGTATCCAAGGTAGTCATGTCCTCATCACAAGAGTTGACGAAACGAGCTCTTGAGAGCAACGACGAGTTGGGATCCCATGGACTATCCTTACCACCGTTCCTTTTGCGCAAGGACTACGCGCATCTCTTCTACTTGGTTCTCACACGTCTATGGGCTATATACTACTTGTTCATTTATGCCCATCGTACCATGTTCACTTTGCATGTTATGCCTATTTCTATGTCTTTACCATGCAATTGTGACCCTTTATTGCACTTACCATTCATCATTATACTCCTATGTGTATTTGCATGCTTGGTGGAGATCCTTGTTGCTATTGCCATGCTTATCATGTTCCTCATGCTATCGTTGATTCTTGTGTTGGGAGAGTCATGATGTTCCATTGCTATCTACATAGGACTTCTTGCCAATACTATGATGATACATTTCTCATATCTTGCTTTCATGCTTGTGATATGTCATGTGCATTATCCATGACCACTATTCGCACACATGACATGCTTGCCATGATTACCTCTAGTACGTTGCATCTTTGCACTACTAGCTTGCACCACTTGATCACTATGATTGCTTGCTTTGTCGCATCACCCATGTTCCACTCTTACTTGCTTTCTTGGGTTGATGACATATATGTTCATGCCTCTCACATGATATATCGTATTCATTGTCGCTTGCCTCCAATTGTTGCATCTATGCTTATTGCTCTTGGAGACTTGGACATATTACTTGTGATGCATGCTTGTTTCATTGAGCATATTTGTCTTTGGTTGTTCTCGCATCATATGCCTCCATACTATGAAATGCTCCCTTGTCCTTTCTTATGATGAGCATGATGCATACACTTGTTGGGTATCTTACCACATGAATGATAGGTTTTGCACTTCCGCTAATCTCAATTGTTTTTCCAAGTGTTTGTCATGTTCTTTCATTTTAGAGGCTTCACAATGCGGTGTCGTTATGCGACAACTTGGTCATGCGAAGGCATACACGATGTGCAACACCAACATTTGCAAAAATCTCCTAAAGGTGAACTCCTTCCCTTTGAGCCATCCTCAAATACGCATATTGGATGGGTCATTCTTTCATCGTTGTCTCCTTCTTCTTGTCTACATGATACATCTATAGTAGGGAGGACCGACATTGAAGATTGGCTCTATGGACGTTCAAATTGAGGAGCGCTCGGACTTATTGGAAGCACCTTCGAACCTCCACTCATGCCATGACATCGAGCATTGGTACACCAACACCTCCATATTTGTTGATTGTGCTCACACATGTCATGCTCATTGGACATCTCACACACATGACAAATTTGTATCTTATGCATGGATTGACTCATATTATGATTGCCTTGTTGCATCTTGATATATGAGCTTGTGCATTTTCTTAGCAAATTTGTTGTGATCTACCTTGATGGCATATTCATACATCATGATCATATTGCACATCATCAATTGCATGACTACATAATCATATTGAGCATCCATTGCCATATTCATGCTATTGATAAACCGTCTCACTATGACATCATTTTGCACCGTGGTTGCATTGATCATTGTGACGCCCGGATAATTAAGCTACATTAATCCTCTATTAATGATGTCATGTCACCACTGTTTCTGTTGTTAATCTCACTCAGATCCAAAATTGGTTCAAATTCAAATTTAAAATAAAGACAAATTCTTATTTCTTCAAACTATCAAATAAAAATGTTTGGTGGGTTGCAAATATTCCTCAAGTAATTTCATACATAAGCAAACATCATTTGAGTTAATAAATTTCCCCTAAACTATTTAAAACAGTGCTGTATCAGCTTTTTCAAATGCTTTTCCATTTAAGAAAATTTCAAACAGATGTAGTGACCTCCCAAACATTTTGTGGCAGTGCCAAATATTGCATTTTAATTAAGTGGCTAAGTCCCATATTTTACAAAAGTCTTTTGTTGGCTAACTAAAATACAAAGCTATCGTAGAAAAAGAAAATTAGAAAAGAAAGCTAAGGAACAAAACAGAAAAATGGAAGCGAAGGGATGAAGAGGCCCATGTGGCTGGTGGCCCAACCCAGACACCCCACTCATCTCCTACCTCCTGTAGCTACACGGAGGCAGGGGAGCCGTGGCAGTCATTCGGCCACCGAGGCCGCGCCGTGTCGACCATCCCCGACCTCCCGGGCCCCTTGAAGACATCGCCCATGACCCCCGCGAATCCTGGCGCATCCCCATTCTCCCCCTCTCGTCGCCTCGCCCAAATCCGCCATTATCCGAGAGCTGCGTCACCCCGACGTCATCGTCGTCATGGCCAAGTATTTCCCCGAGATGCGCCAGGATGTCCAGCGGCATCGTCGTCACCTTCTACGTCGTCTATGCCTAGTCATTTGTCGCTGGTCCTCGCCGGGGCATCATATTCGTCCATCGTCCCCGACTGGATCACCAGAACTCCGCCGCTCGATCCGCCGCCGTTGCTGCGTCCCCGGCCTCATCATACCCTCCTCTGCATTCGTGGTGAGACTCTCCTCCAGTTCCCCCTATTTCCCCCCTTGAGTCACACCGTAGGCCGGAGTCACCATTGTGTCCGATGCAGCTGGAGCTCATGCTCACCACATAGTAGTCTGCGATCCCGCGCGCCTCTGCCGCCCAAGCCACGCCCTGCCTCATCCCTTTGGCCGCGCCTGGGCGAGCCCCGCATGCGCCTGCCCGCGCTCTGGCCGTGCCATCCGTCTCCCGCTTGTGTGTCGTGCTGCTGCTGCCTCTAGCGCTACTGCCGTTGCTACTTACTGCATCCGCTGCCGCTTCTGTCTAGTGCTGCTTCTTCTCTTCTCTCTACTACCACTGCTTTGCTCGCTACTGCTGCTTAGCCTCAAGCTGCTGCTGGGCTGCTATACTGCTGCTTGTGGCTGGCCATGGCCTTGGCCATGGCTGAGTGTGCTGCGTGGTGTTTGTGCATGTGTGTTCTGTGCGTGTGGTCGGCCGGCCATGTTCAATTAGTTCAGGCTAATCTAGATTTACGTTAATAATTGTTAGGTTATATGCTAGCCTATGACATGTAGCCCCCTCTAGTGTGATTTAGTCTAACTACTTTTATTAGCACTTGTGACACTTACATGTGGGTCCCCTTGACCATGTTGACCAGTCAACATTGGTTGGTCAACTACTGTTGACCCTGCTGACTAGGACCCCCTGGGCCCCACTATCAGCCTCACATGTACACTGTTGGGTACATTTCTGGGTGCCCCTAGCAATCTAATCATTATTTTCGAATTAATGTATATAATTTTAGAATATTATTTAAACTTTGAAAATTAATATAAAATAAACCGTAACTCCGTTGAAAATACTTTGTATATGAAAGTTGCTCAGAAAAATATGACGAATCCGATTACGCAGCCCGTTCGTCCGCCACGCGCCCCTAGCATAGCAAACATGCAAATTCCCCCCCGGTTCATCTGTCCGAAAACGCAAAACACCAGGAATATTTTTCCCGGATGTTTCTCCCCTTCGCCGGTATCACCTCCTATTGTGTTAGGGCACACCTGACACCGTTACTTGTCATGTCATGCATCTTCATGCATATATTTGCATTGTATTCACAGTTTCTTCCCCCCTCTTCTCTCCGGTAGACTATGAGACTAATGCTGATGTTGATGTCCCGATCGACTACGTTGTTGACGACCCCTCCTTGCCAGAGCAACCAAGCAAGCCCCCCCTCCCTTGATCACCAGATATTGCCTATTCTTCTATCTACTGCTTGCACTAAAGTAGTGTAGCATGATACTGCTTTCCGTTAATCCTATTCTGATGCATAGCCTGTCATTGTTGCTACAGTTGTTGATACCTTACCTGTAATCCTAAATGCTTAGTATAGGATGCTAGTTTATCATCAGTGGCCCTACATTCTTGTCAGTCTGCCATGCTATACTATCGGGCCATGATCATGTCGGGTGTTGATCACGGTTATATACTATACATATGTAACACCCCGGATGTAACTTTCCCTATTTGTACTCCAACTCTTGCTGTTTCCGGCGTTAAGTTATATTTATTTCCTCGGGTTCGGGTCTTTGTCTCCGTGTGTTGTTTTCAGTGTCATGCATCTCATATCATGTCATCATGTGCATTGCATTCGCATACGTGTTCATCTCATGCATCCGAGCATTTTCCCCGTTGTTCGTTTTGCATTCCGGTGCTTCGTTCTCCTCCGGTGGTCATTTCTACCTTTCTTTCGTGTGTGGGGATTAAACATTTCCGGATTGGACCGAGACTTGCCAAGCGGCCTTGGTTGACTACCGGTAGACCGCCTGTCAAGTTTCGTATCATTTGGACTTCGTTTGATACTCCAACGGTTAACCGAGGGACCGAAAAGGCCTCGTGTGTGTTGCAGCCCAACACCCCTCCAATTTGGCCCAAAACCCACCAAACTCTGCTCCATCACCTAGAGCATTCGATCACGATCGCGTGGCCGAAAACCGCACCTCATTTGGACTCTCCTAGCTCCCCCTATGCCTATATATACACCCCCCCTCCAAAAATTCGCGGTGCAATCCACCCCTAACCCTAGTCTCCCCTTCCTCCGCGCGCCGGACACGTCCGCCCGGCGCCGGACACGTCCGCCGCCGCCCCCTCGCCCTCTCCCGAGCCGCCACGTGGCAGCGCCACCTCCTCCCGCCGCCGGCCCGTCCCGGCCCGAAGCCGGCCCTCCGCCGCCTCCCGCGGGCCAGAGAGCGCCGCCCGCGCCCGCGTCATCCTCCCCGCGGCCGGTGGCCGAGCCCCACGACGCTGGCGCCGGAGCCCGCCGCCCTCGCCTCCTCTCGCCGCCCGGCGACGCCGCCGCCCTCGCCGGCCACCGCGGCGCCCTCGCCGCCCCGCCGACGCCACCTCCCCGGCCGGCCTCGCCTCCCCTCTTCTCCTCGCCGACGAACCACCTCGCCGAAGACCTCGGGCACCTCAAGCTGCTACAGTGCGCGCCGGCGAGCCTCGGGAACTGTGCAGATCTGGATCTGGAAAAATATCTCGGTTGACTTTTTCCCTCCGAACCCTAATTTTTATGCGATCTTTGACCTGCTATAACTTTGCATCCGTAGCTCCGTTTTGGACATATAGTATATCAAAATGTTCGTCTCGACGAGTACATCATTTCATTCCATTGCATCATTTTTATTTGAGTTCATCTTGATGCCCGAAATCCTGTTAGAAGGAGGCTTCGTGAGTTAATTGTCAGATCTGCTAGTTCATCTTAGACTTTTGTCATTTTTGCCATGATTGTCGTGTGCATGATATGCCTGTCAGTCCTTCATATGTTTTGTTAAGCATCTTGTTATCTTTCCAGAGGTGCAACCCATGCATTTTTAGGATGTTTGTGGTGACTTGTGCAAGCTTGCAAAGTGAGGCACCCGGTAAATCTGTTTTCAGGGACTTAGTAGTTTTCACTAAGTCTGGGATTATTTAGTTCATGATGCCATATGTTCATGTTGTTTCCTAGTGATCCATGCCTCTTTTGAGGATGATCAGTAAAGGAGTTTTGTTAATCTTGTAGTGCTCTATCCATCCATATCTTTGTTTGCAATTATGGAGCACGCTAGCTTGAGTCAATCGAGCTTTACTTTTGCTTCGTTGTGAATCTGGGCAGATCGTCAACTTGTTTGCGATTTGGTCGATGTTATTGTAGTTGATCCATGCATGCTATGCCATTGTTTTTGCCATGTCTAGCTGGTATTTTGTGCCTTATTTATGGGTGTATGCTTTCCTTGCCATGACTTGCACCGTAGTGAGTGCATCGAGCTCGTTTACATGCCTTCGTGAGTTAAATTTCAGCATGTCCCAGTTTTCACTAAGTCTGAAAACTGATTGTGTTTTTGCTATGTTCGTGTGCTTGTTAGTATATTTTGTGACCCCTTTTGGCTCAAGGTCACTAAGAGACTTTTGTTAAGCTTGTTGAGTAGCTCCATGCCATGTCTTTCTTTGTCATGTTCAGGTCCTGTAGCATGTTGTTTTGTTGCTCCGAAGAGGGCTATATGATCTGAAATTCCAAACGAGTGTTAATTTCACTAAGTCTGAAATCTGTTTTGCATTTGCGTTTTTGACATGCTTGTTTGAACCTCATAATGGATGAATTGGCCGTAGCTCAGTGCTAGACTTTTGTTAAGCATCTTGTGTGCATCCCTGCCATGTATTTTTTTGTCATGTTTGGTGGCTGTAGCATGTTCATTTCGTTGCATTTAGAGGCCTACTTGCTGTAAATCGCAGACCGGTGTCATTCTTAAATCGCTTGCCATTTCCAAACCGTAACTCCGATTCCGGCGTTCTTTATATCGTTTTCAAGCGATTTCATCTCATCTTTCCAGTGGCACCCTTGGAATTCCAAGTTGAGGCCAGGTTCATGCATTTCCTGTCATATCTTGCATTTTGCATCCCGCATCGCATCCCGCATAGCATATCATCTTTGCATCGTGTTGATTGAGTTTGCACGTGGTTGATTGTATCCTTGTTGCTTGTTTGTCTTGTTTGGGTAGAGCCGGGAGACAAGTTCGCTAACGAGGAGCCCGTTGAGTGTGCTTTTGAGGATCAAGTCAACTTTGACAACTGTGCAGGCAAGATGATCATACCCTCGAAATCACTACTATCTTTGCTATGCTAGTTTGCTCGCTCTTTGCTATGCCATTGCTACGATGCCTACCTTTTGCTTGTCAGCCTCCTAAATTGCCATGTCAAACCTCTAACCCACCATTGTCCTAGCAAACCGTTGATTGGCTATGTTACCGCTTTGCTCAGCCCCTCTTATAGCGTTGCTAGTTGCAGGTGAAGATTGGAGGCCGTTCCTTATTGGAACATCTTTTATTTACTTGTTGGGATATCATTATATTGCCATGTTATCTTAATGCATCTATAAACTTGGTAAAGGGTGGAAGGCTCGGCCTCTCGCCTAGTGTTTTGTTCCACTCTTGCCGCCCTAGTTTCTGTCATATCGGTGTTATGTTCCCGGATTTTGCGTTCCTTACGTGGTTGGGTTATAATGGGAACCCCTTGATAGTTCGCCTTGATTAAAGCTTTTCCAGCAATGCCCAACATTGGTCTTACCATTCGCCACCTAGCCTTTTCTTTCCCTTGGGTTCTGCAGACTCAAGGGTCATCTTATTTTAACCCCCCCCGGGCCAGTGCTCCTCTGAGTGTTGGTCCAACCGAGAGATGTCCGGGGCTACCAGGGGCAACTCTGGGCTGGCCTACTCGACGTCTTGCTCATCTGAGTGTGCCCTGAGAAAGAGATATGTGCAGCTCCTATCGGGATTTGTCGGCGCATTTGGGCGGTGTTGCTGGTCTTGTTTTAACCTGGTCGAAATGTCTTGTTGTACCGGGATACCGAGTCTGATCGGAATGTCTCGGGTGGAGGTCTATTCCTTCATTGACCGTGAGAGCTTGTCATGGGCTAAATTGGGACTCCCCTGCAGGGATTGAACTTTCGAAAGCCGTGCCCGCGGTTATGGGCAGATGGGAATTTGTTAATGTCCGGTTGTAGATAACTTAAACCTTAATTTAATTATAAATGAATCAACCATGTGTGTTACCGTGATGGCCCCTTCTCGGCGGAGTCCGGGAAGTGGACACGGTGTTGGAGTAATGTTTGCGCAGGTTGTTCTCTAGTTTCTCGCTCGTGCTTTGCCTCCTCTTCTCGCTCTCTTTTGCGAATAAGTTAGCCACCATACTTGCTAGACGCTTGCTGCAGCTCCACTCATAATTTACCTTGCCTTACCTATAAGCTCAAATAGTCTTGATCGCGATGGTGTGAGATTGCTGAGTCCCCTGTGGCTCACAGATTACTATTACACCAGATGCAGGGCCTGATGATTCCGCTCCAGGAGACGCGTATGAGCTCAAGTGGGAGTTCGACGAAGACTCTCAACGATACTATGTTTCCTTTCCCGACGATCAGTAGTGGTGCCCAGTTGGGGGTGATTGGGACCGTTGTCGCATGTTGGGTTCTCTTTTATTTTGGCGCCGTAGTCGGGCCTTGAGTGTATGGATGGTGTAATGTTATTTCTGTACTTGATTGACGTGGCGAGTGTAAGCCAACTATGTTCTCCCCTTTATTATTTACATTACATGGGATGTTGTGAAGATTTCCTAACTTGCGACATATGCCTTCAATGCGATTATGTCTCTAAGTCATGCCTCGACACGTGGGAGCTATAGTCGCATCGAGGGTGTGACAAGTTGGTAATCAGAGCCTTCCCCGACCTTAGGAGCCCCATTGCTTGATCGTTTTTAGTGGCCGAGTTGTGTCTAGAAAAATGTTTTGAGTCTTTAGGAATTATATATCGGAGAGTTTAGGAATTCTTTTTACTTCCCAGTCTCCTCATCGCTCTGTTAAGGCATCCTGACGTAGAGTTTTGACTCTTCTCTTCTCAAATTTCCCTAAAAAAAAATTTTTAGGATCACGCGAGTATCTTGGAATCGTTCCGATGGCTTATGATGAGAATACTGTCTTGGTGCCTCCTGTCAGGGGTTTAGTGGAAGTGTCCCGGGGAGTTGAGCTCTGAGGTGTTGTGATGAGGACATCAATACCATTGTTACACCCACAGCCCCTAGTGTTACATATACTGGACCAATTACTAGAGCTCGCGCACGCCAATTAAATTACCAGGTAGTTTCGTTTCTTGGTAATGATTCTAATGTTCATGAGATTATGATGCTGCCTAAATTGGATACATTTGTTTTGCTTTCAAATGAAGGGCCTAGCTTGGAGAAGGATGAACATTGGAGCAAGAACACGCATGGAGTTGATGGCATGCGCAAGGGGATCAAGAACGGAGTTACAAGTGATGATTTCAGGACTTTGAAGCCGCCATAAGGAGTGCATGAAGCCATGGACGAAATATACAAGATGCCACTTCATAATATTCGTCCATAGGCTATTCTAGGTGCTGCGTCACCTTATTAATGGGCCAGGCCCATTGTAATTTTGAAATACTTAAGTATAGGCTATTTTTAGAGTCCGTATGTGTGGGGAAACAAGAGTTAGGGTTGGTTTCGGACCCCACCCTCAAGGGCCACGAAATTCCCCTCTCTTCCTCCATATATACAGCCCTTAGGGCGTCGTTTAGAGTTTGGGTTTTGTTTAGATTAAAAGTTCGCCATAGCTGCAATTTCGCGTACTTCGTTTGTGTCCAACGACCAGACCAAGACGTCACAGAACCCCACCTTGATCAATAAAGCTTTCATCTTATATTCGCAATATCCAGATTGCAATCTCAGTTTCTTGCTTGTTCTTCGTTTGCTCGCAGGAAACAGACCCTCGTGGTCAGGTTGATCGTGCTCCGGCGTGGTCAATAACCCTCGGAAGTTGGTTTAGCGATTGCTAAGGCGCGACGTCTCGCACGTTCGTAGTCGGATCGTCAAGGTCAACTCCCACAGAAAACGATAGCCACCATCTCATCGAAACATCGGGACACCTTGGCCTCTATCATGTTGTCATCATAATTTTATCGTTGCAATTCTGGAATACTTGAGATATTTTCACTGACATCGAAAATCTCTTTTATGCAGTTCGTTGGTGAGATAACCTCAACGCCACCCAGTACTAGGGCGGGAGTTCGGGAGTATCGCCATAACTTGTATAACAGGTGCTTTTCGAAGGTTGAGGTAGATGGTTTCCGAAGTTTTTCTTGGTTATGTGTTGAAGGATGGATACAACTGGACTACGATTTGCTAGTTTGGGTGAGATATTATGCTTCCCCTGTATCCCTAACACCTGATTGCATAACCGGAAAGGTTCGGGAGTTTCATAGGTGGGAATTCTAGTAGCTCTAGTTCTTCTTCCACGGATATTGGTTTGAGATTGGGATTTCTTACCGATTATTCGTTCTTGATCCGTACCTTGTTGATTTATTTCTCTACTTTAATTCTACGTGGCTTCTCAATTTATGGATATGTGACCATCAAGAACAAATACCCACTTCCCAACATCAATGAGCTGTTCGAACAACTCGAAGGTGCTCAAGTATTCTCCAAGCTTGATCTCCGTATGGGTTATCACCAGATTCGCATTCGTGAAGAAGATATTCCCAAGATAGCATTCAGAACAAGCTTTGGTTCATATGAATACACTGTCATGTCTTTTGGCCTCGCCAACGCTCCTCCGACGTTCTCTCGCATGATGAACTTCATCTTCAACGCCTACACCAATGACTTTATTTTGGTCTATCTCGACGACCTTCTGGTTTTCTCCAAGAACAAGGAAGATCATGCCAAGCACTTGCGTTTGGTTCTTGATAAGCTCAGAGAATATCAGTTCTACGCCAAGTTCTCCAAGTGTGAATTTTGGCTCGATGAGGTTCTTTATCTTGGTCATATCATCTCTGCCAGGGGCATTGCTGTGAATCCCGAGAAGGTGTCCGCAATTGTGAATTGGGAACCTCCTCAATATGTGAAGCAACTCCGCAGTTTTCTCGGTCTCGCAAGCTATTGCCGAAGATTCGTTGAAAACTTTTCTAAGATCGGGAAGCCTCTCTCAAATCTTCTTCAGAAGCACGTCAAGTACGTTTGGTCTCTGGAGTGTGATATTGCTTTCAACACTTTGAAAGAGAAGTTGATCACTGCTCCAGTTCTGACTCCACCTGATGAATCCAAGCCGTACGAGGTCTTTTGTGATGCCTCTCTCCAAGGTCTTGGCGCAGTATTGATGCAAGAGAAGAAAGTTGTTGCTTATACATCTCGCCAGTTGAAGCCTAATGAGAAGAACTACCCCACTCATGATCTCGAGTTGGCGGCAGTTGTGCATGCTCTTTTGACTTGGAGACATCTTCTATTGGGAAGAAAAGTGGATATTTTCACTGATCACAAGAGTCTCAAGTACATCTTCACGCAGCCTAATCTCAACCTCAGGCAAACTCGATGGGTCGAAATGATTCAAGAGTATAATCCAAGTATTGAGTATACTCCAGGCAAGGCCAATGTGATTGCTGACGCTTTGAGCAGAAAGGCTTACTGCAACAGTCTGATTCTTAAGCCTTATCAACCCGAGCTTTGTGAAGCTTTCCGCAAACTTAATCTGCAAGTTGTTCCTCAAGGTTTCCTCGCCAACCTTCAAGTCTCTCCTACCTTAGAAGACCAGATTCGCCAAGCTCAGCTTCTTGATGCTATGGTGAAAAAGGTGAAGATTGGGATTGCCAAGAGTCAGTCCAAGTACAAGTGCTACCTCCTTGATGACAAGGACACTCTCTTCTTCGAGGATCGTATTGTTGTGCCCAAAGGTGACCTCCGTAAAGTGATCATGAACGAGGCTCACAATTCTCTCCTCTCCATCCACCCTGGGAGCACGAAGATGTATCAGGACCTTAAGCAAGCTTATTGGTGGACTCGAATGAAGCGTGAGATCGCTCAATTCGTGAATGAATGTGATGTCTACAGAAGAGTGAAGGCAGAACACCAAAGGCCAGCGGGTCTCCTCCAACCTCTTGCTATTCCAGAATGGAAGTTTGACCACATTGAAATGGATTTCGTGACTGGGTTTCCAAAGTCCAAGCGTGGCAATGATGCTATATTCGTTGTCATCGACAAACTCACCAAGGTGGCTCACTTTCTGCCTATCAAAGAGTCGATCACTGCAACCCAATTGGTGGAACTCTATACCTCTCGTATTGTCTCTCTGCACGGTATTCCTCAAATGATATCTTTAGACCGTGGCAGCATCTTTACCTCGAAGTTTTGGGATTCTTTTCAGAAGGCCATGGGCACTAACATCCACTTCAGCACAGCTTTCCATCCTCAAACAAGCGGTCAAGTCGAGCGTGTCAACCAGATTCTTGAAGATATGCTCAGGGCTTGTGTGATCTCCTTCGGCATGAAGTGGGAGGATTGTCTTCCTTATGCTGAATTCTCCTACAACAACAGTTTTCAAGCAAGTTCGGGCAAGGCCCCTTTTGAAATTCTGTATGGCAGGAAGTGCCATACCCCTCTCAACTGGTCTGAAACCGGTGAACGTCAGCTTTTGGGTAATGACTTAATCACAGAAGCAGAAGAAATGTGCAAAGTCATTCGAGATAACCTCAAAGCAGCCCAATCCCGCCAGAAGAGCTACTATGATAGTAAGCACCGTGATTTGGCTTTCGAGATCGGAGATCATGTTTACCTCCGTGTCTCTCCTATGAAAGGTACTCGTCGCTTCGGTATCAAAGGGAAGCTTGCCCCTAGATACGTGGGACCTTTCAAGATTGTCAGCAAGAGAGGCGACCTAGCCTATCAACTCGAGCTTCCATCAAACTTTGCAAATGTTCATGATGCGTTCCATGTCTCTCAGCTTCGAAAGTGCTTCAAGACTCCTGACCGCACAGTCAACTTCGAGGACATTGAGCTCCAAGAAGATCTCTCTTATCGTGAGCACCCAGTTGCTATTCTTGAAGAGACTGAACGCAAGACTCACAACAAGTCGATCAAATTTTTCAAAGTCAAGTGGTCACACCATTCCGACCGTGAAGCTACCTGGGAACGCGAGGATCACCTCCGTTCTGAGTACCCGACGTTCTTTCAGTCCTAGATCTCGGGTCGAGATCCTTTCGTAGTGGTGGAGTGTTGTAACACCCCAGATGTAACTTTCCCTATTTGTACTCCAACTCTTGCCGTTTCCGGCATTAAGTTATATTTATTTCCTCGGGTTCGGGTCTTTGTCTCCATGTGTTGTTTTCAGTGTCATGCATCTCATATCATGTCATCATGTGCATTGCATTCCCATACGTGTTCATCTCATGCATCCGAGCATTTTCCCCGTTGTCCGTTTTGCATTCCGGCGCTTCGTTCTCCTCCGGTGGTCATTTCTACCTTTCTTTCGTGTGTGGGGATTAAACATTTCCGGATTGGACCGAGACTTGCCAAGCGGCCTTGGTTGACTACCAGTAGACCGCCTGTCAAGTTTCGTATCATTTGGACTTCGATTGATACTCCAACGGTTAACCAAGGGACCGAAAAGGCCTCGTGTGTGTTGCAGCCCAACACCCCTCCAATTTGTCCCAAAACCCACCAAACTCTGCTCCATCACCTAGAGCATTCGATCACGATCGCGTGGCCGAAAACCCCACCTCATTTGGACTCTCCTAGCTCCCCCTATGCCTATATATACACCCCCTTCAAAAATTCGCGGTGCAATCCACCCGTAACCCTAGTCTCCCCTTCCTCCGCGCGCCGGACACGTCCGCCCGGCGCCGGACACGTCCGCCGCCGCCCCCTCGCCCTCTCCCGAGCCGCCACATGGCAGCGCCACCTCCTCCCGCCGCCGGCCCGTCCCGGCCCAAAGCCGGCCCTCCGCCGCCTCCCGCGGGCCAAAGAGCGCCGCCCGCGCCCGCGTCATCCTCCCCGCGGCCGGTGGCCGAGCCCCACGACGCCGGCGCCGGAGCCCGCCGCTCCGCCGCCCGCGCCTCCTCTCGCCGCCCGGCGACGCCGCCGCCCTCGCTGGCCACCGCGGCGCCCTCGCCGCCCCGCCGACGCCACCTCCCCGGCCGGCCTCGCCTCCCCTCTTGTCCTCGCCGACGAACCACCTCGCCGAAGACCTCGGGCGCCTCGAGCTGCTACAGTGCGCGCCGGCGAGCCTCGGGAACTGTGCAGATCTGGATCTGGAAAAATATCTCGGTTGACTTTTTCCCTCCGAACCCTAATTTTTATGCGATCTTTGACCTGCTGTAACTTTGCATCCGTAGCTCCGTTTTGGACATATAGTATATCAAAATGTTCGCCTCGACGAGTACATCATTTCATTCCATTGCATCATTTTTATTTGAGTTCATCTTGATGCCCGAAATGCTATTAGAAGGAGGCTTCGTGAGTTAATTGTCAGATCTGCTAGTTCATCTTAGACTTTTGTCATTTTTGCCATGATTGTTGTGTGCATGATATGCCTGTGAGTCCTTCATATGTTTTGTTAAGCATCTTGTTATCTTTCCAGAGGTGCAACCCATGTATTTTTAGGATGTGTGTGGTGACTTGTGCAAGCTTGCAAAGTGAGGCACCCGGTAAATCTGTTTTCAGGGACTTAGTAGTTTTCACTAAGTCTGGGATTATTTAGTTCATGATGCCATATGTTCATGTTGTTTCCTAGTGATCCATGCCTCTTTTGAGGATGATCAGTAAAGGAGTTTTGTTAATCTTGTACTGCTCTATCCATCCGTATCTTTATTTGCAATTATGGAGCACGCTAGCTTGAGTCAATCGAGATCTACTTTTGCTTCGTTGTGAATCTGGGCAGATCGTCAACTTGTTTGCGATTTGGCCGATGTTATTGTAGTTGATCCATGCATGCTATGCCATTGTTCTTGCCATGTCTAGCTGGTATGTTGTGCCTTCTTTATGGGTGTATGCTTTCCTTGCCATGACTTGCACCGTAGTGAGTGCATCGAGCTCGTTTACATGCCTTCGTGAGTTAAATTTCAGCATGTCCCAGTTTTCACTAAGTCTGAAAACTGATTGTGTTTTTGCTATGTTCGTGTGCTTGTTAGTATATTTTGTGACCCCTTTTGGCTCAAGGTCACTAAGAGACTTTTGTTAAGCTTGTTGAGTAGCTCCATGCCATGTCTTTCTTTGTCATGTTCAGGTCCTTTAGCATGTTGTTTTGTTGCTCCGAAGAGGGCTATATGATCTGAAATTCCAAACGAGTGTTAATTTCACTAAGTCTGAAATCTGTTTTGCATTTGCGTTTTTGACATGCTTGTTTGAACCTCATAATGGATGAATTGGCCGTAGCTCAGTGCTAGACTTTTGTTAAGCATCTTGTGTGCATCCCTGTCATGTATTTTTTTGTCATGTTTGGTGGCTGTAGCATGTTCATTTCGTTGCATTTAGAGGCCTACTTGCTGTAAATCGCAGACCGGTGTCATTCTTAAATCGCTTGCCATTTCCAAACCGTAACTCCGATTCCGGCGTTCTTTATATCGTTTTCAAGCGATTTCATCTCATATTTCCAGTGGCACCCTTGGAATTCCAAGTTGAGGCCAGGTTCATGCATTTCCTGTCATATCTTGCATTTTGCATCCCGCATCGCATCCCGCATAGCATATCATCTTTGCATCGTGTTGATTGAGTTTGCACGTGGTTGATTGTATCCTTGTTGCTTGTTTGTCTTGTTTGGGTAGAGCTGGGAGACGAGTTCACTAACGAGGAGCCCGTTGAGTGTGCTTTTGAGGATCAAGTCAACTCTGACAACTGTGCAGGCAAGATGATCATACCCTCGAAATCACTACTATATTTGCTATGCTAGTTTGCTCGCTCTTTGCTATGCCATTGCTACGATGCCTACCTTTTGCTTGTCAGCCTCCTAAATTGCCATGTCAAACCTCTAACCCACCATTGTCCTAGCAAACCGTTGATTGGCTATGTTACCGCTTTGCTCAGCCCCTCTTATAGCGTTGCTAATTGCAGGTGAAGATTGGAGGCCGTTCCTTGTTGGAACATCTTTTATTTACTTGTTGGGATATCATTATATTGCCATGTTATCTTAATGCATCTATATACTTGGTAAAGGGTGGAAGGCTCGGCCTCTCGCCTAGTGTTTTGTTCCACTCTTGCCGCCCTAGTTTCCGTCATATCGTTGTTATGTTCCCGGATTTTGCATTCCTTACGCGGTTGGGTTATAATGGGAACCCCTTGATAGTTCGCCTTGATTAAATCTTTTCCAGCAATGCACAACATTGGTCTTACCATTCGCCACCTAGCCTTTTCTTTCCCTTGGGTTCTGCAGACTCAAGGGTCATCTTATTTTAACCCCCCCCCCCGAGCCAGTGCTCCTCTGAGTGTTGGTCCAACCGAGCGATGTTCAGGGCTACCAGGGGAAACTCTGGGCTGGCCTACCCGACATCTTGCTCATCTGAGTGTGCCCTGAGAAAGAGATATGTGAAGCTCCTATCAGGATTGTCGGCGCATTCGGGCGGTGTTGCTGGTCTTGTTTTAACCTGGTCGAAATGTCTTGTTGTACCGGGATACCGAGTCTGATCGGAATGTCTCGGGTGGAGGTCTATTCCTTCATTGACCGTGAGAGCTTGTCATGGGCTAAATTGGGACTCCCCTGCAGGGATTGAACTTTCGAAAGCCGTGCCCGCGGTTATGGGCAGATGGGAATTTGTTAATGTCCGGTTGTAGATAACTTAAACCTTAATTTAATTATAAATGAATCAACCATGTGTGTTACCGTGATGGCCCCTTCTCGGCGGAGTCCGGGAAGTGGACACGGTGTTGGAGTAATGTTTGCGCAGGTTGTTCTCTAGTTTCTCGCTCGTGCTTTGCCTCCTCTTCTCGCTCTCTTTTGCGAATAAGTTAGCCACCATACTTGCTAGACGCTTGCTGCAGCTCCACTCATAATTTACCTTGCCTTACCTATAAGCTCAAATAGTCTTGATCGCAAGGGTGTGAGATTGCTGAGTCCCCTGTGGCTCACAGATTACTATTACACCAGATGCAGGGCCTGATGATTCCGCTCCAGGAGACGCGTATGAGCTCAAGTGGGAGTTCGACGAAGACTCTCAACGATACTATGTTTCCTTTCCCGACGATCAGTAGTGGTGCCCAGTTGGGGGTGATTGGGACCGTTGTCGCATGTTGGGTTCTCTTTTATTTTGGCGCCGTAGTCGGGCCTTGAGTGTATGGATGGTGTAATGTTATTTCTGTACTTGATTGACGTGGCGAGTGTAAGCCAACTATGTTCTCCCCTTTATTATTTACATTACATGGGATGTTGTGAAGATTTCCTAACTTGCGACATATGCCTTCAATGCGATTATGTCTCTAAGTCGTGCCTCGACACGTGGGAGCTATAGTCTCATCGAGGGTGTGACAACATATTACACATGATACATGTTGTGGCTAAAGTCGGGTCGGCTCGTTGAGTACCCGCGGTTGATTCACGAATTGGGGGCTGAATGGACATACTCTTTGTGTGGATCTTTGTGGCGGAGCGACAGGGCAGGTTGAGACCACCCAGGAGAGAGGTGGGCCTGGCCCTGGTCGGTGTTCGCGGTTACTTCAAGATAACACGTTTAACGAGATCTTGGTATTTGATCTGAGTCTGGCCACTGGCCTATACGCACTAACCAACTACGCGGGAACAGTTATGGGCACTCGACGTCGTGGTATTAGCTGAAGCCTTCGTGACGTCAGTGACTAAGTGGCACGCGTCGGGTTGGACTGCGTAACGCAACTTCCTTTGTAATGGAGGTTGCTAGGTCTGCTCACTGGCCGCGTACGCAACTTGCAGGTGTGCAATGGGCGATGGGCCCAGACCCCTGCGCGCATAGGATTTAAACCGGCGTGCTAACCTCTCTGTTGTGCCTAGGTTGGGCTGTGACTCTTCCGAGGCCGGGCATGACCCAGAAAATGTGTCCGGACAAGGGCGATCGAGCGTGTTGGGAAATGTGGTGCACCCCTGCAGGGAAGTTGATCTATTCGAATATTCGTGTCCCTCGGTAAAAGGACGACCCGGAGTTGTACCTTGACCTTATGACATCTAGAACCAGATACTTAATAAAACACACCCTTCCAAGTGCCAGATAGAACCGGTGACCGCTCTCTCACAGGGCGATGAGGAGAGGATCACCGGGTAGGGTTATGCTATGCGATATTACTTGGTGAACTTACCATCTACTCTCTTCTACATGTTGCAAGATGGAGGTTGCCAGAAGCGTAGTCTTCGACAGGACTAGCTATCCCCCTCTTATTCTGGCATTCTGCAGTTCAGTCCACATATACTATCCCTTTCATTGATACCAATGCATATGTAGTGTAGCTCCTTGCTTGCGAGTACTTTGGATGAGTACTCATGGTTGCTTTGCTCCCCATTTTTCCCTTTCTATACCCGGTTGTTGCGAACAGACGTTGGACTCCAGGAGCCAGACGCCACCGTCGACAACGACTCCTACTACTCTGAAGATACCTACTACTACGTGCAGGCCACTGACGATGACCAGGAGTAGTTTAGGAGGATCCCAGGCAGGAGGCCTGCGCTTCTTTCGTTTTGTATACCAGTTTTTGCTAGCCTTCTTAAGGAAAATTTGTTTAACTTATGTCTATACTTAGATATTGTTGCTTCCGCTGACTCGTCTATGATCGAGCTCTTGTATTCGAGCCCTCGGGGCCTCTGGCTTGTAATATAAAGCTTGTATTATTTTATTTTGTGTCTAGAGTTGTGTTGTGATATCTTCCCTTGAGTCCTTGATTTTGATCGTATACATTTGCATGTATGATTAGTGTAAGGTAAAATCGGGGGCGTCACAATCATATTCACAACACATTTGTGCGCACAATGAATTGTAACATCCCAAATTTTCAATTTGGAATGTTATACATAGATCATCCATGCATATCATGTTTTATTTCTTTTCCGTTCCGTAATCCTCGAAATCCAAAGCAGCTCAAGGACCCTCGGAGAGAGTTAGGGATTTCCCGGTCTTCATATTTGATTCTTTAATCAAATAATGAAAAGAGGATTTGATTTTAATTATTTCTCTCCGAAAAATATTTCACATTAAAAATTAAAGAGAAGAGATAATATGACTTCTCCAAAATAAATGAAATATTGGAGGAAAAATATTAAAATCATTAAATTGATTTTTATTGGATTTTATTCGGATTTTATTTGCATTAGAAAAATTGCACGTTTTCAAAATTTCATTCTAGGGCCAACAAAATGTTCAACTCGTCCTAAATATTTTATTTAGACGGTGAAAATTTGTTTTGGCATTTTTAGGTTTTTATTTATTTATTTAGGATTTTATTTCGGTCGGTGAAGTTTTTTTTTTTAAAAAAAGGTTCCGCGCCGACTAGGCCTAAGGCCCAGCCGCGCCAGGCCGCCGCCGCCGCAGCCTCTTGCACGCGCGCGCCGCCGCCGCCGCCGCCGACTCGGACCGGAGTCTGAGTTGGACTCCGCCTCCGCCGCGCCTTGCCCCCTACTCCAAGCCGCCCCGCCCCGTCCTTTATATACGCCGCCACCCCGCCCCAACACCATACCACCACTGCCGCCCGCGCCGCACCACCGCTGCCCGCGTCGCGCCAAGCCGCCGCCGCCAGTTGCCGCCGCCGCCTGCCGCGCCGCCGCCGCCCCCTAAGCCGCTGCCCGCCGGACCTCTTGTCGGAGGTAGCCACCGCGCCCCGCCGCTGGTTTTTTTCTTTTATAAAGACCGTTCGGTTTTTGTTTAGAAACCCTAGATTCGTTTTTTTCGGATTCGCTGATTTTCTCGGTTCTTCTAGTTAGCGGACGTTCGTCCGAACGTTCGTTTTAACGAACGGTTCCTCGCCCGTTAGTCACAACTAACGAACGCTCGTTCGTTATTCTGTTCCTGAGTTTTCTTTTATTGGATTTATTCCGCGATTTTCTCTGATCATGATTTCTGATCTGATCTTAGATTCTATTTTTCTTTTCGCTCGTTTATCGGAATCAGGCGATTCAAGCGCCTAGAGTTTCGTCCCGAAACCCTCTTTCCGGTTTATCAACTCAAACAAGTTTTTGCTACTGTAAAATTTGACCTAAGTTTAGATTAGTAAACGAAGTGGTTTTCTTTCGCTGTTTGACTTTCATTGCTTCGTTTGTTTTGATTCTTTTTGCGTACCGGAGTTCTTAAGTTGAACTTTCTGGTCAACCTCTCTTATTTGAGTTTTGCTTGTGCATCGTTGCTTGTTACTTATGTATGTTATTGTGTGCTTGCGATAGAATTCCCGGAGTGCGAAGCGTGTTACTACGAGTCTCTAGGATTCGCGGATCGTCGGTGATAGAGACGAGGGTCCCGATCTTTCAATGAGATGATAACTATCGATTTGGTGGAGACGACTTTGACGATCCGACTACAAACGTGCACGACGTTGCGCCTTAGCAATCGCTAAACCAATCTCCTGAGGTTACTGACGATGCTGGAAGCACGGTCAGCCTGACCACGAAGGTCTATTCCTGCAAGCAATCGAAGAACAAGCAAGAATATGATAAAGCAATCTGAATATTGCAAATATATATGAAGTATTGATAATGGTGGGGATCCGGAAGCGGTCTTGGTCTGGTCGTTGGACACAAACGAAGTACACGAAGTTGCAATGGCTAACTTTTAACTAAACAAATCCCCAGGAAAAAGCTACTAGATGGATCTACTTATATAGGAGCAAGGGGTGGCGGCCAAGGAGGTGGGAGGACATCCCAAGGCAGCCTAAAACTAACCCTAGGTCGTACAAGGCTCATGGGCCCAAGTGGAGGTGATGCAACACCTTTGGGCTTGTAGTTTGACTCGGATTCTGCTGCAACGTCAGATTGTTTCGTCCGTAAATCAACGCTCCGGACGAATTTGAAGGTGAATCCAATTGGGTTGGAAAGAGCACGAAATCTAGTTTCCAACAAAAAAAGAATCACCCAATTCGGAGTCCGTATGAAAAAGTTGTTGGTGTTGTGAGTCAGGTATGTCTGTGCAGTCCGAATCTGAATCCAGAACGTGAAAGACTTGGACTCTATCTTCTCTTGGCCCAAAAGTGACGTGAGAGGACTTTTTGAACACAACATAAACTTCTCCTTTTCCCTTATCTTCATATGTGGATTATACAAATGTCCCATACACCTGCAATTAGACAAAACACAAAAGTGTGTGAAGTATTTTTGTTCCGGATAACATAAATAGATTATTGAATAGTTTGCATTAGAAAACACCTGACAAATATGCATGTATGCAATATTTTTGGTCGTATCCAAGGTAGTCATGTCCTCATCATCCTCCCCTTTTTGAAAACAAAGCCGTCCTCGGCGTTGCTTAATCTGAAATGTGGCTAACAAAAGAGACAAGGTGTACATGTTGTATATGTATATGTCATCCAGTTTAACTTCCTTTGATTTTTGCACGTATGACACATGTATACATGAGTAACTTTCATAGTTCATAAAAACTAAATCCAAAAAATTATCACAAGAAATAGAAGGCATGAAAATATTAGAACTCGGTGTGCACATATAAGTGAAGCTCTTATTCATTTCAAAAGATTCGCAATGTTCATCATTAAACCATCCCAACTTTGGTAAATAAACCTTACTTGCATCAAATTTACATGCTACGACATGCTTAAATAAGCAAACATGCAATAAGTCATTGGACACAGAATCATCACCAAGATTGGAGGCCATATCAAAATGATTAAACATTAGTTCTTTTGCATCAACAGTTAATTCAATGGGTGCCCTCAAAATTATTGATATTTCAGTTGTTTGATCACATGACGCATTCATGACAGTAACAAGATTCTCTAAAATAGGTGGTGTGCTCAAATCAACAGGTAACTCAATACATGACGCATTCAAGTTAACTAGACATGCATCATTCTCATGTGAAGTTATATCATCAATACCTTTACTGTTACCTTGTGGCAAAGATGTAGCTGATGTAGGTATGGACGTTGACAATGTACCATACCCTTGAGATGATGCCGCGCTCATAATCCGAGGTGCAATGATGGAGGAACCCACCGGCGGTGGTGAGCATGAACTGGAATAGTAGTTGTCGTAGTCACCTAATGCATCCTCCTGTATCTGTCTCTCAAAGGTACAGGCACGGACATACATACCAGTAATGCAACGAGGAATATACTGAAATCTTGCCTGAATATTATGGTTCAAACCACCAAAAAATCTATTCATTGTATCATTCTCAGATTCTTCTATGTCACAATGATGCATATAAGATTTGAACTCTTGGTAGTAAGCATGAACAGTGTTGTTGCCTTGTTTAAATTGTTCAAATTTGCGAAGCAATTCACGACGATAATAAGGAGGGAAAAATTGTTGTCTCATTACAGCTTTCAAAACTTTCCAAGTTGTGGGTTGGTTATCAATGTTTTTCTTACAATGTACACTCCACCAAACAGAAGCAAAACCAGTAAATGCTCTAATGGTAGCTCGTACTCTCTCAAGTTCAGAAAAATCATGGTGACTAAAAACTTGTTCTACTTCAAGCTCCCAAGCTAGATAAATAGCAGGATTAAATCTACCCTCAAATGATGGTAAAGAGATAACCTGACCATATGCTTGTGTGTGTTGTCCCAACTCTCCTGATGGTGAAGATGTGTCCGTCGTCCAAAAACTTCTATCTCTGGAACCTGTCATGATTAGTAGAAACAAGAACCAAAATTCGAGAATAATGTTCCTATGAACTACTAGGATGTGGTTGTAAAGTGCTCACAGTAAAGCAAATATCAATATCTTACAAGTTCTTACCATGCAGCAGGTGGTGACAGGCAACCAGCGGTGTCAAATAACTCCGAAGATTGTGTAAAGCGATTGCCAGGGGAACGTGCGTATACACGGTGTAGAAATATGTGGAGCTGGGTTGGCTATATATGGTAGCAAAAGATTAGCAATAATCAATTCAGAGGTGCAATGTTGAATAAACGCTCAACGACGGTACTGTGCTGGTCCTAGGCTAGACCGAACTAGAGACGCGAGCCTAGAACAGTAATGAGGTCACGTCGTAGCACAACCAGCATCAATGAAGGATACTAAGTAGCTCTGGACAGCAAGATATAAGTGAAGATCACAACGGCAGTAAAGATAATGATGTGAAACAACAGCCAAGCTGTTTTACTGAACAGTGCACAAAACAGATTCCAATCCGAATTCAACTACGAGATTGAGTCTAAAAAGATCCAAATTTTGTTTTTTTTCTCTTTTTTTTCCTCACACTTTTTTTTCTTTCTCTCCTTTTTTCTCTGACTTTTTTTTCTCTTTTTTTTCCTCTCGTTTTTCTCTCTCTTTTTTTTCTCCCTCTTTCCAAAACAAACTAGATAAGATGCAGATTGGATCAAGTGAAGATGTGAACGATCTCAACTATTATTATGACAATGAATGGTGGGTAGTACGTGGTGGAAATTGATGGATGGGTGGTGGACAGCGGAAGAGATAATGATGCAGCGGTGGCGTGACTAATGTGAACAGAACTCGAAACTCTAAACGAACTAGACACTAAGACCAGCAACTCGACACGACGATGCAACCGATAATTCAACTATGCAAGCAATGAAAAGAAAATTGCAAAGGCTCAGACTGGCTTGGACCAAGGATGAATAGATCTAACTCTTTTTTGTGGCTTTTTCTTGGACAATAGGTAAGAAAATAAATCTAATCTAGGAAAACTGGAAATTCTCACCGAGCAACCTGAAAACTGATACCACTTGATAGAGACGAGGGTCCCGATCTTTCGATGAGATGATAACTATCGATTTGGTGGAGACGACTTTGACGATCCGACTACAAACGTGCACGACATTGCGCCTTAGCAATCGCTAAACCAATCTCCTGAGGTTACTGACGATGCTGGAAGCACGGTCAGCCTGACCACGAAGGTCTATTCCTGCAAGCAATCGAAGAACAAGCAAGAATATGATAAAGCAATCTGAATATTGCAAATATATATGAAGTATTGATAATGGTGGGGATCCGGAAGCGGTCTTGGTCTGGTCGTTGGACACAAACGAAGTACACGAAGTTGCAATGGCTAACTTTTAACTAAACAAATCCCCAGGAAAAAGCTACTAGATGGATCTACTTATATAGGAGCAAGGGGTGGCGGCCAAGGAGGTGGGAGGACATCCCAAGGCAGCCTAAAACTAACCCTAGGTCGTACAAGGCTCATGGACCCAAGTGGAGGTGATGCAACACCTTTGGGCTTGTAGTTTGACTCGGATTCTGCTGCAACGTCAGATTGTTTCGTCCGTAAATCAACGCTCCGGACGAATTTGAAGGTGAATCCAATTGGGTTGGAAAGAGCACGAAATCTAGTTTCCAACAAAAAAAGAATCACCCAATTCGGAGTCCGTATGAAAAAGTTGTTGGTGTTGTGAGTCAGGTATGTCTGTGCAGTCCGAATCTGAATCCAGAACGTGAAAGACTTGGACTCTATCTTCTCTTGGCCCAAAAGTGACGTGAGAGGACTTTTTGAACACAACATAAACTTCTCCTTTTCCCTTATCTTCATATGTGGATTATACAAATGTCCCATACACCTGCAATTAGACAAAACACAAAAGTGTGTGAAGTATTTTTGTTCCGGATAACATAAATAGATTATTGAATAGTTTGCATTAGAAAACACCTGACAAATATGCATGTATGCAATATTTTTGGTCGTATCCAAGGTAGTCATGTCCTCATCAGTCGGCAAGGCAAGTAACACTTTGATCATATTCCATTATTACCCAGTTTTTATGCATTAGTTCCAATCCTCAAACATTGCATGATTAGGATGTCATTAACTTGTGGGTTGGGAAGTAGTTGCTGAGGTAGAACCTATTGCCCTGTTATATTCAAACCCTTGGGAGTTACTTCTACGTATTGCTTATATTGATATGCTATGCTCGTAGACGTGGTTTGGGTTTGAGTGAAATTCATGACAGATGTGAGATTGTTAATTAATGGTTCAACTTAAGGTGGCAACTTAATCAAACAACTGGGTGGATTGAGGCACCTGGGGAACCCAGTGTTGTCTGTTTTTTTGGAAATCCCAGGGTACCCGTGTGATCTTCCTATGGACCGCCACCCAGGCTCAAAGGGAACTGAGATGATTCATGCTAGAAACTTCCGTGTGCAGCCACAAGCTATTATGGGCTCTAGCATAGTTGAGTAAGTTACGTGAAGCTCTTGAAGAGGTAGATCAGCAGGTAGTGGGTTTGGTAGGTTTGTTATGGTCTACCCGGAGTAGAGAGTTAACGTTTTTGAAAGAATGTGTCTCGATCATCCGTTTCTCAAACACCATGTAGTGCGAGAAATCCAACGGAGGCGATCGAGTCTTGTGGGGAAAGTGCACAAACCTCTGCAGAGTGTACAATCTAATCATGGTTAGCCGTGTCCCCGGTTATGGACAATTCTTGAGTATCTAGTACTTGGGTTATCACATGTATCTCACCATGCTTAATTCATACTGTTGGGATGTTAATCACTTTAATTGGGATTGAGTTGGGGTTACCTTCTCAATGATGTTTCAACCACCATGATAGTAAATTAAAATCTATTCCTTTGTTGTAGGGAAAAATTGGCTTTTCACAAAAACTATAACCATACAGCTTTCCACCAGCCATATATGCATGTAGTGATAGCATTATTCTGTTTCTGCTCTACTATGTTATATTGCCAGCATATTCCATGTGCTGACCCGTTTTCGGGCTGCAACGATTATGTTGCAGACTTTTCAGATGAGGAGTAAGGTTCGTTAGGTCATTGCCGTGCAGCTCAGTGATGCCGTTGGAGTTGATGGACTCACTTTATCTTCCAAGCCTTCCGCTTTTATCGCATTAGATGGCCTTAAGCCATATTATTATAATAAGTTCTCTTTTAGACTTTTCGATGTGATAAGTGTGTGATTGCTACTCTGTTATAAATCCTCCAGTACTGTGTGTGTCAGCATTACCGATCCAGGGATGACACTGAAGCACAGAGACTCGACCATCTGAGGTCGAGTCGCTACAAAGATGGTATCAGAGCACACGCTGAGTGTAGGACACGACCACTAAGATAAACCATAGGTCGCACTTCTCTTCTCATTTCTGACTCCCCTCCATTTTCTACTCTTTAGGATGACAGAGATGAAGAACAAGTTTGCACAACCGGATGAAGATACACCTTTTGGACGTCACCTGAAGGAAGTCATGAGGTACTTGAACATTGGAATACCAAGCTTCACCGGGACGTACAACGCCAGTTTACCTGAAGAGGAGCGCTGGATGATTCAAGTACAAGTTCCAGGAAGGACGTTCTCGCCAACTTCTAAACCCATAGAATTTTCCTTCGACGCACCAACCTGGAGTTTAAGAAAGAGTATGGCAGCTCACATCACCATGGGATGATAGAGGCTAAGGTGTCCCGATGTTTCGATGAGATGGTGGCTATCGTTTTCTGTGGGAGTCGACCTTGACGATCCGACTACGAACGTGCGAGACGTCGCGCCTTAGCAATCGCTAAACCAACTTCCGAGGGTTATTGACCACGCCGGAGCACGATCAACCTGACCACGAGGGTCTGTTTCCTGCGAGCAAACGAAGAACAAGCAAGAAACTGAGATTGCAATCGGGATATTGCGAATATAAGATGAAAGCTTTATTGATCAAGGTGGGGTTCTGTGACGTCTTGGTCTGGTCGTTGGACACAAACGAAGTACGCGAAGTTGCAGCTATGGCGAACTTTTAATCTAAACAAAACCCACAGTCTAAACGACGCCCTAAGGGATGTATATATGGAGGAAGAGGGGGGAATTTCGTGGCCCTTGAGGGTGGGGTCCGAAACCAACCCTAACTCTTGTTTCCCCCACACATACGGACTCTAAAAATAGCCTATACTTAAGTATTTCGAAATTACATGGGCCTGGCCCATTAATAAGGTGACGCAGCACCTAGAATAGCCTATGGACGAATATTATGAAGTGGCATCTTGTATATTTCGTCCAAGGCTTCATGCACTCCTTATGGCGGCTTCAAAGTCCTGAAATCATCACTTGTAACTCCGTTCTTGATCCCCTTGCGCATGCCATCAACTCCATGCGTGTTCTTGCTCCAATGTTCATCCTTCTCCAAGCTAGGCCCTTCATTTGTAAGCAAAACAAATGTATCCAATTTAGGCAGCATCATAATCTCATGAACATTAGAATCATTACCAAGAAACGAAAGTACCTGGTAATTTAATTGGCGTGCGCGAGCTCTAGTAATTGGTCCAGTATATGTAACAGTAGGGGCTGTGGGTGTAACAATGGTATTGATGTCCTCATCATGGGACGCATTGGAGAAGTTTACAACAGGGAGCTTAAGGACACTATCTACCAAATATGTGGGCACCGAGACAAGCAATGGGAAGTAATCAACACTAAGAAGGATAGATCCATTGCAGCTTTCATCCAGGAGTTAAACCAGCACATTCGATGTCAGGAGAACCAGATGTGTGCGGACATGATGGACTTGAAGAAGGCGAAGACTAAGATCATCGAGCTGGAGGAAGAACTCAAGTTTACCCGCGATGGATATGAGGAGGAAATCATTACCCTACTGGAGAAGAACGATGACCTAGTCAAGAAGATCGGAGTATTCATGGGAGGACCAACACTGATAGAAGAAGAAGAAGAAGAAGAACCCAAGGAAATATGCCCCAAGGACTACATCATCATCGACGACACCGAGTCCAACCCTAGTGATGATGACTTTGAAGACGAAGCTGGAGCAGACATCATGGAGTCTTCCACCGATCAAAACTTCTAGATGACTACCATATATTAGTAGCATTTCCCCCATCTATATAGTAGTAGTGAGCACTTTTGCAATAGTTCTAGACCGTTTGTATGCCCTTGCTTGATTGATTGAGTGAAATGATTGTGTTTGTCTCATGCGCATATGGGTAGTGTTTTCTCATTAGACCTCTTCTATTCTAAATCTCTCCCATCTAAACCCCTCAGATGCCTCCGAGACATGACACCGGTTTTGCCTTCCCGCCGGAGCTCACCCAGTTTATCCAGCAGCAGAATGCCTTGATGCAATTGCTAGTTCAGAACCAGGGCAACAACAACAACAACAACAACAACAACAACAACAACCCACCGCCAGTGGACAACCTAGCCCGTTTTCTAAGGTTACAGCCGCCGGTGTTTTCCAGTAGCATCGAGCCTATAGTTGCTGATGATTGGCTACGCCGTATTGGAAGGGAGCTGACCACCGCAGGTTGCACAGATGCTGAGAGGGTGCGCTTTGCCGCACATCAATTGGATGGACCAGCAGGCTCATGGTGGGAGAATTACACAGTGATGAGGACATCAATACCATTGTTACACCCACAGCCCCTACTGTTACATATACTGGACCAATTACTAGAGCTCGCGCACGCCAATTAAATTACCAGGTACTTTCGTTTCTTGGTAATGATTCTAATGTTCATGAGATTATGATGCTGCCTAAATTGGATACATTTGTTTTGCTTTCAAATGAAGGGCCTAGCTTGGAGAAGGATGAACATTGGAGCAAGAACACGCATGAAGTTGATGGCATGTGCAAGGGGATCAAGAACGGAGTTACAAGTGATGATTTCAGGACTTTGAAGCCGCCATAAGGAGTGCATGAAGCCATGGACGAAATATACAAGATGCCACTTCATAATATTCGTCCATAGGCTATTCTAGGTGCTGCGTCACCTTATTAATGGGCCAGGCCCATGTAATTTCGAAATACTTAAGTATAGGCTATTTTTAGAGTCCGTATGTGTGGGGGAAACAAGAGTTAGGGTTGGTTTCGGACCCCACCCTCAAGGGCCACGAAATTCCCCTCTCTTCCTCCGTATATACAGCCCTTAGGGCGTCGTTTAGACTTTGGGTTTTGTTTAGATTAAAAGTTCGCCATAGCTGCAACTTCGCGTACTTCGTTTGTGTCCAACGACCAGACCAAGACGTCACAGAACTCCACCTTGATCAATAAAGCTTTCATCTTATATTCGCAATATCCAGATTGCAATCTCAGTTTCTTGCTTGTTCTTCGTTTGCTCGCAGGAAACAGGCCTTCGTGGTCAGGTTGATCGTGCTCCGGCGTGGTCAATAACCCCTCGGAAGTTGGTTTAGCGATTGCTAAGGCGCGACGTCTCGCACGTTCGTAGTCGGATCGTCAAGGTCGACTCCCACAGAAAACGATAGCCACCATCTCATCGAAACATCGGGACACCTTTGCCTCTATCAAGTGGTATCAGATTTCCAGGTTGCTCGGTGAGATTTTACAGTTTTTCGTAGATTAGATCGAGTCTGTTCTTCATACCTACAGTCCACGAAAAAGCCACACAAAAAGAATTAGGGTTAGTTCATCATATCTGAACCAATCTGAGCCTTTGCATAATCTTTTTAGGGTTTTTGCTTTGTTGAATTTGCGGTTGCATCGTCGTGTCAAGTTGCTGGTCTTAGAGTCTAGTCTTTTAGAGTTTCGAGTTCTGGTCATAAGTTGTCACCCCGCCGCCGCACCATCATCATCGCCCATCTACCACTTTTGCTTATCCTCCACCGCTCTGAATCCATATCCATATACCACCACCAATCCGTATCCATATACCACCACCAATCTGTATCCATATACCACCACCGCTACCATATACCACCACCGCTGCCATATACCACAACCATATATCCACCACCAATCCGAGTTCTTCTCATATTAGGTTTGTTCTTGAGATCAATCTAAATTCTGATTCGTGTTTCCTTGCCTGCGTAGGTCTCGGAAAAAAAAAGAGTCTGGAGACCCCCGGGCAGTTTTTAGGCCAAAATTTTCACGGGCAAAAATATTTTTTCCCTATCCTATTTTTAGGCTTTTCTGAGTCTTTTGAGCCACGTGCCATCATAGTGATTTTTTGTCGCACTTTTTCGTCGTCGCTGCCCTGATTTCCGAAAAAAAAAAGTGAAAAAAAATTTTTCGTGCCCATCCTATCAGTTTGACGAGGGAAGAGTTTTGAGACACTCGCCATTATAGTAATGTTTCGCAAAAAAAAAAAGAGGAGCGCAAAAAAAAAAAGAGGAGCGCAAAAAAAAAAAAAAAAAAGAGGAGCGCAAAAAAAAAAAGCGAAAAAAAAAGTTCCAGAGTGTGCTTTTCCCTTATTTACGTGCAGCGCCGTGATTTTGTTAGTGTTCTAGGCTCGCGTCTCTAGCACGGTCTAGCCTAGGACCAGCACAGTACCGTCGTTGAGCGTTTATTCAACTTTGCATCTCTGAATTGATTATTGCTGACCCTTTTTGCTACCATACTATAAGCCTTCCCAGCTCCACATACCTCTACGTCGTGCGTTTGACTCTCCCTGGCAATCGCTCTATCCAAGCTTTTGAGAGTTTTGACTACAACGGTTGCCGATCACCGCCTGCTGTTGGGTAAGAACTGGTAAGAATTTGAGATTTGCTTGACGGATTTGTGACACCCGCCACCACCACCTCTTGTTAGTATTCTATAGGATCATATTCTTGTGTGTTTTCTATTGTTGCTAACCATGGCAGGATCACAAGCCGACGAGACTGACTGGGAGAACATGACGAATCAGGAGTTGCATGATAAATTTCAGCACATGATGAATGGACAGGTGCAGGATGTGCTAAACAGATTTGAAGAGGCCATGGAGAAGATAGATGACATGGAGAAGACGTTCGAAACAAAGCTCGATGACAGGTTTAATGAATTGCTCGCGCGTCTTCCACCACCACCACCGGCTGCACCTAACGCACCTCTACAACAACAACAACGACGACTACCTACACATCGTGAAACAGCCCTCCGCCGAGCGAGCCGTATCCCTCTTGCACCTGGCCAAACTGTTGGTGCTGCTGTTGCTACTTCTGTGGCTCCTGCTGCTGATGCGGAGGAGGATGATTTTGCTGGCGATTACGAGGATGAGGTTGATCAAAATCAGAACTACGTGCCACCACCAGCACAGCAACCATCAGGTCGTCCACATGCAAATAATGGCAATGGTAGGGCTCACCCTCAGGTACGAGATCATGACCATCTCCCTAAACTAAAATTGAATATTCCACCATTTGAGGGTAGATATGTTCCTGATATATATCTTACTTGGGAGTTAGAAACTGAACAACGATTTACATGTTTACAATATCCCGAGGAGAGACGTGTTCCTGCTGCTGTTTGTGCATTCACTAGTTTTGCATGTGTTTGGTGGTCTGAGCATTGTAGATTATATCCCATTCCTGCTACTTGGGCTGCTTTGAAAACTGCTATGCGTACTCGTTGGGTTCCACCATATTATCAACGTGAATTACTTCAAAAATTGCAGCGCTTAAGACAGGGAAAAAATTCTGTAGAAGAATATTATCAGGAATTACAAACTGGCATGATTAGATGTGGTATTGTTGAGGAGAATGAAGCTATGCTTGCACGTTTTATGGGTGGATTAAATAGAGAGATTCAGACGATTCTAGAGTATAAGGAGTATACTAATATCACTCGTTTATTCCATCTTGCTTGTAAAGCTGAACGTGAAGTGCAGGATCGACAGGCATTGGCGCGGACTAACTTTTCTGCAGGTCGACCTTCTTCATGGACACCACGTGCATCATCTACTTCCACACGTTCTGCTTCACCGGCGCCTCCGTCGGCTGCCACCTCCAACCGTGATACAATAAAGCAGGCACAATCACCACTATCTGCCAAGAGCACACCTTCTGGGCCTGCAAAGAGCTCTTCTTCATCCATGGCATCAACAGGGCAAACACATGATATTATTTGTCGACGTTGCAAGGGTGGAGGTCATTATGCGAGAGAATGCCCATCTAAGCGTGTGATGATTGTTACTGAGGATGGTGGGTATGAGTCCGCTAGTGACTATGATGAGGAGACTTTGGCTCTTATTACACGTGACGAACACGGTGGAGACGATTCTGATCATGAGACGCAATACATGGCTCCTGAAGATGCTGACAGGTATGAATGTTTAGTTGCTCAACGTGTTTTGAGTGTGCAGGTTACACAAGCTGAGCAAAATCAGAGGCATAATTTGTTCCATACAAAGGGAGTTGTGAAGGAACGTTCTGTTCGCGTGATCATAGATGGAGGGAGTTGCAACAACTTGGCTAGCATCGAGATGGTGGAGAAGCTATCTCTCACCACAAGACCACATCCACATCCTTACTACATCCAATGGTTCAACAACAGCGGCAAGGTTAAGGTAACACGTACTGTTCGTGTGCATTTTAGTATCTCTACATATGCTGATTATGTTGATTGTGATGTGGTACCGATGCAAGCATGTTCCTTATTACTTGGTAGACCATGGCAATTTGATAAAAATTCTATTCACCATGGTAGAAACAATCAGTATACTCTTGTTCATAACGATAAAAATATTACTTTGCTTCCTATGACTCCTGATTCCATTTTGAAAGATGATATTAATAGAGCTAATAAAGCAAAACAGGAGAAAACTAAGAGTGAAAATCAGATTGTGGCAAAAGAATTTGAGCAACAAATGCAGCCTAATAATAATAAACAATCTAGTGTTGCTTCTGAAATTAAATTGAAAAGTGCATGTTTACTTGCCACCAAATCTGATATTGATGATCTAGATTTTAGCAAATCTGTTTGCTATGCTTTTGTGTGCAAAGAGGCATTATTTTCATTCGAGGACGTGCCTTCCTCTTTGCCTCCTGCTGTCACTAACATTTTGCAGGAGTTCGCCGACGTCTTTCCACAAGACGTGCCACCGGGATTACCACCTATTCGCGGGATTGAGCATCAAATTGACTTAATTCCCGGTGCATCATTACCCAACCGGGCACCATACCGTACCAATCCAGAGGAGACGAAGGAGATTATGCGTCAAGTACAAGAACTGCTCGACAAAGGTTATATACGCGAATCCCTTAGTCCTTGTGCTGTTCCTATCATTTTAGTGCCGAAAAAGGATGGTACGTCGCGTATGTGCGTTGATTGTAGAGGCATTAATAATATTACTATTCGTTATCGTCATCCTATTCCTAGGCTAGATGATATGCCTGATGAATTGAGTGGCTCTACAATATTCTCCAAAGTTGATTTGCGTAGTGGCTACCATCAAATTCGTATGAAATTGGGAGATGAATGGAAAACAGCATTTAAAACTAAGTTTGGATTATATGAGTGGTTAGTCATGCCTTTTGGGTTAACTAATGCACCTAGTACTTTCATGAGGTTAATGAACGAAGTTTTACGTGCTTTCATTGGACGATTTGTGGTAGTTTACTTTGATGACATATTGATTTATAGCAAATCTTTGGAGGAACATTTGGAACATTTACGTGATGTTTTTATTGCTCTACGTGATGCACGTTTGTTTGGTAACCTTGGAAAGTGCACCTTTTGCACCGACCGAGTATCTTTTCTTGGCTATGTTGTTACTCCACAGGGAATTGAAGTTGATAAAGCCAAGATTGAAGCTATTGAGAGTTGGCCGCAGCCCAAAACAGTCACACAAGTGAGGAGTTTCCTTGGCCTCGCTGGTTTCTATAGGCGTTTTGTGAGAGATTTCAGCACCATTGCTGCACCTCTCAACGAGCTTACAAAGAAGGATGTACCTTTTGTTTGGGGTACCGCACAGGAAGAAGCCTTCACGGTATTGAAAGATAAGTTGACACATGCTCCTTTACTCCAACTTCCTAATTTCAATAAGACTTTTGAGCTTGAATGTGATGCTAGTGGAATTGGATTAGGAGGTGTGTTATTACAAGATGGAAAACCTGTTGCATACTTTTCTGAAAAATTGAGTGGGCCTAGTCTGAACTATTCTACTTATGATAAAGAATTATATGCTCTTGTTCGGACCTTAGAAACATGGCAACATTATTTATGGCCCAAGGAATTTGTTATACATTCTGATCATGAATCTTTGAAACACATTAAAAGTCAAGCAAAACTGAACCGTCGACATGCTAAATGGGTTGAATTCATTGAGACTTTCCCTTATGTGATTAAACACAAGAAGGGTAAAGAAAATGTTATTGCTGATGCCTTGTCTCGTCGTTATACTATGCTTTCACAACTTGACTTTAAAATATTTGGTTTGGAGACCATCAAGGATCAATATGTTAATGATGCTGAATTTACAGATGTATTGCAGAATTGTAAGGAAGGGAGAACTTGGAACAAGTTCGTTCTTAACAATGGATTTGTGTTTCGTGCTAACAAGCTATGCATTCCAGCTAGCTCCGTTCGTCTTTTGTTGTTGCAGGAGGCGCATGGAGGAGGATTAATGGGACACTTTGGCGTCAAGAATACGGAGGATATACTTGCTACACATTTCTTTTGGCCAAAGATGAGACGGGATGTTGAGCGTTTTGTTGCTCGCTGCACTACATGTCAAAGAGCTAAGTCACGACTCAATCCTCATGGTTTATATATGCCTTTGCCTGTACCTAGTGTTCCTTGGGAGGATATATCTATGGACTTTGTTTTAGGTTTACCTAGAACAAAGAAGGGGAGGGATAGCATATTTGTTGTCGTGGATAGGTTCTCGAAAATGGCACACTTTATACCATGTCATAAAAGCGATGATGCTGTTAATGTTGCTGATTTGTTCTTTCGTGAAATTATTCGCTTACATGGTGTGCCAAATACTATTGTTTCAGATCATGATACTAAATTTCTTAGCCACTTTTGGAGATGTTTATGGGCTAAGTTGGGGACTAAGCTGCTTTTTAGTACTACTTGTCACCCCCAGACTGATGGACAAACTGAAGTAGTCAATAGAACATTGTCTACTATGCTTAGGGCTGTTTTGAAGAATAACAAGAAAATGTGGGAAGAATGCTTGCCTCATATTGAATTTGCTTATAATCGTTCATTGCATTCTACTACTAAGATGTGCCCTTTTGAAATTGTGTATGGTTTCCTACCTCGTGCACCTATTGATTTGTTGCCTCTTCCATCTTCGGAGAAGGTTAATTTTGATGCTAAAGAACGTTCTGAATTGATTTTGAAAATGCATGAGTTAACTAAGGAAAACATTGAGCGTATGAATGCTAAATATAAACTTGCTGGAGATAAGGGTAGAAAACATGTTGTGTTTGCACCTGGAGATCTTGTTTGGTTACATTTGCGTAAAGATAGATTTCCTAATCTGCGCAAATCAAAGCTAATGCCACGTGCTGATGGTCCTTTTAAGGTTTTAGAGAAAATAAATGATAATGCATATAAACTTGAGCTACCTGCAGATTTTGGGGTTAGTCCCACTTTTAATATTGCAGATTTGAAGCCTTATTTGGGTGAGGAAGATGAGCTTCCGTCGAGGACGACTTCATTTCAAGAAGGGGAGGATGATGAGGACATCAATACCATTGTTACACCCACAGCCCCTACTGTTACATATACTGGACCAATTACTAGAGCTCGCGCACGCCAATTAAATTACCAGGTACTTTCGTTTCTTGGTAATGATTCTAATGTTCATGAGATTATGATGCTGCCTAAATTGGATACATTTGTTTTGCTTTCAAATGAAGGGCCTAGCTTGGAGAAGGATGAACATTGGAGCAAGAACACGCATGAAGTTGATGGCATGCGCAAGGGGATCAAGAACGGAGTTACAAGTGATGATTTCAGGACTTTGAAGCCGCCATAAGGAGTGCATGAAGCCATGGACGAAATATACAAGATGCCACTTCATAATATTCGTCCATAGGCTATTCTAGGTGCTGCGTCACCTTATTAATGGGCCAGGCCCATGTAATTTCGAAATACTTAAGTATAGGCTATTTTTAGAGTCCGTATGTGTGGGGGAAACAAGAGTTAGGGTTGGTTTCGGACCCCACCCTCAAGGGCCACGAAATTCCCCTCTCTTCCTCCGTATATACAGCCCTTAGGGCGTCGTTTAGACTTTGGGTTTTGTTTAGATTAAAAGTTCGCCATAGCTGCAACTTCGCGTACTTCGTTTGTGTCCAACGACCAGACCAAGACGTCACAGAACCCCACCTTGATCAATAAAGCTTTCATCTTATATTCGCAATATCCAGATTGCAATCTCAGTTTCTTGCTTGTTCTTCGTTTGCTCGCAGGAAACAGGCCCTCGTGGTCAGGTTGATCGTGCTCCGGCGTGGTCAATAACCCCTCGGAAGTTGGTTTAGCGATTGCTAAGGCGCGACGTCTCGCACGTTCGTAGTCGGATCGTCAAGGTCGACTCCCACAGAAAACGATAGCCACCATCTCATCGAAACATCGGGACACCTTTGCCTCTATCACACAGCCACTTTTCCTGTAGCCAATGTCACTTGGGACCAGTTTCAGCAAGCTTTCCGCACCGCCCATGTCTCAACTGGAGCTATGCAGATGAAGAAGCGGGAGTTTCGCAACCTACGCCAGGGGAACCGTACTGTGGCTCAGTACGTGGATGAGTTTAGCAAGTTATCACGCTATGCCCCTGATGATGTGGCCACAGATGCCGTGAAGCAGGAGAAGTTTATGGAAGGGCTGAATGATGAGATGAGCATGTAGTTGATGGTAGCAACCTTCAACAACTACCAAGAGTTGGTAGATAGGGCTCTTATGATTGAAGGGAAACAGCAATAGATTGAGAGCCGCGAGAGAAAGTACGGACAAGGGAAGTATAACTCAGGAGCTCAGCAAAAGCCTCGCCTAACCCCGAACTCGGGAGGACTTGTTCATAACCATGGAGGTCAAAACCACACTGGAGGAGGATCACATAACCACAGTGGTACTAAGAATGGGAATGGGAACGGAGCTAACAACAATCATAACCGCTCCAACCCGTCCACTCCCGCCAAAAGAGACTTAAGTCAGGTTACCTATTTTAAGTGAGGGAAGACAGGGCACTATGCCAATGATTGCCCCGAAGGAAGGAATGGAAACGGAAATGGAAGCACTGGGAAGAAGCCCGATCCATTCAACAAAGGACAAGTGAACCACGTTAACGTGGAGGAGGTTGAAGAGCAGCCGGACGCGGTAATAGGTAGGTTTTTGGTTAAGTCATTTACCGCTCTTGTTCTTTTTGATACTGGTGCATCACATTCATACATATCAAGGGGATTCGTGGATAAGTTTAAACTACCAACCCAAACCCTTAGGACCCCTCTTTTAGTGAGTTCACCCAGAGCAGAATATATGGCTAGCCGATGGTGTGACCAGATACCCTTAACCATTGGCACACATGTGTTTCCGTCCGACCTAATTATCTTGGAGTCGCAAGGATTGGATGTGATATTGGGTATGGACTGGATGTCAAAGTATGGAGGAAGCATTGACTGTGCGAGTAAGTCGATTTATCTCACCACCCCAGAGGGAAAAAGGATTAAGTATGTGTCTAGGCATGTGCCTAAAAGGAGCCAAGTGAATGCCCTTACGGGAGTTGTTCAGGAGGAAGTGCCGGTAGTAAGAGATTACCCGGATGTTTTCCCAGAGGAGTTGCCAGGCATGCCACCGGACAGAGATATTGAGTTTTTGATAGAGCTGTTACCAGGAACAACACCAATATCCAAGAGACCCTATCGGATGCCCGCGAATGATCTGGAGGAAATTAAGAAACAGATCAAGGAGTTATTGGAGAAAGGATACATCCGAAGAAGTTCATCACCTTGGGGAGCCCCAGTACTTTTGGTTGAGAAGAAGGATAAATCCCTAAGGATGGTTGTTGATTATCGAGCCTTGAATGAAGTGACGATAAAGAACAAGTACCCACTGCCGATGATCAACGATCTGTTTGATCAGTTGCAAGGAGCTAAAGTGTTCTCAAAGATTGATTTACGATTAGGGTATCATCATTTGAAGATACGAGAGAAGGACATACCAAAGAAGGCATTCACAACGCGATATGGATTATACGAGTACACGGTCATGTCGTTTGGACTGACTAACGCCCCTGCCTATTTCATGAGCATTATGAACAAGGTGTTCATGGAGTATTTGGACAAGTTTGTTGTGGTGTTTATTGATGATATCATGGTATACTCAAAGAACGAGGAGGAGCACAAAGAGCATTTGCATTTAGTTCTCAAGAAGCTCAGGGAACACCAGTTGTATGCTAAGTTTAGCAAATGCGAGTTTTGGCTGAAGGAAGTCGGATTCCTTGGACATGTTATATCAGGAGAAGGTATAGCAGTAGATCCCAGCAAGGTTCAGTCAGTCACTAAATGGTTGGCACCTACCTCAGTTAGCGAGATCCGCAGTTTTCTTGGACTCGCAGGATACTACCGGAGATTCATTGAGAATTTTTCCAAGATTGCAAAACCAATGACTGAACTGTTGAAGAAGGATACCAAGTTAAATGGATAGAAGATTGTGAAGCAAGTTTCCAGGAGTTGAAGAAACGTTTGACTACAGCCCCAGTGCTAGTACTGCCAGATATACATAAGGAGTTCCAAGTGTATTGCGACGCCTCTCGCTTAGGACTTGGATGTGTGCTTATGTAGGACGGAAGAGTTGTTTATGCCTCACGACAACTAAAACCTCATGAGTTGAATTATGCTACGCATGATTTGGAGCTAGCAGCCGTAGTGCATGCGTTGAAGACTTGGAGACATTACCTTATTGGAAACCGTTGTGATGTGTACACGGATCACAAGAGTTTGAAGTACATCTTCACCCAGAAGGAGCTGAACCTTAGGCAGAGGAGATGGTTGGAGCTTATAAAGGATTATGACATGAAGCTACACTATCATCCAGGAAAGGCCAATGTCATAGCAGACGCATTGAGTCGGAAGAGTTATGCTAATACCCTTGAAAGTAAAGGACTGCCAAAGGAATTAGCAAATGACATCATGGAACTTCGGTTAGAGATTGTACCTAGAAGGTTCATTGCCACAATGGAGGTTCAGTCGACATTGCTGGACAAGATTCGGGAAGCTCAGAAAGATGGTAAAGAGATTGTCGAGGTAAAGGAGAAGATGGGCAAAGGAAAGGCCAAAGGTTTTCGTGAGGATGAGCACGATACCCTATTGTTTGAGGACCAAATTTACGTGCCCAATAATCAGGAGATCAGGAAGTTAATACTTCAAGAGGCCCATGACTCACCATACTCGATACACCCCGGAAACACCAAGATGTATTTGGATTTGAAGGAACGTTTCTGGTGGATTGGTATGAAGAAGGATATTGCCGAGTATGTAGACGTATGTGATGTATGTCAGAGAGTTAAGGCAGAACATCATAAGCCAGCAGGACTGTTACAGCCTATGCCGATACCCGAGTGGAAGTGGGATAAACTTGGCATGGACTTTATCACCGGATTACCCAGGACTAAAGCAGGATATGATTCCATATGGGTAGTAGTTGATCGTTTGACCAAAGTAGCTCACTTCATCCCAGTGAAAACCACCTATACAAGTGCAAAGTTGGCCAAGATCTATATGTCCAGGATCGTATGTCTGCATGGAGTTCCAAGGACCATCGTATCGGATCGAGGAACACGGTTTACTTCAAAGTTTTGGCATCAGTTACACCAGACTTTGGGAATGAGATTGGAGTTCAGTGCAGTGTTTCACCCGCAGACAGATGGACAGACTGAGAGAGTCAATCAAATTTTGGAGGACATGTTGAGAGCCTGTGTGCTAGATTATGGATCTAGTTGGGATGACAATTTGTCGTATGCAGAGTTCTCATACAACAAAAGCTACCAAGCCAGTTTGAAGATGGCACCGTTTGAAGCCCTGTATGGACGCAGGTGCAGAACACCGTTGATGTGGGATGAAGTAGGAGACCGACAGTTGTTTGGACCAGACTTGATTAAAGAATCTGAGGAGAAGGTAAAATGGATCCGAGACCGACTAAAGATTGCTCAGTCCAGGCAGAAGAGATATGCAGACTCAAAACGCAAGGAGGTAACCTACGAAATTGGAGATAGAGCATATCTGCGAGTATCGCCCTTGCGAGGAGTGAAACGTTTTGGAGTTAAAGGAAAGTTAGCCCCAAGATTTGTAGGACCGTATCGCATTTTGGAACGGATGGGAGAAGTCGCCTACAAGTTGGAGTTACCTGAGGGATTGTCAGGAGTCCACGATGTGTTCCACGTTTCACAGCTGAAGAAGTGTCATGCTGAGATGGCTGATATACCATTAAGAGATACAGTACCCTTGGAGGCGATTTAGTTGGACAGTGATTTGACTTACGAGGAGAAGCCAGTTAAGATTCTTGAGTTTGCCAGCAGAGTCACCCGCAGTAAGGTTATCAAGTTTTGCAAAGTTCAGTGGAGCCACCATACCGAGGATGAAGCCACCTAGGAATGAGAGGATGATCTCCGCAAGGACCTCCCATACCTATTTTCTAGTCAACCCAAATCTCGAGGGCGAGATTCATCTTAAGGGGGGGTAGGTTTGTAACATCCCAAATTTTCAATTTGGAATGTTATACATAGATCATCCATGCATATCATGTTTTATTGCTTTTCCGTTCCGTAATCCTCGAAATCCTAAGCAGCTCAAGGACCCTCGGAGAGAGTTGGGATTTCCCGTTCACCATATTTGATTCTTTTATCAAATAATGAAAAGAGGATTTGATTTTAATTATTTCTCTCCAAAAAATATTTCACATTAAAAATTAAAGAGAGGACATAATAGGACTTCTCCAAAATAAATGAAATATTGGAGGAAAAATATTAAAATCATTAAATTGATTTTTATTGGATTTTATTTGCATTAGAAAAACTGCACGTTTTCAAAATTTCATTCTAGGGCCAAGAAAATGTTCAACTCGTCCTAAATATTTTATTTAGACGGTGAAAATTTGTTTTGGCATTTTTAGGTTTTTATTTATTTTTTTAGGATTTTATTTCGGTCGGCGAAGTTTTTTTTTAAAAGGTTTCCGCGCCGACTGGGCCTTAGGCCCAGCCGTGCCAGGCCGCCGCCGCCTCCTGCGCGCGCGCGCGCCGCCGCCGCCGCCGACTCGGACCGGAGTCCGAGTTGGACTCCGCCTCCGCCGCGCCTTGCCCCCTACTCCAAGCCGCCCCGCCCCATCCTTTATATACGCCACCACCCCGCCCCAACACCACACCACCACCGCCGCCCGCGCCGCACCACCGCCGCCCGCGCCGAGCCAAGCCGCCGCCGCCGCCTGCCGCGCCGCCGCCGCAGCAGCCGCCGCCCCCTAAGCCGCCACCTGCCAGACCTCTCGCCGGAGGTAGCCGCCGCGCCCCGCCGCCAGTTTTTTTTCTTTTATAAAGACCATTCGGTTTTTGTTTAGAAACCCTAGATTCGTTTTTTTCCGGATTCGCCGGTTTTCTCGGTTCTTCTAGTTAGCGGACGTTCTCCGAACGTTCGTTTTAATGAACGGTTCCTCGCCCGTTAGTCACAACTAACGAATGCTCGTTCGTTAGTCTATTCGTGAGTTTTCTTTTATCGGATTTATTCCGCGATTTTCTCTGATCGCGATTTCTGATCCGATCTTACATTCTGTTTTTCTTTTCGCTCGTTTATAGGAATTAGGCGATTCAAGCGCCTAGAGTTTCGTCCCGAAACCCTCTTTCCGGTTAGTCAACTCAAACAAGTTTTTGCTACTGTAAAATTTGACCTAAGTTCAGATTAGTAAACGAAGTGGTTTTCTTTCGCCATTTGACTTTCGTTGCTTCGTTTGTTTTGATTCTTTTTGCGTACCGGAGTTCTTAAGTTGAACTTTCTCGTCAACCTCTCTTATTTGAGTTTTTCTTGCGCAACGTTGCTTGTTACTTATGTATGTTATTGTGTGCTTGCGATAGAATTCCTGGAGTGCGAAGCGTGTTACTACGAGTCTCTAGGATTCGCGGATCGTCAGCAAGGCAAGTAACACTTTGATCATATTCCATTATTACCCAGTTTTTATGCATTAGTTCCAATCCTCAAACATTGCATGATTAGGATGTCATTAACTTGTGGGTTGGGAAGTAGTTGCTGAGGTAGAACCTATTGCCCTGTTATATTCAAACCCTTGGGAGTTACTTCTACGTATTGCTTATATTGCTATGCTATGCTCGTAGACGTGGTTTGGGTTTGAGTGAAATTCATGACAGATGTGAGATTGTTAATTAATGGTTCAACTTAAGGTGGCAACTTAATCAAACAACTGGGTGGACTGAGGCACCTGGGGAACCTAGTGTTGTCTGTTTTTTTGGAAATCCCGGGGTACCCGTGTGATCTTCCTATGGACCGCCACCCAGGCTCAAAGGGAACTGAGATGATTCATGCTAGAAACTTCCGTGTGCAGCCACAAGCTATTATGGGCTCTAGCATAGTTGAGTAAGTTACGTGAAGCTCTTGAAGAGGTATATCAGCAGGTAGTGGGTTTGGTAGGTTTGGTATGGTCTACCCGGAGTAGAGAGTTAACGTTTCTGAAAGACTGTGTCTCGGTCATCCGTTTCTCAAACACCATGTAGTGCGAGAAATCCAACGGAGGCGATCGAGTCTTGTGGGGAAAAGTGCGCAAACCTCTGCAGAGTGTACAATCTAATCATGGTTAGCCGTGTCCCCGGTTATGGACAATTCTTGGGTATCTAGTACTTGGGTTATCACATGTATCTCACCATGCTTAATTCATACTGTTGGGATGTTAATCACTTTAATTGGGATTGAGTTGGGGTTACCTTCTCAATGATGTTTCAACCACCATGATAGTAAATTAAAATCTATTCCTTTGTTGTAGGGAAAAATGGGCTTTTCACAAAAACTATAACCATACAGCTTTCCACCAGCCATATATGCATGTAGTGATAGCATTATTCTGTTTCTGCTCTACTGTGTTATATTGCCAGCATATTCCATGTGCTGACCCGTTTTCGGGCTGCAACGTATTATGTTGTAGACTTTTCAAACGAGGAGTAAGGTTCGTTAGGTCGTTGCCATGCAGCTCAGTGATGCCGTTGGAGTTGATGGACTCACTTTATCTTCCAAGCCTTCCCGCTGTTATCGCATTAGATGGCCTTAAGCCATATTATTGTAATAAGTTCTCTTTTAGACTTTTCGATGTGATAAGTGTGTGATTTCTACTCTGTTATAAATCCTCGAGTACTGTGTGTGTCAGCATTACCGATCCAGGGATGACACTGAACCATAGAGACTTGACCATCTGAGGTCGGGTCGCTACATGAATGCTTTTGCTCCCATGAATGCTTTGCCTATCATTCTATATCATCCTGTTAAGCATCATGTGTCTTGCCACGCACAACCTTGCAAAACGTACTCATACTTACTTGATGGACACTTTGTGTGCGCTAACCCTTGTATTTCAGAGTGTCGCTTATTTTTGCTCTTTTTGCATGACTATCACTCCGGAGGCACCTTGGAGTACTTGGTTTGCGCCATGCCTTCAACTCCGTCCAACTACAAGTCCGTCCACGACAAGCGTTTCCATGGTGATGAGGATCACGATCCGAGGTTGGATCTTTCCCAAGGGGTGGAGATGATGCGGAGCATCCCATGTTCATCCCCATGTACACTCCGACTACTCTCCAAACCCCAAGAGGACATACGACGAGACCTTGAACATACGCCATCGGGCAAAAGGTGAACTCGCTCCTCTCCGAACCATCACTTTCCACATGTGAGACATGGCTACTACCTCAAACATGTGTGCTATGCATGACCAAGAACCAAGAGGAAGACCATGAACAAGACGACGAGGACACCAAGCGCGAGGAATAAGAGAAGGAGATGCCCGCAGGCTACATCCGCCGGACGACCGGTCCTTACCGGACGTCCGAACGTCTCCGGAAATCAGGAGCCTGAAGCCTGATACAAACGAGCGGATGTCTGACGCCACCGGACGACTGGCCACTTCCGGAAATCCTGTACTTCAGCGACCGAGCCTAAATCTACGGAAGTCCAAGGATCCCCGGACGTCCGGACCTCTGCGAGCCTCTGGACGACCGACACCTTACGGACGTCCGCCCCCTGGCTATGTCTAGTTGCGGGCTGAGGCCCATGTACCCCTTCACTTTACCCCTCTTTTGTACTACGACTATAAATAAACCTCTCCCTCCTCCTAGCTAGGGTTAGCAAAGTAGTAGCTCATTAGAGATAGAGCTTTGCTCATCCATTACGGATCTACTCCACGAGAGAGACCGCGGCCCCTCTTCAAAGAAGATCCACCTTGGATTCAAGACCTCCTCATGGAGAAGACCTCAAGACCTCCTCACGAAGAAGAACTGGTTACCCTATGTATCGTCCTTTGTTGGATTCAGATCTTGTATCTCTTTGTGTTTTGAGGATCTAGCACATGTGTGACCATTCTTATTGGTTTGAGTGATTCTCTCGTGTTTCCCCTTGTGTTTCTCCTCATATTTCCCCTCATGTTCTTCATGTTCTTCGCGGGATCCTTTCCTTTCGTGAAAGATTGGCCCCTGGGGTTCCTACCCTACATCAGCTAGTAAAGCAAAATAGGAGCAAAATAAGAGTGAAAATCCAGTCATGGCAAAAGAATTTTAGCAACAAATGAAGCCTAATAATAAACTACCATCTAGTGTTGCTTCTGAAATTAAACTAAAAAGTGGATGTTTACTTGCCACCAAATCTGATATTGATGATCTAGATTTCAACAAATCTGCTTGCTGTGCTTTCATGTGTAAAGAGGTATTATTTTCATTCGAGGACGTGCCTCCCTCTTTGCCTCTTGCTATCACTAACATTTTGCGGGCGTTCGCTGACGTCTTTCCAAAAAATGTGCCACCGGGATTACCACCTATTTGAGGGATTGAGCATCAGATTGACTTAATTCCTGGTGCTTCGCTGGCAAACCATACCAATCAAGTGGAGACGAAGGAGATTATGCGTCAAGTACAAGAACTGCTCGACAAAGGTTATATACGTGAATCCCTTAGTCCTTGTGCTGTTCCTATTATTCTAGTGCCAAAAAAGGATGGTACATATCGTATGTGTGTTAATTGTAGAGGCATTAATAATATTACTATTCATTATCGTCATCCTATTCCTAGGCTAGATGATATGCTTGACGAACTGAGTGGCTCTACAATATTTTCCAAAGTTGATTTGCGTAGTGGATACCGTCAAATTCGTGTGAAATTGGGAGATGAATGGAAAACAACATTTAAAACTATGTTTGGATTATTTGAGTGGTTAGTCATGCATTTTGGGTTAACTAATGAACCTAGTACTTTCATGAGATTAATGAACAAAGTTTTACGTGCTTTTGTTGGACGATTTGTGGTAGTCTATTTTGATGATATACTGATTTATATCAGATCTTTGAAGAACATTTGGAACATTTACGTGCTGTTTCTATTGCTCTACGTGATGCATGTTTGTTTGGTAACCTTGGGAAGTGCACCTTTTGCACCGACCGAGTATCTTTTCTTGGCTATGTTGTTACTCCACGGGGAATTGAAGTTGATAAAGCCAAGATTGAATCTATTGAGAGTTGACCGCAGCCCAAAACGGTCACACAAGTGAGGAGTTTTCTTGGACTCGCTGGTTTCTATTTGCATTTTGTGAGAGATTTTAGCACCATTGCTGCACCTCTCAATGAGCTTACGAAGAAGGATGTGCCTTTTGTTTGGGGTACCGCATAGGAAGAAGCCTTCACGGTATTGAAAGATAAGTTGACACACGCTCCTTTACTCCAACTTCCTGATTTTAATAAGACTTTTGAGCTTGAATGTGATGCTAGTGGAATTGGATTGGGAGGTGTGTTATTACAAGATGGTAAACCTATTGCATACTTTTCTGAAAAATTGAGTGGGCCTAGTCTGAACTATTCTACTTATGATAAGGAATTATATGCTCTTGTTCGGAGTTTAGAAATATGGCAACATTATTTATGGCCCAAGGAATTTGTTATACATTCTGATCATGAATCTTTGAGACACATTAAAAGTCAAGCAAAACTGAACCGTAGACATGCTAAATGGGTTGAATTCATTCAGACTTTTCCTTATGTCTGAAAAGACAAGAAGGGTAAAGAAAATGTTATTGTTGATGCACTGTCTCGTTGCTATACTATGCTTTCACAAGTTGACTTCAAAATATTTAGTTTGAAGACCATCAAAGATTAGTATGCGCATGATGCTGAATTTAAAGATGTATTGCACAATTGTAAAGAACGGAGAACATGGAACAAGTTCGTCGTTAATGATGGATTTGTGTTTCATGCTAAAAAGCTATGCATTCCAGCTAGCTCCGTTCATCTTTTGTTGTTGTAGGAGGCGCATGGAGGAGGATTAACGGGACACTTTGGCGTGAAGAAGACGAAGGACGTACTTGCTTCACATTTCTTTTGGCAAAAGATGAGACAGGATGTTGAGCGTTATGTTTCTCGCTGCAGTACATGTCAAAAATCTTAGTCAAGGCTTAATCATCATGGTTTATATATGCCTTTGGTTGTACCTAGTGTTCCATGGGAGGATATATCTATGTATTTTGTTTTAGGATTACCTCGAACAAAGAAGGGGAGGGAGAGCATATTTGTTGTCGTGGATAGATTTTCAAAAATGGCACACTTCATACCATGTCAGAAAAGCGATGATGCTGCTAATGTTGCTGATTTGTTCTTTTGTGAAACTATTCTCTTGCATGGTGTGCCAAATACTATTGTTTTAGATCATGATACTAAATTTCTTAGCCAATTTTGGAGATGTTTATTGGCTAAGTTGGGGACTAAACTATTTTTAGTACTACATGTCACCCCCAAACTGATGGACAAACTGAAGTAGTCAATAGAACATTGTCTACTATGTTTAGGGCTGTTTTGAAGAATAACAAGAAAATATGGGAAGAATGTTTGCCTCATATTGAATTTGCTTATAATGGTTCGCTGCATTCTACTACTAAGATGTGCCCTTTTGAAATTGTGTATGGTTTCCTACCTCGTGCACCTATTGATTTGTTGCCTCTTCCATCTTTGTGGAAGGTTAATTTTGATGCTAAACAACGTGTTGAATTGATCTTAAAAATGCATGAGTTAACTATGGAAAACATTGAGCGTGTGAATGCTAAATATAAACTTGCTGGAGACATGATTTTAAATAGCGGCCGCTATTGCGGTAGCGTGCCCTAGCCGCTACAAGTCAAACGCTACGCTAGGAAATAGCGTGTTTGGCATGATGCGGCCACTATAGCGGCAGTTAGAGCGCAATAGTGTACATTAAGGTAGCATTGGTTGCAGTCATAGCAGACTTGTACCTGGTATAAATTTGAGAGGCGCACTGAACCGGCCAGCCCTAACCCTAGTTCAACCCACTCCTCTCATTCCCCTTCTCTTCGGCTAGTGGCTGCTGGCTGCCTTCCCATTCCCGGACGCCGGAGGCCCGACGGAGAGGCAAGGAAGAGATCACCGGATGGCTCAACCCCCAAAGCCTCTGCTCCCTTCCCGTTCGTTGAGGTGACAGTCGGCAGGGCAGCCACTTCCTGCTCAACGCACTTCCATGGTCGATGACGGCGAATCTGGCATCTCCAATGATGGCGACGGGCCAACAGAGGGAGTCTACCATCTCGTAGGAGATCCGCAGTAGGACGGTGACCAGCGACGAGGCTGTGACCTTCTTGCTCGACGCACACATCTCCTACGGCCGTACTGCTCCTGCTTGTCTTCCGTCGGCTCTGCTCCTTAGGTCCGGCTGCTCTGCTCCAATCCGGCAGCTCACTTCTCACCACGGTTCACCACTTCAAAGTGTCAAGGTATTAACTTTTCTCTGCTTTTCGTATACACAGATCGATCCATAGTTTAGTAGATGAAATTGGGGCGAGCTTACAGCATAGAAGTACATAATATTACGTCAATACATAGCCACTGTTTTTTGTTTGTACTGCTCACTGCGGCACTGACCACTGGGCACTATTTTTTTGTCAGTTACAAGATGTAATACTAGTTTCTCGGCTAGAACAAGTACTGAAGCACACTGCACACGATGCATCAATGAACAAAGTCCAGTCTGCTACTGATAAAAAATTAGGAAAATAGTACTATACTCAGTTTATCTGTACCATTACATTTTTGTTTATAAATTCAGTTTATAGTGATACACTTGCACAGGTTTCTAATTCAACAAATGAACTATCTGCACTTGTAATTCAGTCAAATTTAATAGCTTATGTTTGTTTCTTTTTCTGCGTTTTTAGGCTACTAGCACAATGTCTTCAGCAGGACCAGGGGCTTCGTCCGCAGCTGCAAACGCAACTGGAAGAACAAGGAAATATCCAGCCTGGGAGCATGCTTTACCAATTACTGATGAGTTTAGGACCAAGAACATAGTTGGGTGCAAATATTGCTTGAACTTTTATAATGGTGGCATTACAAGATTTAAGAAGCACTTGGCTGGACTGAGAAAGGATTGTGTGCCTTGCACGCAGGTTCCTGGTCATGTAAAAGAGCATATGAGTGCATTGATAGCTGGGAATGATAAAAAAAGATAAATCACTAAACAAGATGTTGGTGCTCCGAGAGGAGGTTAGAGGGATGTATGATCAGGGTGGGAATGAGGATGAGGATTGCGAAATTGTTGAGTTTTCTCATGCAGCAAGTGGAAGCTCTCAAGTTCCTAGGAAGCCTCTGATCAAGGGTCCAATGGATAGGTATCGTGCACGGCCAGGAATAGGAAAACAAACAATGGTGAATGATCATTACAAGGTCAAAGAAGCAAAGACAACTAATGATTATATCTGTGAGTTCTTCATTGAGGGTGTCGTTGCACATAATCTTGCTAGTCTTAAATCATTTGCTCGAATGGTAGAAGCAATTGGACAGTTTGGTCCAGGATTGAAGCCACCAACACCTTATCATCTTGCCAATCCTTTGTTGAAGATACAAGTTAGCAAGGTAGATGAAATGTTGAAGGTCCAAAAGGAGGCATGGGTTGCTACTGGATGCTCTGTAATGACTGATGCTTGGACAGATCGTCGTGGAAGGAGCTTAATGAATTTGGTTGCTCATTCTTCCAGAGTCGTGTGTTTCCTCCGTGCCATTGAAGCTTCAATGGAGGTTCATGATGTCAAGTTCATCTTCAGCTTGGTCATGTCTTGCATTTTTGAAATTGCTGCTGAAAAGATTGTTCAAGTAGTCACGGACCATGCAAGTAACAATATTGCAGCAGCGAAGTTACTTAAGCAGAAGCACCCTCAAATATTCCGTACCTCATGTGCAGCCCACACAATCAACCTAATGCTCCAAGACATTGGTAATATACTCGTAGTCAGCTCAACAATTACCAATGGTAAGACAATCACAAATTTCTTTTATGCACACACTAGATTGTTGGCTATTCTTTGCAAGTATGCCAAAGGTGATTTAGTCAGAGCTGGTGCTACTCGATTTGTAAGTCACTACTTGAACTTGAAGAGTTTGTATGTAAAGAGTAAGCAGTTGAAGCTGATGTTTGCTTCAAATGATTGGGCTGATAGTAGTTATGCTAAGAAGACATTGGGCAAAGGTGTGTACAAGCTCATAATGGACAATAAGTTTTGGGCCAAGATAAACCTGCTAGTGAATTATTTTGAGCCACTTTACAATGTTCTTAGACGGGTTGATGGAGACACTCCAGCCATGGGGTTCTTATATGGTGATCTTCTCCAAGAAAAGCAGGAAATAACAGTACGGCTCAACCATGTTGAGAAAAAATATGGTCCTATTTGGGAGATCATAGATCGAAGGTGGGATAACAAGATGAAAACAGCGCTACACAAAGCTGGTTATTTTTTGAACCCTTTCTTCTACTATGATAGATAGAGTGAAATGGCTGAAGAAGATTTCATGGAAGCAGTCATAGAGTGTGATCTGTTATGTACAAAAATAACACAGAGGTGCAAGACAATATTGTTTCCTAGTTTAGTTATTACACTTAAGCCATAGATTCATTTGGAACTGATATGGCCATTAGAAAAGGCAAAGTAGAAACTATAACTCCTGGTAAGAATGCCAGAACTTGTGAGAGTCTTTCTTGAATGTTGCAACCTAGTAGTGATGTACTTATTTTTTTTGTTTTACTTGCTTGTTTGCAGCAAGATGGTGGACCGTGCATGGAACTTCTTCAAAGAACTTGAAGAAGATGTCTATTAGAATCTTGAGCTTAACTTGTAGTTCTTCGGCATGTGAAAGAAATTGGTCTGCATTTGAGAGGGTAATAGCATCCCCAATTAAGCTATTCCTCAATCAATTATGTTCTTACCATTTTTTATTTGCATCATGTGAATTACTAAATGGCATGTACTCCCTCCGTTCCTAAATATTTGTCTTTCTAGACATTTCAAATGGCTACTACATACGGATGTATGTAGACATATTTTAGAGTGTAGATTCACTCATTTTGCTCCGTATGTAGTCACTTGTTGAAATGCCAAGAAAGACAAGTATTTAGGAACGGAGGGAGTAGTATTGTATTTGTGTTTTAGGTACACTCAAAGAAGAGGACCAGACTAGGCCAGAAGAAGTTGGATGATATTGTTTATGTGATGTTCAACAAGAGGCTGGACTCAAAGTACTCCGAGAGGGAAAGGGGCCCACTGCTTCCAAAATACATTGAAGATGAGCCACCAAATGAGTGGATGTTGGATGAGGAGCTACTACAAGATGATGAGCCATCTGAAGATGAAGCTGAAATTGACATTAATTCAAAAAGGAAACAACAATCTGTAGCTTCAAGAACTAGAGGCAAAATAGCTCGTACAGATCAAGATGTTGAAGATGAGGAGGAAGAGGACGAAGTGGAGGAAGTGGCATAAGAAGAGGAAATGGAAGAAGAGGATGAGAACCAAGAAGCTGAGGAAGACAATGATGAAGACCAACAAGTGGACATCGATCTGAGTGGAGAAGAGGAAGAGGATGGTGAATGACTTGTGCATCTTGCTTCTTGCACGATCTGACTAGAATCTGATGAGGACATCAATACCATTGTTACACCCACAGCCCCTACTGTTACATATACTGGACCAATTACTAGAGCTCGCGCACGCCAATTAAATTACCAGGTACTTTCGTTTCTTGGTAATGATTCTAATGTTCATGAGATTATGATGCTGCCTAAATTGGATACATTTGTTTTGCTTTCAAATGAAGGGCCTAGCTTGGAGAAGGATGAACATTGGAGCAAGAACACGCATGAAGTTGATGGCATGCGCAAGGGGATCAAGAACGGAGTTACAAGTGATGATTTCAGGACTTTGAAGCCGCCATAGGGAGTGCATGAAGCCATGGACGAAATATACAAGATGCCACTTCATAATATTCGTCCATAGGCTATTTTAGGTGCTGCGTCACCTTATTAATGGGCCAGGCCCATGTAATTTCTAAATACTTAAGTATAGGCTATTTTTAGAGTCCGTATGTGTGGGGAAACAAGAGTTAGGGTTGGTTTCGGACCCCACCCTCAAGGGCCACGAAATTCCCCTCTCTTCCTCCATATATACAGCCCTTAGGGCATCGTTTAGACTTTGGGTTTTGTTTAGATTAAAAGTTCGCCATAGCTGCAACTTCACGTACTTCGTTTGTGTCCAACGACCAGACCAAGACGTCACAGAACCCCACCTTGATCAATAAAGCTTTCATCTTATATTCGCAATATCCAGATTGCAATCTCAGTTTCTTGCTTGTTCTTCGTTTGCTCGCAGGAAACAGGCCCTCGTGGCCAGGTTGATCATGCTCCGGCGTGGTCAATAACCCCTCGGAAGTTGGTTTAGCGATTGCTAAGGCGCGACGTCTCGCACGATCGTAGTCGGATCGTCAAGGTCGACTCCCACAGAAAACGATAGCCACCATCTCATCGAAACATCGGGACACCTTTGCCCCTATCAAGTGGTATCAGATTTCCAGGTTGCTCGGTGAGATTTTACAGTTTTTCGTAGATTAGATCGAGTCTGTTCTTCATACCTACAGTCCACGAAAAAGCCACACAAAAAAAAAATTAGGGTTAGTTCATCATATCCGAACCAATCTGAGCCTTTGCATAATCTTTTTAGGGTTTTTGCTTTGTTGAATTTGCGGTTGCATCGTCGTGTCAAGTTGCTGGTCTTAGAGTCTAGTCTTTTAGAGTTTCGAGTTCTGGTCACAAGTTGTCACGCCACCGCCGCACCATCATCATCGCCCATCTACCACTTTTGCTTATCCGCCACCGCTCTGAATCCACCATATATCCACCACCAATCCGAGTTCTTCTCATATTAGGTTTGTTCTTGAGATCAATCTCAATTCCGATTCGTGTTTCCTTGCCTGCGTAGGTCTCGGAAAAAAAAAAAAGAGTCTGGAGACCCCCGGGCAGTTTTTAGGCCAAAATTTTCACGGGTAAAAATATTTTTTCCCTATCCTATTTTTAGGCTTTTCTGAGTCTTTTGAGCCACGTGCCATCATAGTGATTTTTTGTCGCACTTTTTCGTCGTCGCTGCCCTGATTTCCGAAAAAAAAAAAGTGAAAAAAAAAATTTCGTGCCCATCCTATTAGTTTGACGAGGGAAGAGTTTTGAGACACTCGCCATTATAGTAATTTTTCGCAAAAAAAAAAAGAGGAGCGCAAAAAAAAAAGAGGAGCGCAAAAAAAAAGCAAAAAAAAAAAAGTTCCTGAGTGTGCTTTTCCCTGATTTACGTGCAGCGCCGTGATTTTGTTAGTGTTCTAGGCTCGCGTCTCTAGCACGGTCTAGCCTAGGACCAGCACAGTACCGTCGTTGAGCGTTTATTCAACTTTGCATCTCTGAATTGATTATTGCTGACCCTTTTTGCTACCATACTATAAGCCTTCCCAGCTCCACATACCTCTACGTCGTGCGTTTGACTCTCCTTGGCAATCGCTCTATCCAAGCTTTTGAGAGTTTTGACTACAACGGTTGCCGATCACCGCCTGCTGCTGGGTAAGAACTGGTAAGAATTTGAGATTTGCTTGACGGATTTGTGACACCCGCCACCACCACCTCTTGTTAGTGTTCTGTAGGATCATATTCTTGTGTGTTTTCTATTGTTGCTAACCATGGCAGGATCACAAGCCGACGAGACTGACTGGGAGAACATGACGAATCAGGAGTTGCATGATAAATTTCAGCAAATGATGAATGGACAGGTGCAGGATGTGCTAAACAGATTTGAAGAGGCCATGGAGAAGATAGATGACATGGAGAAGACGTTCGAAACAAAGCTCGATAACAGGTTTAATGAATTGCTCGCGCGTCTTCCACCACCACCACCGGCTGCACCTAACGCACCTCTACAACAACAACAACGACGACTACCTACACATCGTGAAACAGCCCTCCGCCGAGCGAGCCGTCTCCCTCTTGCACCTGGCCAAACTGTTGGTGCTCCTGTTGCTACTTCTGTGGCTCCTGCTGCTGATGCGGAGGAGGATGATTTTGCTAGCGATTACGAGGATGAGGTTGATCAAAATCAGAACTACGTGCCACCACCAGCACAGCAACCATCAGGTCGTCCACATGCAAATAATGGCAATGGTAGGGCTCACCCTCAGGTACGAGATCATGACCATCTCCCTAAACTAAAATTGAATATTCCACCATTTGAGGGTAGATATGTTCCTGATATATACCTTACTTGGGAGTTAGAAACTGAACAACGATTTACATGTTTACAATATCCCGAGGAGAGACGTGTTCCTGCTGCTGTTTGTGCATTCACTAGTTTTGCATGTGTTTGGTGGTCTGAGCATTGTAGATTATATCCCATTCCTGCTACTTGGGCTGCTTTGAAAACTGCTATGCGTACTCGTTGGGTTCCACCATATTATCAACGTGAATTACTTCAAAAATTGCAGCGCTTAAGACAGGGAAAAAATTCTGTAGAAGAATATTATCAGGAATTACAAACTGGCATGATTAGATGTGGTATTGTTGAGGAGAATGAAGCTATGCTTGCACGTTTTATGGGTGGATTAAATAGAGACATTCAGACGATTCTAGAGTATAAGGAGTATACTAATATCACTCGTTTATTCCATCTTGCTTGTAAAGCTGAACGTGAAGTGCAGGATCGACAGGCATTGGCGCGGACTAACTTTTCTGCAGGTCGACCTTCTTCATGGACACCACGTGCATCATCTACTTCCACACGTTCTGCTACACCGGCGCCTCCGTCGGCTGCCACCTCCAACCGTGATACAATAAAGCAGGCACAATCACCACTATCTGCCAAGAGCACACCTTCTGGGCCTGCAAAGAGCTCTTCTTCATCCATGGCATCAACAGGGCAAACACATGATATTATTTGTCGACGTTGCAAGGGTGGAGGTCATTATGCGAGAGAATGCCCATCTAAGCGTGTGATGATTGTTACTGAGGATGGTGGGTATGAGTCCGCTAGTGACTATGATGAGGAGACTTTGGCTCTTATTACACGTGACGAACACGGTGGAGACGATTCTGATCATGAGACGCAATACATGGCTCCTGAAGATGCTGACAGGTATGAATGTTTAGTTGCTCAACGTGTTTTGAGTGTGCAGGTTACACAAGCTGAGCAAAATCAGAGGCATAATTTGTTCCATACAAAGGGAGTTGTGAAGGAACGTTCTGTTCGCGTGATCATAGATGGAGGGAGTTGCAACAACTTGGCTAGCATCAAGATGGTGGAGAAGCTATCTCTCACCACCAGACCACATCCACATCCTTACTACATCCAATGGTTCAACAACAGCGGCAAGGTTAAGGTAACACGTACTGTTCGTGTGCATTTTAGTATCTCTACATATGCTGATTATGTTGATTGTGATGTGGTACCGATGCAAGCATGTTCCTTATTACTTGGTAGACCATGGCAATTTGATAAAAATTCTATTCACCATGGTAGAAACAATCAGTATACTCTTGTTCATAAGGATAAAAATATTACTTTGCTTCCTATGACTCCTGATTCCATTTTGAAAGATGATATTAATAGAGCTAATAAAGCAAAACAGGAGAAAACTAAGAGTGAAAATCAGATTGTGGCAAAAGAATTTGAGCAACAAATGCAGCCTAATAATAATAAACAATCTAGTGTTGCTTCTGAAATTAAATTAAAAAGTGCATGTTTACTTGCCACCAAATCTGATATTGATGATCTAGATTTTAGCAAATCTGTTTGCTATGCTTTTGTGTGCAAAGAGGCATTATTTTCATTCGAGGACATGCCTTCCTCTTTGCCTCCTGCTGTCACTAACATTTTGCAGGAGTTCGCCGACGTCTTTCCACAAGACGTGCCACCGGGATTACCACCTATTCGCGGGATTGAGCATCAAATTGACTTAATCCCCGGTGCATCATTACCCAACCGGGCACCATACCGTTCCAATCCAGAGGAGACGAAGGAGATTATGCGTCAAGTACAAGAACTGCTCGACAAAGGTTATATACGCGAATCCCTTAGTCCTTGTGCTGTTCCTATCATTTTAGTGCCGAAAAAGGATGGTACGTCGCGTATGTGCGTTGATTGTAGAGGCATTAATAATATTACTATTCGTTATCGTCATCCTATTCCTAGGCTAGATGATATGCTTGATGAATTGAGTGGCTCTACAATATTCTCCAAAGTTGATTTGCGTAGTGGTTACCATCAAATTCGTATGAAATTGGGAGATGAATGGAAAACAGCATTTAAAACTAAGTTTGGATTATATGAGTGGTTAGTCATGCCTTTTGGGTTAACTAATGCACCTAGTACTTTCATGAGGTTAATGAACGAAGTTTTACGTGCTTTCATTGGACGATTTGTGGTAGTTTACTTTGATGACATATTGATTTATAGCAAATCTTTGGAGGAACATTTGGAACATTTACGTGCTGTTTTTATTGCTCTACGTGATGCACGTTTGTTTGGTAACCTTGGAAAGTGCACCTTTTGCACCGACCGAGTATCTTTTCTTGGCTATGTTGTTACTCCACAGGGAATTGAAGTTGATAAAGCCAAGATTGAAGCTATTGAGAGTTGGCCGCAGCCCAAAACGGTCACACAAGTGAGGAGTTTCCTTGGCCTCGCTGGTTTCTATAGGCGTTTTGTGAGAGATTTCAGCACCATTGCTGCACCTCTCAACGAGCTTACAAAGAAGGATGTACCTTTTGTTTGGGGTACCGCACAGGAAGAAGCCTTCACGGTATTGAAAGGTAAGTTGACACATGCTCCTTTACTCCAACTTCCTAATTTCAATAAGACTTTTGAGCTTGAATGTGATGCTAGTGGAATTGGATTAGGAGGTGTGTTATTACAAGATGGGAAACCTGTTGCATACTTTTCTGAAAAATTGAGTGGGCCTAGTCTGAACTATTCTACTTATGATAAAGAATTATATGCTCTTGTTCGGACCTTAGAAACATGGCAACATTATTTATGGCCCAAGGAATTTGTTATACATTCTGATCATGAATCTTTGAAACACATTAAAAGTCAAGCAAAACTGAACCGTCGACATGCTAAATGGGTTGAATTCATTGAGACTTTCCCTTATGTGATTAAACACAAGAAGGGTAAAGAAAATGTTATTGCTGATGCCTTGTCTCGTCGTTATACTATGCTTTCACAACTTGACTTTAAAATATTTGGTTTGGGGACCATCAAGGATCAATATGTTAATGATGCTGAATTTAAAGATGTATTGCAGAATTGTAAGGAAGGGAGAACTTGGAACAAGTTCGTTCTTAACGATGGATTTGTGTTTCGTGCTAACAAGCTATGCATTCCAGCTAGCTCCGTTCGTCTTTTGTTGTTGCAGGAGGCGCATGGAGGAGGATTAATGGGACACTTTGGCGTCAAGAAGACGGAGGATATACTTGCTACACATTTCTTTTGGCCAAAGATGAGACGGGATGTTGAGCGTTTTGTTGCTCGCTGCACTACATGTCAAAGAGCTAAGTCACGACTCAATCCTCATGGTTTATATATGCCTTTGCCTGTACCTAGTGTTCCTTGGGAGGATATATCTATGGACTTTGTTTTAGGTTTACCTCGAACAAAGAAGGGGAGGGATAGCATATTTGTTGTCGTGGATAGGTTCTCGAAAATGGCACACTTTATACCATGTCATAAAAGCGATGATGCTGTTAATGTTGCTGATTTGTTCTTTCGTGAAATTATTCGCTTACATGGTGTGCCAAATACTATTGTTTCAGATCGTGATACTAAATTTCTTAGCCACTTTTGGAGATGTTTATGGGCTAAGTTGGGGAGTAAGCTGCTTTTTAGTACTACTTGTCACCCCCAAACTGATGGACAAACTGAAGTAGTCAATAGAACATTGTCTACTATGCTTAGGGCTGTTTTGAAGAATAACAAGAAAATGTGGGAAGAATGCTTGCCTCATATTGAATTTGCTTATAATCGTTCATTGCATTCTACTACGAAGATGTGCCCTTTTGAAATTGTGTATGGTTTCCTACCTCGTGCACCTATTGATTTGTTGCCTCTTCCATCTTCGGAGAAGGTTAATTTTGATGCTAAAGAACGTTCTGAATTGATTTTAAAAATGCATGAGTTAACTAAGGAAAACATTGAGCGTATGAATGCTAAATATAAACTTGCTGGAGATAAGGGTAGAAAACATGTTGTGTTTGCACCTGGAGATCTTGTTTGGTTACATTTGCGTAAAGATAGATTTCCTAATCTGCGCAAATCAAAGCTAATGCCACGTGCTGATGGTCCTTTTAAGGTTTTAGAGAAAATAAATGATAATGCATATAAACTTGAGCTACCTGCAGATTTTGGGGTTAGTCCCACTTTTAATATTGCAGATTTGAAGCCTTATCTGGGTGAGGAAGATGAGCTTCCGTCGAGGACGACTTCATTTCAAGAAGGGGAGGATGATGAGGACATCAATACCATTGTTACACCCACAGCCCCTACTGTTACATATACTGGACCAATTACTAGAGCTCGCGCACGCCAATTAAATTACCAGGTACTTTCGTTTCTTGGTAATGATTCTAATGTTCATGAGATTATGATGCTGCCTAAATTGGATACATTTGTTTTGCTTTCAAATGAAGGGCCTAGCTTGGAGAAGGATGAACATTGGAGCAAGAACACGCATGAAGTTGATGGCATGCGCAAGGGGATCAAGAACGGAGTTACAAGTGATGATTTCAGGACTTTGAAGCCGCCATAAGGAGTGCATGAAGCCATGGACGAAATATACAAGATGCCACTTCATAATATTCGTCCATAGGCTATTTTAGGTGCTGCGTCACCTTATTAATGGGCCAGGCCCATGTAATTTCGAAATACTTAAGTATAGGCTATTTTTAGAGTCCGTATGTGTGGGGAAACAAGAGTTAGGGTTGGTTTCGGACCCCACCCTTAAGGGCCACGAAATTCCCCTCTCTTCCTCCATATATACAGCCCTTAGGGCATCGTTTAGACTTTGGGTTTTGTTTAGATTAAAAGTTCGCCATAGCTGCAACTTCACGTACTTCGTTTGTGTCCAACGACCAGACCAAGACGTCACAGAACCCCACCTTGATCAATAAAGCTTTCATCTTATATTCGCAATATCCAGATTGCAATCTCAGTTTCTTGCTTGTTCTTCGTTTGCTCGCAGGAAACAGGCCCTCGTGGCCAGGTTGATCGTGCTCCGGCGTGGTCAATAACCCCTCGGAAGTTGGTTTAGCGATTGCTAAGGCGCGACGTCTCGCACGATCGTAGTCGGATCGTCAAGGTCGACTCCCACAGAAAACGATAGCCACCATCTCATCGAAACATCGGGACACCTTTGCCCCTATCAGAATCTGTTTTATTTTGCATGATGGTCGTGGCTTGATGGTGCCATGCACTCTTGTTGTCAACTTTGTTAATGTGTCATGCAATCATTTCTGTTTTTTAATTCTGTGATGGATTGATGGTAATCAGGTCATGGTTTGATGGATCTAGACTACGAATTCTAATCTTATTTATTTGATGATGAGTGTCTATGAACCAAATCTGTTGGCGGTTGGTGTTTCATATGGTTGTCTGGTTGCATAATTCTGTGGCGAATTTATTTGCATGGTCACTACTTACATGGTTGAATATTTTTTGATGGACCAATTGTTCAATTCAAGTGTCATATTGTTTTCAACTGATTAGAAATATACTTATATACATAATAATATCTAATTTGCAAGTGCTTTTACAAAGCTTCTATGCGGACATAGCGTCCACAATATCACCTGCTATCGGTATTCCGCTATGTCGACCTCAATCCGCTATCACCCCGCTATCCTATATTTAAAACCTTGGCTGGAGATAAAGGTAAAACACATGTTGTCTTTGCATCTGGAGATCTTGTTTGGTTACATTTGCATAAGGATAGATTTCCCAATTTGTGCAAATCATAGCTAATGCCACGTGCTGACGGCCCTTTTAAGGTGTTAGAGAAAATAAATCATAATGCATATAAATTTAAGTTGCCTGCAGATTTTGGGGTTAGTCCCACTTTTAACATTGCAGATTTGAAGCCTTATTTGGGTGAGGAAGATGAGCTTCTGTCGAGGACGATTTCACTTCAAGAAGGGGAGGATGATGAGGACATCAATACCATTGTTACACCGACAACCCCTGTTGCTATACATACTGGACCAATTACTAGAGCTCGTGCACGCCTATTAAATTACCAGGTGATTCTAATGTTCATGAGAATATGATGCTGCCTAAATTGGATACATTTGTTTTGCTTACAAATGAAGGGCCTGGTGTTGGTGTCAAAATCGGCAGATCTCGGCTAGAGGGTCCCGAACTGTGGACCTTGGATCGATGGGGAACAGTACATGTGGGACACGATGTTTACTCAGGTTTGGGCCCTCTCTAAGAGGTAAAACCCTACGTCCTGCTTGATTATATTTCTTGTGTATAAGGGGGTTACAGAGTAGATCTACCACGAGATCAGACAAACTAAACCCTAACTAGTACGATGGCAATTGTTCTTCTAGCCTCTACAGACTAGGCCCTTGGTTTATATAGACACCAGGGGTGCTAGGGTTTACAGATAGTCGGTTACATCAAGGAAACTCCAAATCTTCCATCCTGACTTGGGGTGCACACCAAGGCACAAAAGGTCTTCGGTCCGGACACAATGAGGCCCACCAATCTGGCCATGTAAGACAACCCAGCATCCTAAGGACCCCCTAATCCAGGACTCCCTCTGTAGCCCCAAAACTAGCCTTCAACGCCGCCTTCATATTACTCCTGTGACTGTGTACTACGGCTTGCAGGCGAGTTCCCCTTCTTTTGAGTATTCGAAAATATCCTTTAGTTAAGTCTTCGGATGGTGTTCAATCTAAATCAACCATACGCCCAGCCACATTCGGAATCCGAAGTATCTATTTTACTTAGCCTTGAAGGCCAATCATTCAAGTGTGAACAATATCCTTGACTGACAACCCTTGGAGAGGGGTCGCGTCCAGTCATCAACATTAAGACTCGATGTGCGGCTCGAGGCAGCCCCTCCAATGACAAGTCTCGTCAGGGTGGAGATTGTGTCCCATATTTTAAGGGATTTGATCAGTGATTCACAACATCCCACTTGCGTATAACATCACGAGTATATCGGGAAGAGGCGAGGCCGGCGGCGCATTTACATGACTCTTGGTATTACGGCTGCATATAAAAGAGAGTGGCCATGGTTTATCCCCACACGCCTTCTTCTTCCTCTCGCCACAGCCTTCCAAATCTACAGAGCTCGAACACTCCAATCTATCTTCCCGCAAAGTCAAGTTCGACAATGGACGGATCTGCAGGGAAGGGCAAGTGGGAGGTCTCGTGCATCACCAACAATGACATCGAGGACCTGAAGCGGGCGGGCTTCCTTTCCCCGAACATTACTCATCGTGCCCCTGAAGAAGGCCAGGTCATGCCGACGCCTCGTGGAGGCGAACGGGTGGTGTTTCTCCCTCACTTCATCCAGGGACTGGGTTTTCCCCTCCACCCGTTCGATCGAGGGTTGATGTTCTACTATGAGCTTGACTTCCACGACTTGGCTCCGAATTCTTTCCCCCATATCTCAGACTTCATCATCACTTGTGAGGCCTTCCTCTGGGTCTAGCTGCACTTTGGCCTATGGCTGAAGGTTTATAATGGTAAGACGAATATTGTCACGACCAGCAAGCAGATTGCGGGGGCGCCATAGTGAGCAGGCTTACCCGACTCGGCTGGCCGGAGGTAGTGTTTGTAGACACGGTCAAGGTCTGGCAAAAGGAATGGTTCTACATCACAGAGCCCCATGACGCGACCTGCGCTGCTGCTCCGAAATTCAGATTTGGGCCCCCAGCGAGGTTAACCTCATGGACCGGAAAGGGCCTTGACTGGGGCTCTACCACCGAAGTGGAGGCGCTGAAAACACGCATCTCCAAATATGATAAAGGCGGGGGCCGCACTGACCAATGTGGTCCAGATTCTGATCTACTTCTTGCCTTGCCAGTGCCGATCCACCCCAATGTGGTCCTGGAAGCCCATAGACCCCCGCACCATGTAGTACGTCCATGCTACCACCCGCGAGAAACTGTGGAGGGCACTGTTCAAGCCGTGGAAGACATGGCCGACTGAGAAGGAGGACATCGGCCTTGACGCCAAGAACCCCCCCCCCCACCCAAGGAGGTAATATAACAGGGTCCCCTTTGTGTTCAGATATTTACTATGTCATAATGATCCTAAACTCTTTCATCTTGTTTTCTAGGGCTGGCTTAAGAAAGCCGAGGAGATGGATTGTCCGGTGCCACTACCTGAAGACCCAATGTCGGCATGTTACAAGAGATGTTGATCGTGGCGCCTTACAAGGCACCCGGGAAAAAGGAGAATAAGAAAAAGAATGCACTGGAGGCCAGGGAGGGCCTCTGCACAAGAGGTCATCCGGATAGCAAATTCCGAGACAGGACGGGCGCCTTTGTCCAAGATGGGTATGAGGATGAGGACGAGGACGAGGGCGAGGACGAAGAGGAGACTGACTCCTTCCGATCCAAGAAGAGAGCGGCATCGGCCGAAGCATAAGGGGAACACCCTCCCCCAGCTCCGAAGAGGAGGGGGGAAACTCGTCATACCTGACGATAGCTCAGGCTCCGATAAGGAGTCCGCAACCTCAGAGAAGATCCTAGAGCGGGTTCCAGAGTCAAGGCCGGTGCCGAAAGGTAAGAATCCGAAGTCTGTCCGGGTATCACTTTTACTAGCCCATTACTAAAATTATGTGTTCTTTCGTGCTGCAGCCCGCCCTGACCTCCCTACTGACCAGATGTCAGAGGGCACTTCTCCGCCAGCCGATCTGGCAGAAAGTGGAGGCGCGTCGCACTCTGCGCCTCCTCCGGTCATCAGAGAGACCGGGGAGGTCCTGTTCGAGAGGACCCCACCCGTGCCGAACACGGGGGGGGGGGGGTGGGGATATCAACATGGACGAGGCTAACGCTTCGGCCACTGAAGACAAGGAGAAGTAGCTCAGGCAAGGCGATCCCTCTTAGATGATGGTTCCAGAGCCTGAATGGCCTTCTGAAGAGAGGCAACTGCCTTTCGCCAAAGGGGAGCAGGGGCCCCGCTGCCAGTGCCAAACACCGGGGGACGGGGTGTTGCCGAATGGCCGGACATGATGGAGGAGGCTATAAAAAGCTCCTCCATAGTTGCCAGGGTGTGTTTTGCAAAGCATTCAGTCCGTTAACAGCAGACTGAAAGATGCTTACGGTGGCCTCCTAACAGGCTTCAAGGTAAACAAAGTAAAGCTTGCTTTTTTCCTTTGTAAGTAAGATTTGAGTGATCCTTATATGTGGCTGCCCTCGAGACTCTGGTAGGTTGCAGAAGATCGAAATTGTGAAAGACGTTGGCCAAAGTATCATTTTGGTTCTATTTTGTAGGCTTCAGCATTGGCGGTTGCTGCCAATGCCGCTGAGTCAGTTGAGATCAATTGGAAGCTAAAGATCTCTGAGGAAGAACTGACTCTCATGAACAAGTGTCTAGACAAAGCACAATGTTAGTCTGTTTGAAACATAGTCCTTTGCATAGCTTACGTTTAAGTAGACTTTTCGAGATGATCCCTTAAGCAAGAAAATCATTGCAGCTGGTGCCACAGAGGTCGAAAGCCTCAAGGCCGAGCAGTGGAAGGCGAAAGCCGACGCAGCCAAATAGAAGGTGGCGGCCGACCGAATTGCCGCCGAGCTCATGTCGGTGAAAAATGACAGTGAGAAGCATGAGGCCAGGGTGGCCGAGGTGCAACAGGAGCTCAAGGACGCCACCACAAAATGTGAGGACCTTGGGCAGAAGAATAAAGAGCATGCCACCGAGATGGCAAAGATGAAAACGGAGGCCCAGCAAGCGCGAAGTCCTCAGGAAGAGCTCCGACAGGCGAAGCAAATTGCGAATGGTGTGCTTACTGCAAAGTGTCTTCGGTGGCAAAAGTTTTGCGTTGCATACCCGGGTCTGGCGTTTCGCATTCGCCTTTGCGGAGCTCCCGAGGAGTGTGGCCGATGTGTCAAGATACTATGTGGCTTGATAGGGTGACACCGATGTGAGGATATTCTAGGCGCAATTTCAAGCTCCCAAGCACCCTCCCCTCCTTGTTAATCAAATGAAACAATTGATGGAGCTGCACTAGATGGCAGAGCCGGCCATGAAGGACCTTTGTGTACGGCTGTGGCCCTCCGATCTCCTGCCGAGTAGCTATTTCGGCCTTGTGGCGAAGCTGTGTGACGTTGCGGCCCAAGTTGAGACCGTCAAGCGCTCGATGTGCATTGAAGTGGCTCGGATGGCGTTCTCTATGACCATGATGCATTGGACAAAGATCAAGCCCATCGAGATGGACACAGGACCTCCCCCAACTGGAAAGGAACATAGGCGCCCAGAGCAATACTTCGCCGCCATGATGGACGGTGCTCGGGCCGTAGAGGCATTGTGTTCCAAGGATGTAATCCTTGAGTAGTTGTCCCATTATGTATTAAACTGTGGTTGAACCTTAATGCTTTATTATACGGTTGAGTTTTGTATGGTTTATCATACTGGCATATGTTGATTTTGACTCTTGTGCGGCCGTTTTATTCTGAAAGTTACCTGTCGTCGGCTTCAGTCCCCATGTAGATGCTACGAGGGTGTCCCATCCTTCATACTGTAACCCTTAGCTGACGTCTCGGCGCCCGGAGGCGGCAGTGTAAGAGGGGAACCAGGCAATCGGACTATGCGGCTTTATGACTTTCACATAGCCATAGGAGCCCCAGTGTGGAGGGACGCGTGGCGAACGCGAGGGCTGGGCCATTACCACGTGGTTTGTGCAAGGACAAACCCTTCGTGTTACACAGTTTAATCGCCAATGATTTAGGTTTAATATAAGTCATCGGATCATCGACAAGTTCTGGCCTATTATGACAGTCAGTTTTTGGATTTTTCCACCACTGGTACAACAATGTGATATACAAACGGTTTATAACCCCTTTCCACGACGGCGTTTCGAACCGTCGCCAAGTGAGTGACTGTGATAGGGGGGTCCTTCTCACACGACCCAGAAACCGTCGGGGATAGGGAGCCTTGATGCATACAGTTGTCCCTACTAAACTATTTCTGTTATCCCAAATATCTAAAATGCTCCATCCTTGCAACTCGTTTGTGCTCAGATTGCCATCGCAGTCGGTATTCTGTGGTGCTACGTATACGATGCGTGACCCGTCACAAACGGTTCACGATTATATAAGCAAACACTTAGACACATTTACTTTTCCTCAACTATAAGCGATTCGATGTAAGAGCGCACACAGTTGTCGCTATAAAACTATATGCAAAGCTTGAATACATCCCACACGGTTCATCCATCGTACCCGCGTCGGGTGATCGACCTATCGCACACATTCTTCTATGACCAAACGTTTGGAAAGCGCACAACATCAAAAACAGTCCGTAATTGTGAAGCGTGTGTGATAAGGTGACTATTGCAAACATTTAATAAGAAAGAACTATGTGCAATGCTGTTGTTAATCACACACATTTTTTCTTGGTTGATCGTGTGTGCAGTAGAGATTGATTGCACATGTAGTGGATCCTAGAAACGTGTATGATCTCCATGTCTATCACAAACATTTCGCTTTCGCGAACCGTGTGCAGTGTAATCCCTAATTAATCCCTAATTTAAAAATCACATGTTCTGAATTTGAAAGCAGGCAATCACTTATTTCATATCCAACCATGTTTATTACAAATATAGGTTCAACCACGAATGCATAATTTGATGCACAGGTACATATACTAAAGAACTACAGAAGCACCAAGTAAAGAATGATGAACCATAGTTGTACTAAAGACTGTAAAGAGAGAGGCAAAACACATTCTGGTTGCTGGAGAAGGTGAAGCGGAATGCCCATATTGTGCCCTCCGCCATGCGCAATGCGCACACGACTCTAGGCCAACCCCTTGTGATGGCTACCCGTCCATCCTTCATCGTCTTCATTAGGACTTCTCGATGCTCATTGTAGTCTGGATGAAATACTTTAACCTTCATTGCGTGTCCACTAATCATGTACTTTGCGAGGTAATCTTGAGTGAACTGCTTCGGGAACCACTACGAACAAAAAAGATTCAGACATTGTTGTCTAACAACTCATAATGGGCAGTAAAAAGAGAAGGTTGCAAAGTTTGTAGTTACCATCCTACAGCTCATTGTTGTGTTGGATAGAGCATAAACCAATAATTTGCTTGCCACCATTCGTGTCTTTTTGCTATTAATCCTTATCAGCTTCCTCACTTGATGCTTGTTCATGAATATCTCATTGCCCCATACGCAAAAAGGGTCGATGCATTGATCATTGCCAAGGTCATATGTACCTACAAGCAACTAGTCAATATTAGAAGCTAACAAGTGTCCAGGCCTGGATCTATATGCACTACATTGTGGAACGACGGGGGAGTACAAGCCGAGGGATGAGACAAACCTCTGCGGAAAATGGTGGCCACTCCCGTTGTTGTCCGGCATAAGGAGCGGAAAGGCATGATAAGTACAGCAACCTTAACATTAAACAAATATAGCAAAGGTAAACAACAACATCTCCAAATAACAGCTTGCATGCGTTGGTTTTAGCATGCTGTTAAAGCATATATAAAATGGAAGGCAATGTTACCGACAACAGGCTTAACAACCATCAAATATTGCAATTCAAACTGGTATTGTTGAAAATGAATAGAACGTAGGTAATGCTTAAATATCACACTCGATAAATGTGTAAAACTGAAATAAAGGGCATGTGTTAACTACACCAGGCATATCTGGAACCAAATACAGTCGTTCAAACTGGTATTGATGTAGTCGAGCGGCACAGTTCCGACTTGCACATAATGAACACCACATTGTGAATGACTGAAATACACAAGGCATAAATGATCAGTATAACAACCAAATATAGCCATTGGAAAATGGATAGAGTCTCACTGCAACCAACCTAACAAGCAAATATAGATAAACAGGCTATATGCTTGAAAACTGGACAAATGCTCACTTAAACTAACCTAACAAGCAAATATAGATAAACAAGGCATCTGCTTGAAAACTGGACAGATGCTCACTACAACCAACCTAACAACCAAATATAGATAAACAAGGCATCTGCTTGATAACTGGACAAATGCTCACTACAACCAACCTAAGAACCAAATACATATAAACAAGGCATTTGCCCCATAACTGGAAAAATGCTCACTACAACCAACCTAACAACCAAATACAGATAAACAAGGCATCTACTCACTATAAGCAACCAAATATAGCCATTCATGAAACTGAAGTTGACAATTCATACTTCAACATCACATAGACCTATTGAACAATACATTTGTGCATAACTGAAATAATTAAACATGACATAATTAAAACACTGCACGACAAATGCTACTACAACAAAGGGTACGGGTTGGCAAGCTAGAAAAGGTAAGATTTGCTGATAGTATGTTGCCTCACATGTCATGGAAGGGATCCTTCTAGTCGGAAGAGCACAGACCCATGGTGCGCTCTCTAATGTCACATATGGGCTATTTCACCTTGGAAGAACCTTTATGGGTGCCCTCCTCATGGTCGTGGTCGATGAGATCTGACTTAGCAATTGAGGATCCCAAGACAACTCTCTAGAACGCGTCCTTTAGAAATGACAAAATGGGCTCGATGGCGTACAAGGGTCGCAAATGCTTGACCACATGGCGGAGGAGATCAGCGGCATGGCCGTCGAAGAGATCGATGGTGGTTGAACTAGAGGGGTTGGGGATGGACCACGTAACTGGTGACATGGCCCACGTGAAGCATCGTTGTCGACAAGCTTGATGTCATAGCTAGCTTTCCTGAGATACAGTAATACGCTAGCCCGCTGACATGAAGCCTTCGGCATGACAACGTAGTCAACGTCTTCGCCGGCTTTCGTGGCAACGTGTTGCTCCGAGATCAACAAGTCGGGGCGAACGGTGGCCACTTCGCCAACGTCCGTCGAAGAGGCCATGATAAACCTCTTCTTGGCCGAACGCTCGTCGGGCTCCCCGGGATACGTGGTAAAGCCTTCGGCATGACAACGTAGTCAACGTCTTCGCCGGCTTTCGTGGCAACGTGTTGCTCCGAGATCAACAAGTCGGGGCGAACGGTGGCCACTTCGCCAACGTCCGTCGAAGAGGCCATGATAAACCTCTTCTTGGCCGAACGCTCGTTGGGCTCCCCGGGATACGTGGTCGAGCTTAGGTTGCGACATTCTGGAGCAGGGGATGTTGATCTAGTGGGGAGGGACACCGCAGGCCTCATCTAAAAACTCAGGGGAGTGGGGCAACGGTATGGGAATCACTGGGTGACCTGAACTTTATTATCTAAGCTAGGAGGAATAGGCAGACCGGTAGCGGTTGGCGGTGGCGAGCTAGGGTTCGAGGGGGGAGGGGTCCAGGTGGGGGGACTGTGGAGGGGGGTGGTGTTTAAGGATATGCCGCGGCTACTGAAAATTTTAGTACTGGTGGGTGGAGATGGTGGTGGACGAGGGAGGGCGATGGTTCAAATGCCTCGGCTACTACAATTTTATGATAAGTTCGGTGCTGGAGGAGTGTGGGCGATGGTTGAAGTACGGCGACTACTAAAATGTGGGTAAATGAATTGACACATGGAGGGAGTACCCAAGATCGTGCACGGTCCAATAAGAATATACGTGTATGATAATAAGGAAAAGTGGCGGAACCGCCGATTTTTGCAACGCTCCAGGCGGGTAGTTTGTTTTTAGATTTCTAGCTAGCTGGTATATTGCACACGGTTTGTCCTAATTTTCAGACGCAGACATGGAATTCAATCTAAATAAACTACTCGCCTTTAGCTTGCGTAGGTGGTGATTTTATAGCGCACTTGCATCACACACAATTAAGCTAGTACCTCCACCTTTGCTCGCGCTTGCGCATTCGTGGTGATTTTACAGCGAACTTGCATTGCACAAGGTTGAGCCAGTACCTCCACCTTTGCTCATGCTTGCGCAGTTGTGATAGACATCGCACTTGCATCGCACATGGTTAAGACATTATACCCATGTCTGTTGAGTGTCATCAGAGTTTTTGTAGTAAAAAAACGTTAGAGAGGGTTAGAAGATAGCCACACCAGCATGTGGACCATATATATATATCAGTGAAAGGGGTGGTCTGTGATGTTCAAAATTCCAATGCACAACTTTGACCGCACAGGCCCTTGTTTGGGCGCGTCGTTGAAGATCGATGAGAGGGGCCAGAAGTCAAGAATCACCTGGAAGTGGCCAAATATATGTAGGAATATAGGGTGTGATGTTTAACACTTTAAATACACAATGCACAACTTTGGTGGCACCTGCCTCGCAAACCCGAAATCACCCTTGGATGTATCTATAATGACATAGTGTCTTAGCTAGCTTGGGTGTTTGACCCACCTCCCACTTCGTGCGAGCGGGGCGGATGCACGTAATGATACTTTGGTCATACATGCATGTTGCCATGACCTACCATAAGACGAACCAGTGAATCTATTGCTTGGTCAAACGACAACTGTTGTTGTCGATAAGCCGCTTGGGCCAATAGATTGAACCATCATAAAAAATCGCATGAGAGGGACCACAAAACCAGCACCTCTTGCATGCGGCCCAAAATGATGTACGTTGGAAGGGGTGATGTGTGTTTTCAATATGGAATAATGTACAATTTAGATGTGGTGCCTACCTCTTGATACAGAAAACAACCATGAAGGCCAGGTAGTTAAGGAGGAGAAATGCAAGGTACAGTGTAGGTCGAACACAACAATCCGCGCATGTGGGAGGGAATCTCGACAATGCATGAGCTCGAGCTTTGGTTGAATGACATGTGACGGTGATTGGTCCTAACACGAACTAGGAGGAATCCATTCATGGCCAACACATACCCCTCGTTATTGGTCAAAGGGATGATATATATACACTTGGGGAGCCCACTTATAGGCATGTCATCACAAAAAACTGCACAAGGGAGACGTGGTCGATTAGGTGTGTGTTGTGTTTAAATCCTGAATGCACAACTTCGATGGGCCACCAACTATATTACAAACGGAACACCGTACCCGACCCCAAGCCTGGTTCAATACGTACAATGTCGTAGCGATCTGACCTCAGACGGTCAAGTCTCTGTGCTTAAGTGTCTGATGAGGACATGGCTACCACAGTTACACCCATATCCCCTGTTGTTTTACCTCTTGGAATAGTTGCTAGAGCTCAGATACGCCAATTAAATTATCAGGTACTTTCGTTTCTTGGTAATGTTTCTAGTGTTCATGAGAATATGATGTTGCCTAACTTAGATACATTTGTGTTGCTTGCAATTGAAGGGCCTAGCACGGACAAGAAGGATGAACATTGGAGCATGGTCAAGCACGGAGATGAAGGTGCGTGCAAAGAGAACAGGAACGGAGGTTCAAGTGGAGATTTCCGGACTTTGAAGCCACCATGATGACATACAAGAAGATGGACGAAATATACAAGATGGCCTTTCATAAATTTCCTCCATAGCTTATTATTGGTGTCGCGCCACCTTATTTTGGGCCAGGCCCATGTAATCTATTTTTAGAGTCCATATTATAGGGGAAACGACTTAGGAGGTGTTTTAGTCCCACCTTGCCAAGGGTGGACAAAATCCCCTCTCTTTTCCCTATATATATAGCCCTTAAGGCTTCGTTTAGACTTGGGTTTTATTTAGTTAAAAGTTAGCCATCGCTGCAACTTCGTGTACTTCGTTTGTGTCCAACGACCAGACCAAGACCGCTTATGAAACCCCACTTTTATCAATACTTCATCCATACTCGCAATATTCAGATTGCTTAATCATATTCTTGCTTGTTCTTCGATTGCTTGCAGGAATAGACCTTCGTGTTCAGGTTGATCATGCTCCAACGTGGTCAATAACCTCCCGGAGTTGGTTTAGCGATTGCTAAGGCGCAACGTCGTGCACGTTTGTAGTCGGATCATCAAAGTCGTCTCCACCAAATCGATAGTTATCATCTCATCGAAAGATCGGGACCCTCGCCTCTATCAAGTGGTATCAGTTTTCAGGTTGCTCGGTGAGATTTCCAATTTTTCATAGTATAGATTGCATATGTTCTTCGTACCTAGAGTCCAAGAAAAGCCACCAAAAAAGAGTTAGATTAGTTCATCCGTGTCCTAGACAGTCTGAGCCTTTCACTATTATCACTTAGTTTTTGCATTGTTGAATTTTCGGTTGCATCGTGTGTCGAGTTGCTGGTTTAGGTCTAGTATTTTAGAGTTTCGAGTTCTGAGCACGTTTTGTTCACGCCGCTTCCGCAAACACCATCATTCACCTCGTTGTCATCTTCCACTACAGAATCTTTTGCTCGTCGCCATCACGACCGTCCATACACTTTTATTGTTGTCGCTATCATCTGTTATTGTCTTGCAGCCGCCATTGTTCTTTCCATCCTTTGCAAAAAAAACATTCAGAAGGTTTGGATCGAAGGGAAAAAGTTCTTGTGATCGTGGAGTTACAAAAATCTGAAAAAAAAATTGGAAAGAAAAAAAACATGAACGAAGAAAACGTATATAAGGAAAGTGTGAGCGTTTTGAGGTGAGAGAAGAAGGAAAGAGATTGGTTCGGCCAGGAAATACAAAGGGCAAAAATAAAAGAAGAAAAGGAGGACGTGGTATTACTTGGAAAGTTTCCTGGTTTGTTAAGCAAACGAAAAGAATCGCTAAAAAAAGGAAAGGAGAGTCCAGCGTTGATCTGTTTTCTAGGTTGGAAGGAAATTCGTGTTGTTGCCTCGTTGGGATTGCTTTCGTTGCAAACCGAGCTACTAGCAGATTCGTGGCAAGATTTGGTCGCCCAAAAAAAAGGCAAGTTCGTTTGGAAACAATACGTGGCTGGTTTTAAGGAAAGAAGGGATCATCCGTGAAAGAAAAGGCAAGCGCCGATCTGTGTCCATAAATCCCTGTTTGTTGTGGTAAATAAGGAGAAAAAAAGAGCAAAGGAGAACGTGCTGGTCTGTTTCCAAGTATTGGACGTTTGGATTTTTGTTGGAGAGTGAGAAGGAGAAGAAAAATCAAAGAAGATAACGAGCAACCAACGTTGGAGTTAAAAAAAAGATTTCGTTTCCAAGTAAAGGCATCACGTGGTAATCTTGTGCAGATTTGAGAAATAAAAATAGCAGCGTAGTTCTTGGAAAGATTCTTAATCGTTGAAGGCAAAGAAAGGAAAGTGCAGATCTGATTGAATCCTTCTTTTGGCTGACCGAATCATAGTACTAGTTTGGATCCGTGGAGATCGCTGCAAAAAGAGAGAGAGAGAGAGAGAGAGAGAGAGAGAGAGAAGAGAGGTTGGCGGAATAAAAGGAACAGAGAGAAAGTTTCCTTTGGTTGTTAGATATGCGTGGAAACAAGTCCCACAAATTTTGATCAGCCAAAAAGAAACAGGAGGGGAGGAATTAAAGAGTACAGATTCGGTTCGAGGTTTCCATATTTTGGACGTTTCTTGAAAAGAAAGAAACAAATAATAAAACCTATTCGGTTTCGAGTCCTAGCAATTCACGTTGGTGGATTTTTTATTGACTAATCCAACGTAAAAAAAAGAGTCAGAGTTTGGAAGATAGAAAAAAACAGCAGGAGAGAGAGAGAGAAGTAACGTGGAGAATATTTGGAGGGATCACTTGGTACGATTGCAAAAAAAAGAAGGAACTCAAAGAAGGATACATGTTGCTCAGTTTTGGTTCTGTTGGAAAGGTTTACAAAAAGGGGAGAATACAAGTCAGCTATTGTATTCATTGTCATTGTTGCTTCAGCTCAGCCTATCCACGACGCTCATTATTCGGTTTAGTGTGTGAATTTCATTTGTGTCTTAGGCTCGCGTCTCTAGCACGGTCTAGCCTAGGATCAGCACTCGACCACTTTGAACGAATTTTCAGCTTGCACTAATTAACGTGGTTGTAGCATTTTTTTCCCACATATATAAAGCCAACCCAGCTCCACATATTTCTACACCGTCTATCCATACGTTCACCTGGCAATCGCTTTATCCAACTTTTGGAGTTACTTGACACCGCTGGTTGCCGATCACCGCCTGCTGCATGGTAAGACATTGTAAGACATTGATATTTGCTTTACTGTGAGCGTTTTACTACCACATCCTAGTAGTTATAGGAACATTATTTTTGGATTTTGTTTCTTGTTTCTACTAATCATGACAGGATCTAGAGTCAATCCATGGGCTTTGTCGATCGCGGGAGACGTGCCACCACCTATGCAAATTCCACAACGATCACGAGAGGTGCATAAACATCCAAATGCACATGATCAGGTTAATGTTTCTATACCATCATTTAATGGCTGTTTTAGACCTGCCTTATATATTGAATGGGAGTTCGACATAAATATTATATTTGCTTCCCATAATTTTGATGAATGTAAAAAAGTTAAGGTTGCGGCTGGTTCTTTCACTGGTTATGCTTTAGTTTGGTGGAGTGAATATTGTCGGTTACACCCTGATTATATACCTATTACTTGGGATGATTTGAAACTTGCCATGCGACATACATTCGTCCCCGCTTATTATACTCGTGACATGATTAAAAAGTTGCAACATTTAAAACAAGGTAGTGACACTGTAACGAAATATTATGATGATTTACAAACTACCTTGTTGCATTCCTCTTTAGAAGAAAGTGGAGAAGAATTTATGGATAGATTTTGGGGAGGATTAAACCGTGACATTCAGGAGATACTAATTCATGAAACATGTTATCCTATGGACCGTTTGTTTCGTGTTGCTTGCAAAGCTGAACAGGAGATAACAAGACGTGTTGCCCACAAGATAAACAAGCGGAAGGTGCAAATCCCACGAGTTGCGACGGTTGTTCCTTCCACCACTGCGTCTCCTATGGCAACAACATCCATTGTTGAGAGCACTACATCAGCTCCACCATGTGACGTGTCGCCACCTAGAGTGCCTACATCATCTTTGTTGATCATAAGAGGTAATGACAAAGGTACCGATCTTCCACCTCCACATGAGTATGATGAATTCCTTGTCAATTTAAATGAACCATGCGATGAGCTACCCACTACTTTGATCACACCAGCTATTTTAGAGGACTATGTTCATGATTTGACTTTGCCATGTGATCAAACAATTTTGAGTGAACCCATTGAATTAACTATTGATGCAAAAGAACCATGTGAATCAGTGAAAAGATCAGATTTGGATCAAATACGTTTGAAAATAGTTGTGCCAATGTTTAATCATTTTGATATGACCTCTAATCTTGGTGATGGTTCATCAAGGTTGGGATGGTTTAATGATGAGCATTGCCAATCTTTTATTATGAATAAGAGCTTCACTTATATGTGCAAACTGAGTTGCAATATTTTCATGCCTTTGACTTCTTGTGATAATATATTGGCTTTATTTTTCACGACTTTTGAAGGGTGCTCTTGTATAACTGTGTCACATGTGCCACAACTGAGATCAGTTAAAATGGATGACATATACATATACAACGTGTACACCTTGTCTCTATTGTTAGCCATATTTCAGATTAAGCAACGCCGAGGACGGCTTTGTTTTCAAGAAGGGGAGGATGATGAGGACATGGCTACCACAGTTACACCCATATCCCCTGTTCTTTTACCTCTTGGAACAGTTGCTAGAGCTCAGATACGCCAATTAAATTATCAGGTACTTTCGTTTCTTGGTAATGTTTCTAGTGTTCATGAGAATATGATGCTGCCTAACTTAGATACATTTGGTTGCTTGCAATTGAAGGGCCTAGCACGGACAAGAAGGATGAACATTGGAGCATGGTCAAGCACGGAGATGAAGGTGCGTGCAAAGAGAACAAGAACGGAGGTTCAAGTGGAGATTTCCGGACTTTGAAGCCACCATGATGACATACAAGAAGATGGACGAAATATACAAGATGGCCTTTCATAAATTTCCTCCATAGCTTATTATTGGTGTCGCGCCACCTTATTTTGGGCCAGGCCCATGTAATCTATTTTTAGAGTCCATATTATAGGGGAAACGACTTAGGAGGTGTTTTAGTCCCACCTTGCCAAGGGTGGACAAAATCCCCTCTCTTTTCCCTATATATATAGCCCTTAAGGCTTCGTTTAGACTTGGGTTTTATTTAGTTAAAAGTTAGCCATCGCTGCAACTTCGTGTACTTCGTTTGTGTCCAACGACCAGACCAAGACCGCTTATGAAACCCCACTTTTATCAATACTTCATCCATACTCGCAATATTCAGATTGCTTAATCATATTCTTGCTTGTTCTTCGATTGCTTGCAGGAATAGACCTTCGTGGTCAGGTTGATCGTGCTCCAACGTGGTCAATAACCTCCCGGAGTTGGTTTAGCGATTGCTAAGGCGCAACGTCGTGCACGTTTGTAGTCGGATCGTCAAAGTCGTCTCCACCAAATCGATAGTTATCATCTCATCGAAAGATCGGGACCCTCGCCTCTATCTGTGTCTTCCCTGGATCAGTATTGCTAACACAAACAGTACTCGAGGAATTATAACAGAGTTCAATCACACACTTACTAGATCGAGTGTCTCAAAAAGAGTACTTCTTACAATAATATGGCTGAAGGCCATCTAAATAAGATAACTGTGGAAGCATCGAAAACAAATGAGTCCATCCAACTCCATGGCAATACTGAGTGCACGACAACGATCTAGCGCACCTTACTCTTCGTTTGAAAATTCTGCAACATGATACGTTGCAGCCGTGTAGGTCAGCACATGGAATATGCTGGCAAGATTACACTATAGAGCAGTGAACAAAATAACAGCTATCACTACATGCATATATCGCTGGTGGAGGCTCTATGACTATCATTTGCATAAATCTAGTTTTTCCCTACAACAAAGGAATATGTTTTATTTAACTACAAAGTTTGTTGAAATTTTTGAGAAGGTAACCCCATCTTAATCCCAAAATTAAAATTAATAACCCGAAAAAAATTCATTAAGTAAAGTGATGAGATCAACATAATAATTCAAGTACCAGATACTCAAGATTTCCATAACCAGGGACACGACTGACCATGATTAGTTTATACAATCTACAGAGGTTTGCGCACTTTTCCCCACAGGATTCGATCTCCTCTGTAGTATTTCTCGCACTGCATGATGTTTGAGAAACGGATGACCGAGACACAGTCTTTCCAAAGAGGTCCCCTTGACCGATAGATAGGCCGGTACACCTACAATCCCCTACATCTGCTAGCCTATCATGGAAAGAATTCCCACAACTTACTCAACTATGCTAGAGCCCATAATGGCTTGTGGCTGCACACGGAAGTTTCTAGCATGAATAATCTTATGATCCCTTTGAGCCTGGGTGGCATTCCACAGGATGATCACACGGGTTCCACGGGATCTCCTAGGACAACACTGGTATATCCCCAGGTGCCCACAACCAATCCACCCAGATGTGTATTAATGTAGCCACCCTAAGTTAACCCTTAGTTATAAATAAATCTCACATCTTTCATGAATCTCACAAACCAATCCACGTCTACGAGCATAGCAAAGTAGTGCAATCATAACGTAATAATACACGGGGTTTGAATATAAGACAATAGGATCCTATCTCATCAACTACTTCCCAACACCCACATGTTATCAAAGTCCTACTAATGCAATGTTTGAGGGTTGAAACTAATGCATAAAAACTGGGTAATAAAGGAGTATGATCAAAGTGTTACTTGCCTCGCTGACGATCGGAAAACCCTAGAGGTTCGTAGTAGCAAGCCTCGCACTCCGGAAAATCTATCGTGAACAAACAATAGCATACATAAGTACTCAAGCATATGAATCAAAGGTAAAACCAAAACAAAAGATCTAAACTAAAAGTCCAAGTGAAGAGCTTCGATTTGAAACAAGAATCAATCGAATCGGAGTTACGAAACTCAAACTACGATCCAAAGAAGTTCAAATTCAAATCTGCTTGAAACCAAATTTTAAATTTTCAAAATCATGTTCAAGTTGTTTATCTGAACAGAGGGGATCGAAATGAAGATTTTGGGGTTGGTTTCACTGGATTTGGATAAACGAGCAAAAATAAGTGAGGGTTTGAAGATCAGGGACTAATCTATAAGAAAACTATTCGCGGATAGGTCGCTGGCCGAAAATAAAACTAAAAAGAAAAATCTATCGGACGAACGTTCGCTAACAGAGACTAACGGACGAATTCATTCGTTAACAGAGAAAATCGGGTGAACGTTCACTAATTAACGAACCCTAAAAATAAAACTGATCTAAACAAAATAAACCAAACTTTAAAAAACCAAACTGAACCAAGAAAAACCGGATCGGTTTATACCGGTTCGGCGGCGGCAGCGGATCGGATCGGCGGAGGCTCCGGCGGCATGTGGCGAGGCGGCGACGGCCTGCGTGGGTGGGGGCGGCAGCGGTGACGACAGCGAGCAGCGGCGCGGCGGCTCGGTGTCGGCGGTGGCTGAGGCGGCGGGCGATGCGGCTTGGTGGGAGGAGAGGGCCCGAGGCCTCGGCTTATATATAAAGCCTGGGGGCGGCGACTTGGGGTAGGGGGCGGCCTCGGGAGGCAGACTCCCGTCGGTCACGATGGTGGCGGTGGCCCCGTGCTCTGGCCAGACTCGGGAGAGGCGGCGCGGCGCTTGGCCGGGCTGGCGACTTCGGCCGGCCCAATTCGGCGGCAGGAGTGTTTTATTAAATAATTTCTCATAAAGGAAAATCAAAAAATAAAATAAGTAAAAATCCTAAAATCCCAAAAATAATTTTCACGGTCCTCTCCTAATATTTAGGACACCATGAACATTTTTCTGGGTGAAAATGCAATTTTTAAAAATGCAATTTCCCTAATTTAACAGAATAAAATTCAAATAAAATTCAAATAAAATAAATTTTTTTATTTAAAATTAAATTTCCATTATTTCCTCTGTTTTGAAGAAGTCATATTATCCTCTCTCATTATTTTATTTATTTTGAAATAATTGTCAAAATAATTTCAAATAAAAATCACCTTGATCCAATTTACCAATTTAGAAAATTCAAAACTGGAGTTTTTATGAAAACCTCCAACTCTCTCATATGATCCTTGAGTTGCTTAAGGTCTCTAAGATCTAAATGTCCAAATAAAACCATTCAAAAATGCAAGAATCATGGATTCATATGATGACCTAATGATTAACATCCAAATTGAAAATTGGGATGTTACAAACCTAACCCCCTTAAGATGAATCTCGCCCTCGAGATTCGGGTTGGCTAGCAAATAGGTGTGGGTGGTCTTTCTGTAGGTCTTCTTCTCGCTCCCAGGTGGCTTCTTCCTTGGTATGGTGACTCCATTGAACTTTGTAAAACTTGATGACCTTGCCGCGTGTAACTCAGCTGGCAAACTCGAGAATCTTAACGGGTTTCTCCTCGTAAGTTAGGTCACTCTCAGAGGAATATCGTCCGTCTCTCCATGGCACTTCTTCAACTGGGAAACATGAAATATACCCTGAACTCCTGATAATCCTTCGGGTAACTCCAACTTGTAGGCTACTTCTCCCATATGTTCCAGAACTCGGTATGGTCCTATAAATCTTGGAGCTAACTTTCCTTTAACTCCAAATTGTTTAACTCCTCAAAGTGGTGACACACTGAGATATGCTCTTTCTCTGACTTCATAGGCTACCTCCTTGCGTTTAGTATCAGCACAACTCTTCTGCCTAGACTGAGCTACCTTCAGTATATCACGAATCAACTTAACATTCTCTTCAGACTCTCTGATTAAATCTGGTCTGAACAATTGACGCTCTCCAACTTCATCCCACATCAAGGGTGTTCTGCACCTCCTTCCATACAAAGCTTCGAAAGGGGCCATCTTCAAACTAGCCTGGTAGCTGTTATTATATGAGAACTCTACGTAAGGCAAATTATCATCCCAACTAGACCCATAATCTAGCGCACAAGCTCTCAACATGTCCTCCAGAATATGATTGACTCGCTCGGCGTGTCCTTCTGTCTATGGATGAAAGGCTGTACTGAACTCTAGCCTGGTACGCAAAGTCTGGCGCAACTGATTCCACAACTTTGAGGTAAACTGTGTTCCTCTATCTGATACGATGGTCCTTGAAACTCCCTGTAGACATACGATCCTGGTCATATATATCTTCGCCAACTACGCGCTCGTATAAGTGGTTTTCACGGAGATAAAAGTGAGCCACTTTGGTCTAGTGATCTAATACTACCCAGATGGAGTCGTAGCCTGATCGTGTCCTGGGTAATCCAGTGATGAAATCCATGCCAAGCTTATCCCACTTCCATTTGGGTATTGGCATAGGCTGAAGTAATCCTGCTGGCTTCTGGTGCTCTGCCTTAACTCTCTGACATACGTCACATACTACTACATACTCAGCAATATCCTTCTTCATACCTATCCACCAGTAACGTTCCTTCAAGTCCAAAGACATCTTGGTGTTTCCTGGGTGAATCGAGGATGGTGAACCATGAGCCTCCTAAAGTATTAACTTCCTGATCTCTCGGTCATTGGGCACATAAATAAGTTCCTCAAACCATAAAGTTTCGTGCTCATCCTCATGAAAACCTTTGACCTTTCCTCTATCTCCGCAATCTCCTTATCAGTCTTCTGGGCTTCTCGAATCTTTCCCAACAATGTGGACTGAACCTCCAATGCTGCTACAAAACCTCTCGGAACTATCTCCATTCGAAGTTCTGTGAGATCGTCGGCTAACTCCTACGGTAATCCTCCGGTTACGAGAGTATTTACATAACTCTTGCGGCTCAATGCGTCTGCTACAACATTGGCCTTTCCTGGATGATAATGCAGCCTCATATCATAATCCTTTATGAGCTCCAACCATCTCCTCTGCCTGAGATTCAACTCCTTCTATGTGAAGATATACTTCAAACTCTTATGATCCGTGTATACATCACAACGGTTTCCAATAAGAAAATGTCTCCAGGTCTTGAGCGCATGCACTACGGCGACTAACTCCAAATCACGCGTGGCATAATTCAACTCATGAGGTCGAAGCTGACGTGAGGCATATGAGTCAACTCTTCTATCTTGCATAAGTACACCTCCAAGTCCCTGGCGAGAAGCATCGCAATATACTTGGATATCCTTGCGTATATCCGGAAGAATTAGCACTGGGGCTATAACCAAACGTTTCTTCAACTCCTGAAAGCGGGCCTCACATTCTTCGGTCCATTTGAACTTGGTGTACTTCTTCAATAACTCTATCATGGGCTTCGAAATCTTGGAAAAATTCTTAATGAATCTTCGGTAAAATCCTGCAAGTCCAAGAAAACTGTGTATCTCTCCAACTGGGGTGGGTGCCAACCACTCAGTGACAGACTGAACCTTGGTAGGTGTAACACCCTCGATGCGACTATAGCTCCCACGTGTCGAGGCACGACTTAGAGACATAATCGCATTGAAGGCATATGTCGCAAGTTAGGCAATCTTCACAACATCCCATGTAATATGATAATAAAAGGGGAGACAACATAGTTGGCTTACACTCGCCACATCAATCAAGTGCATAAATAACATTACATCATCCAAACACTCATGGCCCGACTACGGCGCGAAAATAAAATAAAACCCAACATGCGACAACGGTTCCAATCACCCCCAACTGGGCACCACTACTGATCATCAGGAAAGGAAACGTAGTATCGTTGAGAGTCTTTGTCGAACTCCCACTTGAGCTCATACGCGTCTCCTGGAACGGAATCATCAGGCCCTGCATCTGGTGTAATAGTAATCTCTGAGCCACAGTGACTCAGCAATCTCGCACCCTCGCGATCAAGACTATTCAAGCTAATAGGTATGGCAAGGTAAAATATGAGTGGATCTGGAGCAAGCGACTAGCAAGTGTGGTGGCTAACTTATTCGCAAAAGAGAGCGAGAAGAGGAGGCAAAGCACGAGCGAGAAACTAGGGAATAACCTGCGCAAACATTACTCCAACACCGTGTCCACTTCCCGGACTCCGCCGAGAAGAGGCCATCACGGTAACACACTCGGTTGATTCATTTTAATTAATTAAGGTTCAAGTTATCTACAACCGGACATTAACAAATTCCCATCTGCCCATAACCGCGGGCACGGCTTTCGAAAGTTCAATCCCTGCAGGGGAGTCCCAACTTAGCCCATTACAAGCTCTCACGGTCAATGAAGGAATAGACCTCCTCCCAAGATGTTCCGATCAGACTCGGTTTCTCGGTAATTCAAGACACTTCGACAGGTTAAAACAAGACCAGCAACACCGCCCGAATGTGCCGACAAATCCCGATAGGAGCTGCACATATCTCTTTCTCAGGGCACACTCGGATTGTCCAAACTTCCGTAGGCCAGCCCAGAGTTGCCCCTGGTAGCCACCGGCGGCTGACAGTTTGGACCAACACTCAGAGGAGCACCGGCCCGGGGGGGGGGTAAAATAAGATGAACCTTGAGTCTGCAGAACCCAAGGGAAAAGAGGCTAGGTGGCAACTGGTAAGACCAATGTTGGGCATTGCTGGAAAAGCTTTAATCAAGGCGAACTATCAAGGGGTTCCCATTATAACCCAACCGCGTAAGGAACGCAAAAACCGGGAACATAACACCGATATGACGGAAACTAGGGCGGCAAGAGTGGAACAAAACACTAGGCGAGAGGCCGAGCCTTCCACCTTTTACCAAGTATATAGATGCATTAAGATAACATGGCAATATAATGATATCCCAACAAGTAAATAAATGTTCCAACAAGGAACGGCCTCCAATCTTCACCTGCAACTAGCAATGCTATAAGAGGGGCTGAGCAAAGCGGTAACATAGCCAATCAACGGTTTGCTAGGACAATGGTGGGTTAGAGGTTTGACATGGCAATTTGGGAGGCTTGCAAGCAAGTGGTAGACATCGTAGCAATGGTATAGCAAAAGAGCGAGCAAACTAGCATAGCGAAGATAGTAGTGATTTCGAGGGTATGATCATCTTGCCTGCATAGTTGTCAGAGTTGACTGGATCCTCAAGAGCAAACTCAACGGGCTCCTCGTTAGCAAACTCGTCTCCCGGCTCTACCCAAACAAGACAAACAAGCAACAAGAATACAATCAACCACGTGCAAACTCAAACAACACGATGCAAAGATGATATGCTATGCGGGATGCGATGCGGGATGCAAAATGCAAGATATGACAGGAAATGCATGAACCTGGCCTCAACTTGGAGAAACCAAGTGTGCCACTAGAAATATGGGATGAAATCACTTGAAAACGATATAAAGAACGTCGGAATCGGAGTTACGGTTTGGAAATGGCAAGCGATTCAAAAATGACACCGGTCTGCGATTTACAGCAAGTAGGCATCTAAATGCAATGAAATGAACATGCTACAGCAACCAAACATGACAACAAAATACATGGCAGGGATGCACACAAGATGCTTAACAAAAGTCTAGCACTGAGCTACGGCCAAATCATCCATTAACAGGTTCAAACAAGCATGGCAAAAACGCAAATGGTAAAACAGATCTCAGACTTAGTGAAATTAATACTTGTCTGGAATTTCAGATCATATAGCCCTCTTCGGAGCAACAAAACAACATGCTACAGGACCTGAACATGACAAAGAAAGACATGGCATGGAGCTACTCAACAAGCTTAACAAAGGTCCCTTATTGACCTTGAGCCAAAAGGGATCACAAAATATACTAACAAGCACACGAACATAGCAAAAACATAACCAGTTTTCAGACTTAGTGAAAACTGGGACATGCTGAAACATAACTCATGAAGGCATGTTTGCGAGCTCGATGCACTCACCACGGTGCAAGTCATGGCAAGACAAGCATACATCCCTTAAGAAGGCACAAAATACAAGCTAGACATGGCAGGAACAATAGCATAGCATGCACGGGTCAACTACAACAACATCAGCAAAATCGCAAACGAGTTGACGATCTGCCCAGATTCGCAACGAAGCAAAAGTAGAGCTCGATTGACTCAAGCTAGGGTGCTCCATAATGCAAACAAAGACATGGATGGATAGATCACTACAATATTAACAAAACTCCCTTACTGATCATCCTCAAAAGAGGCACGGATCACTAGGAAACAACAAGAACATATGGCATCATGAACTAAACAATCCAGGACTTAGAAAAATTACTAAGTCCCTGAAAACAGAATTACCGAGTGCCTCACTTTGCAAGCTTGCACAAGTCACCACACACATCCTAAAAATACATGGGTTGCACCTCTGGATATATGACAAAACTCTTAACAAAACATGTGAAGAACTCACGGGCATATCATGCACACATTAATCATGGCAAAAATGACAAAAGTGCTAAATGGAGTAACAGATCTGACAATTATCTCAAGTAGCCCTCTTCTAACAGCATTTCGGGCATCAAAATGAGCTCAAATGAAAATGATGCAATGGAATGAAATGATGTACTCTCTGAGATGAACATTTTGATATGCTATATGCATGAATCGGAGCTACGAATGCAAAGTTACGGGGCCCCGAACAGAGGCACTTGGATCTGCAATTTCGGCAGTTAGCAAAAAAACACCTCCTAGGGTTACTATAGCTACCTCGGATCTGGATCAGGGCGCGCCTCCCGAGGATCGCCGAATCCTCACCGGAGCTCGCCGGCGGGCTGGTCGGCGCGGCAGGGCAGCGGGGCGGCGTGGTGGCGGCGCGGGGCGGCGCGGTGGCGGCGCGGGGCGGCGGAGCGGTGCGGTGGCGGCGCGGGGCGCGGCGGCTTGCTCCGGCGGCCGGCAATAGCGCTCACGGCGGCGCGGCGAGGCAAAGGCGGCCGGCGGCGGCTCGGGAGCCCCTTTCCCTGGAGCCTGGCGCGGAGGGGCGGAGGGAACGGGCCCCGCGGGCCAGAAGCGGGCCCCGCAGGCCGGCGGCGCGGAGCGGCGATGTGGGGCGCACGGCGCCACGTGGCCTTGCGGGATTGGCCCGGGCGGATCGGGCGGACACGTCCGGCCGTCCGGATTATGTCCGGCAGTCGGAGGAGGAGAGGTGCTAGGGTTTGATCCGGAATTTTTGGGGAGGACCTATATATAGGCATAGAGGGAGCTAGGAGAGTCCAAATGAGGTGCGGTTTTCGGCCACGCGATCGTGATTGAACGCTCTAGGACATGGAACAGAGTTTGGTGGGTTTTGGGCCAAATTGGAGGGGTGTTGGGCTGCAACACACACGAGGCCTTTTTGGTCCCTCGGTTAACCGTTGGAGTATCAAACGAAGTCCAAATGGTACGAAACTTGACAGGCGGTCTACCGGTAGTAAACCAAGGCCGCTTGGCAAGTCTCGGCCCAATCCGGCAATGTTTAATCCCCACACACGAAAGAAGCTAGAAATGTCCACCGGAGGAGAACGGAGCGCCGGAATGCAAAACGGACAACGGGGAAAATGCTCGAATGCATGAGATGAACACGTATGCAAATGCAATGCACATGATGACATGATATGAGATGCATGACAACGACAACAACACATGGAGACAAAGACCCGAACCCGAGGAAATAAATATAACTTAACGCCGGAAACGGCAAGAGTTGGAGTACAAGTAGGGAAAGTTACATCCGGGGTGTTACAACACTCCACCACTACGAAAGGATCTCGTCCCGAGATCTAGGACTGAAAGAACGCCGGGTACTCAGAATGGAGGTGATCCTCGCGTTCCCAGGTAGCTTCACGGTCGGAATGGTGTGACCACTTGACTTTGAGAAATTTGATTGACTTGTTGCGAGTCTTGTGTTCAGTCTCTTCAAGAATAGCAACTGGGTGCTCACGATAAGAGAGATCTTCTTGGAGCTCAATGTCCTCGAAGTTGACGGTGCAGTCAGGAGTCTTGAAGCACTTTTGAAGCTGAGAGACATGGAACACGTCATGAACATTTGCAAAGTTTGAAGGAAGCTCGAGTTGATAGGCGAGGTCGCCTCTCTTGCTGACGATCTTGAAAGGTCCCACGTATCTAGGGGCAAGCTTCCCTTTGATACCGAAGCGACGAGTACCTTTCATAGGAGAGACACGGAGGTAAACATGATCTCCGATCTCGAAAGCCAAATCACGGTGCTTACTATCATAGTAGCTCTTCTGGCGGGATTGGGCTGCTTTGAGGTTATCACGAATGACTTTGCACATTTCTTCTGCTTCTGTGATTAAGTCATTACCCAAAAGCTGACGTTCACCGGTTTCAGACCAGTTGAGAGGGGTACGGCACTTCCTGCCATACAGAATTTCAAAAGGGGCCTTGCCCAAACTTGCTTGAAAACTGTTGTTGTAGGAGAATTCAGCATAAGGAAGACAGTCCTCCCACTTCATGCCGAAGGAGATCACACAAGCCCTGAGCATATCTTCAAGAATCTGGTTGACACGCTCGACTTGACCGCTTGTTTGAGGATGGAAAGCTGTGCTGAAGCGGATGTTTGTGCCCATGGCCTTCTGAAAAGAATCCCAAAACTTCGAGGTAAAGATGCTGCCACGGTCTAAAGAGATCACTTGAGGAATACCGTGCAGAGAGACAATGCGAGAGGTATAGAGTTCCGCCAATTGAGCTGTAGTGATCGACTCTTTGATAGGCAGAAAGTGAGCCACTTTGGTGAGTTTGTCGATGACAACAAATATAGCATCATTGCCACGCTTGGACTTTGGAAACCCAGTCACGAAGTCCATCTCAATGTGGTCAAACTTCCATCCTGGAATGGCAAGAGGTTGGAGGAGACCAGCTGGCCTTTGGTGTTCTGCCTTCGCTCTTCTGCAGACATCACATTCATTCACGAATTTAGCAATCTCGCGCTTCATTCGAGTCCACCAATAAGCTTGCTTAAGGTCCTGATACATCTTCGTGCTCCCAGGGTGGATGGAGAGGAGAGAATTGTGAGCCTCATTCATGATCACCTTACGGAGGTCACCTTTGGGTACAACAATACGATCCTCGAAGAAGAGAGTGTCCTTGTCATCAAGGCGGTAGCACTTGTACTTGGACTGACTCTTGGCAATCCCAATCTTCACCTTTTCACCATAGCATCAAGAAGCTGGGCTTGGCGAATCTGGTCTTCCAAGGTAGGAGAGACTTGAAGGTTGGCGAGGAAACCTTGAGGAACAACTTGCAGATTAAGCTTGCGGAAAGCTTCACAAAGCTCGGGTTGATAAGGCTTGAGAATAAGACTGTTGCAGTAAGCCTTACTGCTCAAAGCGTCAGCAATTCCATTGGCCTTGCCTGGAGTATACTCAATACTCGGATTATACTCTTGAATCATTTCGACCCATCGAGTTTGCCTGAGGTTGAGATTAGGCTGAGTGAAGATGTACTTGAGACTCTTGTGATCAGTGAAAATGTCCACTTTTCTTCCCAATAGAAGATGTCTCCAAGTCAAAAGAGCATGCACAACTGCCGCCAACTCGAGATCATGAGTGGGGTAGTTCTTCTCATTAGGCTTCAACTGGTGAGAAGTATAAGCAACAACTTTCTTCTCTTGCATCAATACTGCGCCAAGACCTTGGAGAAAGGCATCACAAAAGACCTCGTACGGCTTGGATTCATCAGGCGGAGTCAGAACTGGAGTAGTGATCAATTTCTATTTCAAAGTGTTGAAAGCAATATCACACACCGGAGACCAAACGTACTTGACGTGCTTCTGGAGAAGATTAGAGAGAGGCTTCGCGATCTTAGAAAAGTTTTCAACGAATCTTCGGCAATAGCTTGCGAGACCGAGAAAACTGCGGAGTTGCTTCATGTTCTGAGGAGGTTCCCAATTCACAATTGTAGACACCTTCTCAGGATTCACGGCAATGCCCTTGGCGGAGATGATATGACCAAGATACAGAACCTCATCAAGCCAAAATTCACACTTGGAGAACTTGGCGTAGAACAGATGTTCTCTTAGCTTATCAAGAACCAAACGCAAATGCTTGGCATGATCTTCCTTGTTCTTCGAGAAAACCAGAATGGCGTCGAGATAGACCAAAACGAAGTCATTGGTGTAGGCGTTGAAGATGAAGTTCATCATGCGAGAGAACGTCGGAGGAGCGTTGGCGAGGCCAAAAGACATGACAGTGTATTCATATGAACCAAAGCTTGTTCTGAATGCTGTCTTGGGAATATCTTCTTCACGAATGCGAATCTGATGATAGCCCATATGGAGATCAAGCTTGGAGAATACTTGGGCACCTTTGAGTTGTTCGAACAGCTCATTGATGTTGGGAAGTGGGTATTTGTTCTTGATGGTCTTCTTGTTCACCGGACGGTAATCAACACAAAGTCGGTCCGTTCCATCCTTCTTCTTCACAAAAAGAACACCATAACCCCACAGAGAAGAACTAGGCCGGATGAGACCCATTTTCTCTTGCATATCAAGTTGCTTCTTCAGCTCCTTCAACTCTTCAGGTCCGAGCTTGTAAGGACGTTTGCACACAGGTTCCGTGCCAGGCTCAAGATCAATAACGAATTCAACTGGCCGGTGCGGAGGCATTCCTGGGAGCTCTTCTGGAAAGACGTCTTGATATTCGCAAACGACTGGAATTTGAGAGATGGCATCCAATTCACCCTTCTCATTGAGAGAAAACAGACGGATGGTATTATCCCGAGCGGCAAAGACAATTACATCCTCAGACGAATGAGTCAATTGAATCTGCCTGGCTGCACAATCAAGCTGAGCCTTGTGCTTAGAAAGCCAATCCATCCCGAGAATAAGATCAATATCCGAGTTACCAAGAACCATTGGGGAAGCCAGAAACTTGAAATCACCCATCATGATAGAAATATCCAGAATCTCGTGATTAGCAAGCAAACATTTACCCGGAGAGATAGCTGCTAACGGTTTATGCATAACTTGGGAAGTCAACTCATGCTTAGATGCAAAAGGTTTCGAGATGAAGCAATGCGATGCACCAGTGTCAAAAAGAACTTTTGCAGGTATATCATTAACAGGAAGGTTACCCATGATCACATCTGACGAGTCCTCTGCCTGAACTGCATTCACCAAATTGACCTTGGCATGCTTGGGGTTATGCTTGACCACAGCTGTACTTGCCGATCTGACAGGAGGAGGAGGAGGAAGACGCCTCTGGTTGAGACACTTGTTGGCATAGTGACCCTTCTGTTGGCACTTGTTGCACGTTACCTCTGAAAGCGGACGGTGATACGGAGCACTCGATCTTGGAGCTTGAGACGAAGTCTTGTTCTGAAAGCCAGGGTTGGGTGGGTGGGAAGAACCACTGCCACCTTTGCTCTTCTGCTGATACGGCTGACGGAACGGAGGAGGAGGAAGCCAAAACTTCTGCTGCTTGGCCACTTGAGTAGAGGAAGAAGGAGTAACATCTATGACTCGCTTCTTGGAAGCACCACACCTCAACTGAGCAGCCTCTTGCTTCAGTGCCATGTTGTAGAACTCATCGTATCTCAAGGGCTCAAAGAGAACAAGAGTGAGCTGAATATCTTCTCTGAGACCACCCCTGAACTGATATATCATGCTCTTCTCATCAGGGACGTCCTGCTTAGCAAAGCGGGCGAGCTTCTGGAACAACTTGTTGTAGTCATAGACAGACAAAGAGCCTTGCTTTAGATTGCGGAATTCCTCACGCTTGCTTTCAACCACACTCTGCGGAATATGATGAGCTCGGAAATCTTGACGGAATTCATCCCAAGTGATAACACGTCCACCTCTCGAGTCCCTGTACTGCTGGAACCATTCTGCAGCTTGATCTTTGAGTTGGGAGGAAGCGAACTTGACGAAGTCCTCAGGCCTGATGTTACTGCACTCGAAATGCTTACACAGATCCACAAGCCAATCGTCAGCATCGGTTGCCTCAACACAATTGCTGAAAGTCTTTGGCCCGTTAGCAAGGAACTGGTTGAGTGTAGCAAAGTGACTCTGATTGCTGCCTTGATTCCCTTGACTGCCTTGATTGTGCTCTTGGAGAATTTGCATGATCAGCTGTGTGTTTGCATTGGTTGCGGCCATCACAGCTTGCCACGCCTCTGGAGGAGGTGGAGGTGGTGGCGGATCAGGTTTCAGAGTCGTGCGCGTTGGAGGAGCCATCCTGAAGAGGTTGACCACCATTAGCACATTGACAGATAAATATTGAAGCTGAATCCAACGGAATGAAAATTTCAACATATAGTCTTCACATCCGAACAAAATGAACGAATGCATTCCTCTTGAAATGGTCACATATCCATAAATTGAGAAGCCACGTAGAATTAAGGTAGAGAAATAAATCAACAAGGTACGGATCAAGAACGAATAATCGGTAAGAAATCCAAATCTCAAACCAATATCCGTGGAAGAAAAACTAGAGCTACTAGAATTCCCACCTATGAAACTCCCGAACCTTTCTGGTTATGCAATCAGGTGTTGGGGATACAGGGGAAGCATAATATCTCACCCAAACTAGCAAATCCTACATCCAGCTGTATCCATCCTTCAACACATAACCAAGAAACCTTCGGAAACCATCTACCTCAACCTTCGAAAAACATCTGTTATACAAGTTATGGCGATACTCCCGAACTCCCGCCCCAGTACTGGGTGGCGTCGAGGTTATCTCACCAACGAACTGCATAAAAGAGATTTTCGATGTCGGCGTACTAAACTCAGGTATTCCAGAACTGCAACGATAAAATTATGATGACAACACCTCAGAGCTCAACTCCCCGGGACACTTCCAGATGAGGACATCAATACCATTGTTACACCCACAGCCCCTACTGTTACATATACTGGACCAATTACTAGAGCTCGCGCACGCCAATTAAATTACCAGGTACTTTCGTTTCTTGGTAATGATTCTAATGTTCATGAGATTATGATGCTGCCTAAATTGGATACATTTGTTTTGCTTACAAATGAAGGCCCTAGCTTGGAGAAGGATGAACATTGGAGCAAGAACACGCATGGAGTTGATGGCATGCGCAAGGGGATCAAGAACGGAGTTACAAGTGATGATTTCAGGACTTTGAAGCTGCCATAAGGAGTGCATGAAGCCTTGGACGAAATATACAAGATGCCACTTCATAATATTCGTCCATAGGCTATTCTAGGTGCTGCGTCGCCTTATTAATGGGCCAGGCCCATGTAATTTCGAAATACTTAAGTATAGGCTATTTTTAGAGTCCGTATGTGTGGGGAAACAAGAGTTAGGGTTGGTTTCGGACCCCACCCTCAAGGGCCACGAAATTCCCCCTCTTCCTCCATATATACAGCCCTTAGGGCGTCGTTTAGACTTTGGGTTTTGTTTAGATTAAAAGTTCGCCATAGCTGCAACTTCGCGTACTTCGTTTGTGTCCAACGACCAGACCAAGACGTCACAGAACCCCACCTTGATCAATAAAGCTTTCATCTTATATTCGCAATATCCAGATTGCAATCTCAGTTTCTTGCTTGTTCTTCGTTTGCTCGCAGGAAACAGACCCTCGTGGTCAGGTTGATCGTGCTCCGGCGTGGTCAATAACCCTCGGAAGTTGGTTTAGCAATTGCTAAGGCGCGACGTCTCGCACGTTCGTAGTCGGATCGTCAAGGTCAACTCCCACAAAAAAGTGAAAAAAAAATTCGTGCCCATCCTATCAGTTTGACAAGGGAAGAGTTTTGAGACACTCGCCATTATAGTGATTTTTCGGAAAAAAAAGAGGAGCACAAAAAAAAGGAGCGCAAAAAAAAGAGCGAAAAAAAAGAGTTCCAGAGTGTGCTTTTCCCTTATTTACGTGCAGGCCGTGATTTTGTTAGTGTTCTAGGCTCGCGTCTCTAGCACGGTCTAGCCTAGGACCTGCACAGTACCGTCGTTGAGCGTTTATTCAACTTTGCATCTCTGAATTGATTATTGCTGACCCTTTTTGCTACCATACTATAAGCCTTCCCAGCTCCACATACATCTACGTCGTGCGTTTGACTCTCCCTGGCAATCGCTCTATCCAAGCTTTTGAGAGTTTTGACTACAAAGGTTGCCGATCACCGCCTGCTGCTGGGTAAGAACTGGTAAGAATTTGAGATTTGCTTGACGGATATGTGACACCCGCCACCACCACCTCTTGTTAGTATTCTGTAGGATCATATTCTTGTGTGTTTTCTATTGTTGCTAACCATGGCAGGATCACAAGCCGACGAGACTGACTGGGAGAACATGACGAATCAGGAGTTGCATGATAAATTTCAGCAAATGATGAATGGACAGGTGCAGGATGTGCTAAACAGATTTGAAGAGGCCATTGAGAAGATAGATGACATGGAGAAGACGTTCGAAACAAAGTTCGATAACAGGTTTAATGAATTGCTCGCGCGTCTTCCACCACCACCACCGGCTGCACCTAACGCACCTCTACAACAACAACGACGACGACTACCTACACATCGTGAAACAGCCCTCCGCCGAGCGAGCCGTCTCCCTCTTGCACCTGGCCAAACTGTTGGTGCTGCTGTTGCTACTTCTGTGGCTCCTAACCATGCCAGGATCATATTAGATGGAATGGAGTGTGTAGGATCATATTCTTGTGTGTTTCTATTGCTGCTAACCATGCCAGGATCACAAGCCGACGAGACTGACTGGGAGAACTTGACGAACAAGGAGCTTCATGATACGTTTCAGCAAATGATGAGTGGACAGGTGCAAGATGTGATAAACAAATTTGAAGAGGCCATGGAGAAGATAGATGGAATGGAGAAGACGTTTGAAACAAAGCTCGATAACAAGTTTGCTGAATTGATTTCACGTTTTCCACCACCACCACCGGCTGCTCCTGCCGCACCTCTGCAACAACAGCAACAACATCGACTACCTCCACGTCGGGAAACAGCCCTCCGCCGAGCGAGCCGTGTCCCTCTTCAGTCGGGCCAAACTGCTGGTGCTGCTGTTGATACTTCTGTGGCTCCTGCTGCTGATGTGGAGGAGGATGATTATGTGGGAGATTATGAGGATGAGGTTGATCAAAATCAGAACTACGTGCCACCACCAGCACAGCAACCACCAGGTCATCCACATGCAAATAATGGCAATGGTAGGGCTCACCCTCAGGTACGAGATCATGACCATCTCCCTAAACTAAAATTGAATATTCCACCATTTGAGGGTAGATATGTTCCCGATATATATCTTACTTGGGAGTTAGAAACTGAACAACGATTTACATGTTTACAATATCCCGAGGAGAGACGTGTTCCTACTGCTATTTGTGCATTCACTAGTTTTGCATGTGTTTGGTGGTCTGAGCATTGTAGATTATATCCTATTCCGGCTACTTGGGCTGCTTTGAAAACTGCTATGCGTACTCGTTGGGTTCCACCATATTATCAACGTGAATTACTTCAAAAATTGCAGCGCTTAAGACAGGGAAAAAATTCTGTAGAAGAATATTATCAGGAATTACAAACTGGCATGATTAGATGTGGTATTGTTGAGGAGAATGAAGCTATGCTTGCACGTTTTATGGGTGGATTAAATTGAGAGATTCAGACGATTCTAGAGTATAAGGAGTATACTAATATCACTCGTTTATTCCATCTTGCTTGTAAAGCTGAATGTGAAGTGCAGGATCGACAGACATTGGCGCGGACTAACTTTTCTGCAGGTCGACCTTCATCATGGACACCACGTGCATTATCTACTTCCACACGTTCTGCTACACCGGCGCCTCCGTCGGCTGCCACCTCCAACCGTGATACAATAAAGCAGGCACAATCACCACTATCTGCCAAGAGCACACCTTCTGGGCCTGCAAAGAGCTCTTATTCATCCATGGCATCAACAGGGTAAACACATGATATTATTTGTCGATGTTGCAAGGGTGGAGGTCATTATGCAAGAGAATGCCCATCTAAGCGTGTGATGATTGTTACTGAGGATGGTGGGTATGAGTCCGCTAGTGACTATGATGAGGAGACTTTGGCTCTTATTACACGTGAAGAACACGGTGGAGATGATTCTGATCATGAGACGCAATACATGGCTCCTGAAGATGCTGACAGGTATGAATGTTTAGTTGCTCAACGTGTTTTGAGTGTGCAGGTTACACAAGCTGAGCAAAATCAGAGGCATAATTTGTTCCATACAAAGGGAGTTGTGAAGGAACGTTATGTTCGCGTGATCATAGATGGAGGGAGCTGCAATAACTTGGCTAGCATGGAGATGGTGGAGAAGCTATCTCTCACCACAAGACCACATCCACATCCTTACTACATCCAATGGTTCAACAACTGCGGCAAGGTTAAGGTAACACGTACTGTTCGTGTGCATTTTAGTATCTCTACATATGCTGATTATGTTGATTGTGATGTGGTACCTATGCAAGCATGTTCCTTATTACTTGGTAGACCATGGCAATTTGATAAAAATTCTGTACACCATGGTAGAAACAATCAGTATACTCTTGTTCATAACGATAAAAATATTACTTTGCTTCCTATGACTCCTGATTCCATTTTGAAAGATGATATTAATAGAGCTAATAAAGCAAAACAGGAGACAAATAAGAGTGAAAATCAGATTGTGGCAAAAGAATTTGAGCACCAAATGAAGCCTATTAATAAACCATCTACTGTTGTTTCTGAAATTAAATTGAAAAGTGCATGTTTACTTGCCACCAAATCTGATATTGATGAGCTAGATTTTAGCAAATCTGTTTGCTATGCTTTTGCGTGCAAAGAGGCATTATTTTCATTCGAGGATGTGCCTTCCGCTTTGCCCCCTGCTGTCACTAACATTTTGCAGGAGTTCGCTGACGTCTTTCCACAAGTTGTGCCACCGGGATTACCACCTATTCGAGGGATTGAGCATCAAATTGACTTAATTCCCGGTGCTTCGCTACCCAACCATGCACCATACCGTACCAATCCAGAGGAGACGAAGGAGATTATGCGTCAAGTATAAGAACTGCTCGACAAAGGTTATATACGCGAATCCATTAGTCCTTGTGTTGTTCCTATCATTTTAGTGCCGAAAAAGGATGGTACGTCACGTATGTGCGTTGATTGTAGAGGCATAAATAATATTACTATTCGTTATCGTCATCCTATTCCTAGGCTAGATGATATGCTTGATGAATTGAGTGGCTCTACAATATTCTCCAAAGTTGATTTGCGTAGTGGATACCATCAAATTCGTATGAAATTGGGTGATGAATGGAAAACAGCATTTAAAACTAAGTTTGGATTATATGAGTGGTTAGTCATGCCTTTTGGGTTAACTAATGCACCTAGTACTTTCATGAGGTTAATGAACGAAGTTTTACGTTCTTTCATTGGACGATTTGTGGTAGTTTACTTTGATGACATATTGATTTATAGCAAATCTTTGGAGGAACGTTTGGAACATTTACGTGATGTTTTCATTGCTCTACGTGATGCACGTTTGTTTGGAAACCTTGGAAAGTGCACCTTTTGCACCGACCGAGTATCTTTTCTTGGTTATGTTGTTACTCCACAGGGAATTGAAGTTGATAAAGCCAAGATTGAAGCTATTGAGAGTGGGCCGCAGCCCAAAACGGTCACACAAGTGAGGAGTTTCCTTGGCCTCGCTGGTTTCTATAGGCATTTTGTGAGAGATTTCAGCACCATTGGTGCACCTCTCAACGAGCTTACAAAGAATGATGTGCCTTTTGTTTGGGGTACCGCACAGGAAGAAGCCTTCACAGTATTGAAAGATAAGTTGACACATGCTCCTTTACTCCAACTTCCTAATTTCAATAAGACTTTTGAGCTTGAATGTGATGCTAGTGGAATTGGATTAGGAGGTGTGTTATTACAAGATGGAAAACCTGTTGCATACTTTTCTAAAAAATTGAGTGGGCCTAATCTGAACTATTCTACTTATGATAAAGAATTATATGCTCTTGTTCGGACCTTGGAAACATGGCAACATTATTTATGGCCCAAGGAATTTGTTATACATTCTGATCATGAATCTTTGAAACACATTAAAAGTCAAGCAAAACTAAACCGTAGACATGCTAAATGAGTTGAATTCATTGAGACTTTCCCTTATGTCATTAAACACAAGAAGGGTAAAGAAAATGTTATTGCTGATGCCTTGTCTCGTCGTTATACTATGCTTTCACAACTTGACTTTAAAATATTTGGTTTGGAGACCATCAAAGATCAATATGTTCATGATGCTGAATTTAAAGATGTATTGCAGAATTGTAAGGAAGGGAGAACTTGGAACAAGTTCGTTCTTAACGATGGATTTGTGTTTCGTGCTAACAAGCTATGCATTCCAGCTAGCTCCGTTCGTCTTTTCTTGTTGCAGGAGGCGCATGGAGGAGGATTAATGGGACACTTTGGCGTCAAGAAGACGGAGGATATACTTGCTACACATTTCTTTTGGCCAAAGATGAGACGGGATGTTGAGCGTTTTGTTGCTCGCTGCACTACATGTCAAAGAGCTAAGTCATGACTCAATCCTCATGGTTTATATATCCCTTTACCTGTACCTAGTGTTCCTTGGGAGGATATATCTATGGACTTTGTTTTAGGTTTACCTCGAACAAAGAAGGGGAGGGATAGCATATTTGTTGTCATGGATAGGTTCTCGAAAATGGCACACTTTATACCATGTTATAAAAGCGATGATGCTGTTAATGTTGCTGATTTGTTCTTTCGTGAAATTATTCGCTTACATGGTGTGCCAAATACTATTGTTTCAGATCGTGATACTAAATTTCTTAGCCACTTTTGGAGATGTTTATGGGCTAAGTTGGCGACTAAGCTGCTTTTTAGTACTACTTGTCACCCCCAAACTGATGGACAAACTGAAGTAGTCAATAGAACATTGTCTACTATGCTTAGGGCTGTTTTGAAGAATAACAAGAAAATGTGGGAAGAATGCTTGCCTCATATTGAATTTGCTTATAATCGTTCATTGCATTCTACTACTAAGATGTGCCCTTTTGAAATTGTGTATGGTTTCCTACCTCGTGCACCTATTGATTTGTTGCCTCTTCCATCTTCAGAGAAGGTTAATTTTGATGCTAAAGAACGTTCTGAATTGATTTTAAAAATGCATGAGTTAACTAAGGAAAACATTGAGCGTATGAATGCTAAATATAAACTTGCTGGAGATAAGGGTAGAAAACATGTTGTGTTTGCGCCTGGAGATCTTGTTTGGTTACATTTACGTAAAGATAGATTTCCTAATCTGCAAAATCAAAGCTAATGCCACGTGCTGATGGTCCTTTTAAGGTGTTAGAGAAAATAAATGATAATGCATGTAAACTTGAGCTACCTGTAGATTTTGGGGTTAGTCCCACTTTTAACATTGCAGATTTGAAGCCTTATTTGGGTGAGGAAGATGCGCTTCCATCGAGGACGACTTCATTTCAAGAAGGGGAGGATGATGAGGACATCAATACCATTGTTACACCCACAGCCCCTACTGTTACATATACTGGACCAATTACTAGAGCTCGCGCACGCCAATTAAATTACCAGGTACTTTCGTTTCTTGGTAATGATTCTAATGTTCATGAGATTATGATGCTGCCTAAATTGGATACATATGTTTTGCTTACAAATGAAGGGCCTAGCTTGGAGAAGGATGAACATTGGAGCAAGAACACGCATGGAGTTGATGGCATGCGCAAGGGGATCAAGAACGGAGTTACAAGTGATGATTTCAGGACTTTGAAGCCGCCATAAGGAGTGCATGAAGCCTTGGACGAAATATACAAGATGCCACTTCATAATATTCGTCCATAGGCTATTCTAGGTGCTGCGTCACCTTATTAATGGGCCAGGCCCATGTAATTTCGAAATACTTAAGTATAGGCTATTTTTAGAGTCCGTATGTGTGGGGAAACAAGAGTTAGGGTTGGTTTCGAACCCCACCCTCAAGGGCCACGAAATTCCCCCCTCTTCCTCCATATATACAGCCCTTAGGGCGTCGTTTAGACTTTGGGTTTTGTTTAGATTAAAAGTTCACCATAGCTGCAACTTCGCGTACTTCAGTTGTGTCCAAGGACCAGACCAAGACGTCACAGAACCCCACTTCGATCAATAAAGCTTTCATCTTATATTCGCAATATCCCGATTGCAATCTCAGTTTCTTGCTTGTTCTTCGTTTGCTCGCAGGAAATAGACCCTCGTGGTCAGGTTGATCGTGCTCCGGCGTGGTCAATAACCCTCGGAAGTTGGTTTAGCGATTGCTAAGGCGCGACGTCTCGCACGTTCGTAGTCGGATCGTCAAGGTCGACTCCCACAGAAAACGATAGCCACCATCTCATCGAAACATCGGGACACCTTAGCCTCTATCAAGCACAGTACCGTCGTTGAGCGTTTATTCAACTTTGCATCTCTGAATTGATTATTGCTGACCCTTTTTGCTACCATACTATAAGCCTTCCCAGCTCCACATACATCTACGTCGTGCGTTTGACTCTCCCTGGCAATCGCTCTATCCAAGCTTTTGAGAGTTTTGACTACAACGGTTGCCGATCACCGCCTACTGCTGGGTAAGAACTGGTAAGAATTTGAGATTTGCTTGACGGATTTGTGACACCCGCCACCACCACCACTTGTTAGTAGTCTGTAGCTGCTAACCATGCCAGGATCACAAGCCGACGAGACTGACTGGGAGAACTTGACGAACAAGGAGCTTCATGATACGTTTCAGCAAATGATGAATGGACAGGTGCAAGATGTGATAAACAGATTTGAAGAGGCCATGGAGAAGATAGATGGCATGGAGAAGACGTTTGAAACAAAGCTCGATAACAAGTTTGCTGAATTGCTTTCGCGTTTTCCACCACCACCACCGGCTGCTCCTGCCGCACCTCTGCAACAACAGCAACAACACCGACTACCTCCACGTCGGGAAACAGCCCTCCACCGAGCGAGCCGTGTCCCTCTTCAGTCGGGCCAAACTGCTGTTGCTGCTGTTGATACTTCTGTGGTTCCTACTGCTGATGTGGAGGAGGATGCTTATGTGGGAGATTATGAGGATGAGGTTGATCAAAATCAGAACTACGTGCCACCAACAGCACAGCAACCACCAGGTCGTCCACATGCAAATAATGGCAATGGTAGGGCTCACCCTCAGGTACGAGATCATGACCATCTCCCTAAACTAAAATTGAATATTCCACCATTTGAGGGTAGATATGTTCCTGATATATATCTTACTTGGGAGTTAGAAACTGAACAACGATTTACATGTTACAATATCCCGAGGAGAGACGTGTTCCTGCTGCTGTTTGTGCTTTCACTAGTTTTGCATGTGTTTGGTGGTCTGAGCATTGTAGATTATATCCTATTCCGGCTACTTGGGCTGCTTTGGAAACTGCTATGCGTACTCGTTGGGTTCCACCATATTATCAACGTGAATTACTTCAAAAATTGCAGCGCTTAAGACAGGGAAAAAATTCTGTAGAAGAATATTATCAGGAATTACAAACTGGCATGATTAGATGTGGTATTGTTGAGGAGAATGAAGCTATGCTTGCACGTTTTATGGGTGGATTAAATAGAGAGATTCAGACGATTCTAGTGCAGGATCGACAGGCATTGGCGCGGACTAACTTTTCTGCAGGTCGACCTTCATCATGGACACCACGTGCATCATCTACTTCCACACGTTCTGCTACACCGGCGCCTCCGTCGGCTGCCACCTCCAACCGTGATACAATAAAGCAGGCACAATCACCACTATCTGCCAAGAGCACACCTTCTAGGCCTGCAAAGAGCTCTTCTTCATCCATGGCATCAACAGGGCAAACACATGATATTATTTGTTGACGTTGCAAGGGTGGAGGTCATTATGCGAGAGAATGCCCATCTAAGCGTGTGATGATTGTTACTGAGGATGGTGGGTATGAGTCCGCTAGTGACTATGATGAGGAGACTTTGGCTCTTATTACACGTGAAGAACACGGTGGAGACGATTCTGATCATGAGACGCAATACATGGCTCCTGAAGATGCTGACAGGTATGAATGTTTAGTTGCTCAACGTGTTTTGAGTGTGCAGGTTACACAAGCTGAGCAAAATCAGAGGCATAATTTGTTCCATACAAAGGGAGTTGTGAAGGAACGTTCTATTCGCGTGATCATAGATGGAGGGAGCTGCAATAACTTGGCTAGCATGGAGATGGTGGAGAAGCTATCTCTCACCACAAGACCACATCCACATCCTTAGTACATCCAATGGTTCAACAACAGCGGCAAGTTAAGGTAACACGTAATGTTCGTGTGCATTTTAGTATCTCTACATATGTTGATTATGTTGATTGTGATGTGGTACCTATGCAAGCATGTTCCTTATTACTTGGTAGACCATGGCAATTTGATAAAAATACTGTACACCATGGTAGAAACAATCAGTATACTCTTGTTCATAACGATAAAAATATTACTTTGCTTCCTATGACTCCTGATTCCATTTTGAAAGATGATATTAATAGAGCTAATAAAGCAAAACAGGAGACAAATAAGAGTGAAAATCAGATTGTGGCAAAAGAATTTGAGCATCAAATGAAGCCTAATAATAAACCATCTACTGTTGTTTCTGAAATTAAATTGAAAAGTGCATGTTTACTTGCCACCAAATCTGATATTGATGAGCTAGATTTTAGCAAATCTGTTTGCTATGCTTTTGTGTGCAAAGAGGCATTATTTTCATTCGAGGACGTGCCTTCCTCTTTGCCCCCTGCTGACACTAACATTTTGCAGGAGTTCACTAACGTCTTTCCACAAGACGTGCCACCGGGATTACCACCTATTCGAGGGACTGAGCATCAAATTGACTTAATTCCCGGTGCTTCGCTACCCAACCGTGCACCATACCGTACCAATCCAGAGGAGACGAAGGAGATTATGCGTCAAGTACAAGAACTGCTCGACAAAGGTTATATACGCGAATCCCTTAGTCCTTGTGCTGTTCCTATCATTTTAGTGCCGAAAAAGGATGGTACGTCGCGTATGTGCGTTGATTGTAGAGGCATTAATAATATTACTATTCGTTATCGTCATCCTATTCCTAGGCTAGATGATATGCTTGATGAATTGAGTGGCTCTACAATATTCTCCAAAGTTGATTTGCGTAGTGGATACCATCAAATTCATATGAAATTGGGTGATGAATGGAAAACAGCATTTAAAACAAAGTTTGGATTATATGAGTGGTTAGTCATGCCTTTTGGGTTAACTAATGCACCTAGTACTTTCATGAGGTTAATGAACGAAGTTTTACGTGCTTTCATTGGACGATTTGTGGTAGTTTACTTTGATGACATATTGATTTATAGCAAATCTTTGTAGGAACATTTTGAACATTTACGTGCTGTTTTTATTGCTCTACGTGATGCACGTTTGTTTGGAAACCTTGGAAAGTGCACCTTTTGCACCGACCGAGTATCTTTTCTTGGTTATGTTGTTACTCCACAGGGAATTGAAGTTGATAAAGCCAAGATTGAAGCTATTGAGAGTTGGCCGCAGCCCAAAACGGTCACACAAGTGAGGAGTTTCCTTGGCCTCGCTGGTTTCTATAGGCATTTTGTGAGAGATTTCAGCACCATTGCTGCACCTCTCAACGAGCTTACAAAGAAGGATGTGCCTTTTGTTTGGGGTACCGCACAAGAAGAAGCCTTCACGGTATTGAAAGATAAGTTGACACATGCTCCTTTACTCCAACTTCCTAGTTTCAATAAGACTTTTGAGCTTGAATGTGATGCTAGTGGAATTGGATTAGGAGGTGTGTTATTACAAGATGGAAAACCTGTTGCATACTTTTCTGAAAAATTGAGTGGGCCTAGTCTGAACTATTCTACTTATGATAAAGAATTATATGCTCTTGTTCGGACCTTAGAAACATTTCAACATTATTTATGGCCCAAGGAATTTGTTATACATTCTGATCATGAATCTTTGAAACACATTAAAAGTCAAGCAAAACTGAACCGTAGACATGCTAAATGGGTTGAATTCATTGAGACTTCCCTTATGTCATTAAACACAAGAAGGGTAAAGAAAATGTTATTGCTGATGCCTTGTCTCGTCGTTATACTATGCTTTCACAACTTGACTTTAAAATATTTGGTTTGGAGACCATCAAAGATCAATATGTTCATGATGCAGAATTTAAAGATGTATTGGTTACATGTTGTGTTTGCGCCTGGAGATCTTGTTTGGTTACATTTGCGTAAAGATAGATTTCCTAATCTGCGCAAATCAAAGCTAATGCCACGTGCTGATGGTCCTTTTAAGGTGTTAGAGAAAATAAATGATAATGCATATAGACTTGAGCTACCTGTAGATTTTGGGGTTAGCCCCACTTTTAACATTGCAGAATTGAAGCCTTATTTGGGTGAGGAAGATGCGCTTCCGTCGAGGACGACTTCATTTCAAGAAGGGGAGGATGATGAGGACATCAATACCATTGTTACACCCACAGCCCCTACTGTTACATATACTGGACCAATAACTAGAGCTCGCGCACGCCAATTAAATTACCAGGTACTTTCGTTTCTTGGTAATGATTCTAATGTTCATGAGATTATGATGCTGCCTAAATTGGATACATTTGTTTTGCTTACAAATGAAGGGCCTAGCTTGGAGAAGGATGAACATTGGAGCAAGAACACGCATGGAGTTGATGGCATGCGCAAGGGGATCAAGAACGGAGTTACAAGTGATGATTTCAGGACTTTGAAGCCGCCACAAGGAGTGCATGAAGCCTTGGACGAAATATACAAGATGCCACTTCATAATATTCGTCCATAGGCTATTCTAGGTGCTGCGTCTCCTTATTAATGGGCTAGGCCCATGTAATTTCGAAATACTTAAGTATAGGCTATTTTTAGAGTCCGTATGTGTGGGGAAACAAGAGTTAGGGTTGGTTTCGGACCCCACCCTCAAGGGCCAGGAAATTCCCCCCTCTTCCTCCATATATACAGCCCTTAGGGCGTCGTTTAGACTTTGGGTTTTGTTTAGATTAAAAGTTCGCCATAGGTGCAACTTCGCGTACTTCGTTTGTGTCCAACGACCAGACCAAGACGTCACAGAACCCCACCTTGATCAATAAAGCTTTCATCTTATATTCGCAATATCCCGATTGCAATCTCAATTTCTTGCTTGTTCTTCGTTTGCTCGCAGGAAACAGACCCTCGTGGTCAGGTTGATCGTGCTCCGGCGTGGTCAATAACCCTCGGAAGTTGGTTTAGCGATTGCTAAGGCGCGACGTCTCGCACGTTCGTAGTCGGATCGTCAAGGTCGACTCCCACAGAAAACGATAGCCACCATCTCATCGAAACACCGTGACACCTTTGATAGGGGCAAAGGTGTCCCGATGTTTCGATGAGATGGTGGCTATCGTTTTCTGTGGGAGTCGACCTTGACGATCCGACTACGAACGTGCGAGACGTCGCGCCTTAGCAATCGCTAAACCAACTTCCGAGGGGTTATTGACCACGCCGGAGCACGATCAACCTGACCACGAGGGCCTGTTTCCTGCGAGCAAACGAAGAACAAGCAAGAAACTGAGATTGCAATCTGGATATTGCGAATATAAGATGAAAGCTTTATTGATCAAGGTGGGGTTCTGTGACGTCTTGGTCTGGTCGTTGGACACAAACGAAGTACGCGAAGTTGCAGCTATGGCGAACTTTTAATCTAAACAAAACCCAAGTCTAAACGACGCCCTAAGGGCTGTATATATGGAGGAAGAGAGGGGAATTTCGTGGCCCTTGAGGGTGGGGTCCGAAACCAACCCTAACTCTTGTTTCCCCACACATACGGACTCTAAAAATAGCCTATACTTAAGTATTTCGAAATTACATGGGCCTGGCCCATTAATAAGGTGACGCAGCACCTAGAATAGCCTATGGACGAATATTATGAAGTGGCATCTTGTATATTTCGTCCAAGGCTTCATGCACTCCTTATGGCGGCTTCAAAGTCCTGAAATCATCACTTGTAACTCCGTTCTTGATCCCCTTGCGCATGCCATCAACTCCATTCGTGTTCTTGCTCCAATGTTCATCCTTCTCCAAGCTAGGACCTTCATTTGTAAGCAAAACAAATGTATCCAATTTAGGCAGCATCATAATCTCATGAACATTAGAATCATTACCAAGAAACGAAAGTACCTGGTAATTTAATTGGCGTGCGCGAGCTCTAGTAATTGGTCCAGTATATGTAACAGTAGGGGCTGTGGGTGTAACAATGGTATTGATGTCCTCATCATCCTCCCCTTCTTGAAATGAAGTCGTCCTCGACGGAAGCTCATCTTCCTCACCCAAATAAGGCTTCAAATCTGCAATGTTAAAAGTGGGACTAACCCCAAAATCTGCAGGTAGCTCAAGTTTATATGCATTATCATTTATTTTCTCTAAAACCTTAAAAGGACCATCAGCACGTGGCATTAGCTTTGATTTGCGCAGATTAGGAAATCTATCTTTACGCAAATGTAACCAAACAAGATCTCCAGGTGCAAACACAACATGTTTTCTACCCTTATCTCCAGCAAGTTTATATTTAACATTCATACGCTCAATGTTTTCCTTAGTTAACTCATGCATTTTTAAAATCAATTCGGAACGTTCTTTAGCATCAAAATTAACCTTCTCCGAAGATGGAAGAGGCAACAAATCAATAGGTGCACGAGGTAGGAAACCATACACAATTTCAAAAGGGCACATCTTAGTAGTAGAATGCAATGAACGATTATAAGCAAATTCAATATGAGGCAAGCATTCTTCCCACATTTTCTTGTTATTCTTCAAAACAGCCCTAAGCATAGTAGACAATGTTCTATTGACTACTTCAGTTTGTCCATCAGTTTGGGGGTGACAAGTAGTACTAAAAAGCAGCTTAGTCCCCAACTTAGCCCATAAACATCTCCAAAAGTGGCTAAGAAATTTAGTATCACGATCTGAAACAATAGTATTTGGCACACCATGTAAGCGAATAATTTCACGAAAGAACAAATCAGCAACATTAACAGCATCATCGCTTTTATGACATGGTATAAAGTGTGCCATTTTCGAGAACCTATCCACGACAACAAATATGCTATCCCTCCCCTTCTTTGTTCGAGGTAAACCTAAAACAAAGTCCATAGATATATCCTCCCAAGGAACACTAGGTACAGGCAAAGGCATATATAAACCATGAGGATTGAGTCGTGACTTAGCTCTTTGACATGTAGTGCAGCGAGCAACAAAACGCTCAACATCCCGTCTCATCTTTGGCCAAAAGAAATGTGTAGCAAGTATATCCTCCGTCTTCTTGACGCCAAAGTGTCCCATTAATCCTCCTCCATGCGCCTCCTGCAATAACAAAAGACGAACGGAGCTAGCTGGAATGCATAGCTTGTTAGCACGAAACACAAATCCATCGTTAAGAACGAACTTGTTCCAAGTTCTCCCTTCCTTACAATTCTGCAATACATCTTTAAATTCAGCATCATTAACATATTGATCCTTGATGGTCTCCAAACCAAATATTTTAAAGTCAAGTTGTGAAAGCATAGTATAACGACGAGACAAGGCATCAGCAATAACATTCTCTTTACCCTTCTTGTGTTTAATGACATAAGGGAAAGTCTCAATGAATTCAACCCATTTAGCATGTCTACGGTTCAGTTTTGCTTGACTTTTAATGTGTTTCAAAGATTCATGATCAGAATGTATAACAAATTCCTTGGGCCATAAATAATGTTGCCATGTTTCTAAGGTCCGAACAAGAGCATATAATTCTTTATCATAAGTAGAATAGTTCAGACTAGGCCCACTCAATTTTTCAGAAAAGTATGCAACAGGTTTTCCATCTTGTAATAACACACCTCCTAATCCAATTCCACTAGCATCACATTCAAGCTCAAAAGTCTTATTGAAATTAGGAAGTTGGAGTAAAGGAGCATGTGTTAACTTATCTTTCAATACCGTGAAGGCTTCTTCCTGTGCGGTACCCCAAACAAAAGGTACATCCTTCTTTGTAAGCTCGTTGAGAGGTGCAGCAATGGTGCTGAAATCTCTCACAAAACGCCTATAGAAACCAGCGAGGCCAAGGAAACTCCTCACTTGTGTGACCGTTTTGGGCTGCGGCCAACTCTCAATAGCTTCAATCTTGGCTTTATCAACTTCAATTCCCTGTGGAGTAACAACATAGCCAAGAAAAGATACTCGGTCGGTGCAAAAGGTGCACTTTCCAAGGTTACCAAACAAACGTGCATCACGTAGAGCAATAAAAACAGCACGTAAATGTTCCAAATGGTCCTCCAAAGATTTGCTATAAATCAATATGTCATCAAAGTAAACTACCACAAATCGTCCAATGAAGGCACGTAAAACTTCGTTCATTAACCTCATGAAAGTACTAGGTGCATTAGTTAACCCAAAAGGCATGACTAACCACTCATATAATCCAAACTTAGTTTTAAATGCTGTTTTCCATTCATCTCCCAATTTCATACGAATTTGATGGTAACCACTACGCAAATCAACTTTGGAGAATATTGTAGAGCCACTCAATTCATCAAGCATATCATCTAGCCTAGGAATAGGATGACGATAACGAATAGTAATATTATTAATGCCTCTACAATCAACGCACATACGCGACGTACCATCCTTTTTCGGCACTAAAATGATAGGAACAGCACAAGGACTAAGGGATTCGCGTATATAACCTTTGTCGAGCAGTTCTTGTACTTGACGCATAATCTCCTTCGTCTCCTCTGGGTTGGTACGGTATGGTGCACGGTTGGGTAATGATGCACCGGGAATTAAGTCAATTTGATGCTCAATCCCGCGAATAGGTGGTAATCCCGGTGGCACGTCTTGTGGAAAGACGTCGGCGAACTCCTGCAAAATGTTAGTGACAGCAGGAGGCAAAGAGGAAGGCGCGTCCTCGAATGAAAATAATGCCTCTTTGCACACAAAAGCATAGCAAACAGATTTGCTAAAATCTAGATCATCAATATCAGATTTGGTGGCAAGTAAACATGCACTTTTCAATTTAATTTCAGAAGCAACACTAGATTGTTTATTATTATTAGGCTGCATTTGTTGCTCAAATTCTTTTGCCACAATCTGATTTTCACTCTTAGTTTTCTCCTGTTTTGCTTTATTAGCTCTATTAATATCATCTTTCAAAATGGAATCAGGAGTCATAGGAAGCAAAGTAATATTTTTATCCTTATGAACAAGAGTATACTGATTGTTTCTACCATGGTGAATAGAATTTTTATCAAATTGCCATGGTCTACCAAGTAATAAGGAACATGCTTGCATAGGTACCACATCACAATCAACATAATCAGCATATGTAGAGATACTAAAATGCACACGAACAGTACGTGTTACCTTAACCTTGCCGCTGTTGTTGAACCATTGGATGTAGTAAGGATGTGGATGTGGTCTTGTGGTGAGAGATAGCTTCTCCACCATCTCGATGCTAGCCAAGTTGTTGCAACTCCCTCCATCTATGATCACGCGAACAGAACGTTCCTTCACAACTCCCTTTGTATGGAACAAATTATGCCTCTGATTTTGCTCAGCTTGTGTAACCTGCACACTCAAAACACGTTGAGCAACTAAACATTCATACCTGTCAGCATCTTCAGGAGCCATGTATTGCGTCTCATGATCAGAATCGTCTCCACCGTGTTCGTCACGTGTAATAAGAGCCAAAGTCTCCTCATCATAGTCACTAGCGGACTCATACCCACCATCCTCAGTAACAATCATCACACGCTTAGATGGGCATTCTCTCGCATAATGACCTCCACCCTTGCAACGTCGACAAATAATATCATGTGTCTGCCCTGTTGATGCCATGGATGAAGAAGAGCTCTTTGCAGGCCCAGAAGGTGTGCTCTTGGCAGATAGTGGTGATTGTGCCTGCTTTATTGTATCACGGTTGGAGGTGGCAGCCGACGGAGGCGCCGGTGAAGCAGAACGTGTGGAAGTAGATGATGCACGTGGTGTCCATGAAGAAGGTCGACCTGCAGAAAAGTTAGTCCGCGCCAATGCCTGTCGATCCTGCACTTCACGTTCAGCTTTACAAGCAAGATGGAATAAACGAGTGATATTAGTATACTCCTTATACTCTAGAATCGTCTGAATCTCTCTATTTAATCCACCCATAAAACGTGCAAGCATAGCTTCATTCTCCTCAACAATACCACATCTAATCATGCCAGTTTGTAATTCCTGATAATATTCTTCTACAGAATTTTTTCCCTGTCTTAAGCGCTGCAATTTTTGAAGTAATTCACGTTGATAATATGGTGGAACCCAACGAGTACGCATAGCAGTTTTCAAAGCAGCCCAAGTAGCAGGAATGGGATATAATCTACAATGCTCAGACCACCAAACACATGCAAAACTAGTGAATGCACAAACAGCAGCAGGAACACGTCTCTCCTCGGGATATTGTAAACATGTAAATCGTTGTTCAGTTTCTAACTCCCAAGTAAGATATATATCAGGAACATATCTACCCTCAAATGGTGGAATATTCAATTTTAGTTTAGGGAGATGGTCATGATCTCGTACCTGAGGGTGAGCCCTACCATTGCCATTATTTGCATGTGGACGACCTGATGGTTGCGGTGCTGGTGGTGGCACGTAGTTTTGAGTTTGATCAACCTCATCCTCATAATCTCCCACATAATCATCCTCCTCCGCATCAGCAGCAGGAGCCACAGAAGTAGCAACAGCAGCACCAACAGTTTGGCCAGGTGCAAGAGGGAGACGGCTCGCTCGGCGGAGGGCTGTTTCACGATGTGTAGGTAGTCGTCGTTGTTGTTGTTGTAGAGGTGCGTTAGGTGCAGCCGGTGGTGGTGGTGGAAGACGCGCGAGCAATTCATTAAACCTGTCATCGAGCTTTGTTTCGAACGTCTTCTCCATGTCATCTATCTTCTCCATGGCCTCTTCAAATCTGTTTAGCACATCCTGCACCTGTCCATTCATCATTTGCTGAAATTTATCATGCAACTCCTGATTCGTCATGTTCTCCCAGTCAGTCTCGTCGGCTTGTGATCCTGCCATGGTTAGCAACAATAGAAAACACACAAGAATATGATCCTACAGAATACTAACAAGAGGTGGTGGTGGCGGGTGTCACAAATCCGTCAAGCAAATCTCAAATTCTTACCAGTTCTTACCCAGCAGCAGGCGGTGATCGGCAACCGTTGTAGTCAAAAACGCTCAAAAGCTTGGATAGAGCGATTGCCAGGGAGAGTCAAACGCACGACGTAGATGTATGTGGAGCTGGGAAGGCTTATAGTATGGTAGCAAAAAGGGTCAGCAATAATCAATTCAGAGATGCAAAGTTGAAAAAACGCTCAACGACGGTACTGTGCTGGTCCTAGGCTAGACCGTGCTAGAGACGCGAGCCTAGAACACTAACAAAATCACGGCGCTGCACGTAAATAAGGGAAAAGCACACTCTGGAACTTTTTTTTTTTTCGCTTTTTTTTTTTTTGCGCTCCTCTTTTTTTTTTTTGCGCTCCTCTTGTTTTTTTGCGCTCCTCTTTTTTTTTTTTTTGCGAAAAATTATTATAATGGCGAGTGTCTCAAAACTCTTCCCTCGTCAAACTGATAGGATGGGCACGAAATTTTTTTTTTCACTTTTTTTTTTTCGGAAATCAGGGCAGCGACGACGAAAAAGTGCGACAAAAAATCACTATGATGGCACGTGGCTCAAAAGACTCAGAAAAGCCTAAAAATAGGATAGGGAAAAAATATTTTTGCCCGTGAAAATTTTGGCCTAAAAACTGCCCGGGGTCTCCAGACTTTTTTTTTTTTTTTTCCGAGACCTACGCAGGCAAGGAAACACGAATCGGAATTGAGATTGATCTCAAGAACAAACCTAATATGAGAAGAACTCGGATTGGTGGTGGATATATGGTGGTGGTATATGGCAGCGGTGGTGGTATATGGTAGCGGTGGTGGTATATGGATAGAGATTGATGGTGGTATATGGATACGGATTGGTGGTGGTATATGGATATGGATTCAGAGCGGTGGCGGATAAGCAAAAGTGGTAGATGGCGATGATAATGGTGCGGCGGCGGCGTGACAACTTGTGACCAGAACTCGAAACTCTAAAAGACTAGACTCTAAGACCAGCAACTTGACACGACGATGCAACCGCAAATTCAACAAAGCAAAAACCCTAAAAAGATTATGCAAAGGCTCAGATTGGTTCGGATATGATGAACTAACCCTAATTTTTTTTTGTGTGGCTTTTTCGTGGACTGTAGGTATGAAGAACAGACTCGATCTAATCTACGAAAAACTGTAAAATCTCACCGAGCAACCTGGAAATCTGATACCACTTGATAGGGGCAAAGGTGTCCCGATGTTTCGATGAGATGGTGGCTATCGTTTTCTGTGGGAGTCGACCTTGACGATCCGACTACGAACGTGCGAGACGTCGCGCCTTAGCAATCGCTAAACCAACTTCCGAGGGGTTATTGACCACGCCGGAGCACGATCAACCTGACCACGAGGGCCTGTTTCCTGCGAGCAAACGAAGAACAAGCAAGAAACTGAGATTGCAATCTGGATATTGCGAATATAAGATGAAAGCTTTATTGATCAAGGTGGGGTTCTGTGACGTCTTGGTCTGGTCGTTGGACACAAACGAAGTACGCGAAGTTGCAGCTATGGCGAACTTTTAATCTAAACAAAACCCAAGTCTAAACGACGCCCTAAGGGCTGTATATATGGAGGAAGAGAGGGGAATTTCGTGGCCCTTGAGGGTGGGGTCCGAAACCAACCCTAACTCTTGTTTCCCCACACATACGGACTCTAAAAATAGCCTATACTTAAGTATTTCGAAATTACATGGGCCTGGCCCATTAATAAGGTGACGCAGCACCTAGAATAGCCTATGGACGAATATTATGAAGTGGCATCTTGTATATTTCGTCCAAGGCTTCATGCACTCCTTATGGCGGCTTCAAAGTCCTGAAATCATCACTTGTAACTCCGTTCTTGATCCCCTTGCGCATGCCATCAACTCCATTCGTGTTCTTGCTCCAATGTTCATCCTTCTCCAAGCTAGGACCTTCATTTGTAAGCAAAACAAATGTATCCAATTTAGGCAGCATCATAATCTCATGAACATTAGAATCATTACCAAGAAACGAAAGTACCTGGTAATTTAATTGGCGTGCGCGAGCTCTAGTAATTGGTCCAGTATATGTAACAGTAGGGGCTGTGGGTGTAACAATGGTATTGATGTCCTCATCAACCTTAGCCTCTATCACGTGCCTTAGCAATCGCTAAACCAACTTCCGAGGGGTTATTGACCACGCCGGAGCATGATCAACCTGACCACGTGATAGAGGCAAAGGTGTCCCGATGTTTCGATGAGATGGTGGCTATCGTTTTCTGTGGGAGTCGACCTTGACGATCCGACTATGAACGTGCGAGACGTCGCGCCTTAGCAATCGCTAAACCAACTTCCGAGGGGTTATTGACCACGCCGGAGCACGATCAACCTGACCACGAGGGCCTGTTTCCTACGAGCAAACGAAGAACAAGCAAGAAACTAAGATTGCAATCTGGATATTGCGAATATAAGATGAAAGCTTTATTGATCAAGGTGGGGTTCTGTGACGTCTTGGTCTGGTCGTTGGACACAAACGAAGTACGCGAAGTTGCAGCTATGGCGAACTTTTAATCTAAACAAAACCCAAAGTCTAAACGACGCCCTAAGGGCTATATATATGGAGGAAGAGAGGGGAATTTCGTGGCCCTTGAGGGTGGGGTCCGAAACCAACCCTAACTCTTGTTTCCCCACACATACGGACTCTAAAAATAGCCTATACTTAAGTATTTCGAAATTACATGGGCCTGGCCCATTAATAAGGTGACGCAGCACCTAGAATAGCCTATGGACGAATATTATGAAGTGGCATCTTGTATATTTCGTCCATGTTGATGCACTCCTTATGGCGGCTTCAAAGTCCTGAAATCATCACTTGTAACTCCGTTCTTGATCCCCTTGCGCATGCCATCAACTTCATGCGTGTTCTTGCTCCAATGTTCATCCTTCTCCAAGCTAGGCCCTTCATTTGAAAGCAAAACAAATGTATCCAATTTAGGCAGCATCATAATCTCATGAACATTAGAATCATTACCAAGAAACGAAAGTACCTGGTAATTTAATTGGCGTGCGCGAGCTCTAGTAATTGGTCCAGTATATGTAACAGTAGGGGTTGTGGGTGTAACAATGGTATTGATGTCCTCATCATCCTCCCCTTCTTGAAATGAAGTCGTCCTCGACGGAAGCTCATCTTCCTCACCCAAATAAGCTTCAAATCTGCAATATTAAAAGTGGGACTAACCCCAAAATCTGCAGGTAGCTCAAGTTTATATGCATTATCATTTATTTTCTCTAAAACCTTAAAAGGACCATCAGCACGTGGCATTAGCTTTGATTTGCGCAGATTAGGAAATCTATCTTTACGCAAATGTAACCAAACAAGATCTCCAGGTGCAAACACAACATGTTTTCTACCCTTATCTCCAGCATGTTTATATTTAGCATTCATACGCTCAATGTTTCCTTAGTTAACTCGTGCATTTTTAAAATCAATTCAGAACGTTCTTTAGCATCAAAATTAACCTTCTCCGAAGATGGAAGAGGCAACAAATCAATAGGTGCACGAGGTAGGAAACCATACACAATTTCAAAAGGGCACATCTTAGTAGTAGAATGCAATGAACGATTATAAGCAAATTCAATATGAGGCAAGCATTCTTCCCACATTTTCTTGTTATTCTTCAAAACAGCCCTAAGCATAGTAGACAATGTTCTATTGACTACTTCAGTTTGTCCATCGGTTTGGGGGTGACAAGTAGTACTAAAAAGCAGCTTAGTCCCCAACTTAGCCCATAAACATCTCCAAAAGTGGCTAAGAAATTTAGTATCACGATCTGAAACAATAGTATTTGGCACACCATGTAAGCGAATAATTTCACGAAAGAACAAATCAGCAACATTAACAGCATCATCGCTTTTATGACATGGTATAAAGTGTGCCATTTTCGAGAACCTATCCACGACAACAAATATGCTATCCCTCCCCTTCTTTGTTCTAGGTAAACCTAAAACAAAGTCCATAGATATATCCTCCCAAGGAACACTAGGTACAGGCAAAGGCATATATAAACCATCAGGATTGAGTCGTGACTTAGCTCTTTGACATGTAGTGCAGCGAGCAACAAAACGCTCAACATCCCGTCTCATCTTTGGCCAAAAGAAATGTGTAGCAAGTATATCCTCCGTCTTCTTGACGCCAAAGTGTCCCATTAATCCTCCTCCATGCGCCTCCTGCAACAACAAAAGACGAACGGAGCTAGCTGGAATGCATAGCTTGTTAGCACGAAACACAAATCCATCGTTAAGAACGAACTTGTTCCAAGTTCTCCCTTCCTTACAATTCTGCAATACATCTTTAAATTCAGCATCATTAACATATTGATCCCTGATGGTCTCCAAACCAAATATTTTAAAGTCAAGTTGTGAAAGCATAGTATAACGACGAGACAAGGCATCAGCAATAACATTTTCTTTACCCTTCTTGTGTTTAATGACATAAGGGAAAGTCTCACTGAATTCAACCCATTTAGCATGTCGACGGTTCAGTTTTGCTTGACTTTTAATGTGTTTCAAAGATTCATGATCAGAATGTATAACAAATTCCTTGGGCCATAAATAATGTTGCCATGTTTCTAAGGTCCGAACAAGAGAATATAATTCTTTATCATAAGTAGAATAGTTCAGACTAGGCCCACTCAATTTCTCAGAAAAGAATGCAATAGGTTTGCCATCTTGTAATAACACACCTCCTAATCCAATTCCGCTAGCATCACATTCAAGCTCAAAAGTCTTATTAAAATCAGGAAGTTGGAGTAAAGCAGCATGTCTCAACTTATCTTTCAATACCGTGAAGGCTTCTTCCTGTGCGGTACCCCAAACAAAAGGCACATCCTTCTTTGTAAGCTCGTTGAGAGGTGCCGCAATGGTGCTGAAATCTCTCACAAAACGCCTATAGAAACCAGCGAGGCCAAGGAAACTCCTCACTTGTGTGACCGTTTTGGGCTGCGGCCAACTCTCAATAGCTTCAATCTTGGCTTTATCAACTTCAATTCGCTGTGGAGTAACAACATAGCCAAGAAAAGATACTCGGTCGGTGCAATAAAAACAGCACGTAAATGTTCCAAATGTTCCTCCAAAGATTTGCTATAAATCAATATGTCATCAAAGTAAACTACCATAAATCGTCCAATGAAAGCACGTAAAACTTCGTTCATTAACCTCATGAAAGTACTAGGTGCATTAGTTAACCCAAAAGGCATGGCTAACCACTCATATAATCCAAACTTAGTTTTAAATGTTGTTTTCCATTCATCTCCCAATTTCATACGAATTTGATGGTATCCACTATGCAAATCAACTTTGGAGAATATTGTAGAGCCACTCAATTCATCAAGCATATCATCTTGCCTAGCAATAGGATGACGATAACGAATAGTAATATTATTAATGCCTCTATAATCAATGCACATACGCGGCGTACCATCCTTTTTCGGCACTAAAATGATAGGAACAACACAAGGACCTTTGTCGAGCAGTTCTTGTACTTGACACATAATCTCCTTCGTCTCCTCTGGATTGGTACGGTATGGTGCACGGTTGGGTAATGATGCACTGGGAATTAAGTCAATTTGATGCTCAATCCCTCGAATAGGTGGTAATCCCGGTGGCACGTCTTGTGGAAAGACGTCAGCGAACTCCTCCAAAATGTTAGTGACAACAGGAGGCAAAGAGGAAGGCACATCCTCAAATGAAAATAATGCCTCTTTGCACACAAAAGCATAGCAAACAGATTTGCTAAAATCTAGATCTTCAATATCAGATTTGGTGGCAAGTAAACATGCACTTTTCAATTTAATTTTAGAAGCAACACTAGATGGTTTATTATTAGGCTTCATTTGTTGCTCAAATTCTTTGGCCACAATATGATTTTCACTTTTATTTTTCTCCTGTTTTGCTTTATTAGCTCTATTAATATCATCATTCAAAATGGAATCGGGAGTCATAGGAAGCAAAGTAATATGGCTATCCTTATGAACAAGAGTATACTGATTATTTTGACCATGGTGTACAGAATTTTTATCAAATTGCCATGGTCTACCAAGTAATAAGGAACATGCTTGCATGGGTACCACATCACAGTCAACATAATCAGCATATGTCGAGATAGTAAAATGCACATGAACAGTACATGTTACCTTAACCTTGCCGCTGTTGTTGAACCATTGGATGTAGTAAGGATGTGGATGTGGTCGTGTGGTGAGAGAGAGCTTCTCCACCATCTCCATGCTAGCCAAGTTGTTGCAGCTCCCTCCATCTATGATGACGCGAACATAACGTTCCTTCACAACTCCCTTTGTATGGAACAAATTATGCCTCTGATTTTGCTCAGCTTGTGTAACCTGCACACTCAAAACACGTTGAGCAACTAAACATTCATACCTGTCAGCATCTTCAGGAGCCATGTATTGCGTCTCATGATCAGAATCATCTCCACCGTGTTCTTCATGTGTAATAAGAGCCAAAGTCTCCTCATCATAGTCACTAGCGGACTCATACCCACCATCCTCAGTAACAATCATCACATGCTGATATTTGCATTCTCTCGCAAAATGTCCTCTTCCCTTACAACGATGACAAATAATATCACTTGTGTGCCCTGTTGATGCCATCGAAGAAGAAGAACTCTGTGCAGGCCCAGCAGGTGTGCTCTTGGCAGATAGTGGTGGTTGTGCTTGCTTTCTTGTATCACGGCTGGAGGTGGCACCTGATGGAGGTGCTGGTGCAGTGGAAATAGAGGATGCACATGGTGTCCATGATGAAGATCGACCTGCAGAAAAGTTAGTTCGCGCCAATGCCTGTCGATCCTGCACTTCACGTTCAGCTTTATAAGCAAGATGGAATAAACGAGTGATATTACTATACTCCTTATACTCTAGAATGGTCTGAATCTCTCTATTTAATCCACCCATAAAACATGCAAGCATAGCTTCATTCTCCTCAACAATACCACATCTAATCATGCCAGTTTGTAATTCCTGATAATATTCTTCTACAGAATTTTTTCCTTGTCTTAAACGCTGCAATTTTTGAAGTAATTCACGTTGATAATATGGTGGAACCCAACGAGTACGCATAGCAGTTTTCAAAGCAGCCCAAGTAGCTGGAATAGGATATAATCTACAATGTTCAGACTACCAAACACATGCAAAGCTAGTGAAAGCACAAACAGCAGCAGGAACACGTCTCTCCTCAGGATATTGTAAACATGTAAATTGTTGTTCAGTTTCTAACTCCCAAGTAAGATATATATCAGGAACATATCTACCCTCAAATGGTGGAATGTTCAATTTCAGTTTAGGGAGATGGTCATGATCACGTACCTGAGGTGGTTGTGCAGCCCTACCATTGCGATAATATGCATGAGGACGACCTGGTGGCGGTGGTGCTGGTGGTTGCACATAGTTCTGATTTTGATCAACCTCATCCTCGTAATGGTCCTCCACCTCTACAGTAGCAGCAGGAGCTACAGAAGCATCAACAGCGGCACCAGAATTTTGACCAGGCTCAAGGGGAATGCGCAGTGCCCGTCTCACTTGATTTGGAAGGCGATGTTGTTGTTGTAGAGGTGCGTTAGGTGCAGCCGGTGGTGGTGGTGGAAGACGCGCGAGCAATTCATTAAACTTGCTAGTGAGCTTTGTTTCGAACTTCTTCTCCATGCCATCTATCTTCTCCATGGCCTCTTCAAATCTGTTTAGCACATCTTGCACCTGTCCACTCATCATTTGCTGAAATTTATCATGTAGCTCTTTGTTCGTCATGTTCTCCCAATCTGTCTCATCGGCTTGTGATCCTGCCATGGTTAACAGCAATAGAAACACACAAGAATATGATCCTACAGACTACTAGGAAGTGGTGGTGGTGGTGGTAGAGGTGGTGTATCACAAATCCAGCAAGCGAATCTCAAATTCTTACCAGTTCTTACCCAGCAGCAGGTGGTGATCGGCAACTGTTGTAGTCAAAACTCTCAGAGCTTGGATAGAGCGATTACTAGGGAGAGTCAAACGCATGACATAGATGTATGTGGAGCTGGGAAGGCTTATAATATGGTAGTAAAAAGGGTCAGCAATAATCAATTCAGAGATGCAAAGTTGAATAAACGCTCAACGATGGTACCGTGCTGGTCCTAGGCTAGACTGAACTAGAGACGCGATCCTAGGACACTATTGAGGTCACATCGTAGCACAACTAGCATCAATGAAGGATACTAAGTAGCTCTGCACAGCAAGATATAAGTGAAGATCACAACGGCGGTAAAGATAATGATGTGAAACAACAGCCAAGCAGGATATATCAACAACTTTGTCTCCAACTTTCCTCTAGAAAAGTTTGTGCCAAATTTTTGATATTTTTTTTTCAAGAATGGTATTGACTCATGCTTTCAAACACAAAAGAAATCACTCAATTCCGAGTTGATATGAGGAGTCAAAAAATTCTAAAACTGGCGTGAAAAACTGGAATAAGCTGTGTTTGTGAACTTCGGAGGGCAAAAAGACCTATTTAGAAGGCGATTTTGAGGTGCCAAATTTTGAACTAGCTTCTTAAACTATTTAGATGAGGCTCATCGCTATCTTTCATTTGAGTACTCGCCGAGCCAAAACGGACTTCGTATGAGGAAGTTATGCCTGTTTTACTGAACAGTGCACAAAACAGATTCTAATCCGAATTCAACTACGAGATTCAGTCTAGATAGATCCGAATTTTGTTTTTTTTTTCTCTTTTTTTTCTCACACTTATTTTCTTTTTCTTTCTTTTTTCTGACTTTTTTTACTTTTTTTCTCCCGTTTTTTCTCTCTCCCTCTTTTCAAAACAAACTAGATAAAAAGTAGATTGGATCAAGCGAAGATGGGAACGATCTCAACTATGATTATGACAATGAACGGTGGGTAGCACGTGGAGGAAATTGATGGATGGGTGGTGGACAGCGGAAGGGATAACGATGCAGCGGCGGCGTGACTAATGTGAACAGAACTTGAAACTCTAAACGAACTAGACACTAAGACCAGCAACTCGACACGACGATGCAACCGATAATTCAACTGTGCAAGCAATGAAAAGAAAATTGCAAAGGCTCAGACTAGTTTGGACAAAGGATGAATAGATCTAACTTTTTTTGTGGCTTTTTCTTGGACAATAGGTAAGACAATAAATCTAATCTAGGAAAAACTGGAAATTCTCATCGAGCAACCTGAAAACTGATACCACATGATAGAGGCGAAGGTGTCCCGATGTTTCAATGAGATGGTGGCTATCGTTTTCTGATGGAGTCGACCTTGACGATCTGACTACGAACGTGCGGGACGTCGTGCCTTAGCAATCTCTAAACCAACTTCCGAGGAGTTATTGACCACGCCGTGGTAGAGGCAAAGGTGTCCCGATGTTTCGATGAGATGGTGGCTATCGTTTTCTGTGGGAGTCGACCTTGACGATCCGACTACGAACGTGCGAGACGCCGCGCCTTAGCAATCGCTAAACCAACTTCCGAGGGGTTATTGACCACGCCGGAGCACGATCAACCTGACCACGAGGGCCTGTTTCCTGCGAGCAAACGAAGAACAAGCAAGAAACTGAGATTGCAATCTGGATATTGCGAATATAAGATGAAAGCTTTATTGATCAAGGTGGGGTTCTGGGACGTCTTGGTCTGGTCGTTGGACACAAACGAAGTACGAGAAGTTGCAGCTATGGCGAACTTTTAATCTAAACAAAACCCAAAGTCTAAACGACGCCCTAAGGGCTGTATATATGGAGGAAGAGAGGGGAATTTCGTGGCCCTTGAGGGTGGGGTCCGAAACCAACCCTAACTCTTGTTTCCCCACACATACGGACTCTAAAAATAGCCTATACTTAAGTATTTCGAAATTACATGGGCCTGGCCCATTAATAAGGTGACGCAGCACCTAGAATAGCCTATGGACGAGTATTATGAAGTGGCATCTTGTATATTTCGTCCATGGCTTCATGCACTCCTTATGGCGGCTTCAAAGTCCTGAAATCATCACTTGTAACTCCGTTCTTGATCCCCTTGCGCATGCCATCAACTCCATGTGTGTTCTTGCTCCAATGTTCATCCTTCTCCAAGCTAGGCCCTTCATTTGAAAGCAAAACAAATGTATCCAATTTAGGCAGCATCATAATCTCATGAACATTAGAATCATTACCAAGAAACGAAAGTACCTGGTAATTTAATTGGCGTGCGCGAGCTCTAGTAATTGGTCCAGTATATGTAACGGTAGGGGCTGTGGGTGTAACAATGGTATTGATGTCCTCATCATCCTCCCCTTCTTGAAATGAAGTTGTCCTCGACGGAAGCTCATCTTCCTCACCCAAATAAGGCTTCAAATCTGCAATGTTAAAAGTGGGACTAACCCCAAAATCTGCAGGTAGCTCAAGTTTATATGCATTATCATTTATTTTCTCTAAAACCTTAAAGGGACCATCAGCACGTGGCATTAGCTTTGATTTGCGCAGATTAGGAAATCTATCTTTACACAAATGTAACCAAACAAGATCTCCAGGTGCAAACACAACATGTTTTCTACCCTTATCTCCAGCAAGTTTATATTTAGCATTCATACGCTCAATGTTTTCCTTAGTTAACTCATGCATTTTTAAAATCAATTCAGAACGTTCTTTAGCATGAAAATTAACCTTCTCCGAAGATGGAAGAGGCAACAAATCAATAGGTGCACGAGGTAGGAAACCATACACAATTTCAAAAGGGCACATCTTAGTAGTAGAATGCAATGAACGATTATAAGCAAATTCAATATGAGGCAAGCATTCTTCCCACATTTTCTTGTTATTCTTCAAAACAGCCCTAAGCATAGTAGACAATGTTCTATTGACTACTTCAGTTTGTCCATCAGTTTGGGGGTGACAAGTAGTACTAAAAAGCAGCTTAGTCCCCAACTTAGCCCATAAACATCTCCAAAAGTGGCTAAGAAATTTAGTATCACGATCTGAAACAATAGTATTTGGCACACCATGTAAGCGAATAATTTCACGAAAGAACAAATCAGCAACATTAACAGCATCATCGCTTTTATGACATGGTATAAAGTGTGCCATTTTCGAGAACCTATCCACGACAACAAATATGCTATCCCTCCCCTTCTTTGTTCGAGGTAAACCTAAAACAAAGTCCATAGATATATCCTCCCAAGGAACACTAGGTACAGGCAAAGGCATATATAAACCATGAGGATTGAGTCGTGACTTAGCTCTTTGACATGTAGTGCAGCGAGCAACAAAACGCTCAACATCCCGTCTCATCTTTGGCCAAAAGAAATGTGTAGCAAGTATATCCTCCGTCTTCTTGACGCCAAAGTGTCCCATTAATCCTCCTCCATGCGCCTCCTGCAACAACAAAAGACGAACGGAGCTAGCTGGAATGCATAGCTTGTTAGCACGAAACACAAATCCATCGTTAAGAACGAACTTGTTCCAAGTTCTCCCTTCCTTACAATTCTGCAATACATCTTTAAATTCAGCATCATTAACATATTGATCTTTGATGGTCTCCAAACCAAATATTTTAAAGTCAAGTTGTGAAAGCATAGTATAACGACGAGACAAGGCATCAGCAATAACATTTTCTTTACCCTTCTTGTGTTTAATCACATAAGGGAAAGTCTCAATGAATTCAACCCATTTAGCATGTCGACGGTTCAGTTTTGCTTGACTTTTAATGTGTTTCAAAGATTCATGATCAGAATGTATAACAAATTCCTTGGGCCATAAATAATGTTGCCATGTTTCTAAGGTCCGAACAAGAGCATATAATTCTTTATCATAAGTAGAATAGTTCAGACTAGGCCCACTCAATTTTTCAGAAAAGTATGCAACAGGTTTTCCATCTTGTAATAACACACCTCCTAATCCAATTCCACTAGCATCACATTCAAGCTCAAAAGTCTTATTGAAATTAGGAAGTTGGAGTAAAGGAGGGAGCATGTGTCAACTTATCTTTCAATACCGTGAAGGCTTCTTCCTGTGCGGTACCCCAAACAAAAGGTACATCCTTCTTTGTAAGCTCGTTGAGAGGTGCGGCAATGGTGCTGAAATCTCTCACAAAACTCCTATAGAAACCAGCGAGGCCAAGGAAACTCCTCACTTGTGTCACCGTTTTGGGCTGCGGCCAACTCTCAATAGCTTCAATCTTGGCTTTATCAACTTCAATTCCCTGTGGAGTAACAACATAGCCAAGAAAAGATACTCGGTCGGTGCAAAAGGTGCACTTTCCAAGGTTACCAAACAAACGTGCATCACGTAGAGCAATAAAAACAGCACGTAAATGTTCCAAATGTTCCTCCAAAGATTTGCTATAAATCAATATGTCATCAAAGTAAACTACCACAAATCGTCCAATGAAAGCACGTAAAACTTCGTTCATTAACCTCATGAAAGTACTAGGTGCATTAGTTAACCCAAAAGGCATGACTAACCACTCATATAATCCAAACTTAGTTTTAAATGCTGTTTTCCATTCATCTCCCAATTTCATACGAATTTGATGGTAACCACTACGCAAATCAACTTTGGAGAATATTGTAGAGCCACTCAATTCATCAAGCATATCATCTAGCCTAGGAATAGGATGACGATAACGAATAGTAATATTATTAATGCCTCTACAATCAACGCACATACGCGACGTACCATCCTTTTTCGGCACTAAAATGATAGGAACAGCACAAGGACTAAGGGATTCGCGTATATAACCTTTGTCGAGCAGTTCTTGTACTTGACGCATAATCTCCTTCGTCTCCTCTGGATTGGTACGGTATGGTGCACGGTTAGGTAACGATGCACCAGGAATTAAGTCAATATGATGCTCAATCCCGCGAATAGGTGGTAATCCCGGTGGCACGTCTTGTGGAAAGACGTCGGCAAACTCCTGCAAAATGTTAGTGACAGCAGGAGGCAAAGAGGAAGGCACGTCCTCGAATGAAAATAATGCCTCTTTGCACACAAAAGCATAGCAAACAGATTTGCTAAAATCTAGATCATCAATATCAGATTTGGTGGCAAGTAAACATGCACCTTTCAATTTAATTTCAGAAGCAACACTAGATTGTTTATTATTATTAGGTTGCATTTGTTGCTCAAATTCTTTTGCCACAATCTGATTTTCACTCTTAGTTTTCTCCTGTTTTGCTTTATTAGCTCTATTAATATCATCTTTCAAAATGGAATCAGGAGTCATAGGAAGCAAAGTAATATTTTTATCCTTATGAACAAGAGTATACTGATTGTTTCTACCATGGTGAATAGAATTTTTATCAAATTGCCATGGTCTACCAAGTAATAAGGAATATGCTTGCATCGGTACCACATCACAATCAACATAATCAGCATATGTAGAGATACTAAAATGCACACGAACAGTACGTGTTACCTTAACCTTGCCACTGTTGTTGAACCATTGGATGTAGTAAGGATGTGGATGTGGTCTTGTGGTGAGAGATAGCTTCTCCACCATCTCGATGCTAGCCAAGTTGTTGCAACTCCCTCCATCTATGATCACGCGAACAGAACGTTCCTTCACAACTCCCTTTGTATGGAACAAATTATGCCTCTGATTTTGCTCAGCTTGTGTAACCTGCACACTCAAAACACGTTGAGCAACTAAACATTCATACCTGTCAGCATCTTCAGGAGCCATGTATTGCGTCTCATGATCAGAATCGTCTCCACCGTGTTCGTCACGTGTAATAAGAGCCAAAGTCTCCTCATCATAGTCACTAGCGGACTCATACCCACCATCCTCAGTAACAATCATCACACGCTTAGATGGGCATTCTCTCGCATAATGACCTCCACCCTTGCAACGTCAACAAATAATATCATGTGTTTGCCCTGTTGATGCCATGGATGAAGAAGAGCTCTTTGCAGGCCCAGAAGGGGTGCTCTTGGCAGATAGTGGTGATTGTGCCTGCTTTATTGTATCACGGTTGGAGGTGGCAGCCGACGGAGGCGCCGGTGAAGCAGAACGTGTGGAAGTAGATGATGCACGTGGTGTCCATGAAGAAGGTCGACCTGCAGAAAAGTTAGTCCGCGCCAATGCCTGTCGATCCTGCACTTCACGTTCAGCTTTACAAGCAAGATGGAATAAACGAGTGATATTAGTATACTCCTTATACTCTAGATCGTCTGAATCTCTCTATTTAATCCACCCATAAAACGTGCAAGCATAGCTTCATTCTCCTCAACAATACCACATCTAATCATGCCAGTTTGTAATTCCTGATAATATTCTTCTACAGAATTTTTTCCCTGTCTTAAGCGCTGCAATTTTTGAAGTAATTCACGTTGATAATATGGTGGAACCCAACGAGTACGCATAGAAGTTTTCAAAGCAGCCCAAGTAGCAGGAATGGGATATAATCTACAATGCTCAGACCACCAAACACATGCAAAACTAGTGAATGCACAAACAGTAGCAGGAACACGTCTCTCCTCGGTATATTGTAAACATGTAAATCGTTGTTCAGTTTCTAACTCCCAAGTAAGATATATATCAGGAACATATCTACCCTCAAAAGGTGGAATATTCAATTTTAGTTTAGGGAGATGGTCATGATCTCGTACCTGAGGGTGAGCCCTACCATTGCCATTATTTGCATGTGGACGACCTGATGGTTGCTGTGCTGGTGGTGGCACGTAGTTCTGATTTTGATCAACCTCATCCTCGTAATCGCCAGCAAAATCATCCTCCTCTGCATCAGCAGCAGGAGCCACAGAAGTAGCAACAGCAGCACCAACAGTTTGGCCAGGTGCAAGAGGGAGACGGCTCGCTCGGCGGAGGGCTGTTTCACGATGTGTAGGTAGTCGTCGTTGTTGTTGTTGTAGAGGTGCGTTAGGTGCAGCCGGTGGTGGTGGTGGAAGACGCACGAGCAATTCATTAAACCTGTTATCGAGCTTTGTTTCGAACGTCTTCTCCATGTCATCTATCTTCTCCATGGCCTCTTCAAATCTGTTTAGCACATCCTGCACCTGTCCATTCATCATTTGCTGAAATTTATCATGCAACTCCTGATTCGTCATGTTCTCCCAGTCAGTCTCGTCGACTTGTGATCCTGCCATGGTTAGCAACAATAGAAAACACACAAGACTATGATCCTACAGAATACTAACAAGAGGTGGTGGTGGCGGGTGTCACAAATCCGTCAAGCAAATCTCAAATTCTTACCAGTTCTTACCCAGCAGCAGGCGGTGATCGGCAACCGTTGTAGTCAAAACTCTCAAAAGCTTGGATAGAGCGATTGCCAGGGAGAGTCAAACGCACGACGTAGAGGTATGTGGAGCTGGGAAGGCTTATAGTATGGTAGCAAAAAAGGTCAGCAATAATCAATTCAGAGATGCAAAGTTGAATAAACGCTCAACGACGGTACTGTGCTGGTCCTAGGCTAGACCGTGCTAGAGACGCGAGCCTAGAACACTAACAAAATCACGGCGTTGCACGTAAATAAGGGAAAAGCACACTCTGGAACTTTTTTTTTCGCTTTTTTTTTTGCGCTCCTCTTTTTTTTTGCGCTCTTTTTTTTTGCGAAAAATTACTATAATGGCGAGTGTCTCAAAACTCTTCCCTCGTCAAACTGATAGGATGGGCACGAATTTTTTTTTTTCACTTTTTTTCGGAAATCAGGGCAGCGACGACGAAAAAGTGTGACAAAAAATCACTATGATGGCACGTGGCTCAAAAGACTCAGAAAAGCCTAAAAATAGGATAGGGAAAAAATATTTTTGCCCGTGAAAATTTTGGCCTAAAAACTGCCCGGGGGTATCCAGACTCTTTTTTTTTCCGAGACCTACGCAGGCAAGGAAACACGAATCGGAATTTAGATTGATCTCAAGAACAAACCTAATATGAGAAGAACTCGGATTGGTGGTGGATATATGGTTACAGATTGGTGGTGGTATATGGATACAGATTGGTGGTGGTATATGGATACGGATTGGTGGTGGTATATGGATACGGATTCAGAACGGTGGCGGATAAGCAATGGTGGTAGATGGGCGATGATGATGGTGCGGCGGCGGCGTGAGAACTTATGACCAGAACTCGAAACTCTAAAAGACTAGACTCTAAGACCAGCAACTTGACACGACGATGCAACCGCAAATTCAACAAAGCAAAAACCCTAAAAAGATTATGCAAAGGCTCAGATTGGTTCGGATATGATGAACTAACCCTAATTTTTTTGTGGCTTTTTCGTGGACTGTAGGTATGAAGAACAGACTCGATCTAATCTACGAAAAACTGTAAAAATCTCACCGAGCAACCTGGAAATCTGATACCACTTGATAGAGGCAAAGGTGTCCCGATGTTTCGATGAGATGGTGGCTATCGTTTTCTGTGGGAGTCGACCTTGACGATCCGACTACGAAAGTGCGAGACGTCGCGCCTTAGCAATCGCTAAACCAACTTCCGAGGGGTTATTGACCACGCCGGAGCACGATCAACCTGACCACGAGGGCCTGTTTCCTGCGAGCAAACGAAGAACAAGCAACAAACTGAGATTGCAATCTGGATATTGCGAATATAAGATGAAAGCTTTATTGATCAAGGTGGGGTTCTGTGACGTCTTGGTCTGGTCGTTGGACACAAACGAAGTACGCGAAGTTGCAGCTATGGCGAACTTTTAATCTAAACAAAACCCAAAGTCTAAACGACGCCCTAAGGGCTGTATATATGGAGGAAGAGAGGGGAATTTCGTGGCCCTTGAGGGTGGGGTCCGAAACCAACCCTAACTCTTGTTTCCCCACACATACGGACTCTAAAAATAGCCTATACTTAAGTATTTCGAAATTACATGGGCCTGACCCATTAATAAGGTGACGCAGCACCTAGAATAGCCTATGGACGAATATTATGAAGTGGCATCTTGTATATTTCGTCCATGGCTTCATGCACTCCTTATGGCGGCTTCAAAGTCCTGAAATCATCACTTGTAACTCCGTTCTTGATCCCCTTGCGCATGCCCTCAACTTCATGCGTGTTCTTGCTCCAATGTTCATCCTTCTCCAAGCTAGGCCCTTCATTTGAAAGCAAAACAAATGTATCCAATTTAGGCAGCATCATAATCTCATGAACATTAGAATCATTACCAAGAAACGAAAGTACCTGGTAATTTAATTGGCGTGCGCGAGCTCTAGTAATTGGTCCAGTATATGTAACAGTAGGGGCTGTGGGTGTAACAATGGTATTGATGTCCTCATCATCCTCCTCCATGAGATTCCTGCAAAAGCAACAAACAAAGAGTAGACTCGGGGATGCAAAGCTTGTTAGCTCTCATAAGATATCCATCTTTGATGTAATAGCGTCCCAAGAGGTATGCGTCAAACATTTGGCATAAGGAGTTGCAAAAGTCAGATCATGCTCATACAAGTCTTTTATGTGCTCAAACCAATGACATCCAATTCAACTTGAGTAACAAGCATGCATATGCAGGAAAGGGCATCCACCACAATATTTTCCTTACCTTTAATGTACGTGATGACATAAGGAAAAGACTGTTTGAATTCACTCCATTTAGCATGACGCTTGTTCAACTTGGTTTGGCCCTTAAGGTACTTAAGTGTTTCATGATCGGTATGAATGATGAATTCATGAGGGCGAAGATAGTGTTCCCATTCGTGCAAAACTCGCACTAAAGCATATAACTCTTTGTCATAGATGGGGTAATTGAGTTGCGCTCCGGAAAGTTTCTCAATAAAGTAAGCTATGGGGCGCTTCTCTTGCGTTAACACACCTCCTATGCCATTACCACTAGCATCACAATGAATCTCAAAGGGCTTGTCAAAGTTGGGTAAAGCAAGCACGGGATCATGAGTAAGCAAATTCTTAATCTCATTGAAAGCGGTATCTTGGGATGGTCCCCAAACAAAATGTGCATTCTTTTTGCTCAAAGCATGCAAAGGAGAAGCAATGGTGCTAAAATCTTTCACAAAGCGACGATAGAAACCCGCAAGGCCAAGAAAACTTCGCACTTGTTGCAAGTTGGTTGGTTGGGGCCAATTCTTAATAGCATTGATCTTGGACTCATCAACATGAACACCTTAGAAGATACAACAAAACCCAAGAAAACGAGCTTATCAACGCCGAAAAGGCACTTTTCCATGTTAGCATAGAGATGCTCGTTTCGAAGAGTTTGCAAAACGGTTCGAACATGGGTGACATGATCTTGAAGAGATTTTCTATAAACAAAGATATCGTCGAAGTAGACCACAACAAACACACTGATGTAAGGGCGAAAGACATGATTCATAAGACACATGAAAGTACCCGGTGCTTCCAATAGACCAATAGGCATGACTAACCACTCATACAACCCAAACTTGGTTTTGAAAGCGGTTTTCCATTCATCACCCTCTTGTATGCGGATTTGATAGTAACCACTTTTAAGATCAATTTTTGAAAAGATAGTGGCACCACTAAGTTCATCAAGCATATCATCGAGGCGTGGAATGGGATACCTATAGCGAACACTGATAGCATTGATAGGTCTACAATCGGAGCACATGCGAAAGCTATCGTCTCGTTTTGGCACAAGAATGACCGGAACGGCACAAGGACTCAAACTTTCACGCACATGTCCATGGTCTATGAGATGCTTTACTTGCCTTTGTATTTCTTTGGTTTCTTCAGGGTTGACGTGGTAGGGAGCTTTGTTTGGAAGAGGTGCTCCAAGGATGAGGTCGATGCAGTGCTCGATGCCTCGTAGTGGAGGTAGTCCCGGAGGTAGCTCTTCAGGGAAAACATCTTGAAATTCCTACAAAAGAGAAGACAACACTAAAGGTAGAGCGTGAGACGTGTTAGCTTGTGTTGCATTGTCCTTGCACAAAAGGACATAGTGTAGGACACTAGATGGGTTCTCACACACTCCTCGTATCTCACTTTTGGTGGCAAATAGAACTAAGTTCTTCTTATCGCTCATCATGGAGGCACTCGATTTGGGCTTGTGGCGCTCACTCTCTTTTGGGTGGTTCGCTCTCTCACTATTCTCTCCACGATGGGTAGCTTGCTTGTCGGTGATCACTTGGCTTGGAGACATAGGGCAAACTACGTACTCCTTTCCTTTCATCTTGAAGATGTAGTGGTTTGTTCGGTCGTTGTGGATGACACCTCTATCAAATTTCCATGGGCGTCCAAGAAGAAGGTGGCAAACGGTCATTGGAACGACGTCGCACTCCAAAGTGTCTTCGTAGGCGCCAATTTTGAAGGAGAATTGTACTCGATGCTCGACTTGGATAGTGCCGGAGTTGCTAAGCCATTGAACTTTGTAGGGATGTGGATGTTTCGTCTTGGGCAATTGGAGCTTGGAGCAAAGTTCTTCACTTGCGAGGTTATGACAACTCCCTCCATCGATGATGACCTTGATGGACCTTCCATTGATACCGGCCTTGGTATGAAAGATATGGCATCTTTGGTCTTCTTCTTGGTGATGTTGGAGAGTCAAGACCTTGAAGACAACAAGAGCAGGACTTGAATCTTCATTGCAAAAGACTTGTTCCGTGTCTTCTTCGTTCACTTGTCGGTGTATGGCCACTTGCTCAAGGGCTTCCATTTCTCCTTCACTCATTGAGTCATAAGTGTCGTCGTCGTTGAGGATCATGGTCCGCTTGTTGGTGCACTCGTAGGACTTGTGGCCTAGGCCTCGACATGTGAAGCATTTGAAGGAACTTGTGTTGACGGTCTCATCGGTGGGGGTTGATGATGATGAAGCTCTCGGCTTGAAGTTGCTTGTAGTAGGATGACTTGGAGTAGTCAAAGTTTTCTTGGAACTCGACTTGTCGACGGTGGTTGTAGAAGACTTGGTAGAGGGTGTTGGAGTCGTTGAAGCTTGGGTGTTGGAGAAACCGCATGTCTTGGATGAGAACTTGGCATACTTGAAATCATCTTGTACTTGGTGTTCCGCTTTGGTAGCTTGATGCACTAGCTCGATGAGGTTCGAGTATGGTTGGAAGTCGGCGATGTTCTTGTTAGGATGGTTGAGTCCATTCAATAAATGTGCCATAGTTTGCTCATCATCTTCCGTGACATTGGCTCTTATCATGGCAATCTCCATCTCCTTGTAGTACTCTTGAACGCTCTTGGTTCCTTGCTTGAGTGGTTGAAGTTTCTTGAAGAGGCCGCAGTTGTAGTAGGTAGGCACGAAGCATGCTCTCATGACATCCTTCATTTGCGCCCAAGTAGTGATGGGTGGTTCACCTCTTGCCTCATAGCGCTCGATGACTTGTTCCCACCAAATGAGGACATAGTCTTGGAACTCAAGGGATGCCATCGCGATCTTCTTCTCTTCGTCATAGTTGTGCAAGCGAAAGATTTTGTCGACCTTCAATGCCCATGAAAGGTACTCTTCGGGATCGTTGCTTCCATTGAACTTGGGCATGGTGAACTTGAGCTTGCCGTAGCATTGCTCTTCATTGTGTTGGAGTCGGGGATGATGATGCCCATGTTGTTGATGATTGTCAAACTCATCGTGCTCTTGGCGAGGAGGGTTGTCAACATCGTGTTGCTCTTGTCGTGGATGATTTCCGTTGTCGTCATGCTCTTGGGGTTCTTGGCGAGCTTGTGGAGGAACATGCCCAGCTTGACGTTGCACGCGAGCTTGAAATCGTCGTTCGTGAGCTTCTTCGCGAAGTGCTTCTTTATGTTCACGAGCTTGTCGGCCTCAGTTGGCTACGGCTTGACTTGAATCTTGAATGGCACGTTGCGACTCAAGTGCTTGAGCTTCATGGAGTTGTTGTTCTTGGTGTTGTGCCTCGGCATCTTGTGCACCTTGGTGTAGACGCGTTCGCTCTTCCACTTCATGTTGGTGTTGTCGTTGCCGTTCTCATGCTAGCGCAAAAGCTGCTTGGGTTCGACGTTGTCGGTGCTCTTGAGAGTCGGTGTCGCGTAGAGGATTGAGGCTTGCTTGACGATCATTGCGCGCAGCACATCGAAGAGTGTTCGATGTCGGTGTACTTGAGGCAGAGAGGGTGAAGTCGGAGTGTCGACTTGAGCGGCTTCGTCTTGATGAGGACAAAGTGGAAGAAGAGCAGTTGAGCAACAAAGAACGAATCTTGTCCATTCTTGCGTCGTTCTCTTGCTTGTGATCGTCGAGCTTGTGGTCAAAGTAGTCCCTTGTGCGTTGCTCGGAGAGTCGCAAGTCGGCGGCGAGGTTGTCGATGCGTTCACTCATTGCTTGTTGCTCTTGATGCAAAGCACCAACGAGGTGGCTCTTGGTGACGTAGGAGTTCATGTCGTTGTCGTGCTCAATGAAGAGTGGGTTGGTAGAAGTACTTGGCCTATCCATCATTCCAAGAGAAAATTGTGAGTGGTAGAACGAGAAGAACGTATACCAAATGTACCTTGACCGAAGTTGAAGGTGGATCAATGATCACTCCAATGTGGAACAAGGAAATAGCACAATTGGTACCAATTCTTGTTGGTTTCTCACACCTACACAAGGAAAAGCTTATGGTGGAGCTTGGTTAGGATGGTGGCACAAAATTTGATGCAATTGTTAGTGAGCTTCAATAATGTTGGAAAAGATTCGCAAGTTTGCAATGCAACAAGTAGACCAAGCAATATAAGGTACACGGAAACTCACACGCAAAGAGATAAGTGGGGTCGTGCAACCAAGGGTGAGCCAAAATGTGGAATCCACAAAAATGCTCTTGTTGCACAACACTAGAGAGACGCTAGCACGATTGCACAATAGGCGGATACGAAGACTTGTGCACATCCTACTAAGCAAAAATGCAACGACTTCTATCCCAAGTATGCTCTATGCAAGGTGTTTCTATGATATGATCCAAGATGATCTAGTATGACAATGTTAATGTTGTATGATGCTATGGTTCTTGCTTAAAAGCTCATTGCTTATCTTTCCCTTTTGCTTGAAAGCTTGTTTGGCTCTTTGTTGTTTGAGCTCTTTTCTCATGCAATGCTTCACGAACCAAGATAGCAATTGTGTATGCGATGACAACCTTGTGACACAAGAGATGATACCAATATATGCACCAATGATGTATGTATGCTATGGGAAGTATGATCACTAATGTGCACAAGTCTCGTTGCCGGCAATACTCAAAGGCTAGTCTCAATGGGTAAGCGACGCAATGGAGTAAGGCTATGATGGCTATCAAAGTAATGGCAAGAATGATATGTCCAATACCAAGGTGGGGTTACCGCTGCTTGCTTACGGTAGGGTGTCAAAATTGTGTTACGAATACCAAGATGTGGTCGAGGTGGTCGTTGTTGATGACGCGTCCGTGGCGAAGATGAGCGGCGGTGATGTTGATGTCGAACCGTACCTGAATAGCCGAAACACAATAGGACACGGAACTGCAACTCAAATTCTCAAATCTCGAAGTGGCAACACATGTCGGAGTGCGAAACGGGTAAGCAATGGTGGAGGTATGCGGAAGTGGTAATGTTGTATAGGTGGTAGGAGTGCGTATGCGGAAGTGGGGCGCTGGTGGTGACTAAACTGAAATAAATTCAGTTTCCTTAGGTAAGGTCGGACGTCGGGGATGGGCCGGTCGTCCGGTCGTCGGAGGTCTGGAGGGGGTTGACGTCCGGTGCCTGGGCGAAATTTCGGGCACGGGATGAACTGCACGTGGACGTGGTGGAAGAGATGAAAAATGTCAAATCCGGGGGATTTTGTGGATGGAAAGGGTGGGGAAAGGGGGGAAAAGCTAGATCCACTCAAGACAAAGCAAATCCACGGATCAAATCCAACAAAATTTCAACACACCAACAAATCACAATTTTTTTGGGTCTATTTTGTGGCGAATTTTCGAATTAGGGATAAAATCAACAAAAACAAGGCTAGAAACACAACGGGGAGGCTCCGAAATTGTGATCAACGTGGCTCAAGATACCAAGATGATGTAGGGTAGGAACCCTAGGGGCCGATCTTTCATGAAAGGAGCGGATCCCGCGAAGAACACGAGGAACACGAGGGGAAAACGAGGGAAATCACGAGAGAATCACTAAACCAACAAGAAATAGTCACACATGTGCTAGATCCTCGAGTACATAAAATATCACACGATCCAGGGACAAGTAATGACGATACAAAGGTAGCCGGTCTTGTCCGTGAGGAGGTCTTGAGGTTCTTCCTGTAAAGGGGTCTTGAATCCAAAGGGATCTTCTCCGAAGAGGGGCCGCGGTCTCTCTCGTGGAGTAGATCCGATGTGGATGAGCAATGCTCTATCTCTAATATGAGCTAAACCAATGCTAACCCTAACCAGGAGGAGGGAGAGGTATGTTTATAGTCTTAGTGCAAAAGAGGGGCGAAGGGGTACATGGGCTGCGGCCCAATACAAAACAGCACACAGGCGTCGGACTCCCGGGAGTCACCAGTCGTCCGGAGGCTCGCGAGGGTTCGGACGTCCGGTGCTTGTCGGACGTCCCTAGACTCGGCTCGGGTGGGCTTTGGTCGAACGTCCGGTCAGGGTCGGACGTCCGGGGCGTCGATCGTCCGTAGAACTTTGGAAGTCCGTAGTTTTGGCTCGGTTGTGGGAGTGTCGGTCGTCCGGAGAGGGCCGGACGTCCGGAGCCTAGAGGTCATCAGACGTCCGGGGTTCGTCGGTCGTCCGGAGCCTGGGAAGTTCGAACAGTTCTTCTTCTTGTCCATTGAACTTGGCGTCCTCACCATCTTGTCCGTTGAGTGTAGTTGGTCCATGGCTTTCCTCCAAGCACCTGATCACACATATGGTTTCCACTTGAGGTAGTAGCCAATTCTCATGCATATAAAGTGGTAGTTCGGAGAGGAGTGAGTTCACCTTATCTTAGATAGCCTTCGCTCGGGCTCTTTTCATTGGTCCAAGTGGTGTCGTATGAGACATAGGTAGATCCATGGGGATGACCTTGGGATGCTCTGCATCATAATCATTGCCTTTGATATCGTCATAACTTTGTGCTTTTCTATCAATTGCTCGACTGTAATTTGTTCACCCACCGTATTATTTTCTTTCAAGAGAGAAGCCTCTAGTGAAACCTATGGCCCCTGGGTCTATTTTCCATCATATATTTTCAGATATATAAACCAAAAAACCCAAAAATACCTTGGTGCAATTTATTTTATTTTATTTTATTTTACGTTTTAGTAATCTTTTATATCTATCTCTATCAGATCTCATCATTGCAAGTGACAGTGAAGGGATTGACAACCCCTTTATCACGTTGGGTGCAGGTGTTTGATTGTTTGTGCACGTGCTTAGATTGGAGACTTGCATGTACCTCCTACTGGATTGACACCTTGGTTCTCAAACTAAGGGAAATACTTATCCCTACTTTGCTGCATCACCCTTTCCTCTTCAAGGAAAAAACCAATGCAAGCTCAAGAAGTAGCGCGCACCACCACCACCATCTGCCAGGAGCACACCTTCTGTTCCTGCGCAGAGCTCTTCTTCATGCATGGCATCAACAGGGCAAACGCATGAGGTTATATGCCGTCGTTGCATGGGTGGAGGTCACTATGTGAGCAAATGTCCATCTCCGCATGTGATGATTGTTACTGAGGATGGTGGATATGAGTCTGCAGTGACTATGATGAGGAGGCTTTGGCTCTTAGTGCAAGTGAAGAACATGGTGAAGATGATTCTGAACATGAGAAGCAGTACATGGCTGCTGAAGATGCTGACAGGTATGAGAGTTTAGTTGCTCAACGTGTTTCAAGTGTGCAGATAACACAAGCTGAGCAAAATCAGAGGCATAATTTGTTCCATACGAAGGGAGTTGTGAAGGATCGTTCTGTCCGTGTCATCTTTGATGGAGGGAGTTGCAACAATTTGGCTAGCATGGATATGGTGGAGAAGTTGTCTCTCACCATAAGACCCCATCTCCATCCATACTACATCCAATGGTTCAACAACAGCGGCAAGGTTAAGGTAACACGTATTGTTCGTGTGCATTTTAGTATCGCTACATATGCTGATTATGTTGATTATGATGCGGTACCCATGCAAGCATGTTCCTTATTACTTGGTAGACCATGGCAATTTGATAAAAATTCTGTACACCATGGTAGAAACAATCAGTATACTCTTGTTCATAAGGATAAACATATTACTTTGCTTCCTATGTATCCTGATTCCATTTTGAAAGATGATATTAATAGAGCTAGTAAAGCAAAACAGGAGCAAAATAAGAGTGAAAATCAGATTGTGGCCAAAAAAATTGAGCAACAAATGAAGCCTAATAATAAACCATCATATAGTGTTCCTTCTGAAATTAAATTGAAAAGTGGATGTTTACTTGCCACCAAATCTGATATTGACAATCTAGATTTCGGCAAATCTGTTTGCTATACTTTCGTGTGCAAAGAGGTATTATTTTCATTCGAGGTCATGCCTCCCTCTACTCATCCTGCTGTCACTATCATTTTGCAGGAGTTCCCTGACGTATTTCCACAAGACGTGCCACCGGGATTACCGCCAACTCGAGGGATTGATCATCAAATTAACTTAATTCCCGACGCTTCGCTGCCAAACCGTACCAATCTAGAGGAGATGAAGCAGATTATGCATCAAGTATACACTACAAAAAAATACACTTCCGTGATGATACGTGTTTGTCACAGTAGGTCACATTTTCTGTCATGCATGTACATCCATGACGTGTTTATGATAGAATCAAGATAGTCATACATGTGTTGTCATAGAAGTGTTCCATGACAATACCGAAATTATCATCACGAAAGTGTCCACTTCCATGACGATAAATGGCGCGTCATAGAAGTGCTTTCGTCAAGGGTAACCGACACATGGCATCCACCATAACGGTTCGTTAACCCGTTAACAACCAAGACCAATGGGGATTTTCCACGTGTAAAATTCTCATTCGCCAGAAGAACCACGTGTCAACTCTGCGTTGGGACAAATGTCATCCAGCAAATCGACGGGATGCACCTATGATACGTCGACACGTGGCTCAGCCCAACAGTGGCCATTCAGGTCAAAAGGGCAGCCCGTTTGACTTGGTCAAAAATAAGCAGGCCGGCCCACGGAAAGCCCGTGAACGGCCTGTTTGCATATAGGCCATTTACAGCCCACTAAGTCACGACCCGTTATAGCCTATCTGAATTAGCCCAGTAGCGTCATTTGGGCCGTCTAATATGATTCCATCCCATTGTAACTTCTGGCCCATGACGTCTTTCGGCACATATGAGGCCCTTTGTAACTCTGGGCCAAAAAAGGCCCGTGGTGAAACTGGCCCAGAATGAACAGTGTATCGCTTTGTACCCTTTAACGACCCATTATTCCATTGGGCCATTTCCAGCCCGTGTTATATTCCGACCTTCTAAGGCCCCACTTATTATTGGGCTCAATTCTGGCATTCGATTACTTACGATCCGTTACTGGCATGTTCCGCTTGAGGGCCAAATTCAGCCCGTGGTTAAAGTCGGCCCGTCTATGGCACATTAATTCGTTGGGCCGTTTTCATAGCGTCGTAAATTATGGCCCATTAACGACCCATTATGCCCACCGATAGAATAAAGTCCGTTGTACACATCGTCCTATTAATGACCCATTGTGGTCGGCCCATAAACAGACGATTCCGATACTAGCCCGTTTACAACCCATATTGCGGTTCATTAATGGTCCACGAATGTACGGCCCATGTTTGGCCAACCTATCAAATGGTCCGTAGAGGCCCATTGAATCTGCGGGCCGTAGAAGGCCCATGGATCATACAGACCTTAGGAAGCCCACTACAGCAGCCAGCAGGACAATGGTTACAACGGCCCGTATGGTTATTGTGGAGACGACTTTGACGATCCGACTACAAACGTGCACGACGTTGCGCCTTAGCAATCGCTAAACCAATCTCCTGAGGTTACTGACAATGCTGGAAGCACGGTCAGCCTGACCACGAAGGTCTATTCCTGCAAGCAATCGAAGAACGAGCAAGAATATGATAAAGCAATCTGAATATTGCAAATATATATGAAGTATTGATAATGGTGGGGATCCGGAAGCGGTCTTGGTCTGGTCGTTGGACACAAACGAAGTACACGAAGCTGCAATGGCTAACTTTTAACTAAACAAATCCCCCCAAAGAAAAAGCTACTAGATGGATCTACTTATATAGGAGCAAGGGTGGCGGCCAAGGAGGTGGGAGGACGTCCCAAGGCAGCCTAAAACTAACCCTAGGTCGTACAAGGCTCATGGGCCCAAGTGGAGGTGATGCAACACCTTTGGGCTTGTAGTTTGACTCGGATTCTGCTGCAACGTCAGATTGTTTCGTCCGTAACTCAACGCTCCGGACGAATTTGAAGGTGAATACAATTGGGATGGAAATAGCACGAAATCTAGTTTCCAACAAAAAAAGAATCACCCAATTCGGAGTCCGTATGAAAAAGTTGTTGGCGTTTTGAGTCAGGTATGTCTATGCAGTCCGAATCTGAATCCAAAACGTGAGAGACTTGGACTCTATCTTCTCTTGGCCCAAAAGTGACGTGAGAGGACTTTTTGAACACAACCTAAACATCTCCTTTTCCCTTATCTTCATATGTGGATTGTACAAATGTCCCATACACCTGCAATTAGACAAAACACAAAAGTGTGTGAAGTATTTTTGTTCTGGATAACATAAATAGACTATTGAATAGTTTGCATTAGAAATCACCTGACAAATATGCATGTATGCAATATTTTTGGTCGTATCCAAGGTAGTCATGTCCTCATCATCTTCCCCTTTTTGAAAACAAAGCCGTCCTCGGCATTGCTTAATCTGAAATGTGGCTAACAAAAGAGACAAGGTGTACATGTTGTATATGTATATGTCATCCATTTTAACTTCCCTTGATTTTTGCACATATGTCACATGTATACATGAGTAACTTTCATTGTTCATAAAATCTAAAGCCAAAAAATTATCACAAGAAGTAGAAGGCATGAAAATATTGCAACTCAGTTTGCACATATAAGTGAAGCTCTTATTCACTTCAAAAGATTGGCAATGTTCATCATTAAACCATCCTAACTTCGATGAATAAACCTTACTTGCATCAAATTTACATGCTACAACATGCTTAAATAAGCAAACATGCAATAAGTCATTGGACACAGAATCATCATCAAGATTAGAGGTCATATCAAAATGATTAAACATTGGTTCTTTTGCATCAACAGTTAATTCAATGGGCGCACTCAAAATTGTTGATATTTCAGTTGTTTGATCACATGACGCATTCATGACAGTAAAAAGAGTCTCTAAAATAGGTGGTGTGCTCAAATCAACAGGTAACTCAACACATGATGCATTCAAGTTAACTAGGCATGCTTCATTCTCATGTGAAGTTATATCATCAAGACCTTTACTGTTACCTCGCAGAGATGTAGCTGATGTAGGTACGGACGTTGACAATGTACCATACTCTTGAGATGATATCGCGCTCACAATCCGAGGTGGGGCTGCTCTAGTAGGTGCAATAGTGGAGTAACCAACCGGCGGTGGTGAGCATGAACTGGAATAGTAGTTGTTGTAGTCACCCAATGCATCCTCCTGTATTTGTCTCTCAAAGGTACAAGCACGGACATACATACCAGTAATGCTACGAGGAATATACTGAAATCTTGCCTGAATATCATGGTTCAAACCACCAAAAAATCTATTCATTGTATCATCCTCAGATTCTTCTATGTCACAATGATGCATATAAGATTTGAACTCTTGGTAGTAAGCATGAATAGTGTTGTTGCCTTGTTTAAATTGTTCAAATTTGCGAAGCAATTCACGACGATAATAAGGAGGGAAAAATTGTTGTCTCATTACAGCTTTCAAAACTTTCCAAGTTGTGGGTTGGTTATCAATGTTTTTCTTACAATGTACACTCCACCAAACAGAAGCAAAATTAGTAAATGCTCTAGTGGCTGCTCGCACTCGCTCAAGTTCAGAAAAGTCATGGTGACTAAAAACTTGTTCTACTTTAAGCTCCCAAGCTAGATAAGTAGTAGGATTAAATCTACCCTCAAATGACGGTAAAAAGATAACCTGACCATGTGCTTGTGTGTGTTGTCCCAACTCTCGTGATGGTGAAGATGTGTCCGTCGTCCAAGAACTTCTATCTTCGGATCCTGTCATGATTAGTAGAAACAAGAAACAAAATTCAAGAATAATGTTCCTATGAACTACTAGGGTGTGGTGGTAAAGCGCTCACAGTAAAGCAAATATCAATATCTTACAAGTTCTTACCAAGCAGCAGGTGGTGACAGGCAACTAGCAGGGTCAAATAACTCTGAAGATTGTGTAAAGCGATTGCCAGGGGAACGTACGTATACACGGTGTAGAAATATGTGGAGCTGGGTTGGCTATATATGGTAGCAAAAGATTAGCAATAATCAATTCAGAGGTGCAATGTTGAATAAACGCTCAACGACGGTACTGTGCTGGTCCTAGGCTAGACCAAACTAGAGACGCGAGCCTAGAACACTAATGAGGTCACGTCGTAGCACAACTAGCATCAATAAAGGATATGAAGTAGCTCTGGATAGCAAGATATAAGTGAAGATCACAATAGCAGTAGACCTATTTAGAAGCTGATGTTGAGGTGCCAAATACTGAACTAGCTTCTGCAACTATTTAGATGCGGCTCGTCGCTAGCTTTCATTTGAGTACTCGCGGAGCCAAAACAGACTTCATATGAGGAATTTATGCCTGTTTTACTGAACAATGCACAAAACAGATTCCAATCCGAATTCAACTACGAGATTGAGTCTAGATAGATCCGAATTTTGTTTTTTTTTCTCCTCTCTTTTTTTTCTCACACTTTTTTTTTCTTTTCCTTTCTTTTTTTTTCTCTGACTTTTTTTTACTTTTTTTTCTCTCTTTTTTTTCTCTATCTTTTTTTTCTCTCTCCCTCTTTCCAAAACAAACTAGATAAGATGTAGATTGGATCAAGCGAAGATGGGAACGATCTCAACTATGATTATGACAATGAACGGTGGGTAGCACGTGGAGGAAATTGATGGATGGGTGGTGGACAGCAGAAGGGATAACGATGCAGCGGCGACGTGACTAATGTGAACAGAACTCGAAACTCTAAACGACCTAGACACTAAGACCAGCAACTCGACACGATGATGCAACCGATAATTCAACTATGCAAGCAATGAAAAGAAAATTGCAAAGGCTCAGACTGGCTTGGACAAAGGATGAATAGATCTAACTCTTTTTTGTGGATTTTTCTTGGACAATAGGTAAGAAAATAAATCTAATCTAGGAAAACTGGAAATTCTCACCGAGCAACCTGAAAACGGATACCACTTGATAGAGGCGAGGGTGTCCCAATCTTTCGATGAGATGATAACTATCGATTTGGTGGAGACGACTTTGACGATCCGACTACAAATGTGCACGACGTTGCGCCTTAGCAATCGCTAAACCAATCTCCTGAGGTTACTGACAATGCTGGAAGCACGGTCAGCCTGACCATGAAGGTCTATTCCTGCAAGCAATCGAAGAACGAGCAAGAATATGATAAAGCAATCTGAATATTGCAAATATATATGAAGTATTGATAATGGTGGGGATCCGGAAGCGGTCTTGGTCTGGTCGTTGGACACAAACGAAGTACACGAAGCTGCAATGGCTAACTTTTAACTAAACAAATCCCCCCAAAGAAAAAGCTACTAGATGGATCTACTTATATAGGAGCAAGGGTGGCGGCCAAGGAGGTGGGAGGACGTCCCAAGGCAGCCTAAAACTAACCCTAGGTCGTACAAGGCTCATGGGCCCAAGTGGAGGTGATGCAACACCTTTGGGCTTGTAGTTTGACTCGGATTCTGTTGCAATGTCAGATTGTTTTGTCCGTAACTCAACGCTCCGGACGAATTTGAAGGTGAATACAATTGGGATGGAAATAGCACGAAATCTAGTTTCCAACAAAAAAAGAATCACCCAATTCGGAGTCCGTATGAAAAAGTTGTTGGCGTTTTGAGTCAGGTATGTCTGTGCAGTCCGAATCTGAATCCAAAACGTGAGAGACTTGGACTCTATCTTCTCTTGGCCCAAAAGTGACGTGAGAGGACTTTTTGAACACAACCTAAACATCTCCTTTTCCCTTATCTTCATATGTGGATTGTACAAATGTCCCATACACCTGCAATTAGACAAAACACAAAAGTGTGTGAAGTATTTTTGTTCTGGATAACATAAATAGACTATTGAATAGTTTGCATTAGAAATCACCTGACAAATATGCATGTATGCAATATTTTTGGTCGTATCCAAGGTAGTCATGTCCTCATCAGTCAAGCTCCGCAAGGTGTGGATGGGAGGGTGACTCCCCTTACATCCCCTCCTCCCACTGACGGAGCCGCGGACCCTCGAGTGCCATCACCGTGCGACTGCGATGGTGGCGGCGGTGGCACGCCCGCGCTTCGGTGGGGCGGCCACCTGGTCCCAGCTGCTACTAAGGTTCCTGCCAGTAGCCGAGCAAATGGATGAATGGCGTGCCACCATCCAGAGTCTTCTCGGTTTCGCTGAGGCTGGGGGCTCGCGGCACGTCGGCCCGCCCCACGGCGTCCCCAAGTGACGACAACTGCTCGTACTGCTGGCCAAACAGAGGGGGCTGTCCCTACCGTGCAGTACCCACCATGGCAACAGGCGTGGGTGCACCAAGAACAAGATCCCCATGGCGTCTCGATGGCCTCTTTCGACCCTCAAGCACGTCCGGGCCAATGGTGGACCCCGGAAGATAGGCGGAGGGGAGACGCGCGCGTCGTCGTGGGACGACCTCTCGACGACCCCCGCCAGACCGACGGGTGCGGCGGCCTCAATGTCGACGAGCCTACGCTCGGTGTTGGCGGGTGCTTACCTTTCGAGGTCGGCTGCCCTGGCTTTACACTCGAGCTGCAGCAAGTCTGCTGGCCGCCCGTCCGCACGTTCAAGCCGGAGATACCCCAGAAGTACGATGGGAGACTAAACCTGGCAGAATTCTTGAGCATCTACACCATCGTTGTTCAGGCTGTCGGGGGAAGAGACGAGAAGGTGTTCGCCAACTACTTCTCATTGGCTCTCATGTCCAACGTGAGATCTTGGCTCATGCACCTGCCGGAGAACTCTATTTCATCCTGGGCAGATCTGTGCCATGAGTTCATCGGTGCCTTCACCGATGGCCACCAGGAGCCCGGCAGGCCCAACGACCTATAGCTTCTCCAACAGAAAGAAGGAGAAAGTCTCCGTAAGTATTTACAAAGATTCAGTAAAGTCCATAGGAATATTCCGAATAACCATCCTGCAGCTGTTATAGAAGCCTTCCAGTCCAATGTGCGCAACCGTCGCATTCGTTCTAAGATGAATGTGCGGTTGCCCAAGACTGTGAAGGAGCTATACACACTAGTGGATAAGTGTGCTCAGATGGAGGAAGGAAGGACGTTGCCCGGAGAGGAGGATTGCATCAATGTTGATTCAGAGGAAGAAGATGAATCAACCAGTCTAAGAAAGGGCAAGAAGCGCAACAAGAAGCCAAGAGATAAGACAGTGATGACTGTGGAAGGTTCTAGCACGCCTAGTACCGGTAAGAAGGCCAAGGCTGAGGCCCCCGGCAAGGAAGTTGCTGCGTGCACTGCCTATCGGGAAGCCGATGTCGCAGAGAAAGCGAGAAAGGTGAAGGGTCGTACTGCAAGATCCATCGGACCAAGGGCCACGACCTCCATGAATGTTATCAAGTTGAGCAGCTTGTCAAGAGACAGCGTGATAAGGAGAAAGGTCAGAATGCTGCTGGCAGAAAGGGCCGGGGCGGTGAAGCAAACCGTCCCGGCAAACCCTTTCGAAACCAAGGAAAACCCGCTAGGGACTAAGAGAAGGAAGCCTGTGATGATTTGAGTGATGGAGGGAATGTAGAGGAAACCAGTGAGCAGGAATTTCAGCGGGCCACTGACACCCTATGCATTGATGGGGGTGCGTCCTTGCACTCCTCCCATCGCCAGCTTAAGCGATGGGCCCGAGAGGTCAATGCTGTGGAGCTAGCGCTAGAGGCCCGGAAGCCGCTCAAATGGTCCCGCACGCCCATCATCTTTGATGAGGAAGACCACCCTTGCCGCACCACCGCGGTATGGTGTTTTGCCGTTGTTGGTCTCCCCAACAATTCGCAACCTCAAGGTCACAAAGATGTTAGTGGATGGCGGGGCCGGGTTGAATCTGATTCGCCAACAGTTATTAACAAGCTTCAGATAGGAGAAGAAGAGCTGGAGGTTACCGGAATGTTTCAAGGAGTCAATCCCGACAGGAGCTGTCCCAAGGGAAAGATTACGTTGCCGGTGACGTTTGGGGGAGAGTTGAACTATAGGACTTAGAAGGTTGTGTTTGATGTGGTTGAGCTCCCCCTGCCATATAATGGGATTCTGGGACGACCGGCCATGGACAAGTTCATGGCAGCATCCCATTATGCTTACAACACCTTGAAGATGCCTGGGCCGTTGGAAGTCATCACCATCCCATCAGATGAGAAGGATGCAATTATCTGTGTGGACAGGATGTATGGGGATGCCACAGCAGAGGCTGCGGCGGCAAACGGTCCCCGCCAAGGAAAGTAAATGAAAGAAGAGGGATTGTAGGACCTCCAGCAAGGAGTCTGGGAAGCGTGCCCCCTCCGAGTGCACGACACCCGTTGACGATGTGCCGGAGTGTTCCAACAACAAGAGGTCCAAGGTTGCAGCACCCCAAGTGAAGAAGGTCCCAACAGGGCTGGCTGGTGTTGATCGTACTTTCACCATCAGCGCCACCCTTGATGACAAATAGGAAAGCGCGCTCGTTGCCTTCCTATGGGTGAATATCGATGTGTTTGCCTAGCAACCATCTGATCCCTGGTGTTCCTAGGGAGGTAATCGAGCACCACCTTGGTGTCTACCCACATGCCCGACCCATCAAGCCGAAAGTTAGGAAGCAAGCCTTGGAGCGGCAGTAGTTCATTGTCAAGGAAATCAGGAAGTTAGAGGCAGCTGGATTGGTCAGAGGAGTAATGCAACCTACATGGTTAGCAAACCCAGTGGTAGTTCGGAAGGCAAATGGGAAATGGAGGCTTTGCATTGATTTCACAGATCTCAATAAGGCTTGCCCGCAGGAACCATTCCCCTTTATGACGCCCCCGATTCAATCGTACACTAATCATACACGCAAGCGTGTACGATCAAGATCAGGGACTCACGGGAAGATATCACAACACAACTCTACAAATAAAGTAAGTCATACAAGCATCATATTACAAGCCAGGGGCCTCGAGGGCTCGAATACAAGAGCTCGATCATAGACGAGTCAGCGGAAGCAACAATATCTAAGTACAGACATAAGTTAAACAAGTTTGCCTTAAGAAGGCTAGCACAAACTGGGATACCGATCGAAAGAGGCGCAGGCCTCCTGCCTTGGATCCTCCTAAACTACTCCTGGTCGTCGTCAGCGGGCTGCACGTAGTAGTAGGCACCTCCCGAGTAGTAGTAGTCATCATCGACAGTGGCGTCTGGCTCCTGGGCTCCATCGTCTAGTCGCAGCAATCGAGTATAGAAAGGGGGAAAAGAGGGAGCAAAGCAACCATGAGTAATCATCCTAAGTACTCGCAAGCAAGGAGCTACACTACATATGTATGCATTGGTATCAAATGGAATAAGGGTATCATATGTGGGCTGAACTGCAGAATGCCGGAATAAGAGGGGGATAGCTAGTCCTTTCAAAGACTGCGCTTCTGGTAACCTCCAACTTGCAGCAGGAGAAGAGAGTAGATGGTAAGTTCACCAAGTAGCATCGTGTAGCATAATCCTACCCGGCGATCCTCCCCTCGCCGCCCTGTTAGAGAGCGACCACCGGGTTGTATTTGGCACTTGGAAGGGTGTGTTTTATTAAGTATCCGGTTCTAGTTGTCATAAGGTCAAGGTACAACTCCAAGTCGTCCTGTTACCGAAGATCACAGCTATTCGAATAGATTAACTTCCCTGCAGGGGTGCACCACATAACCCAACACGATCGATCCCATTTGGCTGGACACACTTTCCTGGGTCATGCCCGGCCTCGGAAGATCAACACATCGCAGCCCTACCTAGGCACAACAAAGTGGTCAGCACGTCGGTCTAAATCCTATGGCGCAGGGGTCTGGGCCCATCACCCATTGCACACCTGCACGTTGCGAGGGCGGTCGGAAGCAGACCTAGCCTCCCTTATACAAGAGCAGGCATTCCAGTCCAACCCGGCGCGCGCCGCTCAGTCGCTGACGTCATGAAGGCTTCGGCTGATACCACGACGTCGAGTGCCCATAACTGTCCCCGCGTAGATGGTTAGTGCGTATAGGCCAGTAGCCAGACTCAGATCAAATACCATGATCTCGTTAAGCGTGTTAAGTATCCGCGAACGCCGACCAGGGCCAGGCCCACCTCTCTCCTAGGTGGCCTCAACCTGCCCTGTCGCTCCGCCGCAAAGCAACAGTTGGGGGTCGTAGGGAACCCAGGCCCACCTCTAACAGGATGGAGCCACCTGCCCCTTCAGCCCCCAACTCCAAACAGTATCATAAGTAATGTAACAATATAAGTATATAGCATATGCCCGTGATCACCTCCCGAGTAATCACGGCCCGATAGTATAGCCTGGCAGACGGACAAGAATGTAGGGCCACTGATGGTAAACTAGCATCCTATACTAAGCATTTAGGATTGCAGGTAAGGTATCAACAGTTGTAGCAACAATGACAGGCTATGCATCAGAATAGGATTAACGAAAAGCAGTAACATGCTACACTACTCTAATGCAAGCAGTATAGAGAAGAATAGGCGATATCTGGTGATCAAGGTGGGGTGGGGGCTTGCCTGGTTGCTCTGGCAAGAGAGAGGGGTCGTTGACACCGTAGTCGAACTGGGGTAGCCGGCAGTCTCGGGGTCTACCGGAAAAGTGTAACGGAGGGGGAATACAATAAATAATAGAGCAATCAAAGTATCACAAAGCATAACAAGACAATACGTGGTTCTAGAGGTGACCTAACGCGGTATGAGATGATACCGGTGAAGGGGGAAAACATCCGGGAAAATATCCCAGGTGTTTCGTGTTTTTGGACAGATGAATCAGAGTGGAAAAGTTGCGTGTTCACTATGCTAGGGATGCGTGGCGGATGAACGGGCCGCATATCCGGATTCGTCTCGTCGTTCTGAGCAACTTTCATGTACACAGTTTTTCCATCCGAGCTACGGCTTATTTTATATTAATTTTAAAAGATTTAAATCAATTTTAGGATTTATTTAATTATTTAAATCAACATTATCCAGAACAGTGTTTGATGACGTCATCATGACATCAGTAGTTGACCTGGTCAACCTGACATGTGGGTCCCGTTCGTCATTGACTGTTTAGTCTAATTAGGGTTTAACTAATCTAATTACTGTTTAATTAAACTAACTAGTTAATTAGATTAGTTAATTAGGATTAATTAACTTAATTAATTATTTTAATTATTAATTATTTATTTTTTATATTTATTTTTTATATTTATTTTTTATATTTATTTCATTTTGGGGCGGGCCCACGTGTCATTGGGCCAGGGGGCCTTAGCGGGCGCCGACGCTAGCGGGCAGCGGTGCGGGCGAACGGGTGCAGGTACGAGCGCCCGATGAGGCAAACCCGGACGCTGGCCGGGGCGATGTGTGGGCGCGGTGAGGGGGCATGGCCAGCGCGTGGCGGCGCAGGGATGCGGGGGTCATGGCCAAGACTCGACTGGGGAGCCAAGCGTGGGGGGGGGGGTCACGCGCGCGGCGGCCGTGTGGCTGCAGCGACGACTGTGGCGGCAGTGTGCGTGCATGGAGGAGGTCAGAGGCGCAAGGCAGGCGACAGCGAGCAAGTAGTGCGGAGCCAGCGGACGAGCGCGGGGCGGCTCGCGGGGCACGATACAGGGGCGGATGACGAGCGACAGAAGGGCACAGGGGAGAGGCGCATGGCGCGGCAGCCGGCGCGGCCCGACGAGTGGAGCTCGCAGTCACGGGACGGGGCCATGGTGGCCGGAGTAGGCGGGGCACGACGGTGACTCACAGTGAGCAGAGAGAGGGGGGAGGGGAGATGGCGGCTCACAGGTGGCCAGACGGGGAATGGCAGTGGGCTCGGGGTGGAGTAGGGGTTGGGCGACGGGGCGACGGATGTGGACGAAGGAGAACGACGCGGGAGTCCCGCGGGTGGAGCCGTTGGTGCTCCATTGTTGCCCCGATGGCTGACGCGGCGCGGGTCGCCGGCGACGAGGCAGTCGGGCAGGGGCGACGGGAAGGCGCAGGGGAAGGGAAGGAGGACGAGGACGCGAGGCGGATGGCGACGGGGACGACTCCGGCAAATGGCAGGGTGGCGTCGAGCAGTGGGGATCGGCTTGGTGTCGATCCAGATCCAGGCAGGGGGGCGGTGCTCGGCGCCGGTGGCGGCCTCTGGGGAGCGGCGGCGGGGCAGCGTCCTAGCCCGATCCCGATTGGATCGGGGGGAGAGGGAGAGTGGGTGCGTGGGGTGTGGGGCGACGGGGGAAGTGGGTTAGGGTTAGGTGGGTTGGGGAGGCCATATGGCCATGGGAATTGGTTGGCCGGCCGGTTGGCCAGCTGGGCCTCACGGCCCAGCGAGGGGGGGGGGATGAGCTGGTCTTTTGCTTTTCTCTTTTTTATTTTAACTTTAATACATTTTAGTTTAAATAAAATACAACAATAGCCCCTAAACTAGTGTTACTAAATATTCTAGTGCCACAAACAACTTTGCACATTTTAGAAAGTAGATTGTATTTGTTTATTAATTTACGAGCATTTACTTAATAGTTTAACCACTATTGCATTTATTATTATGCACTTGACTACTTTATAAGAGTGTGATTTCTCCTCCAATATTTATTATGAATTACTTGCTACAATTAGAACATTTTTGTTTTGATTTTTGAAGACATTTCCCGTTTGACTTTATTTTAAATTTCAAATTCGAAGCGGTTTTGAATCAACGTGAGTTTAATCAACAGTAATCGAAGTGACGTGGCATCATTAGCAGATGGCTACTATAGCTTAATTATTCGGGCATCACAATTCTCCTCCACTACAAGAAATCTTGTCCCGAGATTTAAGAGGTAGTGAAAGGGGGAAAGGTTTTAGTTACGAATCTAGCGGGTCTTCTCATCCTGGCTTGCTCTTCTTGAAGAGATCGATCCATTACATTGATGTCTTCATTCCACTGCTTCAGGTCATCATTATGAAGTCGTCATCCTTTCCTTGGGGGTTCCATCGTACTTACGAATAGGTAATGGGGCAGATCGGCAACGACAGAATGCTATAAGGGTAATAATCTGGGATTAACCCATGAATGAGCCTATGAGTACCTCTCGAGTTGAACAAATAAAACACCTCGAGAGTAAAGTTCGAATGTACAATAAGAAGTTTCAAGTTGCCAGTTAATCGTTCAATGCCTAGTCAGAAGGTGAAATAGCTTCAGGGCAACGTGAATAAGTATTGCGTCTGATACGAGAATAGATCACTAGGAATGTAGCTCGTGAATTGCATACGAAGCCAAGTGCGAGGAGTAACATTGGAAACAGGGTGTACAGGAGAGTCAGGTTTCGATCCTGTGGAACTGTGGGTTATGGGTCCACCATGTGGGATAAAATTGGACAGGGCGCTGACATCTTGCACGATCATGTAAGTAAGGCATGTCAGAGGATATTCTGTCAGTTATGTCGGCAACAACGTCGGTACCAAGGGCGAGGGACGAAGAGAACCATCCTCCTGCTCGTTGAACGAGGCAGACCAATAGGCAAAGTTCTCGTCCATCGGTGGTTACCGGAATGTCATCAACAATAGTAACAGGTTCTTACTGACAGAGTTGTACACCGAGGTGCTTACAAAAGCAGTGACTTATTACTGCTTAGATCATATAAACCTCAGGAAGGTTAAACAAAACAATGGAAAGGAAAATGTTATTATCAGACTAAACAGAACAATGGAAAGGAAAATGTGTTTAAACACACATTTTAGGGGTATATCCTTCCCATGGACAAGCAGAACATGATATCTATGACAGGATATAACGTAGAAAACCCTTTAGGTAAGGGGGGAGGAATCTCATCATAATACCCATACAATGGTGTTAGGATAAATGGTAAAGAAAATTTTGCATTGTGCTTCAAATGTTCTTATTGAAAATCGGAGTACCACGGACAAGCTTCGAGATAGCATTGACATGGTCTTCAAGCGAAGGTCGGACTTTGGATACACAAGGGGTCGATTAGGAATAACTTATAGAATAAGTCTTACAGTTTCCTCATGGAAGAATGGCTAACCCTACCAGAAAGGAAACTATAACAATCGGTCTTCCGGCCAGGTGTGCTAGGCATGACATCACCTTACTAGGCCATATAACAAACAAATGTTATAACTCTTGGAAATATGTTCCAACCATCATATCTGACCGAGATTTAGATCTGAGTGGTGTCAGGATACCTCAGACTCAGGATGCCCAAGAAGAAAGGTGCAACTCAAATTGTCGAGATGACATTGTAAGATTCTCGGGAATTGAACTATGGAAGCAAGTTCCGAATCATGAGTTCATCATTCAACCAAGGAGAGGACGAGGAGGTGGCTGATGAACTCAACGACAATTCATTGAGATTTTCAAAAAATGGATTTCCACACTTATGTGAACAAGGAGATAACATTTGTCAGAACAAATGATGTAATAAGGTATGCTCGAGGAAAACATGCACAGTTAAACATTGGTTGAAAGGTGCACCCGAAATATGGGCTTAGGTAGCACGATCAAGGTTAGAATGGTGATTCATTATCCAATAGTCTAAGAATGAACTGTCGACCATTAACTCCAATGTAATAGGGTTGCTAGGAGTACAAAATACAAGCAGCATCGTGCACTTGTTGGTATTCCGGTTAGAATCAACATTGGGACCAAGAAAGAATGGTGCTGGTGAGAAGTATCACAATACCAAGAATTTTTACGAGGTGGTGAAATTCTCACGACATTCCTGACATAAAAGATGGTAATACTCCAAGGTAAAGAAGATCAAATGGTTGATAACAAGGAACTCAAGGTATAACACAAAACACGAACAAGTTTGTGTTGGAGGGAGGGCAATAAAGTGGCTGATGATAACACAAATCATCGAGATCAAGGATGGTATTTCTCATAATGAACTCAATTGACATCCTGGAAGAGCTCAGAATGCCGATGATGATCACGATACAATTGTTGAGAGATTTCATGAAGATGTAATCGGTCGACGATGACATCAAGCCAAAGGAATGATGAAGCGAAAAGCTATTGAACCCAAGGGTATGACACAAACTCGAAACCAAGATCGTTGTTTAAGGCAAAGTGGTATGATGAGGAAGATCGACATAAGCTTAGCTCATCGTCGAAAGTTGTGCTTCGGGAATAAGGACCAGGTACCACAGTTAAAATCATCACAGTAATGATATATCCAAATAGGGTAGGAATGATGTGACGGAGTACCACTCTAATTAAGAATTTTCAAGAGGTAGTGCAATGACACGATATCCCCTAGATACCAGGGGTAATACTCGAAGGTAAATCATAATAGAGGTTTGGCAGACGTATTGATTTGTAGAAGACAAGTGCTTTAACTTGTCTGAGAAATGGGATCAAAGAAGAACAATCATGGTTGGAACCACGGTTGCAAAGGACAAATTCCCATATATAAGATGAACTTATACCAAAGAGGGTTTAAGAGAAGCATCCATGATAAGATCAGTATCGTGTCCATGGGCATGAACGCAAGGTTCAGGGTCGACTCCCACTTCTCCAACACAACTTCTCATTTACTGCTCTCAGTTAAGAATGTTTAGATTTTGAAAGTTTAACTGACGGAGTACCAGAAAGTTATGACCCATGAAGGCTTTTAGGTTCACACAAATTAAGGAAGGTATATGTTCAACCCATCGGGGCATCTTAGAAACATATACCACAATTCCAGGAGTAATTCATACAAGCTCGAAAATAGCACATGGTCGAGAAAGTAGAGGATACAATTTATCCAAGGCATTATGTATCCGAGGATGGCTCAGATTATTGAATATGAAGGATGCTATCAGATAAAAACCAACAAAGTATTTGACGGTCCATAACAGTGCTAATGTGAGTACCAGCACAATCAAAGGAAGAAACAATGCAAAGGCATCTGGATTATAGAAACAACTGACTAATTCAAAGTTCAGATGCAAAGGAATATATGACTTCCAAATCAAGGGATCAGAAGCAAACACTCTGATTAAGGATGGATAACTTGAGTAAGCTTAGGGGTAGAAACGACGACAATATGATTGGTCGAGATCCAGCTCATGTTAAAAATGACGTTTCAGCCGGAAAGATGAATTCTAGGATTCATCTGAGGATTGCAAGCAATCGCAAAATATTGAATCAACGGACTCGAAATGATAATGACAAAGGATGCCAATAAGATCACTAGACTTATGGGGTTAACCATAATGCAAGCAAGTAAGAATTTCTAGAACAACATGCTGTTGAGGATTTTCGAAAGATCCAATAGTATTTCGAAGACTTTTGTGAAATAGATGAACAACTGGGAAGAAACAAATCCTCGGTATGTGTGAGGATTAATTTATAGGTGTATTCAGGCGAGCGGAAACTACAACGCAGTAGGCACAGAGTTTTCTCGTAGCAATAGAGAGAATTTCGGGGTATCTTGTAATAACAAGATCGATTGGGAATAAAAGTAAGAACGACAGGTGTAAGCATTTATCCATAGGGATAGTTTGGTGGTAGGGAATTGCAAAAGCAACGGGCACAAGGTCTCGAGAAGATATTGGAGAGTATCTTTGAAATCTTCTTATGCAACCGACGATCATCTGGACGGAAGGGGCTCTTCGAGAGAAAGTATTTTCGAGAACCTAAAGTTAGTTTTTAGTAAATTCAGTAAACCCGAATAGAAGAGAGATCAGAGTCCCAGAGTATAGACAAGGAGTAAAAGGTCCTAATACCACCCAATGGCGACGTGGCCCCGTAAGCCGCACAACCATGTTAGTAAAAGTTTTTCAATGACTAGACTCGACTTCGGCCAAGGAGCGTGGAAGGGGGATTCCTACAGGCAGTCGGCTCTGATACCAACTTGTGACACCCCCGATTCAATCGTTGATGAGGACATCAATACCATTGTTACACCCACAGCCCCTACTGTTACATATACTGGACCAATTACTAGAGCTCGCGCACGCCAATTAAATTACCAGGTACTTTCGTTTCTTGGTAATGATTCTAATGTTCATGAGATTATGATGCTGCCTAAATTGGATACATTTGTTTTGCTTACAAATGAAGGGCCTAGCTTGGAGAAGGATGAACATTGGAGCAAGAACACGCATGGAGTTGATGGCATGCGCAAGGGGATCAAGAACGGAGTTACAAGTGATGATTTCAGGACTTTGAAGCCGCCATAAGGAGTGCATGAAGCCTTGGACGAAATATACAAGATGCCACTTCATAATATTCGTCCATAGGCTATTCTAGGTGCTGCGTCACCTTATTAATGGGCCAGGCCCATGTAATTTCGAAATACTTAAGTATAGGCTATTTTTAGAGTCCGTATGTGTGGGGAAACAAGATTTAGGGTTGGTTTCGGACCCCACCCTCAAGGGCCACGAAATTCCCCCCTCTTCCTCCATATATACAGCCCTTAGGGCGTCGTTTAGACTTTGGGTTTTGTTTAGATTAAAAGTTCGCCATAGCTGCAACTTCGCGTACTTCGTTTGTGTCCAACGACCAGACCAAGACGTCACAGAACCCCACCTTGATCAATAAAGCTTTCATCTTATATTCGCAATATCCCGATTGCAATCTCAGTTTCTTGCTTGTTCTTCGTTTGCTCGCAGGAAACAGACCCTCGTGGTCAGGTTGATCGTGCTCCGGCGTGGTCAATAACCCTCGGAAGTTGGTTTAGCGATTGCTAAGGCGCGACGTCTCGCACGTTCATAGTCGGATCGTCAAGGTCGACTCCCACAGAAAACGATAGCCACCATCTCATCGAAACATCGGGACACCTTAGCCTCTATCAAGTGGTATCAGATTTCCAGGTTGCTCGGTGAGATTTTTACAGTTTTTCGTAGATTAGATCGAGTCTGTTCTTTATACCTACAGTCCACGAAAAAAAAGCCACACAAAAAAAATTAGGGTTAGTTCATCATATCCGAACCAATCTGAGCCTTTGCATAATCTTTTTAGCAAATCTTTGGAGGAACATTTGGAACATTTACGTGTTGTTTTTATTGCTCTACGTGATGCACGTTTGTTTGGAAACCTTGGAAAGTGCACCTTTTGCACCGACCGAGTATCTTTTCTTGGCTATGTTGTTACTCCACAGGGAATTGAAGTTGATAAAGCCAAGATTGAAGCTATTGAGAGTTGGCCGCAGCCCAAAACAGTCACACAAGTGAGGAGTTTCCTTGGCCTCGCTGGTTTCTATAGGCGTTTTGTGAGAGATTTCAGCACCATTGCTGCACCTCTCAACGAGCTTACAAAGAAGGATGTGCCTTTTGTTTGGGGTACCGCACAGGAAGAAGCCTTCACGGTTTTGAAAGATAAGTTGACACATGCTCCTTTACTCCAACTTCCTAATTTCAATAAGACTTTTGAGCTTGAATGTGATGCTAGTGGAATTGGATTAGGAGGTGTGTTATTACAAGATGGAAAACCTGTTGCATACTTTTCTGAAAAATTGAGTGGGCCTAGTCTGAACTATTCTACTTATGATAAAGAATTATATGCTCTTGTTCGGACCTTAGAAACATGGCAACATTATTTATGGCCCAAGGAATTTGTTATACATTCTGATCATGAATCTTTGAAACACATTAAAAGTCAAGCAAAACTGAACCGTAGACATGCTAAATGGGTTGAATTCAGTGAGACTTTCCCTTATGTCATTAAACACAAGAAGGGTTAAGAAAATGTTATTGCTGATGCCTTGTCTCGTCATTATACTACACAACTTGACTTTAAAATATTTGGTTTGGAGACCATCAAAGATCAATATGTTCATGATGCTGAATTTAAAGATGTATTGCAGAATTGTAAGGAAGGGAGAGCTTGGAACAAGTTCGTTCTTAACGATGGATTTGTGTTTCGTGCTAACAAGCTATGCATTCCAGCTAGCTCCATTCGTCTTTTGTTGTTGCAGGAGGCGCATGGAGGAGGATTAATGGGACACTTTGGCGTCAAGAAGACGGAGGATATACTTGCTACACATTTCTTTTGGCCAAAGATGAGACGGGATGTTGAGCCTTTTGTTGCTCGCTGCACTACATGTCAAAGAGCTAAGTCACGACTCAATCCTCATGGTTTATATATGCCTTTGCCTGTACCTAGTGTTCCTTGGGAGGATATATCTATGGACTTTGTTTTAGGTTTACCTCGAACAAAGAAGGGGAGGGATAGCATATTTGTTGTCGTGGATAGGTTCTCGAAAATGGCACACTTTATACCATGTCATAAAAGCGATGATGCTGTTAATGTTGCTGATTTGTTCTTTCGTGAAATTATTCGCTTACATGGTGTGCCAAATACTATTGTTTCAGATCGTGATACTAAATTTCTTAGCCACTTTTGGAGATGTTTATGGGCTAAGTTGGGGACTAAGCTGCTTTTTAGTACTACTTGTCACCCCCAAACTGATGGACAAACTGAAGTAGTCAATAGAACATTGTCTACTATGCTTAGGGCTGTTTTGAAGAATAACAAGAAAATGTGGGAAGAATGCTTGCCTCATATTGAATTTGCTTATAACCGCTCATTGCATTCTACTACTAAGATGTGCCCTTTTGAAATTGTGTATGGTTTCCTACCTCGTGCACCTATTGATTTGTTGCCTCTTCCATCTTCAGAGAAGGTTAATTTTGATGCTAAAGAACGTTCTGAATTGATTTTAAAAATGCATGAGTTAACTAAGGAAAACATTGAGCGTATGAATGCTAAATATAAACTTGCTGGAGATAAGGGTAGAAAACATGTTGTGTTTGCGCGTGGAGATCTTGTTTGGTTACATTTGCGTAAAGAAAGATTTCCTAATCTGCGCAAATCAAAGCTAATGCCACGTGCTGATGGTCCTTTTAAGGTGTTAGAGAAAATAAATGATAATGCATATAAACTTGAGCTACCTGTAGATTTTGGGGTTAGTCCCACTTTTAACATTGCAGATTTGAAGCCTTATTTGGGTGAGGAAGATGCGCTTCCGTCGAGGACGACTTCATTTCAAGAAGGGGAGGATGATGAGGACATCAATACCATTGTTACACCCACAGCCCCTACTGTTACATATACTGGACCAATTACTAGAGCTCGCGCACGCCAATTAAATTACCAGGTACTTTTGTTTCTTGGTAATGATTCTAATGTTCATGAGATTATGATGCTGCCTAAATTGGATACATTTGTTTTGCTTACAAATGAAGGGCCTAGCTTGGAGAAGGATGAACATTGGAGCAAGAACATGCATGGAGTTGATGGCATGCGCAAGGGGATCAAGAACGGAGTTACAAGTGATGATTTCAGGACTTTGAAGCCGCCATAAGGAGTGCATGAAGCCTTGGACGAAATATACAAGATGCCACTTCATAATATTCGTCCATAGGCTATTCTAGGTGCTGCGTCACCTTATTAATGGGCCAGGCCCATGTAATTTCGAAATACTTAAGTATAGGCTATTTTTAGAGTCCGTATGTGTGGGGAAACAAGAGTTAGGGTTGGTTTCGGACCCCACCCTCAAGGGCCACGAAATTCCCCCCTCTTCCTCCATATATACAGCCCTTAGGGCGTCGTTTAGACTTTGGGTTTTGTTTAGATTAAAAGTTCGCCATAGCTGCAACTTCGCGTACTTCGTTTGTGTCCAACGACCAGACCAAGACGTCACAGAACCCCACCTTGATCAATAAAGCTTTCATCTTATATTCGCAATATCCTGATTGCAATCTCAGTTTCTTGCTTGTTCTTCGTTTGCTCGCAGGAAACAGACCCTCGTGGTCAGGTTGATCGTGCTCCGGCGTGTTCAATAACCCTCGGAAGTTGGTTTAGCGATTGCTAAGGCGCGACGTCTCGCACGTTCATAGTCGGATCGTCAAGGTCGACTCCCACAGAAAACGATAGCCACCATCTCATCGAAACATCGGGACACCTTAGCCTCTATCAATCGTACACTAATCATACACGCAAACGTGTATGATCAAGATCAGGGACTCACGGGAAGATATCACAACACAACTCTACAATTAAAGTAAGTCATACAAGCATCATATTACAAGCTAGGGGCCTCGAGGGCTCGAATACAAGAGCTCGATCATAGACGAGTCAGCGGAAGCAACAATATCTGAGTACAGACATAAGTTAAACAAGTTTGCCTTAAGGAGGCTAGCACAAACTGGGATACAGATCGAAAGAGGCGCAGGCCTCCTGCCTGCGATCCTCCTAAACTACTCCTGGTCATCGTCAGCGGGCTGCACGTAGTAGTAGGCACCTCCCGAGTAGTAGTAGTCATCATCGACAGTGGCGTCTGGCTCATGGGCTCCATCGTCTGGTCGCAGCAATCGAGTATAGAAAGGGGGAAAAGAGGGAGCAAAGCAACCGTGAGTACTCATCCAAAGTACTCGCAAGCAAGGAGCTAAACTACATATGTATGCATTGGTATCAAATGGAATAAGGGTATCATATGTGGGCTGAACTGCAGAATGCCGGAATAAGAGGGGGATAGCTAGTCCTTTCGAAGAATACGCTTCTGGTAACCTCCATCTTGCAGCAGGACAAGAGAGTAGATGCTAAGTTCACCAAGTAGCATCGTGTAGCATAATCCTACTCGGTGATCCTCCCCTTGTCGCCCTGTTAGAGAGCGACCACCGGGTTGTATCTGGCACTTGGAAGGGTGTGTTTTATTAAGTATCTGGTTCTAGTTGTCATAAGGTCAAGGTACAACTCCAAGTCGTCCTGTTACCGAAGATCACGGCCATTCGGATAGATTAACTTCCCTGCAGGGGTGCACCACATAACCCAACACGCTCGATCCCATTTGGCCGGACACATTTTCCCGGGACATGCTCGGCCTCGAAAGATCAACACGTCGCAGCCCTACCTAGGCACAACAGAGAGGTCAGCACGTCGGTCTAAATCCTATGGCGCAGGGGTCTGGGCCCATCGCCCATTGCACACCTGCATGTTGCGAGGGCGGCCGAAAGCAGACCTTGCCTCCCTTATACAAGAGCAGGCATTCCGGTCCAACCCGGCGCGCGCCGCTCAGTCGTTGACGTCACGAAGGCTTCAGCTGATACCACGACGTCGAGTGCCCATAACTGTCTCCGCGTAGATGGTTAGTGCGTATAGGCCAGTAGCCAGACTTAGATCAAATACCAAGATCCCGTTAAGCGTGTTAAGTATCCGTGAACGCCGACCAGGGCCAGGCCCACCTCTCTCCTAGGTGGCCTCAACCTGCCCTGTCGCTCTGCCACAAAGCAACAGTCGGGGGCCGTAGGGAACCCAGGCCCACCTCTACCGGGATGGAGCCACCTGCCCCTTCAGCCCCCAACTACGAACAGTATCATAAGTAATGTAATAGTATAAGTATATAGCATATGCCCGTGATGACCTCCCGAGTAATCACGGCCCGATAGTATAGCCTGGTAGATGGACAAGAATGTAGGGCCACTGATGGTAAACTAGCATCCTATACTAAGCATTTAGGATTGTAGGTAAGGTATCAACAGTTGTAGCAACAATGACAGGCTATGCATCAGAATAGGATTAACAAAAGCAGTAACATGCTACACTACTCTAATGCAAGCAGTATAGAGAAGAATAGGTGATATATGGTGATCAGGGGGGGCTTGCCTGGTTGCTTCTACAAGGGAGAGGGGTCGTTGACACCATAGTCGAACTGGGGTCGCCGGCAGTCTCGGGGTCTACCGGAAAAGAGTAACGGAGGGGGAATACAATAAATAATAGAGCAATCAAAGTATCACAACGCATAACAAGACAATACGCGATGCTAGAGGTGACCTAACGCGGTATGAGATGATACCGGTGAAGGGGGAAAACATCCGGGAAAATATCCCCGGTGTTTCGCGTTTCCGGACAGATGAATCAGAGGGGAAAAGTTGCGTGTTCACTATGCTAGGGATGCGTGGCAGACGAACGGGCTGCATATCCGGATTCGGATTCGTCTCGTCCTTCTCAGCAACTTTCATGTACAAAGTTTTTCCATCCGAGCTACGGTTTATTTTATATTAATTTTAAAAGATTTAAATCAATTTAGGATTTATTTAGTTATTTATATCAACATTATCTAGAACAGTGTTTGATGTCGTCATCATGACGACAGCAGTTGACCTGGTCAACCTACCATGTGGGTCCCGTTCGTCATTGACTGTTTAGTCTAATTAGGGTTTAACTAATCTAATTACTGTGTAATTAAACTAACTAGTTAATTAGATTAGTTGATTAGGATTAATTAATTTAATTAATTAATTAATTTAATTTTTTATTTTTTATTTTTTATATTTATTTCGTTCTGGCGGGCCCATGTGTCATTGGGCCAGGGGGGCCTTAGCGGGCGCCCACGCTAGCAGGCAGCGGTGCGGGCAAACGGGCGCAGCTACGAGCGCCCGATGAGGCGAACCCGGATGCTGGCCGGCGCGATGTGTGGGCGCGGTGAGGGGGCATGGCCAGCGCGTGGCGGCGCAGGGATGCGAGGGTCATGGCCAAGACTCGGCCGGGGAGCCAAGCGTGGGGGGGGGGGGGGGGGGGTTCATGCACGCGGCGGCCGTGGGACTGCAGCGATGACTGTGGCGGCGGTGTGCGTGCCTGGAGGAGGTCAGAGGCGCAAGGCGGGCGGCTGGCGACAGCGAGCAATCTGTGTGGAGCCAGCGGACGAGCGCGGGGCAGCTCGCGGGGCACGATACAGGGGCGGTTGACGAGAGGCAGAGGGGCACAGGGGAGAGGCGCATGGCGCGGCAGCCGACGCGGCCCGACTAGCGGAGCTCGTTGTCGCGGGACGGGGCCATGGTGGCCGGAGCAGGCGGGCCACGATGGTGACGCACGGTGAGCAGAGAGAGGGAGGAGGGGAGATGGCGGCTCATAGGTGGCCAGACAGGGAATGGCAGTGGGCTCGGGGTGGAGTCGGGGTTGGGCGACGGGGCGGCGGTGTCAAGGCGGCGACGGGAGGATGTGGACGAAGGAGAATGACGCGGGCGTCCCGCGGGTGGAGCCGGTGGTGCTCCATGGTTGCCCCGATGGCCGACGTGGCGTGGGCCGCCGGTGACGAGGCAGTCGAGCAGGGGCGACGGGAAGGTGTAGAGGAAGGGGAGGAGGACGAGGACGCGAGGCGGATGGCGACGGGGATGGCTCCGGCGAACGGCGGGGTGGCGTCGAGCAGTGGGGATCGGCTCTGTGTCGATCCAGATCCAGGCAGGGGGGCGGTGCTCGGCGCCGGTGGCGGCCTCTGGGGAGCGGCGGCGGAGCAGCGTCCTAGCCCGATCCCGATTGGATCGGGGGGAGAGGGAGAGTGGGTGCGTGGGGTGTGGGGCGACGGGGGAAGTGGGTTAGGGTTAGGTGGGTTGGGGAGGCCATATGGCCATGGGAGTTGGTTGGCCGGCCGGTTGGCCAGCTGGGCCTCACGGCCCAGCGAGGGGGGGGGGATGAGCTGGTCTTTTGCTTTTCACCTTTTTTTCTTTTAACTTTAATACATTTTAGTTCAAATAAAATACAACAATAGCCCCTAAACTAGTGTTACTAAATATTCTAGTGCCACAAACAACTTAGCACATTTTAGAAAGTAGTTTGTATTTGTTTATTAATTTACGAGCATTTACTTAATAGTTTAACCACTATTGCATTTATTATGATGCACTTGACTACTTTATAAGAGTGTGATTTCTCCTCCAATATTTATTATGAATTACTTGCTACAATTAGAACATTTTTGTTTTGACTTTTGAAGACATTTCCCGTTTGACTTTATTTTAAATTTGAAATTCGAAGCGGTTTCGAATCAACGTGAGTTTAATCAACAGTAATCGAATTGACATGGCGTCATTAGTAGATGGTTACTGTAGCTTAATTATCCGGGCGTCACACCCTTGCCGCGCATCAATCATATTGTAGATTCTACTTCAGGGTGTGATCTACTCTCCTTTTTGGTTGCATACTCCGGGTATCACCAGATCTTCATGTCCAAAGAGGATAAAGAGAAAACATCATTCATCACTCCATGTGGTACATACTGTTTTGTCCGCATGCCTTTCGGATTGATGAGTGACGTGGTCTACTTTTGCAAGAGCAGTCCAGGTTGGTTTTGAGACACAACAGCACAGAAACATAGAAGCCCATATGGATGACATTGTGGTCAAGACCAAGGATAAGGCCACCCTTATCCAGGATTTGGAGGAGACATTCACTAATTTGCGCAAGATCAACTTCAAGCTTAGCCCGGAGAAGTGTGTGTTTGGTGTTCCCTCCGGCAAGCTACTTGGATTCTTCGTGTCCCATCAGGGGATTGAATCCAACCCCGACAAGATCAAGGCCATTGAGTAGATCTAAGCACCAATGATAGTTAAGGATGTGAGGCGCTTGACGGCATGCGTTGCCACGCTAAGCAAATTCATTTCCAAGTCTGCTGAGCGTGACCTGACATTCTTCAAAATTTTGAAGAAGGCAGGGCCTATGAAGTGGACCCCGAAAGCAGATACAGCCTTGCAAGAGTTGAAGGCTTACATGTCATCTGTGCCTACCTTGGTTGCACCCAAACCTCAAGGCCATTACTGCTTTACTTGGCAGCAACCAACCAAGTGGTCAGTGCAACCTTGGTAGCACAACGAGAAGTGGATGAAGCAGAGAGTAGCCAGACTGCGGGAGAGTCAGAAGAGGATCAGAACATCAGTAAGCATGGCAACAAGTGCAACCCCAAGGACGCGGCAAGGAAGAAAGTGGTGCAGCGCCTAGTGTACTACGTCAGCTCCTTGCTACAAGGGGCTAGATCGAGGTACTCTGGTGTGCAAAGGTTGATCTTTGGCCTCATCATGGCCTCAAGGAAACTGCACCACTACTTCCAAGCCCATGAGATCATGGTTGTTACTCGTTTCCCGTTACAGAGGATACTCCGAAACCCTGAGGCTATTGGTAGAATAGTGGAGTGGGCTTTGGAGTTATCCAGCTTTGGTTTGAAGTTTTAGAGCACTTCAACCATTCAAAGGAGGGCGCTGGCAGAGTTTATTGCAGAATGGACGCCAACCCCTGATGAGGAAGCAATGGAAACAACTCTCCCCAGCAAGGAATCACCCCAAGAATGGATTATGTATTTTGATGGTGATTTTTTCCTACTAGGTGCAGGAGCTGGCGTGCTACTTGTTGGCCCCTCCGGGGAGCACTTGAAGTATGTCATCCAAATGCACTTTGCCTGGGAAGAAGCCACCAATAATACAGCTGTATGAAGGGCTCCTTGGCGAGCTCAGGATTGTAACAGAATTGGGAATCAAGAAGCTGATCATTCAAGGAGATTCACAGTTGGTGGTGAGACAAGTCAAGAAGGATTATCAAAGCCCATTGATGGAAGCATACGTTGACGAAGTAAGGAGGTTAGAGGAGCGCTTTGACGGGTTGCAAACAAAGCAAGTACACTGTGCGAAAACAGCATAGTTGATCACCTGTCAAAGTGTGTTGTGCAAAAGCTTCCTGTGGAACCAGGAACTTTTGTTCTCCACCTCTCTCAACCATCCTTATCACCATCCACAATTGATAGAGGCAAAGGTGTCCCGTCTTTCGATGAGATGGTGGCTATCGTTTTAGAGGAAGTCGACTTTGACGATCCGACTACGAACGTGCGAGGACGTCGTGCCTTAGCAATCGCTAAACCAACTCCGAGGGGTTATTTACCACGCTGGAGGACGATCAACCTGACCACGAGGGCCTGTTTCCTGCGAGCAAACGAAGAACAAGCAAGAAACTGAGATTGCAATCTGGATATTGCGAATATAAGATGAAAGCTTTATTGATCAAGGTGGGGTTTTGTGACGTCTTGGTCTGGTCGTTGAACACAAACGAAGTACGCGAAGTTGCAGCTATGGCGAACTTTTAATCTAAACAAAACCCAAAGTCTAAACGACGCCCTAAGGGCTGTATATATGGAGGAAGAGGGGGAATTTCGTGTCCCTTGGAGGAGGGGTCCGAAACCAACACTAACTCTTGTTTCCCCACACATACGGACTCTAGAAACAGCCTATACTTAAGTATTTCGAAAATACATGGGCCTAGACCAATAATAAGGCGACGCAGCACCTAAAATAGCCTCTGGACGAAATTTATGAAGTGGCATCTTGTATATTTCGTCCAAGGCTTCATGCACTCCTTATGGGGCTTCAAAGTCCTGAAATCATCACTTGTAACTCCGTTTTGGATCCCCTTGCGCATGCCATCATCTCCACGCTTGAACTTGTTCCAAGGTTCATCTTTCTTGTCCAAGCTAGGCCCTTCATTTGTAAGCAAGACAAATGTATCCAGTTTAGGCAGCATCATATTCTCATGAACATTAGAATTGTTACCAAGAAACGAAAGTACCTGATCATTCAATTGGCGTGCGCGAGCTCTAGTAATTGGTCCAGTATGTATAGCAGCAGGGGCTGTGGGTGTAACAATGGTATTGATGTCCTCATCATCCTCCCCTTCTTGAAATGAAGTCGTCCTCGACGAAAGTTCATCGTCCTCACCCAAATAAGGCTTCAAATCTGCAAGGTTAAAAGTGGGACTAACCCCAAAATCTGCAGGCAACTCAAGTTTATATGCATTATCATTTATTTTCTCTAACACCTTAAAAGGACCATCAGCACGTGGCATTAGCTTTGATTTGCACAAATTAGGAAATCTACCCTTATGCAAATGTAACCAAACAAGATCTCCAGGTGCAAACACAACATGTTTTCTACCCTTATCTCCAGCAAGTTTATATTTAGCATTCATGCGCTCAATGTTTTCCTTAGTTAACTCATGCATTTTTAAAATCAATTCAACACGTTCTTTAGCATCAAAATTAACCATCTTAGTAGTAGAATGCAATGAACGATTATAAGCAAATTCAATATGAGGCAAGCATTCTTCCCACATTTTCTTGTTCTTCTTCAAAACAGCCCTAAGCATAGTAGACAATGTTCTATTGACTACTTCAGTTTGTCCATCAGTTTGGGGGTGACAAGTAGTACTAAAAAGCAGCTTAGTCCCCAACTTAGCCCATGAACATCTCCAAAAGTGGCTAAGAATTTTAGTATCACGATCTGAAACAATAGTATTTGGCACACAATGCAAGGGAATAATTTCACAAAAGAACAAATCAGCAACATTAACAGCATCATCGCTTTTATGACATGGTATAAAGTGTGCCATTTTCGAGAACCTATCCACGACAACAAATATGCTATCCCTCCCCTTCTTTGTTCGAGGTAAACCTAAAACAAAGTCCATAGATATATCCTCCCAAGGAACACTAGGTACAGGCAAAGGCATATATAAACAATGAGGATTGAGTCATGACTTAGCTTTTTGACATGTAGTGCAGCCAGCAACAAAACGCTCAACATCCCGTTTCACCTTTGGCCAAAAGAAATGTGTAGCAAGTATATCCTCCGTCTTCTTGACGCCAAAGTGTCCCATTAATCCTCCTCCATGCGCCTCCTGCAACAACAAAAGACGAACAGAGCTAGCTGGAATGCATAGCTTGTTAGCACAAAACACAAATCCATCGTTAAGAACGAACTTGTTCCATGTTCTCCCTTCCTTACAATTCTGCAATACATCTTTAAATTCAGCATCGTGCACATATTCATCTTTGATGGTCTCCAAACCAAATATATTAAAATCAAGTTGTGAAAGCATAGTATAACAACGAGACAATGCATCAGCAATAACATTTTCTTTACCCTTCTTGTGTTTAATGACATAAGGAAAAGTCTCAATGAATTCAACCCATTTAGCATGTCTACGGTTCAGTTTTGCTTGACTTTTAATGTGTTTCACAGATTCATGATCAGAATGTATAACAAATTCCTTGGGCCATAAATAATGTTGCCATGTTTCTAAGGTCCGAACAAGAGCATATAATTCTTTGTCATAAGTAGAATAATTCAGACTAGGCCCACTCAATTTTTCAGAAAAGTATGGAACAGGTTTGCCATCTTGTAATAACACACCTCCTAATCCAATTCCACTAGCATCACATTCAAGATCAAAAGTCTTATTAAAATCAGGAAGTTGGAGTAAAGGAGCATGTGTCAACTTATCTTTCAATACCGTGAAGGCTTCTTCCTGTGCGGAACCCCAAACAAAAGGCACATCCTTCTTTGTAAGCTCGTTGAGAGGTGCAGCAATGGTGCTGAAATCTCTCACAAAACGCCTATAGAAACCAGTGAGGCCAAGGAAACTCCTCACTTGTGTGACCGTTTTGGGCTGCGGCCAACTCTCAATAGCTTCAATCTTGGCTTTATCAACTTCAATTCCCTGTGGAGTAACAACATAGCCAAGAAAAGATACTCGGTCGGTGCAAATGGTGCACTTTCCAAGGTTACCAAACAAACGTGCATCACGTAGAGCAATAAAAACAACAAATGAATGTTCCAAATGTTCCTCCAAAGATTTGTTATAAATCAATATGTCATCAAAGTAAACTACCACAAATCGTCCAATGAAAGCACGTAAAACTTCGTTCATTAACCTCATGAAAGTACTAGGTGCATTAGTTAACCCAAAAGGCATGACTAACCACTCATATAATCCAAACTTAGTTTTAAATTTTGTTTTCCATTCACCTCCCAATTTCATACGAATTTGATGGTATCCACTACGCAAATCAACTTTGGAGAATATTATAGAGCCACTCAATTCATCAAGCATATCATCTAGCCTAGGAATAGGATGACAATAACGAATAGTAATATTATTAATGCCTCTACAATCAACGCACATACGTGACGTACCATCCTTTTTCGGCACTAAAATGATAGGAACAACACAAGGACTAAGGGATTCGCGTATATAACCTTTGTCAAGCAGTTCTTGTACTTGGCGCATAATCTCCTTCGTCTCCTCTGGATTGGTACGGTATGGTGCACGGTTGGGTAATGATGCACCGGGAGTTAAGTCAATTTGATGCTCAATCCCTTGAATAGGTGGTAAATCCGGTGGCACGTCTTGTCGAAAGACGTCAGCGAACTCCTGCAAAATGTTAGTGACAGCAGGAGGCAAAGAGGAAGGCACGTCCTCGGATGAAAATAATGCCTCTTTGCAGACAAAAGCATAGCAAACAGATTTGCTAAAATATAAGTCATCAATATCAGATTTGGTGGCAATTAAACATGCACTTTTCAATTTAATTTCAGAAGCAACACTAGATGGTTTATTATTAGGCTGCATTTGTTGCTCAAAGTCTTTTGCCGCAATCTGATTTTCACTTTTATTTTTCTCCTGTTTTGCTTTATTAGCTCTATTAATATCATCTTTCAAAATGGAATCAGGAGTCATAGGAAGCAAAGTAATATTTTTATCCTTATGAACAAGAGTATACTAATTGTTTCTACCATGGTGTACAGATTTTTTATCAAATTGCCATGGTCTACCAAGTAATAAGGAACATGCTTGCATAGGTACCACATCACAATCAACATAATCAGCATATGTAGAGATACTAAAATGCACACGAACAGTATGTGTTACCTTAACCTTGCCACTGTTGTTGAACCATTGGATGTAGTAAGGATGTGGATGTGGTCTTGTGGTGAGTGATAGCTTCTCCACCATCTCCAAGCTAGCCAAGTTATTGCAGCTCCCTCCATCTATGATGACGCGAACAAAACGTTCCTTCACAACTCCCTTTGTATGGAACAAATTATGCCTCTGATTTTGCTCAGCTTGTGTGACCTGCACACTCAAAACACGTTGAGCAACTAAACATTCATACTCGTCAGCATCTTCAGGAGCCATGTATTGCGTCTCATGATCAGAATCATCTCCACCGTGTTCTTCACGTGTAATAAGAGCCAAAGTCTCCTCATCATAGTCACTAGCGGACTCATACCCACCATCCTCAGTAGCAATCATCACACGCTGAGATTTGCATTCTCTCGCAAAATGTCCTCATCCCTTACAACGATGACAAACAATATCACTTGTGTGCCCTGTTGATGCCATGGAAGAAGAAGAACTCTGCGCAGGCCCGGGAGGTGTGCTCTTGGCAGATAGTGGTGGTTGTGCCTGCTTTCTTGTATCACAGCTGGAGGTGGCACCTGATGGAGGTGCTGGTGTAGTGGAAGTAGAGGATGCACATGGTATCCATGATGAAGATCGACCTGCAGAAAAGTTAGTTCGCGCCAATGCCTGTCGATCCTGCACTTCACATTCAGCTTTACAAGTAAGATGGAATAAACGAGTGATATTAGTATACTCCTTATACTCTAGAATGGTCTGAATCTCTCTATTTAATCCACCCATAAAATGTGCAAGCATAGCTTCATTCTCCTCAACAATACCACCAGTTTGTAATTCCTGATAATATTCTTCTACAGAATTTTTTCCTTGTCTTAAACGCTGCAATTTTTGAAGTAATTCACGTTGATAATATGGTGCAACCCAACGAGTACGCATAGCAGTTTTGAAAGCAGCCCAAGTAGCTGGAATAGGATATAATCTACAATGCTTAGACCACCAAACACATGCAAAACTAGTGAATGCACAAACAGCAGCAGGAACACGTCTCTCCTTGGGATATTGTAAACATGTAGATCGTTGTTCAGTTTCTAACTCCCAAGTAAGATATATATCAGGAACATATCTACCCTCAAATGGTGGAATATTCAATTTTAGTTTAGGGAGATGGTCATGATCTCGTACCTGAGGGTGAGCCCTACCATTGCCATTATTTGCATGTGGACGACCTGGTGGTTGCTGTGCTAGTGGTGGCACGTAGTTCTAATTTTGATCAACATCATCCACGTAATCTCCTGCAAAATCATCCTCCTCCGCATCAGTAGCAGGAGCCACAGAAGTATCAACAGCAGCACCAACAGTTTGGCCAGGTGCAAGAGGGAGACGGCTCGCTCGGCGGAGGGCTGTTTCACGATGTGGAGGTAGTCGTCGTCGTTGTTGTTGTTGTAGAGGTGCGTTAGGTGCAGCCGGTGGTGGTGGTGGAAGACGCGCGAGCAATTCATTAAACCTGTTATCGAGCTTTGTTTCGAACATCTTCTCCATGCCATCTATCTTCTCCATGGCCTCCTCAAATCTGTTTAGCACATCTTGCACCTGTCCACTCATCATTTGCTGAAATTTATCATGCAACTCCTTATTCGTCATGTTCTCCTAGTCAGTCTCGTTGGCCTGTGATACTGCCATGGCTAGCAACAATAGAAACACACAAGAATATGATCCTACAGACTACTAACAAGAGGTGGTGGTGGTGTCACAAATCCGTCAAGCAAATCTCAAATTCTTACCTGTTCTTACCCAGCAGCAGGCGGTGATCGGCAACCGTCGTAGTCAAAACTCTCAAAGCTTGGATAGAGCGATTACCAGGGAGATTCAAACGCACGACGTAGATGTATGTGGAGCTAGGAAGGCTTATAATATGGTAGCAAAAAGAGTTAGCAATAATCAATTCAGAGATGCAAAGTTGAATAAACGCTTAACGGCGGTACTGTGCTGGTCCTAGGCTAGACCATGCTAGAGATGCGAGCCTAGAACACTAACAAAATCACGGTGCTGCACGTAAACAATGGAGGAGCACACTCTGAAAAAAAATTTGCACTTTTTTTGCACTTTTTTCCCTTTTTTTGCTCCGCAACAATTTTTTTTCGAAAAGTCTACAAATGGTCTAAAAACTGCCTAGCCAGCATTTTCCAGACTTAGTTTTTTTTGAGTTTGGAACTATTTTTCTTCTGGGGGTAGCACGTAATCTCGGGAGTCCTACTCTATCACGACTCGGAGTATGGCGTGATCTGGAACTCGAAAACAAAGCAACAAATACTGGACTCGGACTGGTGGCGGAGATGAATCTGGTGGAACTCGGACTGTGGTGGTATATCTGGACTCGGATTGGTGGTTGTATATGGCGATAGTATATCTGGACTCGGATTGGTGGTGGTATATGGCGATGGTATATGTGGACTCGGATTGGTGGTTGTATATGGCAACGGTGATGTATATGGTGGGGTGGGGGTATATGGTAATGATGATGACGATGGTGCGGCGGTGGTGTGACAACCTGTGAACAGAACTCGAAACTCTAAGGGACTAGACGCTAAGACCAGCAACTCTACACGACGATGCAACCGCAAATTCAACAAAGCAAAACTCTAAAAAGACTATGCAAAGGCTCAGATTGGTTCGGATATGATGACCTAACCCTAAATTTTTTTTGGCTTTTTCATGGACTATAGGTATGAAGAACAGACTCGACCTAAACTACTAAAACTGTAAAATCTCACCGAGCAACCTAGAAATCTGATACCACTTGATAGAGGTAAAGGTGTCCCGTCTTTCGATGCGATGGTGGCTATCGTTTTAGAGGAAGTCGACTTTGACGATCCGACTATGAACGTGCGAGGACGTTGCGCCTTAGCAATCGCTAAACCAACTCTGAGGGGTTATTGACCATGCCGGAGCACGATCAACCTGACCACGAGGGCCTATTTCCTGCGAGCAAATGAAGAACAAGCAAGAAACTGATATTGCAATCTGGATATTGCAAATATAAGATGAAAGCTTTAGTGATCAAGGTGGGGTTCTGTGATGTCTTGGTCTGGTCGTTGGACACAAACGAAGTACGCGAAGTTGCAGCTATGGCGAACTTTTAATCTAAGCAAAACCCAAAGTCTAAACGACGCCCTAAGGGCTGTATATATGGAGGAAGAGGGGGGAATTTCGTGGCCCTTGGAGGAGGGGTCCGAAACCAACCCTAACTCTTGTTTCCCCACACATACAGACTCTAAAAACAGCCTATACTTAAGTATTTTGAAAATACATGGGCCTGGCCCAATAATAAGGTGACACAACACCTAAAATAGCCTCTGGACAAAATTTATGAAGTGGCATCTTGTATATTTTGTCCAAGGTTTCATGCACTCCTTATGGTGGCTTCAAAGTCCTGAAATCATCACTTGTAACTCCGTTTTGGATCCCCTTGCGCATGGCATCATCTCCACGCTTGAACTTGTTCCAAGGTTCATCTTTCTTGTCCAAGATAGGCCCTTCATTTGTAAGCAAGACAAATGTATCCAATTTAGGCAGCATCATATTCTCATGAACATTAGAGTCGTTACCAAGAAACGAAAGTACCTGATAATTCAATTGGCGTGCGCGAGCTCTAGTAATTGGTCCAGTATGTATAGCAGCAGGGGCTGTGGGTGTTACAATGGTATTGATGTCCTCATCAACAATGGCCCAAAAAAGGAGAAAGTTGGACTACGGTAAGCCTGTCCCAATCGAGCCTTCCGCTCCCGGTAGAGACCCTGCCGGAAACAACTCCTCATAGCCTGCCGGACCACCCCCTCCAGCCGGGCCAATGGACCCCGCGAACGAGGCTGGCGCTCCCGCAGCTGAGGAGGTGCCGCTAGTCCTCGTTGCCGAGCCTTAGGCTCCAACTTGGGCAAGGCACATCGTCCGCTTCCTCCAAACCAGAAAACTCCCCAGTGACCCAGATGAAGCTGAGAAAGTAGCCCAGAGGGCTAGTATGTATCAGTTTGTCGATGACACTCCGTATAGAAGAAGGCCCAACAGTGTGAAATTGAAGTGTGTCTGCCGGGAGGATGGAAAGGAACTACTGGCTGAGATTCACAGAGGAATGTGCGGCTCACACATTGGATCAAGGGCATTAGTTGGGAAAGCATTCTGGCAAGGATTCTATTGGCCCACAGCCCTCCAAGACATGTGAAGCCTGTCAGTTCCATTCCAAGAAAACACACCTGCCCGCCCAAGCTCTTCAAACAATCCCTCTGTCATGGCCATTTTCGGTCTAAGGGCTTGATATCCTCGGCCCCTTCCCCTGAGCAATCGAGGGCTTTGAATTCTTGTTCGTTGCTATCGACAAGTTTTCAAAGTGGCCGGAAGTGACTGCCATGAGGAAGGTGACTGCTCAGTCAGCTATCAAGTTCTTGAAAGAATTTGTGTGTCATTTTGGAGTTCCAGCAAGGATCATCACTGACAACAGCACCCAATTCACGAGCCATGCCTTCATGCAATATGTTCAAACCCTCGGATGCAAGATCTCATTTGCCTCTGTGGCACACCCCCGGAGCAATGGACAAGCTGAGAGGGTGAACGCTGAAGTGCTTCGTGGACTCAAGACAAGGACTTTCGATACGCTGCAGAAGCACGACATGCGGTGGATTGAGGAGCTGCCGGTAGTTATCTGGTCCCTTAGAACGACACCTAATTGAGCTACCGGGCAGACTCCCTTCTCCCTGGTCTACGGGGCAGAAGCAGTTATCCCCATGGAACTCATTTACGGGTCTCCTACGATGAAGTAGCGCAAGATCAGCACCGGCGTGACGATGCTATGCTACTCAAGGAGAACCGTCTTTGGGCCGCTACTCGTGTTGCATGCTATCAGCAAGCCCTGCATTGCTATCACAGCCGTAGGGTTCGTGCCCGGTGTCTTGAGGAAGGTGACCTTGTCCTCAGGCGTGTTGTGACGCCCCGAGACCGTTGCGCTAGGTGTCTTCCAGTTATTCGCTGTTGTTGCCATGTCATTTGCTTGCGTGTTGCATCTTGCCATGTCATCATCCGCATTGCATCATCATGTTTTTCAAAACTTGCAGTCGTCCGGGTCTCCCAGTTCACTCCGTTATCTGTTCTAAACCCAGACACACTTGCACGCGCCCGCGGCACGTCCGAAATATTATTTTATAAGTGGCCAGAAAATGTTCTCGAATTGGGATGAGAGTTGGTGTGTGGTCTTATTATGTTGTAGGTAGGCTGCCTGCCAAGTTTCATCACATTCGGAGTTTGTTTGATGCCCCAACGGCTAAATATAGCGGCAATAGTAGTCGGTCTAACGTCGGACATTTTCGGTCTCCGGAAACGGTTGCCGGGCTGCACTTCTCTTCTCTCCTCTCAGTCCATGGCCCTCTGCATAGCCCACTAGCCCACCTCTGCTACCCCTCCCCATTTTGGACCGCCAGATGGCGATCGAGCGGTCCGAAAACGGACTAAAACTCCCTCTCCTAGCCCCTGCCTATAAATGGACGGACCCCCCTTCCATTTATGTCAAAACCCTAGCCTCCCTCGTTTTCCGCGCCGCCCAACCATCAGCCGCCAGCCTCCTCCCACCTTCTCCTCCATTTCCGCGCCAGCCAAGTCCTTCGCCGCCACTTGCCACGCCTCCTTTAGCCCCGCCACCACCCGACCGTGCCCTCCTGCAACCTGCGCGCCACGTCGCCCCTAGCCTCCCCGCGCCACCGCAGCCCGCGCGAGGCCCACGAAACACAGATCGGGGCCTGCCTGGGCCGGATCAGGGCCCGAGTGGCCCGCGCGCGTGCCATCTGCTTGCTGTCGATCCTCCCGAGGCCTCCGCTGCCGCCTTGGTCCTCGCCGGGTCTGCTCTATCGCCGCATCAGCCAGCCGCACCGGTGAGCACCAGGTTGCGCTGCCCCGTCTCTCTCCCTTTTTCTACTGTTCCTCTCAGTTCTCTCGATCTCTTTCTCTGCAGGACCTGCGTGACGTCGCCGGCACGCGTCCCCGCCGTTTCCGCGTCGGACCCGGCGAGCCGTCGCCTGGATCCACTTCCTCCGCTTGTTCCCGTCCACCTCCGCTTGTTCCTGTTGGATGTAATCAAGTATCCATCTTATTGATGTGAAGTCTCTTCTTTCTTTCCTTTCAATGTTCTTATCTGGTAATTCTCAGGAAGATACTAACGGAGCCTCAAGTTTATTGTTCTTCGTTCTCTTTCTTCTCCGGTGGTTTCAATTCAAGCTTTGTTGATCACATCCTTTTCCTCGTTTCAAAGGCTTTTCCCATGCCGGTGCACCTCATAATCATTCCCCGCCTGCTATTCAATTGTTCCGGAGTGCTAAAGGTATCTCGAAGATTCATGTTTCCACTCTGCATTCGTTCAAGCTTCAAGCCATTTAATTGAACCGGCGCATTCTCTCGTTTAAATCATTCAACGGTGTTTCTTTTGAGTGGGCCCTAACCCACAAGTCTTTTCCTATGATCTTACCTGACTCTTCTATTTTCCCAGAGTTACTCTCAAATTATTCTCCAAGTTTGATGTAAGAATGGATTATCATCAGTCATATGTATTTCTCCAAGATCGGTCAAATTCTTCTCATCATTGGCTCAAACTCTTCGCTTTTGATTCTCCTGGAGTGTCTAAACAATTCATGGTGGTGTTTCTCATCATCATTCTCGGATTTGAAGACCGAAGAAGATTTTTCTCTCAATCTAGCTCCATTCACTTCAAGATTCATGGTTCTAGCTTGTTGCCATCCTCTCATAATTGTTTTCGATTGTGAGAATTCTTTTCACCCATCCAGAGTAATTCAGGAGTCTTTTCAGTTTGTTTCTCCGAAGCCCTTCTTCTCAGAATTATTCATTTTAGCTTTCAGCTCTCGTTCTCCAAATCTTACCGGTGCATCGTTCAAATATCCTCTAATCAGTTCTTGATCTCTTCGTTCTCATGTATCTAAATCCCAACAAGTATCTTCATTTGTTTTCAAATTATTCCCGGTGTTTTGTGCCTTTGCTACTTTCATTTTCAAGTCTTACGGTGGTTTTCTCAAGATTCTCTTCCATGGTTATCATATTAATTCATTCGTTGTTTCAATCCTACCGATGGTTCGTTGAACAGTTTCCCAAGCTTGCGCTATATCTCTCTTAATCATTTCTATGATAATGAGTCGTAATGCCAAATCCGTTGCTTGTCATAAATTTAATTGGTGAAGGATACACATAACATAATTCTTATTCTTGCTTCATCCAAATGATGGATTCATTCTTCCGGAGTTTGTTCACGATGAGTAAATTCTCAGTTCAAGTGCTTCATATTTTTCCCGGGGTTCCAAGGTCTCTCAATTATATCACCATGAAGATTCATCTAATCATTGCAAGGCTTCAATCTTATTCTTTTCATCCTTCACTTCTTTGTGATCATTCCTTTGATTACTGGAGCTCTGCATGGAGGCTCTACATGGTGGTTCGTCAAGGATTCTTTTCTTTCTTCAATTGTTCTTCAAGATTTTCTCTCGAAGTTATGATCTGCCAAGCTTTACTCAAAATTAAACGTGGTGCAAAACACATGTTTTGTTTTGAGGAGATCAAGTATTCCTCTTCTTGCATTCCGAAGTGCAATTCTTTCTACCGTATCATTTGAGGTGCTTTTATGTTATTCTTGATAATTTGAGTTCATGTTTCATGATGCACATGTTGTTAAGAATGAGGTATTTTAAATCCATCAATCTCTTCTTGAAGTTATATTGGGTTATATTTCACCTAAAGCCTTCCCTAAGGATTGTTGCTATCTATGGTGCTTATAAATTACCCAAGTTCTTCATTTATCCTCCCGGTGAAATAAGTTTCTCGTCTCCTTGTTCATATCAATCCAATCTATCGTTTCCGTTAGTGGAAGAATTTCACCTCAGTTTTGAGATGTTTTCCATAAGCCCACAACAAGCTTACTCGTTTCGTTGTTGGTTTTCCAACAACCCCGTTATAACCTTCTTGGAAGGGTGCTTTCCAAGTTCAATTGTGGCAGAAGTTGTCATTTTCTTCTCCATTTTGTTATGCAAATGATCTATCTTCTATTCTTTCTACCAGAGGCATTGTGATGTTGCTCTCTTCAATCATCATCTCGGATTGTGAGGACCATGTTCTTTTCGTGCTTATCCATTTAACCGGAGTGTTGTGTACTCTGCTCAAGTTCTTTTCGCCTTATCAAGTCTGGCATCTCTTTTCAATCGGAGTGCCGCCCAAAATATATCATCCTTATTCCTTCTCTATCTTGTTTTAACCGGTGTGTTGTGTCTATCATTCCTCTTCTAACCGGACTCTCATCCAAGTGCTTTCATTTTGCCAAGCTCATATTCTTTACCTTCATTTCCAACTGAAGTGTTGTCGTAATTGATACTTATCGTTCCTTGTACATCTCGTTTCATTCGGAGTGCTTGCATGTACTTCTTGTCCATTGCAACCCTTTTCTTATGTCTTTCAACCTACAAGGTTCCCGTAATGTTTCCTTGTTCCTCTTTCCTAACGGAGTGTTTTCAACTTTGTTCATCTTCGTTGTATTCCTTCTTTAAATTTGTTCAACCTCGCAAGGTTCTTTGGTTTCACTCATTTGTCAAAGAAGCAACTTAGCTTTACCTCTTCTCTTCCTCTTTCGTTTCCCTCCGGTGCCAACCTAGATCTCGGTACGAGATCCTCTCATAGTGGTGGAGTGTTGTGACGCCCCGAGACCGTTGCGCCAGGTGTCTTTCAGTTATTCGCTGTTGTTGCCATGTCATTCGCTTGCGTGTTGCATCTTGCCATGTCATCATCCGCATTGCATCATCATGTTTTTCAAAACTTGCATTCATCCGGGTCTCCCAGTTCTCTCCGTTGTCCGTTCTGAACCCAGACACACTTGCACGCGCCCGCGGCACGTCCGAAATATTATTTTATAAGTGACCGGAAAATGTTCTCGGATTGGGATGAGAGTTGGCGAGCGGTCTTGTTATGTTGTAGGTAGGACGCCTGCCAAGTTTCATCGCATTCGGAGTTCGTTTGATGCCCCAACGGATAAATATAGCGGCAATAGTAGTCGGTCTAACGTCGGACGTTTTCGGTCTCTGGAAACGGTTGCCGGGCTGCACTTCTCTTCTCTCCTCTAAGTCCATGTCCCTCTACATAGCCCACTAGCCCACCTCTGCTACCCCTCTCCGTTTTGGACCGCCAAATGGCGATCGAGCGGTCCGAAAACGGACTAAAACCCCCTCTCCTAGCCCTCTACCTATAAATTGATAGAGGCGAGGGTGTCCCGATCTTTCGATGAGATGATAACTATCGATTTGGTGGAGACGACTTTGACGATCCGACTACAAACGTGCACGACGTTGCGCCTTAGCAATCGCTAAACCAATCTCCTGAGGTTACTGACGATGCCGGAAGCACGGTCAGCCTGACCACGAAGGTCTATTCCTGCAAGCAATCCAAGAACGAGCAAGAATATGATAAAGCAATCTGAATATTGCAAATATATATATGAGGTATTGATAATGGTGGGGATCCGTAAGCGGTCTTGGTCTGGTCGTTGGACACAAACGAAGTACACGAAGTTGCAATGGCTAACTTTTAACTAAACAAATCCCAACCAAAAAGCTACTAGATGGATCTACTTATATAGGAGCAAGGGGTGGCGGCCAAGGAGGTGGGAGGACGTCCCAAGGCAGCCTAAAACTAATCCTAGGTCGTACAAGGCTCAGGGGCCCAAGTGGAGGTGATGCAACACCTTTGGGCTTGTAATTTGACTCGGATTCTGCTGCAACGTCAAATTGTTTCGTCCGTAACTCAACGCTCCGGACGAATTTGAAGGTGAATCCAATTGGGTTGGAAAGAGCACGAAATCCAGTTTCCAACAAAAAAAGAATCACCCAATTCGGAGTCCGTATGAAAAAGTTGTTGGCGTTTTGAGTCAGGTATGTCTGTGCAGTCCGAATCTGAATCCAGAACGTGAAAGACTTGGACTCTATCTTCTCTTGGCCCAAAAGTGACGTGAGAGGACTTTTTGAACACAACATAAACTTCTCCTTTTCCCTTATCTTCATATGTGTATTGTACAAATGTCCCATACACCTGCAATTAGACAAAACACAAAAGTGTGTGAAGTATTTTTGTTCTGGATAACATAAATAGATTATTGAATAGTTTGCATTAGAAATCACCTGACAAATATGCATGTATGCAATATTTTTGGTCGTATCCAAGGTAGTCATGTCCTCATCATCCTCCCCTTTTTGAAAACAAAGCCGTCCTCAGCGTTGCTTAATCTGATATGTGGCTAACAAAAGAGACAAGGTGTACATGTTGTATATGTATATGTCATCCAGTTTAACTTCCCTTGATTTTTGCACGTATGACACATGTATACATGAGTAACTTTCATAGTTCATAAAAACTAAAGCCAAAAAATTATCACAAGAAGTAGAAGGCATGGAAATATTAAAACTCAGTTTGCACATATAAGTGAAGCTCTTATTCATTTCAAAAGATTCGCAATGTTCATCATTAAACCATCCCAACTTTGGTGAATAAAACTTACTTGCATCAAATTTACATGCTACAACATGCTTAAATAAGCAAACATGCAATAAGTCATTGGACACAGAATCATCATCAAGATTGGAGGCCATATCAAAATGATTAAACATTAGTTCTTTTGCATCAACAGTTAATTCAATGGGTGCACTCAAAATTGTTGATATTTCAGTTGTTTGATCACATGACGCATTCATGGCAGTAATAAGATTCTCTAAAATAGGTGGTGTGCTCAAATCAACAGGTAACTCAATACATGACGCATTCAAGTTAACTAGGCATGCATCATTCTCATGTGAAGTTATATCATCAATACCTTTACTGTTACCTTGTGGCAAAGATGTAGCTGATGCAGGTACGGACGTTGACAATGTACCATACCCTTGAGATGATGCCGCGCTCATAATCCGAGCTGCAATGATGGAGTAACCCACTGGCGGTGGTGAGCATGAACTGGAATAGTAGTTGTTGTAGTCACCTAATGCATCCTCCTGTATCTGTCTCTCAAAGGTACAAGCACGGACATACATACCAGTAATGCAACGAGGAATATACTGAAATCTTGCCTGAATATCATGGTTCAAACCACCAAAAAATCTATTCATTGTATCATTCTCAGATTCTTCTATGTCACAATGATGCATATAAGATTTGAACTCTTGGTAGTAAGCATGAACAGTGTTGTTGCCTTGTTTAAATTGTTCAAATTTGCGAAGCAATTCACGACGATAATAAGGAGGGAAAAATTGTTGTCTCATTACAGCTTTCAAAACTTTCCAAGTTGTGGGTTGGTTATCAATGTTTTTCTTACAATGTACACTCCACCAAACAGAAGCAAAATTAGTAAATGCTCTAGTGGCTGCTCGCACTCGCTCAAGTTCAGAAAAGTCATGGTGACTAAAAACTTGTTCTACTTTAAGCTCCCAAGCTAGATAAGTAGTAGGATTAAATCTACCCTCAAATGACGGTAAAAAGATAACCTGACCATGTGCTTGTATGTGTTGTCCCAACTCTCGTGATGGTGAAGATGTGTCCGTCGTCCAAGAACTTCTATCTTCGGATCCTGTCATGATTAGTAGAAACAAGAAACAAAATTCAAGAATAATGTTCCTATGAACTACTAGGGTGTGGTGGTAAAGCGCTCACAGTAAAGCAAATATCAATATCTTACAAGTTCTTACCAAGCAGCAGGTGGTGACAGGCAACTAGCAGGGTCAAATAACTCTGAAGATTGTGTAAAGCGATTGCCAGGGGAACGTACGTATACACGGTGTAGAAATATGTGGAGCTGGGTTGGCTATATATGGTAGCAAAAGATTAGCAATAATCAATTCAGAGATGCAATGTTGAATAAACGCTCAACGACGGTACTGTCCTGGTCCTAGGCTAGACCGAACTAGAGACGCGAGCCTAGAACACTAATGAGGTCACGTCGTAGCACAACTAGCATCAATGAAGGATACTAAGTAGTTCTGGACAGCAAGATATAAGTGAAGATCACAACGGCAGTAAAGATAATGATGTGAAACAACAGCCAAGCAGGATATATCAACAACTTTGTCTCCAACTTTCCTCTGAAAAAGTTTGTGCCGATTTTTTGATTTTTTTTTCAAGAATGGGATTGACTCAAGCTTTCAAACACCAAAGGAATCGCTCAATTCCGAGTTGATATGAGGAGTCAAAAAATTCGAAAACTGGCCTGAAAAACTGGAATAAGCTGTGTTCATGAACTTCGGAGGACAAAAAGACCTATTTAGAAGCCGATTTTGAGGTGCCAAATATTGAACTAGCTTCTTCAACTATTTAGATGCGACTCGTCGCTAGCTTTTGTTTGAGTACTCGCGGAGGCAAAACGGACTTCGTATGAGGAAGTTATGCCTGTTTTACTGAACAGTGCACAAAACAGATTCCAGTCCGAATTCAACTACGAGATTGAGTCTAAAAAGATCCGAATTTTGTTTTTTTTTTCTTCTCTCTTTTTTTTTCCTCACACTTTTTTTTCTTTCTCTCCTTTTTTTCTCTGACTTTTTTTCTCTTTTTTTCTCTTGCTTTTTTCTCTCTCTTTTTTTCTCCCTCTTTTCAGAACAAACTAGATAAGATGCAGATTGGATCAAGCGAAGATGTGAACGATATCAACTATTATTATGACAATGAATGGTGGGTAGCACGTGGTGGAAATTGATGGATGGGTGGTGGACAGCGGAAGAGATAACGATGCAGCGGTGGCGTGACTAATGTGAACAGAACTCGAAACTCTAAACAAACTAGACACTAAGACCAGCAACTCGACACGACGATGCAACCGATAATTCAACTATGCAAGCAATGAAAAGAAAATTGCAAAGGTTCAGACTGGCTTGGACCAAGGATGAATAGATCTAACTCTTTTTTGTGGCTTTCTTTTGGACAATAGGTAAGAAAATAAATCTAATCTAGGAAAACTGGAAATTCTCGCCGAGCAACCTGAAAACTGATACCACTTGATAGAGGCGAGCAACCTGAAATTCTCGCCGAGCGTCCCGATCTTTCGATGAGATGATAACTATCGATTTGGTGGAGACGACTTTGACGATCCGACTACAAACGTGCACGACGTTGCGCCTTAGCAATCGCTAAACCAATCTCCTGAGGTTACTGACGATGCCGGAAGCACGGTCAGCCTGACCACGAAGGTCTATTCCTGCAAGCAATCCAAGAACGAGCAAGAATATGATAAAGCAATCTGAATATTGCAAATATATATGAGGTATTGATAATGGTGGGGATCCGTAAGCGGTCTTGGTCTGGTCGTTGGACACAAACGAAGTACACGAAGTTGCAATGGCTAACTTTTAACTAAACAAATCCCAACCAAAAAGCTACTAGATGGATCTACTTATATAAGAGCAAGGGGTGGCGGCCAAGGAGGTGGGAGGACGTCCCAAGGCAGCCTAAAACTAACCCTAGGTCGTACAAGGCTCATGGGCCCAAGTGGAGGTGATGCAACACCTTTGGGCTTGTAATTTGACTCGGATTCTGCTGCAATGTCAAATTGTTTCGTCCGTAACTCAATGCTCCGGACGAATTTGAAGGTGAATCCAATTGGGTTGGAAAGAGCACGAAATCCAGTTTCCAACAAAAAAAGAATCACCCAATTCGGAGTCCGTATGAAAAAGTTGTTGGCGTTTTGAGTCAGGTATGTCTGTGCAGTCCGAATCTGAATCCAGAACGTGAAAGACTTGGACTCTATCTTCTCTTGGCCCAAAAGTGACGTGAGAGAACTTTTTGAACACAACATAAACTTCTCCTTTTCCCTTATCTTCATATGTGTATTGTACAAATGTCCCATACACCTGCAATTAGACAAAACACAAAAGTGTGTGGAGTATTTTTGTTCTGGATAACATAAATAGATTATTGAATAGTTTGCATTAGAAATCACCTGACAAATATGCATGTATGCAATATTTTTGGTCGTATCCAAGGTAGTCATGTCCTCATCATAAATGGACGGCCTCCCCTTCCATTTCTGTCAAAACCATAGCCTCCCTCGTTTTCCATGCCGCCCAACCACTAGCCGCCAGCCTCCTCCCACCTTCTCCTACATTTCCGCGCCGGCCAAGTCCTCCGCCACCACTTGTCGCGCCTCCATTAGCCCCGCCGACACATGACTGTGCCCTCCTCCAACCTGCACGCGCCACGTCGCCCCTGGCCTCCCCGTGCCGCCACAGCCCGCGCGAGGCCCGCGAAACCTAGATCAGGGCCCGCCCGGGCCGGATCTGGGCCCGAGTGCCCCGCACGCGCGCCATCTGCTTGCTGCCGATCCTCCGGAGGCCTCCGCAACCGCCTTGGTCCTCGCCAGGTCTATTCTATCGCCGCATCAGCCAGCCGCGCCGGCGAGTGCCTCGCCGCCAGCGAGCACCAGGTCGCGCTGCCCTGTCTCTCTCTCCCTTTTCCACTTCTCCTATCAGTTCTCTCGCTCTCTCTCTCTGCAGGACCCGCGTGACGTCGCCGACACTCGTCCCCGCCGTTTCCGTGCTTGATCCGGCGAGCCGTCGCCTGGATCCGCTTCATTCGCCTGTTCCCGTCCACCTCCGGCGTCCTTTGCGCCCGACGTGGCCGGATCCAGCCACCGCCCGCCATCGATGTTCGTCGGTTCCATCCTGCCTCGTCCTCGTCAGGAGATCGGGGACGAGTTCCTCCCGTCGTGGGCCCCATAGGCAGGCCGGCCCAGCGCACCCCTGCTCAAACTAGTCGGCCCAGCTCTCCTCCACCGACTGGGCCTAGCCCAGCTGGGTGAGCAGCCCAGCCCTCTCCTGTGCACTATGAGTCCAGCCAGTTTCGGCCCATGTTTTTTCCCTGGACGAATTTGTCTATTATCCAGTGAGCTATAGTTTTACAGATAGGTCCCTCATGTTCATGCATATAATAACTCCACAACCGTGCATCGGATCTAATTAAATTATATATTTAACTTGCTTAGAATTTTTTCTAGTTTCATAATTTGGAACTTTCATCTATGTTTAAAATGTTTAAATTGTTGTTTGCTTTAATTTGTTCAAATGCCATGTTAAAATGCTTTAATTCATAACTTAATAACCGTAGCTCCCAATTTAATAAACTTTATATGTAAATGGGGTAGAAAAATGCCTAGTTTATCATGGTGCACTCATCTTGCATGTTTAACAACTCTAAAATATGGTTTAGGGCAGAACAGTACCAACTTTAAAATAATGCACATGAGGATTTTCTGGATTTGTTGTTTGTTGTTTCGGCCTCATTTAAACTTGCCTAGATAGGTAGTTTTCATATGCTTCACCTCTTGCCATGTTTAACAACATTTAGTATTGTTCGGTACCTAAACGGGAGAGAACTAAATAATCGAACGTGGTGTTTCATCAATATGCAACTCGTTGTATATTGAGCTCCACTTAACTTGTAGTATTGTTTGTCCACTTTGCCATGCCATGCCTCATTAAACCGGACATGCATCATACTTGGTTGTGCATCATGCCATGTTTATGTGATGGTTGTTTACTATGTTGTTTGCTTCTTTCCGGGTTGCTTCTCTCATTAGCTTCAGTTTCGTTCCGGAGTTGTGAGGATCCGTTCGACTACGTCCGTTTGTCTTCTTCATGGACTCGTTCTTCTTCCTTGTGGGATCTCAGGCAAGATGACCATACCCTCAAAATAACTTCTATCTTTGCTTGCTAGTTGTTCGCTCTACCGCTATGTCGCGCTACCTACCACTTGCTATATCATGCCTCCTATATTGCCATGTCAAGCCTCTAACCCACCTTTTCCTAGCAAACCGTTGTTTGGCCATGTTACCGCTTTTGCTCAGCCCCTCTTATAGCGTTGCTAGTTGCAGGTGAAGTTGAAGTTTGTTCCATGTTGGAACATGGATATGTTGGGATATCACAATATCTCTAATTTTAATTAATGCATCTATATACTTGGTAAAGGGTGGAAGGCTCGGCCTTAAGCATGCAGTTTTGTTCCACTCTTGCCGCCCTAGATTCCTTCATACCGGTGTTATGTTCCTTGATTTTGCGTTCCTTGGACGGTTGGGTGTTATGGGAATGCCTTGACAGTTTGCTTTGAATAAAACTCCTCCAGCAAGGCCCAACCTTGGTTTTACATTTGCCTAACAACCTAGGCCCTTTTCCCTTGGGTTTCCGGAGCCCGAGGGTCATCTTATTTTAACCCCCCCGGGCCAGTGCTTCTCTAAGTGTTGGTCCGAACCAGAGCACCGTGCGGGACCGTCCCATGGCAACTTGGGTTATGTTGGTACATGTACGCTTAGCTTATCCGGTGTGCCCTGAGAACGAGATATGTGCAGCTCGTATCGGGATTTGTCGGCACATCCGGGCGGCTTTGCTGGTCTTGATTTACCATTGTCGGAATGTCTTGTAACCGAGATTCCGAGTCTGATCGGGTCTTCCTGGGAGAAGGAATATCCTTCGTTGACCGTGAGAGGTTGTGATGGGCTAAGTTGGGACACCCCTGTAGGGTATAAACTTTCGAGAGCCGTGCCCGCGGTTATGTGGCAGATGGGAATTTGTTAATATCCGGTTGTAGAGGACTTGACACTTGACTTAATTAAAATGCATCAACCGCGTGCGTAGCCATTATGGTCTCTTTCCGACGGAGTCCGGGAAGTGAACACGGTTCTTGTGTTATGCTTGAACGTAAGTAGTTTCAGGATTACCTCTTGATCACTTCTAGCTTCTCGACCGTTGTGTTGCTTCTCTTCTCGCTCTCATTTGCGTATGTTAGCCACCATATATGCTTAGTGCTTGCTGCAGCTCCACCTCATTACCCTTTCCTACCCATAAGCATAAATAGTCTTGATCTCACAGGTGTGAGATTGCTGAGTCCTCGTGACTCACAGATACTTCCAAACAGTTGCAGGTGTCGATGGTACTAGTGCAAGTGGCGCAACCGAGCTCAAGTGGGAGCTCGATGAAGATCTTGTTCGTTGTGTTGTTTCGTTCCCTGTTGATCAGTAGTGGAGCCCAGTTGGGTTGATCGGGGATCTAGCATTTGGGGTTGTCTTCTTTTATTTTGGTTCCGTAGTCGGGCCTTGATTGTATTCTGGATGATGTATGTTTAACTTGTATTTGTGTGAAGTGGCGATTGTAAGCCAACTCTTTATCCATTTCTTATTCAGTACATGGGATGTGTATAGATTACCCCTCTTGCGACAGGCCTACCATGCGGCTATGCCTCTAAGTCGTGCCCCGACACGTGGGAGATATAGCCGCATCGTGGGTGTTACATGTGTTCAGTCTGCCAAGGGTACACACAAGTTATCACCAAAGTGGGAAGGCCCTTACCGGGTAGTACGGGTCTCCAGACCCGGCACAGTCCATCTGGACACCGGAGATGGCACACCGTAGCAAAACTCATGGAACATTGAGCATCTCTGTAAGTTCTACCCGTAAAGCGCAGGCGCTGCCGGGCCCTGCCCGACAGCCACCCATTGTACATGGCATTGCCGAAGTTGCATGTAACCCCTTGTACAAGCCGGGGCGATGACCCCGTGCAAGAGAAAATAAAGAAGTGCTATAGGGGCCCCAAATAAGATTGCATGCATGCACAAGCACACCCAGATCACTGCATAAGCACTTCATGAGCATTTACATATGCATATAGATAGGATTGCATCCTGCATTCATTCTCATCTACATGGAGTTGCAGGTTCTTGCCGTGAACCTGGCTTCGGCAAAGGACGAGAAGATTGCACGGCACGGTGATCCCCAGCAAGCCAAATAGATAAGTTCACCTCTTGTCCATTAGTATTCTGTAAAGCTACAACTTTGCATAAGAAAACCTCACCTCCCTCTTTGAAACTTAGGTGTTCCCATCCATGACTCGAATGTTGCTTCAGTCAGGGTGGTCGCAGTGGCCTTTGGGAAGAAGGGGTTGGCGGGGGCTGGCCCCTCTGTCTGTTCCCCGGCAGATGAAGTTCTCTGGCAGAGAAAGAGGGTGCCGGTAGGATATCCTGCCGGGGAATGCTCATTTATTCTATTAAAGAGGCACTTTGCCTCTGCATGGACATACACATGCACGAGTGCCCGACAAGATTCATCTTTTTCATTCATATGCAGTTACAAGTACAAGCATTACAGAATACAAAGATGGACTTGAGAGATTAATTATTTGAATTAAAATTTGGCAATTGCCAGCTAGTTTAAGATTGAAAAAGATAAGTGCTCCGTTACCTACCCCGCGCTATGCATGCAACATATGCAGCTGAGGATAAGAGCGCGCTGTGGGAAGAGTAATTTGGCGGTTTCTACCCCGTGCGCTTAAGTCATTCACGGGCCATCACTGTCGTGGCCCCACCACTGCTGGCTTTACACCACGCATGGGGAAATCGGAAACCGCCCCAAGATCAAAACTAATGAAGCAGCAACGGAAAACTTCAAAGGGGCCACCCCCTTCAGCAGCCCTGCCTGTGCACTTATTAGGCCCTACCCCGCCGACGCTCCGCAGCATGATCGGGGCAGGCCCGGGGGCTTCTGTCGGTGCAACAGACCCCGGGTATGTTGCCCAACTATGCACAGGCACAAGATCAAGATTGGAGCACCAGCTTAAGCCAGATATAGAAGAACCAAGAGACTTAAAGAACCAACATGCAGCTCGGAGAGATCAAGATCGAGCCAAGGGAACAGGATATCGGCAAGAGAAGGGACTCCCTTGCCAGGCAGGCGAGCCCGGCAAGGGGCCATGCCACCACCAGAAGCAAGCATCCAAGACTCCCGGCAGCACCTGCCGGGGCTTGCGGGGCCTGAACCACCCTGCCAACCACGCAAGAACGACCCACGCCGTCAATCGGTGCGGTGTCAAGCTGCAAGGTGATTAAGTGGCAGCATTTGCCACATGGCAGCCATCTCCTACAGAAGAAACCCACAGGTGACACCCGTCCAGCGACGTGTCAAGAGGACAGGAGCGAAGCTGGCAAGATATGCCCGGCAGGCCTTGCCGGGCAGCTAGTAATGTGACATTGAGCGGTGCATTTAATGCACCCTGCCAGCCCGCAGAGTTAGGTATGATAGCACTGTTTGCTATCATATCAGTGGGTAATGACTGTTTTGCCACTGTGGCGACCGCTTAATCTATAAAAGGAGGCCCATGGAAATCGTAGGAGGGGGTTAGAGGTTTCGATACTTGACAAAACCCAAGCCACCATACGCTTGTGGTCACTATAGCCCTTAGACAGATCTTGCCGGGCAAGTGTACCATGCCCCACCATGTTCATTTCCACCATCAATCCACCAAAGCAGGAGTAGGGTCTTACACCTCGCGACAGCCTGAACCTGGGTAAATTGCTAGTGTGCTCTCTGCCGTGCTGCCGCGTGCTGGTCTGCTCTTTGTGCAACGTGACGTCCCCCGCCGAACCAGCAAGGGGCCGCACGGTCGCATAGGTGGCCACGGATATCCCGCGACAAGTTGTCTCACTATCTTGAACCTTATCTGCATTACTTTCTCTACCATTGCATAATGGGGTGCTCTTCTCCAATATTTTGTTCACATTCTACAAGAGAAACAAGCAAACACATCACATGTTTAGCATGTAGTATATGACACTCATTTTGGTAAACCGGTTCAGTAGTAAGGTGGACAAGATAACAACATGAAACAAACATATATGTATGTACTATGGTCACTGTATTGTCTATATCATTCTAGTCTATGTTGCCAAATGAAGATAGAGACACAGTTCAAATCATATCTTTTTAAGACACATCAACATAGACAGAATATAAGTGTGGGAAACTACACAACACTAGCAACACTAGCAACACTTGTAATGTGCATGACATGAGAACATAACTGTTTGTACAACTGAAACTGAAATCAACATAGAGCAAGAAGTTAGAACAACAATCCAGTTAAAGAAATAGGTTTAAAACATACCTGTTGCGCCATTGGAGTTTCAATTAGATCCTTCAAATTCAAAATTAGTTGGTATGAGTAAATGCAGTGACGCAAGATAGAAGGAGTATGGACCATAGCTACGGTATCTGACCTAAGAACAGTTGCTCTTTTGCTTTAAATGTGGAGTTTGGGTTCACTGTGGTGGTCTTTGTGCTTTCAGCACTGCAGTTGCTTCACAAACAACTCGTGTGGGGGTACTCTGTCGTGGACATGGTGCTGTGTCAACTAGAAGTGGGTTACTATCTGCTGGGATTGGGGTTAGATGGGGTGTAGCTGGTTCTATGTCCACCGGTGTAGGCGTACAATATGGAAGAGTCTCGATTCTGTGTGGTGAGGCTAGTTCGTGGGCCAGTCCAACCATGGTTCTATCTGCATCAACGGGTAGCATAATCTTTTGTGAAGAATGGGGTTTTACTCCCTTAGATACTTCCATCACCTCCTCCAATTCAAATGGGTGATAAACAACAAAAGAAATTGAATGAGCAGAAATTCACATATATGTTGTCTAACCAAACAGGACAACATGACACAATTTCACATATATGATGGCTAACTAAACAGGATAGCATGACACAGTTTTAGATATATGATGGATAACTTAACATGATATAATGGCATAATTCAACATATGATGAGTATCTAAACAGGATGATATGACATAACTATATGGTGTCTTTCTAAAATAGGTTGGGATGAAATAATTCACATACATGTTGTCTAAGTATATAGGATCGCATGATATAATTCAATAATTGATTCAAATACTAAGTAGCTGGCACTCGCATGTATATCTCTAAACTAAGCAGATGGCATTGAATATTGTGTATATGATGTCTAAACTAAGCAATGCAAGACACCATATGCATGATATGAGAAATATAAACATTGCAAGTTATAGCATACACCTCAGGTGATAGAGGCAAAGGTGTCCCGATGTTTCGATGAGATGGTGGCTATCGTTTTCTGTGGGAGTCGACCTTGACGATCCGACTACGAACGTGCGAGACGTCGCGCCTTAGCAATCGCTAAACCAACTTCCGAGGGGTTATTGACCACGCCGGAGCATGATCAACCTGACCACGAGGGCCTGTTTCCTGCGAGCAAACGAAGAACAAGCAAGAAACTGAGATTGCAATCTGGACATTGCGAATATAAGATGAAAGCTTTATTGATCAAGGTGGGGTTCTGTGACGTCTTGGTCTGGTCGTTGGACACAAACGAAGTACGCGAAGTTGCAGCTATGGCGAACTTTTAATCTAAACAAAACCCAAAGTCTAAACGACGCCCTAAGGGCTGTATATATGGAGGAAGAGAGGGGAATTTCGTGGCCCTTGAGGGTGGGGTCCGAAACCAACCCTAACTCTTGTTTCCCCACACATACGGACTCTAAAAATAGCCTATACTTAAGTATTTCGAAATTACATGGGCCTGGCCCATTAATAAGGTGACGCAGCACCTAGAATAGCCTATGGACGAATATTATGAAGTGGCATCTTGTATATTTCGTCCATGGCTTCATGCACTCCTTATGGCGGCTTCAAAGTCCTGAAATCATCACTTGTAACTCCGTTCTTGATCCCCTTGCGCATGCCATCAACTCCATGCGTGTTCTTGCTCCAATGTTCATCCTTCTCCAAGCTAGGCCCTTCATTTGAAAGCAAAACAAATGTATCCAATTTAGGCAGCATCATAATCTCATGAACATTAGAATCATTACCAAGAAACGAAAGTACCTGGTAATTTAATTGGCGTGCGCGAGCTCTAGTAATTGGTCCAGTATATGTAACAGTAGGGGCTGTGGGTGTAACAATGGTATTGATGTCCTCATCATCCTCCCCTTCTTGAAATGAAGTCGTCCTCGACGGAAACTCATCGTCCTCACCCAAATAAGGCTTCAAATCTGCAATGTTAAAAGTGGGACTAACCCCAAAATCTGCAGGTAGCTCAAGTTTATATGCATTATCATTTATTTTCTCTAAAACCTTAAAAGGACCATCAGCACGTGGCATTAGCTTTGATTTGCGCAGATTAGGAAATCTATCTTTACGCAAATGTAACCAAACAAGATCTCCAGGTGCAAACACAACATGTTTTCTACCCTTATCTCCAGCAAGTTTATATTTAGCATTCATACGCTCAATGTTTTCCTTAGTTAACTCATGCATTTTTAAAATCAATTCAGAACGTTCTTTAGCATCAAAATTAACCTTCTCCGAAGATGGAAGAGGCAACAAATCAATAGGTGCACGAGGTAGGAAACCATACACAATTTCAAAAGGGCACATCTTAGTTGTAGAATGCAATGAACGATTATAAGCAAATTCAATATGAGGCAAGCATTCTTCCCACATTTTCTTGTTATTCTTCAAAACAGCCCTAAGCATAGTAGACAATGTTCTATTGACTACTTCAGTTTGTCCATCAGTTTGGGGGTGACAAGTAGTACTAAAAAGCAGCTTAGTCCCCAACTTAGCCCATAAACATCTCCAAAAGTGGCTAAGAAATTTAGTATCACGATCTGAAACAATAGTATTTGGCACACCATGTAAGCGAATAATTTCACGAAAGAACAAATCAGCAACATTAACAGCATCATCGCTTTTATGACATGGTATAAAATGTGCCATTTTCGAGAACCTATCCACGACAACAAATATACTATCCCTCCCCTTCTTTGTTCTAGGTAAACCTAAAACAAAGTCCATAGATATATCCTCCCAAGGAACACTAGGTACAGGCAAAGGCATATATAAACCATGAGGATTGAGTCGTGACTTAGCTCTTTGACATGTAGTACAGCGAGCAACAAAACGCTCAACATCCCGTCTCATCTTTGGCCAAAAGAAATGTGTAGCAAGTATATCCTCCGTCTTCTTGACGCCAAAGTGTCCCATTAATCCTCCTCCATGCGCCTCCTGCAACAACAAAAGACGAACGGAGCTAGCTGGAATGCATAGCTTGTTAGCACGAAACACAAATCCATCGTTAAGAACGAACTTGTTCCAAGTTCTCCCTTCCTTACAATTCTGCAATACATCTTTAAATTCAGCATCAGTAACATATTGATCCTTGATGGTCTCCAAACCAAATATTTTAAAGTCAAGTTGTGAAAGCACAGTATAACGACGAGACAAGGCATCAGCAATAACATTTTCTTTACCCTTCTTGTGTTTAATCACATAAGGGAAAGTCTCAATGAATTCAACCCATTTAGCATGTCGACGGTTCAGTTTTGCTTGACTTTTAATGTGTTTCAAAGATTCATGATCAGAATGTATAACAAATTCCTTGGGCCATAAATAATGTTGCCATGTTTCTAAGGTCCGAACAAGAGCATATAATTCTTTATCGTAAGTAGAATAGTTCAGACTAGGCCCACTCAATTTTTCAGAAAAATATGCAACAGGTTTTCCATCTTGTAATAACACACCTCCTAATCCAATTCCACTAGCATCACATCCAAGCTCAAAAGTCTTATTGAAATTAGGAAGTTGGAGTAAAGGAGCATGTGTCAACTTATCTTTCAATACCGTGAAGGCTTCTTCCTGTGCGGTACCCCAAACAAAAGGTACATCCTTCTTTGTAAGCTCGTTGAGAGGTGCAGCAATGGTGCTGAAATCTCTCACAAAACGCCTATAGAAACCAGCGAGGCCAAGGAAACTCCTCACTTGTGTGACCGTTTTGGGCTGCGGCCAACTCTCAATAGCTTCAATCTTGGCTTTATGAACTTCAATTCCCTGTGGAGTAACAACATAGCCAAGAAAAGATACTCGGTCGGTGCAAAAGGTGCACTTTCCAAGGTTACCAAACAAACGTGCATCACGTAGAGCAATAAAAACAGCACGTAAATGTTCCAAATGTTCCTCCAAAGATTTGCTATAAATCAATATGTCATCAAAGTAAACTACCACAAATCGTCCAATGAAAGCACGTAAAACTTCGTTCATTAACCTCATGAAAGTACTAGGTGCATTAGTTAACCCAAAAGGCATGACTAACCACTCATATAATCCAAACTTAGTTTTAAATGCTGTTTTCCATTCATCTCCCAATTTCATACGAATTTGATGGTAACCACTACGCAAATCAACTTTGGAGAATATTGTAGAGCCACTCAATTCATCAAGCATATCATCTAGCCTAGGAATAGGATGGCGATAACGAATAGTAATATTATTAATGCCTCTACAATCAACGCACATACGCGACGTACCATCCTTTTTCGGCACTAAAATGATAGGAACAGCACAAGGACTAAGGGATTCGCGTATATAACCTTTGTCGAGCAGTTCTTGTACTTGACGCATAATCTCCTTCGTCTCCTCTGGATTGGTACGGTATGGTGCCCGGTTGGGTAATGATGCACCGGGAATTAAGTCAATTTGATGCTCAATCCCGCGAATAGGTGGTAATCCCGGTGGCACGTCTTGTGGAAAGACGTCGGCGAACTCCTGCAAAATGTTAGTGACAGCAGGAGGCAAAGAGGAAGGCACGTCCTCGAATGAAAATAATGCCTCTTTGCACACAAAAGCATAGCAAACAGATTTGCTAAAATCTAGATCATCAATATCAGATTTGGTGGCAAGTAAACATGCACTTTTCAATTTAATTTCAGAAGCAACACTAGATTGTTTATTATTATTAGGCTGCATTTGTTGCTCAAATTCTTTTGCCACAATCTGATTTTCACTCTTAGTTTTCTCCTGTTTTGCTTTATTAGCTCTATTAATATCATCTTTCAAAATGGAATCAGGAGTCATAGGAAGCAAAGTAATATTTTTATCCTTATGAACAAGAGTATACTGATTGTTTCTACCATGGTGAATAGAATTTTTATCAAATTGCCATGGTCTACCAAGTAATAAGGAACATGCTTGCATAGGTACGACATCACAATCAACATAATCAGCATATGTAGAGATACTAAAATGCACACGAACAGTACGTGTTACCTTAACCTTGCCGCTGTTGTTGAACCATTGGATGTAGTAAGGATGTGGATGTGGTCTTGTGGTGAGAGATAGCTTCTCCACCATCTCGATGCTAGCCAAGTTGTTGCAACTCCCTCCATCTATGATCACGCGAACAGAACGTTCCTTCACAACTCCCTTTGTATGGAACAAATTATGCCTCTGATTTTGCTCAGCTTGTGTAACCTGCACACTCAAAACACGTTGAGCAACTAAACATTCATACCTGTCAGCATTTTCAGGAGCCATGTATTGCGTCTCATGATCAGAATCGTCTCCACCGTGTTCGTCACGTGTAATAAGAGCCAAAGTCTCCTCATCATAGTCACTAGCGGACTCATACCCACCATCCTCAGTAACAATCATCACACGCTTAGATGGGCATTCTCGCGCATAATGACCTCCACCCTTGCAACGTCGACAAATAATATCATGTGTTTGCCCTGTTGATGCCATGGATGAAGCAGAGCTCTTTGCAGGCCCAGAAGGTGTGCTCTTGGCAGATAGTGGTGATTGTGCCTGCTTTATTGTATCACGGTTGGAGGTGGCAGCCGACGGAGGCGCCGGTGTAGCAGAACGTGTGGAAGTAGATGATGCACGTGGTGTCCATGAAGAAGGTCGACCTACAGAAAAGATAGTCCGCGCCAATGCCTGTCGATCCTGCACTTCACGTTCAGCTTTACAAGCAAGATGAAATAAACGAGTGATATTAGTATACTCCTTATACTCTAGAATCGTCTGAATCTCTCTATTTAATCCACCCATAAAATGTGCAAGCATAGCTTCATTCTCCTCAACAATACCACATCTAATCATGCCAGTTTGTAATTCCTGATAATATTCTTCTACAGAATTTTTTCCCTGTCTTAAGCGCTGCAATTTTTGAAGTAATTCACGTTGATAATATGGTGGAACCCAACGAGTACGCATAGCAGTTTTCAAAGCAGCCCAAGTAGCAGGAATGGGATATAATCTACAATGCTCAGACCACCAAACACATGCAAAACTAGTGAATGCACAAACAGCAACAGGAACACGTCTCTCCTCGGGATATTGTAAACATGTAAATCGTTGTTCAGTTTCTAACTCCCAAGTAAGATATATATCAGGAACATATCTACCCTCAAATGGTGGAATATTCAATTTTAGCTTAGGGAGATGGTCATGATCTCGTACCTGAGGGTGAGCCCTACCATTGCCATTATTTGCATGTGGACGACCTGATGGTTGCTGTGCTGGTGGTGGCACGTAGTTCTGATTTTGATCAACCTCATCCTCGTAATCGTCAGCAAAATCATCCTCCTCCGCATCAGCAGCAGGAGCCACAGAAGTAGCAACAGCAGCACCAACAGTTTGGCCAGGTGCAAGAGGTAGACGGCTCGCTCGGCGGAGGGCTGTTTCACGATGTGTAGGTAGTCGTCGTTGTTGTTGTTGTAGAGGTGCGTTAGGTGCAGCCGGTGGTGGTGGTGGAAGACGCGCGAGCAATTCATTAAACCTGTTATCGAGCTTTGTTTCGAACGTCTTCTCCATGTCATCTATCTTCTCCATGGCCTCTTCAAATCTGTTTAGCACATCCTGCACCTGTCCATTCATCATTTGCTGAAATTTATCATGCAACTCCTGATTCGTCATGTTCTCCCAGTCAGTCTCGTCGGCTTGTGATCCTGCCATGGTTAGCAACAATAGAAAACACACAAGAATATGATCCTACAGAATACTAACAAGAGGTGGTGGTGGCGGGTGTCACAAATCCGTCAAGCAAATCTCAAATTCTTACCAGTTCTTAGCCAGCAGCAGGCGGTGATCGGCAACCGTTGTAGTCAAAACTCTCAAAAGCTTGGATAGAGCGATTGCCAGGGAGAATCAAACGCACGACGTAGAGGTATGTGGAGCTGGGAAGGCTTATAGTATGGTAGCAAAAAGGGTCAGCAATAATCAATTCAGAGATGCAAAGTTGAATAAACGCTCAACGACGGTACTGTGCTGGTCCTAGGCTAGACCGTGCTAGAGACGCGAGCCTAGAACACTAACAAAATCACGGCGCTGCACGTAAATAAGGGAAAAGCACACTCTAGAACTTTTTTTTTCGCTTTTCTTTTTTTTTGCGCTCCTCTTTTTTTTGCGAAAAATTACTATAATGGCGAGTGTCTCAAAACTCTTCCCTCATCAAACTGATAGGATGGGCACGAAAAAAAAAATTCACTTTTTTTCGGAAATCAGGGCAGCGACGACGAAAAAGTGCGACAAAAAATCACTATGATGGCACGTGGCTCAAAAGACTCAGAAAAACCTAAAAATAGGATAGGGAAAAAATATTTTTGCCCGTGAAAATTTTGGCCTAAAAACTGCGCGGGGGTCTCCAGACTCTTTTTTTTTCCGAGACCTACGCAGGCAAGGAAACACGAATCGGAATTGAGATTGATCTCAAGAACAAACCTAATATGAGAAGAACTCGGATTGGTGGTGGATATATGGTTACAGATTGGTGGTGGTATATGGATACAGATTGGTGGTGGTATATGGATACGGATTGGTGGTGGTATATGGATACGGATTCAGAACGGTGGCGGATAAGCAATGGTGGTAGATGGGCGATGATGATGGTGCGGCGGCGGCGTGACAACTTATGACCAGAACTCGAAACTCTAAAAGACTAGACTCTAAGACCAGCAACTTGACACGACGATGCAACCGCAAATTCAACAAAGCAAAAACCCTAAATAGATTATGCAAAGGCTCAGATTGGTTCGGATATGATGAACTAACCCTAATTTTTTTTTGTGGCTTTTTCGTGGACTGTAGGTATGAAGAACAGACTCGATCTAATCTACGAAAAACTGTAAAAATCTCACCGAGCAACCTGGAAATCTGATACCACTTGATAAAGGCAAAGGTGTCCCGATGTTTCGATGAGATGGTGGCTATCGTTTTCTGTGGGAGTCGACCTTGACGATCCGACTACGAACGTGCGAGACGTCGCGCCTTAGCAATCGCTAAACCAACTTCCGAGGGGTTATTGACCACGCCGGAGCACGATCAACCTGACCACGAGGGCCTGTTTCCTGCGAGCAAACGAAGAACAAGCAAGAAACTGAGATTGCAATCGGGATATTGCGAATATAAGATGAAAGCTTTATTGATCAAGGTGGGGTTCTGTGACGTCTTGGTCTGGTCGTTGGACACAAACAAAGTACGAGAAGTTGCAGCTATGGCGAACTTTTAATCTAAACAAAACCCAAAGTCTAAACGACGCCCTAAGGGCTGTATATATGGAGGAAGAGAGGGGAATTTCGTGGCCCTTGAGGGTGGGGTCCGAAACCAACCCTAACTCTTGTTTCCCCACACATACGGACTCTAAAAATAGCCTATACTTAAGTATTTCGAAATTACATGGGCCTGGCCCATTAATAAGGTGACGCAGCACCTAGAATAGCCTATGGACGAATATTATGAAGTGGCATCTTGTATATTTCGTCCATGGCTTCATGCACTCCTTATGGCGGCTTCAAAGTCCTGAAATCATCACTTGTAACTCCGTTCTTGATCCCCTTGCGCATGCCATCAACTCCATGCGTGTTCTTGCTCCAATGTTCATCCTTCTCCAAGCTAGGCCCTTCATTTGAAAGCAAAACAAATGTATCCAATTTAGGCAGCATCATAATCTCATGAACATTAGAATCATTACCAAGAAACAAAAGTACCTGGTAATTTAATTGGCGTGCGCGAGCTCTAGTAATTGGTCCAGTATATGTAACAGTAGGGGCTGTGGGTGTAACAATGGTATTGATGTCCTCATCAGACACCATATGCATGAGCAATATAACCCTGTCAAATTAGAGCATACACCTATATCGATAGGTCATCTGTCTTTGAATCGTCCTCTGGGAGCTATCTGTAACCAGCAAGTAATCTGCATCAACAGGTAGCACTGACTACTCAGAAGACCTTGTTTTCACTCCAGATTTTCCCATGACCGACTCAAATGGCTGATGCACAGGAAGAGTAGATGAATGTGCAAACATTGTCGACAAATGGAATACATTATGGAAAAAAATAGTATGGCACGATACAATTCACATATACGGTGACATGTTAAATAGGATGGCATTGCACGATTCATGTATATCTTTCCTGGCTAAAGAAGATGGCATTGCATAATTCACATATATGATATAGAAACCAAATAGGTGGCATTCACAGAAAGCAAATCTAAACTAAGCTGATGACATATAAGATTTATAAAGTAAGCAATGTGAGGCGCCATATGCATGATATGACCAACATCAGCATGGCACGTTAGAGCAAACACCTCAGGGGGTCAATAGGAGTGGTCGGCTCCCTCTACACCTCTATCTGAACAGTTATAGTCCTCTAGAATACAATCTAGAATGGGGGGAGGGGGGCCCCACTTCGCCCACCATGGAGTGGTGTCTGCATGACATTATATTCCCACGCAATGGTCTTCTCTTTTTTCTCTACATGTTCAGTACGATTGTGTACAATAACTGACATGCATAACAAAAAAACATACTTAGATTATGTAAGGCCTAACGGGTGCATGCAGAAATCAAGACTGATGGTAGCAAATGAGTGGATAGATCCAAAACTAATGATAGGAAGTAGATAATAGCTTTAGTTTACAAAGATAGACGATGGATCATCTGCTGTTTGTTCCCCACCCAACATGAACAACATAGAAGACCCGAGATGAACCATGATACTAGACAAATACTATTCATTGCTGCCTCAATATGTGCCCCACAGGCATTTTAAAACTGAAGTTTGAAAATTAGTTTGGACCTGACTCGGAGTCTCAGAGGTGAACAGGACGATAAAGTAGCAGGTAATAATAATCGATATAGTGCGACCTCTCTTCCGGAACTATGTAGTCCTCAGGTTCATCTTCTCAGTTGATGATGGTAATGCAGTTGGCGTGGCTGCCGGCAACGGGAAGATGATTTGAGACGACAAAAGAAGGTCTACAGGGGGGATCTCTGCCGCAGTGAATGCTTCCGCGGATGGTGCACCTCAGGTGGGGTGGATGATGGCACGGCAGGAGCGGGACAAAACACATAGAGTTTTCTTTGACACCTATCTGAAAATGAAGTAAATCTGTAAGGTCTCCTTAGAATTGGAGGATTCTAAAAATGCAGGGACAGGAAAAACACAGGAATAGGATAGAAATGCACGTGCAAAATAGAGCATTTGCAAACACAGGATCTCTGTCAACCCGGGTGTTTGGTTCACATGGATTGGAAGAACATATGAATGGAGAAATATGGTCAAATTGAAGTCAAACCACATGAAAATGTAAAATAAGAATCTTATTATGCTAGTAATGCACTTAGTGCTGTTCTTCATGCATATTAATTTGAAAAGGGCATCCAAGTGGATATTAAAATTCATACGTTTTTTCTTTGAAAGAGACACCAAGGGGAAAAATCCTCTAATTTTGCTTTGCACCATTCCTTCTAACCAAATGCACGAATAGTAGTACCATAGTAAAGTTTCCAATTCCTATGTTTTCCTTCACTTTTTCTATGAACCAGTGGCGATTCTAGTAGGTAGTGTTCAACAGGCTGAAGCCTGCCCTCGAAATATTTTGTGAGCTTATTTGGTCCGCATGAATATCATATAATGGCTATCTTGCTAAACCGATTCAAATTGTGTTTCAAAAGAGCATTTAGTTTCCTCCCTGTTAACTTTGTGACCACAATTCATTTCTTTCTAGATTTGCAACAGCTTTGAACCAAAGTATCCCTGGGGGATCGACAAGAATGTAGAGTAACAAAGTGATGCGACGAGTGTACAACCTCTTTGGCGTAGCCTGTCAACCTCAGCATCATAGGGTTAGACATGGAGGATGGGATGCTGGTGTGACTGTCAGAGACGGGAAGAAGATCTGAGGCCTCTGGAGACGGCACCAAGTGATGCGGAGCATCCTATGGACATCACCATGTCAAGAGTCCATTTGGCAAGTGACACGTGCCACATCTACTTCATACATACAAAGGTGAATCATCTCCTTTACACGTGTCCACTTGTACCTCTCGAGGATGGTATACTACTTGATCACTCTCTCGTATGCATACATAGGTGTGAGCGGAGCTACACATTCATCGAGGAGTCCAAGAAGAAGAGAACATCTACACCATCCAAGAGGGAACACTGGAAGCGGAGAAGGAAGCGCCAAGAAGAAGGCAGCAGCTCCCAGGCAACCCCGTGCGCACGGGCCCCTCCGACCCCGTGCCCACGGGCCTCCCAGGCTGGCGGTCCTGAAGACCCCGTGCGCACGGGCCCTTGCGTCAGGTCTCTGGATACCCTGTGCGCACGGGCTCCACTTAGCCCGTGCGCACGGGGCCCCCTGTGTGTTGCTGCGGGCTTTGCCCATGTAATCCCCATTTCGCCCCTGTTTACCCCTTCATCCCTTGGACCTATATATACTCCTTCATCTCCTCCATTTAGACTTAGCTAAGAATAGATCTAAACACTAGAGCTTAGCTCATGTATCTCCCCTTGTGGGATTCCTCTTGAGAGAGAGACACTCCATTGGAGTTCAAGGCCTCCATTGGAGAAGATCCCTAGTAGATGAAGACCCCCTTGAGGGAAGGATCTATCTAGATCATCAAGCCCTCATCTCCTTCATAGGATTTGGGATGAACTCTACCTTGTATCTTATTTCCCTTTGATTGTTCATGTACCTTGTGGATCTTGTGTGTTTGATTGTCTAGTGGATGTGTGATTGGACTTGTTCTTGAGTGTTCCTCTTGTTTTCCCTCTTGTGTTCATCTTGTTCTTGGTGATTCCCCCTCCAATTCGTGAAAGATCTCCACTTAGGGTTCCACCCTATATCATTTGGTATCATGAGCCATGGTTGATCACGAAATTGGAGCCCCCTCTTTGTTTTTCTAGCCTAATTTTGCTTGTTCTTGCCCAATTTCGAAAATTCCCCACAAAAAGAGCCATAACAATTTTTTTGTGATTTGAAGTTTCTTGTGAGTTTTTGTTGATTTTGATCCGTGGATCTGGTGTCTAGCAAGTAGATCTAACTCCTATTGCGTCCCCATACCCCAATTTTTCTTTCCCCCATCGAATTTGACAAGAAAATCGCGAATTTTCCACCTACCCCGTGCCCACGGGCTCCCCACCCCGTGCCCACGGGCCGCCGCGAAGTCTCTGGTGACCCCGTGTCCTCGGTACGTGTACCGTGCGCACGGGACCCCGTGTCCACGGGCCCTGGACCCCGTGCGCACGGCCCCCCCTACAGCAGCCGCGAGCATTTCACGTTTTTGCTCATAACTTCCACCCCCGAACTCCGATTTGGGTGTTCTTTGGCTCGTTGAAAAGCTAGCGATGTGCCTGAGCTGCTCATCTTGGTTTTACCACCATTTGACTCCATCAAATTTTGCCCATTTTTGCATCTTTTGCATAGGCCCTACGCCATAACTTCCGCACCACCTCATAAAACGTCCGCAAACTAACCCATTTTGGTTCTTATTGCATTTGTGGTCAGTTGAGTTGTGATTTGAGTCTCCTAAGGTGTTTCGGATACTTAGGGACGGTTACATATTCATCCACCACCGGTGACTTGTATCGGTCCATCGACTACATCCACCACGAGCTTCCACATTGACGACGACCATCCATCCTTTGAGACCATCTTCAACCGGAAGCAAGGCCGGTTACCCACCGACTTCGTGAAAGGTTAAGTGTGATGAAGGTATCCATTCTGTCATAAACTTTTCCTTCCTTGCCATTACATCTTGATAGCCCCACTATCTTTGCGTATACCTTCATACCTATTGAGACTAGCTATCCGAGTATTGCCGGGCTTCGCGAAAACTTGTGCACCATAGTGATACGATATCATATTATTGCATCATTGGACATATCATATAGTGCAATTTCTTGCTCCCGTGCATATCTTGTGATACCTATCTCATATGTGTGGTTGAGGCTCAATAAGAAAAGTGGAGAGGAAGAGAGAGAAAAAAGCTTTTAAGCAAGAAAGAGAATGATCATAAGCTTATAAGCAAAGAGTTGAGCATGAAAAGAGATACTTGTGCATGAGGATACATGGAATAGGAAACATTAGCTTGCATGCATATAGGTTGGTGCCAAGTAATGAATCGTGCCCAAGTGTGCAATCAAGCTTGTGCTCTCCTAGTGTTTGTGCAACACGAGCTTCGTCTTCATTAGGCAATTTTGTATTGCTCATCCCTATAGTTGCACAAGCCCCATTATCCCACTGTGTGTGTTTCTTTATTGCCATCCTCTATATTGGTGATCACTTGCTTTGCATTTTGAGGCCTTTGGATTTATTTCAACATTTACAATATCTTGGACTTCAATTTGCATGAAATTTGTGCCACTTGTCCTAACCAAGCCACTCGATAAGCTTTTACTTGTAGGTGTGAGTGAACAAGTCCGGTACCAAATCCACTATTCTTTCATCTCACATTGAGTGATACGAGATACATCCTCAACTTTGGGAAAAGGTAGCTTGGTATTGTTTATCTCATTTCCTACTCACCTTTGCTCGAGTCTTGTGATGGATAGGCAAAGCACATCATCTCCGGTCTACAACCACGACGACGAGTTTGATGCTATGACGAACGTCATCAACGCCAAGATGGACAAGCAAATGGAGGAGCTCAAGGCCCTCATCAAGAACCGCTAGCGGTCTTCCTTATCTTCGAGAAGACGCTCAAGTGCAAAGACTTCCGTTCTACCATCTCCCGCAATTACACACAAGCATCGACATCGACAAGACCATGAAGAGCGACCTCTAGACGGGAGTTGGCTTATCTGCCACCCCCGTGCACACGGGCCCTCGACCCCCGTGCACACGGCACCCCATGCACACGGCCTCCAGCACCCCCGTGCGCACGGGCCATACAGTACAGCAACATCGACTACAAGGCTACGGCTTCTTCAACACCTTTGGCATCTTCACCAAGTGACTTCAGGGCATCTTCGCCTTCGGACGTACGACATCTTCGCCTACTCCACGAGCTCAAGTCCACTACTCCCTCGAGCTACTACGACCTCGACACCAACCACGAGATTCCTTTCTATGGGACTCTAGAACCCGAGGAGTATCTTGAGTGGGAGCGTTTGATGGACGACTACCTCAAGCTACATAAAGTCCCTCCCAAAGATCAAGTGAAGTGCGCCTCAAGAAACTTCCACGACTACGCGTCCACATGGTGGCTTCACACACCTTCGGAGAGCTACGACATGAGTTGGCCCAAGACGAAGAAAGCTATGCGGCGAGAGTTCGTGCCTCCAACCTACACTAAACAACTTCTACGTCAATTGGAGAACACCATCCAAGGATCCAAGTCCATCGACGAGTACTTCAAGGAGATGAAGCATGCCTTGCGACGTGCCGGCGTGGACGACCCCACGTCAATGAAGTTCCACTTCATGATGGGATTGAACAACGACATCTCCAAGCCTATCTTCCTCAAGAACTACAAGTCCCTCGACGACAACTACATTGGTGCTCTCAAGGCGGAACAAGAACTCATGAAGGCCAAGGCTTCTCCACCCCAAGCACACTTCTCGAAGACCAAGCTCCAACACGACGAGCATGAGGCTAGTACCACTATGATGTCCAAGCCCGACGAGCTCCAAGACGATGCTCCCAAATTCGACTTCACTGCCATCCATGTTTGTGGCATTGATGATGCCGAGTCTCCTTTGACTCTTTTTCAAGACGGTGCGGTGACGAGTAAGACTACAGAGACCTTCAAGGAACATACTTTGGAGGCGAGCGACAAGATGGAGAGCAAGGATGATGCTTCCATATTAGGAGGTGAGAGTGATGATGTGCCATCTTTGGCCTTCATCCACGGCGAGAGTGATGTTGTGCCATCTTCGGCCTTCATCCACGACGACGACTACGAGACAGTTGAGCATGGGATTTTCCCTTCGGCCACGTCGACGTATGATGACTTGAGTGACTTTAGCCACCATATTGAGAGTGAGAGTGATTTCACCACTAGCCCCATATATGATGTGTTTCCACTATTCCCATGTGAGGAGAGCCACAATCCCCACCTCTTGAGTGAGATGAGTGACTCCACCATATGTGAGTTTGAGTGCACCTATTTTGAGGGAGTGAGTGAACCACCACATAGAGAGAGTGAGATAGTTGATAGGTCATGTGAGGCCACTTTCAACACTAACAACTTGACCTCTACCTCTATTGTGTCTTCTCATTTGGTGCTAGGTCCCATATATGATGGCGCGCCGATTCACGACGACTACGTCCTACCTTTGGACAAGACGATGGCCATGGTGGAATATGATGCACCCCCCACATGGTTCCATCAAGTTGATGATGATGACCACCATTTGGTCTTTACCACCTCACCTACACCACTTGAGTGGAATGACAAAGGTAACATAGGTGAAGGTGATGCTCTTGTCCCACTAGTGGACTATCATGACATTGACTGCTTGCATGATGTTGATCCCCCTATTTCCATGCTTCATGCTAGTGTGACTTCCCCATGCGATGATTTACCCATTTACGATGAGTATGATGATTGCCATGTGGAGTCTATTAGTTGTGATGCCATGTTACATAGGATTTCTTGTGCTAATTCTCTCGGTCACATCATGTTTGCCAATCCGCTTGACTTGTCATATGCTATGCATGAGATCGACCACATGTCATATTTGCAATCTCTTCATAGTGACTATGCATATGCCATTAAGATTAACCCAATTTGCACTTATGGCATAGATGACAAGCCCATGGTTATTGGCATTTGTTTTTCTTGTGATGATATTGATATGCTACCTTTGCATTATTTATCTCATATGCCATGCCATAACCATCTAGCTACGGATATGCATTGTTTTGGATGTTGTCCATTTTCTCCATATGATGTTTCCAACATTGCTCTTGAGGAGACCCCCATAGTTTCCTCATACATTTTACGAGATTTTGATCACTCCCATCCATTGCATGATCCCAATACTTATGTGCACCATATGCTTCCCATGAATAAACATGCTATTGATGTGCCATATACTTGTATGCTAAATTTGCATCCCCATTGTGTCATACACCATAACTATTCTTTCATGATGGATGACATGTTCTTATACCATGCATCAAATTTCTTTGAGCATTCTTTATCTTGTGCTAACACTCACGTTCACATACACATCATGATGGATGATGTGTACATTTACCACACACACAATCTCTTTCGTTTGTGTCTCTTTTGTGTAGGTACCCATGAATTCTTGTCAACCTCGCAATCCCACGAGTTGACAAAACGAGCTCTAGAGAGCAATGATGACTTGGGATCCCATGGAGTGTCTTTCCCACCGCTCTCTTCACGCAAATACTTCGCGCATTTCTTCTACTGGGCCCTCACTTGGTTATGGGTTATTGTCCATTACATATTCTATGCCCATCTTGCCATGTTCACTTTGCATGATATGTTCATTACTATGCCCTTGCCATGCACTTGTGACCCATGCTTTGCATTACACATGACGATTGATTCTAGTACTTGTATGTGTATTTGCAAGCTTGGCAGAGATATCACTTGTTATTGCCATGTTTGCTTTGTGCCCCATGCATATGATGATACTATGATCTTGCATTGTGTTCGTGCTTGCGATATGTCATGTGCATCGCATATACCCACTATTTGCTCACATGACATGATTGCCATCATTTCCTCTAGTGTGTTGCATCTTCGCTCCACTAGTTTGCACGACATAATTACCAAGATTAACTTGTTTGCATCACACATGTTGAACAATTACTCTTTCCATTGTGTTGAGTGCCACGATATCTTCACTCCACCCTATGCACATTATGCTTGGATTGTCTTGCACTTGCCCCATGTGTTTAGACACTGATGCGGAGCATCCCACGACCATCCCCATGGACGCCACCTCAACTATCCAAGCTCCAAGTGGACCCATGACAAGGGCTAGGGCACGTGCTATTCAATCCGAGGTGACATCACTCCTACTTGAGTTTTCCCCCTCTTCGAGTGGGACATGGTTACTGCCTAAGTCCGAGATACTATGTGTCATCAGGTACAACGCTCAAGTCTCGGAGCCGAGGACTGTAGAAGAAGAGACAGGCGTCAACACTCTGGACAGCCCGGAACCTCCGGCCCCCGGACCTTCCGGCCGCCGATGACTTCGACCAGCCCAGGCGTGCCAACTCTCGGGTTAGCCCGGACCCCGTCCCGGACCTTCCGGCACCCGGAACCTCCGGCCTGCCCGGACCTTCCGGCCCCCGGATGCCAACACATCTCCACCGTGCCAACTCTATGGTTAGGCCGGACCCTCCCCGAAACCTCCGGCGCCCGGAACTTCCGACCCTGCCTGTGCACAGCCACTTGGGTCGAGGCCCGTGTATCCTTTCGTCACCTAGACTATATATACTCTATCCCGTACGACTTTCTAGGGCAGCGTTGGTTTAGCTCATACTTAGAAATAGAGCTTCGCTCATCCACATTGGATCAACTCCTCGTGAGAGACCACGGCCTCTTCGGAGAAGATCCTTTTGGATTCAAGACCTCCTTTTGGAGAAGAACATCAAGACCTCCTCACGGAGAAGAACCGGCTACCCTTTGTATCATCCTTAGTTGTTCGTGGATTCGTGTATCGTTCTATGTATCCGAGGATCTAGCACATGTGTGACTTGTTCTTGTTAGTTTGAGTGTTCCTCTTGTGTTTCCCCTTGTGTTTTCCCTCGTTTTCCCTCTTTGTGTTCCTCGTGTTCTTCGCGGGATCCACTCCTTTCGTGAAAGATCGGGCGATTAGGGTTCTACCCTACATCATCTTGGTATCATGAGCGAGGTTGATCACGATTTCGGAGCCCCCCTCATCGTTTTCTAGCCTAATTTTGTTGTTTTTCGTCCTAATCCGAAAATCCCCACCAAAAATAGCCCCAAATTTTTTTTTTTGTGATTTGTTGGTGTGTTGAGATTTTGTTGGTTTTGATCCGTGAATTTTGTGTGTGGCTCGTAGATCTAGCCTCACCACCCTTCTTCTCCTCCAATTTCTTCTTTGTCCCCTTCGGATTTGGGCTTTTCCCCAAGTTTTTCCGCCCAAATCCACGATTCTGACGTCTCTGTTCTTGGCAGAATCCCGACCACCGGAACTTCCGGTCCAGCCCGGACATTCTGGCCCCCGGACCTTCCGGCCTTCCCCGGAACCTCCGGACCCCGGACCCTCTGTCTTGCCCGGAACTTCCGGCTTAGACAGAAAGTTTGCACTACTTCCACAACTCCGCCCAATTTCCACCAAAATTTGTTCCGGAGCTCACCATATACCATATATACTTCCGCATACCTCCACCATTTCTACATAACCAAACTATTTTTGTACCATTTCTCTCTCCGACACAATTGCTACTTTGAGGTTTGAGAATTTGAGTTGCGGTACTATACCCTTTTGTGTTTCGTCTATCTAGGTACGGTTCGACATCGACATCACCGCCGCTCATCTTCGCCACGAACGCGTCATCAACAACGACCACCTCGACTACGACTTGGTATTCGTGCCACCATTTTGACACCATATCGGAAGCAAGACCGGTAACCTCATCTTGGTATTGGACATATCACTCTTGCCATTACATTGATAGCCATCATAGCCTGACTCCTTCTCGTTGATTACCCATCGAGACTAGCCATTGAGTATTTCTGGCAACGAGACTTGTCCACATTAGTGATCATACTTCCCATAGCATACATACATCATTGTTGCCTATATTGGTATCATCTCTTGTGTCTCACAAAGTTGTCATCGCATACTCACTTGCTATCTTGGTTCGTCAAGCATTGCATGAGAAAAGAGCTCAAACATCAAAGAGCCAACCAAGCTTTTAAGCAAAGAGAAAAGATAAGCAAAGAGCTTTTAAGCAAGAACCATATCATCATACAACATTAAGATTGTCATACTCGATCATCTTGGATCATATCATAGCAACACCTTGCATACAAAATATTTGGGATAGAAGTCGTTGCATTTTTGCTAAGTAGGTTGTGCACAAGTTCTTGTATCCGCCTATCGTGCAATCGTGCTAGCGTCTCTCTAGTGTTGTGCGACAAGAGCATTTTTGTGGATTCCACATTTTGGCTCACCCTGATAGAGGCAAAGGTGTCCCGATGTTTCGATGAGATGGTGGCTATCGTTTTCTGTGGGAGTCGACCTTGACGATCCGACTACGAACGTGCGAGACGTCGCGCCTTAGCAATCGCTAAACCAACTTCCGAGGGGTTATTGACCACGCCGGAGCACGATCAACCTGACCACGAGGGCCTATTTCCTGCGAGCAAACGAAGAACAAGCAAGAAACTGAGATTGCAATCTGGATATTGCGAATATAAGATGAAAGCTTTATTGATCAAGGTGGGGTTCTGTGACGTCTTGGTCTGGTCGTTGGACACAAACGAAGTACGCGAAGTTGCAGCTATGGCGAACTTTTAATCTAAACAAAACCCAAAGTCTAAACGACGCCCTAAGGGCTGTATATATGGAGGAAGAGAGGGGAATTTCGTGGCCCTTGAGGGTGGGGTCCGAAACCAACCCTAACTCTTGTTTCCCCACACATACGGACTCTAAAAATAGCCTATACTTAAGTATTTCGAAATTACATGGGCCTGGCCCATTAATAAGGTGACGCAGCACCTAGAATAGCCTATGGACGAATATTATGAAGTGGCATCTTGTATATTTCGTCCATGGCTTCATGCACTCCTTATGGCGGCTTCAAAGTCCTGAAATCATCACTTGTAACTCCGTTCTTGATCCCCTTGCGCATGCCATCAATTTCATGCGTGTTCTTGCTCCAATGTTCATCCTTCTCCAAGCTAGGCCCTTCATTTGAAAGCAAAACAAATGTATCCAATTTAGGCAGCATCATAATCTCATGAACATTAGAATCATTACCAAGAAACGAAAGTACCTGGTAATTTAATTGGCGTGCGCGAGCTCTAGTAATTGGTCCAGTATATGTAACAGTAGGGGCTGTGGGTGTCACAATGGTATTGATGTCCTCATCATCCTCCCCTTCTTGAAATGAAGTCGTCCTCGACGGAAGCTCATCTTCCTCACCCAAATAAGGCTTCAAATCTGCAATATTAAAAGTGGGACTAACCCCAAAATCTGCAGGTAGCTCAAGTTTATATGCATTATCATTTATTTTCTCTAAAACCTTAAAAGGACCATCAGCACGTGGCATTAGCTTTGATTTGCGCAGATTAGGAAATCTATCTTTACGCAAATGTAACCAAACAAGATCTCCAGGTGCAAACACAACATGTTTTCTACCCTTATCTCCAGCAAGTTTATATTTAGCATTCATACGCTCAATGTTTTCCTTAGTTAACTCATGCATTTTTAAAATCAATTCAGAACGTTCTTTAGCATCAAAATTAACCTTCTCCGAAGATGGAAGAGGCAACAAATCAATAGGTGCACGAGGTAGGAAACCATACACAATTTCAAAAGGGCACATCTTAGTAGTAGAATGCAATGAACGATTATAAGCAAATTCAATATGAGGCAAGCATTCTTCCCACATTTTCTTGTTATTCTTCAAAACAGCCCTAAGCATAGTAGACAATGTTCTATTGACTACTTCAGTTTGTCCATCAGTTTGGGGGTGACAAGTAGTACTAAAAAGCAGCTTAGTCCCCAACTTAGCCCATAAACATCTCCAAAAGTGGCTAAGAAATTTAGTATCACGATCTGAAACAATAGTATTTGGCACACCATGTAAGCGAATAATTTCACGAAAGAACAAATCAGCAACATTAACAGCATCATCGCTTTTATGACATGGTATAAAGTGTGCCATTTTCGAGAACCTATCCACGACAACAAATATGCTATCCCTCCCCTTCTTTGTTCTAGGTAAACCTAAAACAAAGTCCATAGATATATCCTCCCAAGGAACACTAGGTACAGGCAAAGGCATATATAAACCATGAGGATTGAGTCGTGACTTAGCTCTTTGACATGTAGTGCAGCGAGCAACAAAACGCTCAACATCCCGTCTCATCTTTGGCCAAAAGAAATGTGTAGCAAGTATATCCTCCGTCTTCTTGACGCCAAAGTGTCCCATTAATCCTCCTCCATGCGCCTCCTGCAACAACAAAAGACGAACGGAGCTAGCTGGAATGCATAGCTTGTTAGCACGAAACACAAATCCATCGTTAAGAACGAACTTGTTCCAAGTTCTCCCATCCTTACAATTCTGCAATACATCTTTAAATTCAGCATCATTAACATATTGATCCTTGATGGTCTCCAAACCAAATATTTTAAAGTCAAGTTGTGAAAGCATAGTATAACGACGAGACAAGGCATCAGCAATAACATTTTCTTTACCCTTCTTGTGTTTAATCACATAAGGGAAAGTCTCAATGAATTCAACCCATTTAGCATGTCGACGGTTCAGTTTTGCTTGACTTTTAATGTGTTTCAAAGATTCATGATCAGAATGTATAACAAATTCCTTGGGCCATAAATAATGTTGCCATGTTTCTAAGGTCCGAACAAGAGCATATAATTCTTTATCATAAGTAGAATAGTTCAGACTAGGCCCACTCAATTTTTCAGAAAAGTATGCAACAGGTTTTCCATCTTGTAATAACACACCTCCTACTTTATTGTAAGCTCGTTGAGAGGTGCAGCAATGGTGCTGAAATCTCTCACAAAACGCCTATAGAAACCAGCGAGGCCAAGGAAACTCCTCACTTGTGTGACCGTTTTGGGCTGCGGCCAACTCTCAATAGCTTCAATCTTGGCTTTATCAACTTCAATTCCCTGTGGAGTAACAACATAGCCAAGAAAAGATACTCGGTCGGTGCAAAAGGTGCACTTTCCAAGGTTACCAAACAAACGTGCATCACGTAGAGCAATAAAAACAGCACGTAAATGTTCCAAATGTTCCTCCAAAGATTTGCTATAAATCAATATGTCATCAAAGTAAACTACCACAAATCGTCCAATGAAAGCACGTAAAACTTCGTTCATTAACCTCATGAAAGTACTAGGTGCATTAGTTAACCCAAAAGGCATGACTAACCACTCATATAATCCAAACTTAGTTTTAAATGCTGTTTTCCATTCATCTCCCAATTTCATACGAATTTGATGGTAACCACTACGCAAATCAACTTTGGAGAATATTGTAGAGCCACTCAATTCATCAAGCATATCATCTAGCCTAGGAATAGGATGACGATAACGAATAGTAATATTATTAATGCCTCTACAATCAACGCACATACGCGACGTACCATCCTTTTTCGGCACTAAAATGATAGGAACAGCACAAGGCCTAAGGGATTCGCGTATATAACCTTTGTCGAGCAGTTCTTGTACTTGACGCATAATCTCCTTCGTCTCCTCTGGATTGGTACGGTATGGTGCTCGGTTAGGTAATGATGCACCGGGAATTAAGTCAATTTGATGCTCAATCCCGCGAATAGGTGGTAATCCCGGTGGCACGTCTTGTGGAAAGACGTCGGCGAACTCCTGCAAAATGTTAGTGACAGCAGGAGGCAAAGAGGAAGGCACGTCCTCGAATGAAAATAATGCCTCTTTGCACACAAAAGCATAGCAAACAGATTTGCTAAAATCTAGATCATCAATATCAGATTTGGTGGCAAGTAAACATGCACTTTTCAATTTAATTTCAGAAGCAACACTAGATTGTTTATTATTATTAGGCTGCATTTGTTGCTCAAATTCTTTTGCCACAATCTGATTTTCACTCTTAGTTTTCTCCTGTTTTGCTTTATTAGCTCCATTAATATCATCTTTCAAAATGGAATCAGGAGTCATAGGAAGCAAAGTAATATTTTTATCCTTATGAACAAGAGTATACTAATTGTTTCTACCATGGTGAATAGAATTTTTATCAAATTGCCATGGTCTACCAAGTAATAAGGAACATGCTTGCATCGGTACCACATCACAATCAACATAATCAGCATATGTAGAGATACTAAAATGCACACGAACAGTACGTGTTACCTTAACCTTGCCGCTGTTGTTGAACCATTGGATGTAGTAAGGATGTGGATGTGGTCTTGTGGTGAGAGATAGCTTCTCCACCATCTCGATGCTAGCCAAGTTGTTGCAACTCCCTCCATCTATGATCACACGAACAGAACGTTCCTTCACAACTCCCTTTGTATGGAACAAATTATGCCTCTGATTTTGCTCAGCTTGTGTAACCTGCACACTCAAAACACGTTGAGCAACTAAACATTCATACATGTCAGCATCTTCAGGAGCCATGTATTGCGTCTCATGATCACAATCGTCTCCACCGTGTTCGTCACGTGTAATAAGAGCCAAAGTCTCCTCATCATAGTCACTAGCGGACTCATACCCACCATCCTCAGTAACAATCATCACACGCTTAGATGGGCATTCTCTCGCATAATGACCTCCACCCTTGCAACATCGACAAATAATATCATGTGTTTGCCCTGTTGATGCCATGGATGAAGAAGAGCTCTTTGCAGGCCCAGAAGGTGTGCTCTTGGCAGATAGTGGTGATTGTGCCTGCTTTATTGTATCACGGTTGGAGGTGGCAGCCGACGGAGGCGCCGGTGAAGCAGAACGTGTGGAAGTAGATGATGCACGTGGTGTCCATGAAGAAGGTCGACCTGCAGAAAAGTTAGTCCGCGCCAATGCCTGTCGATCCTGCACTTCACGTTCAGCTTTACAAGCAAGATGGAATAAACGAGTGATATTAGTATACTCCTTATACTCTAGAATCGTCTGAATCTCTCTATTTAATCCACCCAGAAAACGTGCAAGTATAGCTTCATTCTCCTCAACAATACCACATCTAATCATGCCAGTTTGTAATTCCGGATAATATTCTTCTACAGAATTTTTTCCCTGTCTTAAGCGCTGCAATTTTTGAAGTAATTCACGTTGATAATATGGTGGAACCCAACGAGTACGCATAGCAGTTTTCAAAGCAGCCCAAGTAGCAGGAATGGGATATAATCTACAATGCTCAGACCACCAAACACATGCAAAACTAGTGAATGCACAAACAGCAGCAGGAACACGTCTCTCCTCGGGATATTGTAAACATGTAAATCGTTGTTCAGTTTCTAACTCCCAAGTAAGATATATATCAGGAACATATCTACCCTCAAATGGTGGAATATTCAATTTTAGTTTAGGGAGATGGTCATGATCTCGTACCTGAGGGTGAGCCCTACCATTGCCATTATTTGCATGTGGACGACCTGATGGTTGCTGTGCTGGTGGTGGCACGTAGTTCTGATTTTGATCAACCTCATCCTCGTAATCGCCAGCAAAATCATCCTCCTCCGCATCAGCAGCAGGAGCCACAGAAGTAGCAACAGCAGCACCAACAGTTTGGCCAGGTGCAAGAGGGAGACGGCTCGCTCGGCGGAGGGCTGTTTCACGATGTGTAGGTAGTCGTCGTTGTTGTTGTTGTAGAGGTGCGTTAGGTGCAGCCGGTGGTGGTGGTGGAAGACGTGCGAGCAATTCATTAAACCTGTCATCGAGCTTTGTTTCGAACGTCTTCTCCATGTCATCTATCTTCTCCATGGCCTCTTCAAATCTGTTTAGCACATCCTGCACCTGTCCATTCATCATTTGCTGAAATTTATCATGCAACTCCTGATTCGTCATGTTCTCCCAGTCAGTCTCGTCGGCTTGTGATCCTGCCATGGTTAGCAACAATAGAAAACACACAAGAATATGATCCTACAGAATACTAACAAGAGGTGGTGGTGGCGGGTGTCACAAATCCGTCAAGCAAATCTCAAATTCTTACCAGTTCTTACCCAGCAGTAGGCGGTGATCGGCAACCGTTGTAGTCAAAACTCTCAAAAGCTTGGATAGAGCGATTGCCAGGGAGAGTCAAACGCACGACGTAGAGGTATGTGGAGCTGGGAAGGCTTATAGTATGGTAGCAAAAAGGGTCAGCAATAATCAATTCAGAGATGCAAAGTTGAATAAACGCTCAACGACGGTACTGTGCTGGTCCTAGGCTAGACCGTGCTAGAGACGCGAGCCTAGAACACTAACAAAATCACGACGCTGCACGTAAATAAGGGAAAAGCACACTCTGGAACTTTTTTTTTTCGCTTTTTTTTGCGCTCCTCTTTTTTTTTTGCGAAAAATTACTATAATGGCGAGTGTCTCAAAACTCTTCCCTCGTCAAACTGATAGGATGGGCACGAAAAAAAAAATTTCACTTTTTTTTCGGAAATCAGGGCAGCGACGACGAAAAAGTGCGACAAAAAATCACTATGATGGCACGTGGCTCAAAAGACTCAGAAAAGCCTAAAAATAGGATAGGGAAAAAATATTTTTGCCCATGAAAATTTTGGCCTAAAAACTGCCCGGGGGTCTCCAGACTTTTTTTTTTCCGAGACCTACGCAGGCAAGGAAACACGAATCGGAATTGAGATTGATCTCAAGAACAAACCTAATATGAGAAGAACTCGGATTGGTGGTGGATATATGGTTGTGGTATATGGCAGCGGTGGTGGTATATGGTAGCGGTGGTGGTATATGGATAGAGATTGATGGTGGTATATGGATACGGATTGGTAGTCGTATATGGATAAGGATTCAGAGCGGTGGCGGATAAGCAAAAGTGGTAGATGGGCGATGATGATGGTGCGGCGGCGGCGTGACAACTTATGACCAGAACTCGAAACTCTAAAAGACTAGACTCTAAGACCAGCAACTTGACACGACGATGCAACCGCAAATTCAACAAAGCAAAAACCCTAAAAAGATTATGCAAAGGCTCAGATTGGTTCGGATATGATGAACTAACCCTAATTTTTTTTTGTGTGGCTTTTTCGTGGACTGTAGGTATGAAGAACAGACTCGATCTAATCTACGAAAAACTGTAAAATCTCACCGAGCAACCTGGAAATCTGATACCACTTGATAGAGGCAAAGGTGTCCCGATGTTTCGATGAGATGGTGGCTATCGTTTTCTGTGGGAGTCGACCTTGACGATCCGACTACGAACGTGCGAGACGTCGCGCCTTAGCAATCGCTAAACCAACTTCCAAGGGGTTATTGACCACGCCGGAGCACGATCAACTTGACCACGAGGGCCTGTTTCCTGCGAGCAAACGAAGAACAAGCAAGAAACTGAGATTGCAATCTGGATATTGTGAATATAAGATGAAAGCTTTATTGATCAAGGTGGGGTTCTGTGACGTCTTGGTCTGGTCATTGGACACAAACGAAGTACGCGAAGTTGCAGCTCTGGCGAACTTTTAATCTAAACAAAACCCAAAGTCTAAACGACGCCCTAAGGGCTGTATATATGGAGGAAGAGAGGGGAATTTCGTGGCCCTTGAGGGTGGGGTCCGAAACCAACCCTAACTCTTGTTTCCCCACACATACGGACTCTAAAAATAGCCTATACTTAAGTATTTCGAAATTACATGGGCCTGGCCCATTAATAAGGTGACGCAGCACCTAGAATAGCCTATGGACGAATATTATGAAGTGGCATCTTGTATATTTCGTCCATGGCTTCATGCACTCCTTATGGCGGCTTCAAAGTCCTGAAATCATCACTTGTAACTCCGTTCTTGATCCCCTTGCGCATGCCATCAATTTCATGCGTGTTCTTGCTCCAATGTTCATCCTTCTCCAAGCTAGGCCCTTCATTTGAAAGCAAAACAAATGTATCCAATTTAGGCAGCATCATAATCTCATGAACATTAGAATCATTACCAAGAAACGAAAGTACCTGGTAATTTAATTGGCGTGCGCGAGCTCTAGTAATTGGTCCAGTATATGTAACAGTAGGGGCTGTGGGTGTAACAATGGTATTGATGTCCTCATCACACCCTTGGTTGCACAACCCCACTTATCTTTTTGCGCGTGTGTTTCCGTGTACCTTATATGCTTGGTCTACTTGTTACATTGCATCTTGCGAATCTTTTCCAACATTATTGAAGCTCACTTTCAATTGCATCAAATTTTGTGCCACCATCCTAACCAAGCTCCACCAAAAGCTTTTACTTGTGTAGGTGTGAGAAACCGACAAGAACTCGTACCAATTGTGTTATTTCCTTGTCCTACATTGGAGTGATCCTCGATCCACTTTCAACTTCGGTCAAGGTACATTTGGTACTCGTTCTTCTCTTTCTACCACTCACATTTGTCTTGGAATGATGGATAGGCCAAGTACTTCTACCAACCCACTCTTAATGGAGCAAGACGACGACATGAACTCTTTCATCACCAAGAGTCACCTCTTTGGTGCACAACGTGCTTTGCATCAAGAGCAACAAGCTATGAGTGAATGCATCGACAACCTTGCCGCCAACTTGCGACTTTCCGAGAAACGTACAAAGGACTACTTCGACCACAAGCTCGACGATCACAAGCAAGAGAATGACGCAAGGATGGACGAAATCCCTGCTTTGTTGCTCAACCACTCGTCTTCGACTTCAAGAAGGAGCCGTTCAAGCCGCCACTCCGACTTCACCCTCTCCGGCTCAAGTACACCGACATGGAATACTCTTCGTCGAGCCGCGTGCGCCGACCGTCAAGCAAGCCTCAATCCCCTAAGAGACACCGACTCTCAAGAGCGCCGACAACGTCAAACTCAAGAAGCCTTTGCACTTGCACGAGAACGGCAACGACAACACCAACATGAAGAGGAAGAGCGAGCGCGTCTACACCAAAATGCACAAGATGCTAAGGCACAACGTCAGGCACAACAACTCCGTGACGCTCAAGCACTTGCGGCGCAACAAGCTCTACGCGATTCGAGTCGAGCCGTTGCCGACCAAAGCCGACAAGCCCGTGAACAAGAGGAAGCACATCGCGAAGAAATTCAAGAACAAAGATTTCATGCTTGATGAGGACATCAATACCATTGTTACACCCACAGCCCCTACTGTTACATATACTGGACCAATTACTAGAGCTCGCGCACGCCAATTAAATTACCAGGTACTTTCGTTTCTTGGTAATGATTCTAATGTTCATGAGATTATGATGCTGCCTAAATTGGATACATTTGTTTTGCTTACAAATGAAGGTCCTAGCTTGGAGAAGGATGAACATTGGAGCAAGAACACGAATGGAGTTGATGGCATGCGCAAGGGGATCAAGAACGGAGTTACAAGTGATGATTTCAGGACTTTGAAGCCGCCATAAGGAGTGCATGAAGCCTTGGACGAAATATACAAGATGCCACTTCATAATATTCGTCCATAGGCTATTCCAGGTGCTGCGTCACCTTATTAATGGGCCAGGCCCATGTAATTTCGAAATACTTAAGTATAGGCTATTTTTAGAGTCCGTATGTGTGGGGAAACAAGAGTTAGGGTTGGTTTCGGACCCCACCCTCAAGGGCCACGAAATTCCCCTCTCTTCCTCCATATATACAGCCCTTAGGGCGTCGTTTAGACTTGGGTTTTATTTAGTTAAAAGTTAGCCATCGCTGCAACTTCGTGTACTTCGTTTGTGTCCAACGACCAGACCAAGACCGCTTATGAAACCCCACTTTTATCAATACTTCATCCATACTCGCAATATTCAGATTGCTTAATCATATTCTTGCTTGTTCTTCGATTGCTTGCAGGAATAGACCTTCGTGGTCAGGTTGATCGTGCTCCAGCGTGGTCAATAACCTCCCGGAGTTGGTTTAGCGATTGCTAAGGCGCAACGTCGTGCACGTTTGTAGTCGGATCGTCAAAGTCGTCTCCACCAAATCGATAGTTATCATCTCATCGAAAGATCGGGACCCTCGCCTCTATCAAGTGGTATCAGATTTCCAGGTTGCTCGGTGAGATTTTACAGTTTTTCGTAGATTAGATCGAGTCTGTTCTTCATACCTACAGTCCACGAAAAAGCCACAAAAAAAATTAGGGTTAGTTCATCATATCCGAACCAATCTGAGCCTTTGCATAATCTTTTTAGGGTTTTTGCTTTGTTGAATTTGCGGTTGCATCGTCGTGTCAAGTTGCTGGTCTTAGAGTCTAGTCTTTTAGAGTTTCGAGTTCTGGTCATAAGTTGTCACGCCGCCGCCGCACCATCATCATCGCCCATCTACCACTTTTGCTTATCCGCCACCGCTCTGAATCCTTATCCATATACCACATACCACCATCGCTACCATATACCACCACCGCTGCCATATACCACAACCATATATCCACCACCAATCCGAGTTCTTCTCATATTAGGTTTGTTCTTGAGATCAATCTCAATTCCGATTCGTGTTTCCTTGCCTGCGTAGGTCTCGGAAAAAAAAAAAAAAGTCCGGAGACCCCCGGGCAGTTTTTAGGCCAAAATTTTCTCGGGCAAAATTTTTTTTTCCCTATCCTATTTTTAGGCTTTTCTGAGTCTTTTGAGCCACGTGCCATCATAGTGATTTTTTGTCGCACTTTTTCGTCGTCGCTGCCCTGATTTCCGAAAAAAAGTGGAAAAAAAAATTTTCATGCCCATCCTATCAGTTTGACGTGGGAAGAGTTTTGAGACACTCGCCATTATAGTAATTTTTCGCAAAAAAAAAAAAGAGGAGCGCAAAAAAAAAAAAGAGGAGCGCAAAAAAAAAAAAGCGAAAAAAAAAAAGTTCCAGAGTGTGCTTTTCCCTTATTTACGTGCAAGCGCCGTGATTTTGTTAGTGTTCTAGGCTCGCGTCTCTAGCACGGTCTAGCCTAGGACCAGCACAGTACCGTCGTTGAGCGTTTATTCAACTTTGCATCTCTGAATTGATTATTGCTGACCCTTTTTGCTACCATACTATAAGCCTTCCCAGCTCCACATACCTCTACGTCGTGCGTTTGACTCTTCCTGGCAATCGCTCTATCCAAGCTTTTGAGAGTTTTGACTACAACGGTTGCCGATCACCGCCTGCTGCTGGGTAAGAACTGGTAAGAATTTGAGATTTGCTTGACGGATTTGTGACACCCGCCACCACCACCTCTTGTTAGTATTCTGTAGGATCATATTCTTGTGTGTTTTCTATTGTTGCTAACCATGGCAGGATCACAAGCCGACGAGACTGACTGGGAGAACATGACGAATCAGGAGTTGCATGATAAATTTCAGCAAATGATGAATGGACAGGTGCAGGATGTGCTAAACAGATTTGAAGAGGCCATGGAGAAGATAGATGACATGGAGAAGACGTTCGAAACAAAGCTCGATAACAGGTTTAATGAATTGCTCGCGCGTCTTCCACCACCACCACCGGCTGCACCTAACGCACCTCTACAACAACAACAACGACGACTACCTACACATCGTGAAACAGCCCTCCGCCGAGCGAGCCGTCTCCCTCTTGCACCTGGCCAAACTGTTGGTGCTCCTGTTGCTACTTCTGTGGCTCCTGCTGCTGATGCGGAGGAGGATGATTTTGCTAGCGATTACGAGGATGAGGTTGATCAAAATCAGAACTACGTGCCACCACCAGCACAGCAACCATCAGGTCGTCCACATGCAAATAATGGCAATGGTAGGGCTCACCCTCAGGTACGAGATCATGACCATCTCCCTAAACTAAAATTGAATATTCCACCATTTGAGGGTAGATATGTTCCTGATATATACCTTACTTGGGAGTTAGAAACTGAACAACGATTTACATGTTTACAATATCCCGAGGAGAGACGTGTTCCTGCTGCTGTTTGTGCATTCACTAGTTTTGCATGTGTTTGGTGGTCTGAGCATTGTAGATTATATCCCATTCCTGCTACTTGGGCTGCTTTGAAAACTGCTATGCGTACTCGTTGGGTTCCACCATATTATCAACGTGAATTACTTCAAAAATTGCAGCGCTTAAGACAGGGAAAAAATTCTGTAGAAGAATATTATCAGGAATTACAAACTGGCATGATTAGATGTGGTATTGTTGAGGAGAATGAAGCTATGCTTGCACGTTTTATGGGTGGATTAAATAGAGAGATTCAGACGATTCTAGAGTATAAGGAGTATACTAATATCACTCGTTTATTCCATCTTGCTTGTAAGGCTGAACGTGAAGTGCAGGATCGACAGGCATTGGCGCGGACTAACTTTTCTGCAGGTCGACCTTCTTCATGGACACCACGTGCATCATCTACTTCCACACGTTCTGCTTCACCGGCGCCTCCGTCGGCTGCCACCTCCAACCGTGATACAATAAAGCAGGCACAATCACCACTATCTGCCAAGAGCACACCTTCTGGGCCTGCAAAGAGCTCTTCTTCATCCATGGCATCAACAGGGCAGACACATGATATTATTTGTCGACGTTGCAAGGGTGGAGGTCATTATGCGAGAGAATGCCCATCTAAGCGTGTGATGATTGTTACTGAGGATGGTGGGTATGAGTCCGCTAGTGACTATGATGAGGAGACTTTGGCTCTTATTACACATGACGAACACGGTGGAGACGATTCTGATCATGAGACGCAATACATGGCTCCTGAAGATGCTGACAGGTATGAATGTTTAGTTGCTCAACGTGTTTTGAGTGTGCAGGTTACACAAGCTGAGCAAAATCAGAGGCATAATTTGTTCCATACAAAGGGAGTTGTGAAGGAACGTTCTGTTCGCGTGATCATAGATGGAGGGAGTTGCAACAACTTGGCTAGCATCGAGATGGTGGAGAAGCTATCTCTCACCACAAGACCACATCCACATCCTTACTACATCCAATGGTTCAACAACAGCGGCAAGGTTAAGGTAACACGTACTGTTCGTGTGCATTTTAGTATCTCTACATATGCTGATTATGTTGATTGTGATGTGGTACCTATGCAAGCATGTTCCTTATTACTTGGTAGACCATGGCAATTTGATAAAAATTCTATTCACCATGGTAGAAACAATCAGTATACTCTTGTTCATAAGGATAAAAATATTACTTTGCTTCCTATGACTCCTGATTCCATTTTGAAAGATGATATTAATAGAGCTAATAAAGCAAAACAGGAGAAAACTAAGAGTGAAAATCAGATTGTGGCAAAAGAATTTGAGCAACAAATGCAGCCTAATAATAATAAACAATCTAGTGTTGCTTCTGAAATTAAATTGAAAAGTGCATGTTTCCTTGCCACCAAATCTGATATTGATGATCTAGATTTTAGCAAATCTGTTTGCTATGCTTTTGTGTGCAAAGAGGCATTATTTTCATTCGAGGACGCGCCTTCCTCTTTGCCTCCTGCTGTCACTAACATTTTGCAGGAGTTCGCCGACGTCTTTCCACAAGACGTGCCACCGGGATTACCACCTATTCGCGGGATTGAGCATCAAATTGACTTAATTCCCGGTGCATCATTACCCAACCGTGCACCATACCGTACCAATCCAGAGGAGACGAAGGAGATTATGCGTCAAGTACAAGAACTGCTCGACAAAGGTTATATACGCGAATCCCTTAGTCCTTGTGCTGTTCCTATCATTTTAGTGCCGAAAAAGGATGGTACGTCGCGTATGTGCGTTGATTGTAGAGGCATTAATAATATTACTATTCGTTATCGTCATCCTATTCCTAGGCTAGATGATATGCTTGATGAATTGAGTGGCTCTACAATATTCTCCAAAGTTGATTTGCGTAGTGGTTACCATCAAATTCGTATGAAATTGGGAGATGAATGGAAAACAGCATTTAAAACTAAGTTTGGATTATATGAGTGGTTAGTCATGCCTTTTGGGTTAACTAATGCACCTAGTACTTTCATGAGGTTAATGAACGAAGTTTTACGTGCCTTCATTGGACGATTTGTGGTAGTTTACTTTGATGACATATTGATTTATAGCAAATCTTTGGAGGACCATTTGGAACATTTACGTGCTGTTTTTATTGCTCTACGTGATGCACGTTTGTTTGGTAACCTTGGAAAGTGCACCTTTTGCACCGACCGAGTATCTTTTCTTGGCTATGTTGTTACTCCACAGGGAATTGAAGTTGATAAAGCCAAGATTGAAGCTATTGAGAGTTGGCCGCAGCCCAAAACGGTCACACAAGTGAGGAGTTTCCTTGGCCTCGCTGGTTTCTATAGGCGTTTTGTGAGAGATTTCAGCACCATTGCTACACCTCTCAACGAGCTTACAAAGAAGGATGTACCTTTTGTTTGGGGTACCGCACAGGAAGAAGCCTTCACGGTATTGAAAGATAAGTTAACACATGCTCCTTTACTCCAACTTCCTAATTTCAATAAGACTTTTGAGCTTGAATGTGATGCTAGTGGAATTGGATTAGGAGGTGTGTTATTACAAGATGGAAAACCTGTTGCATACTTTTCTGAAAAATTGAGTGGGCCTAGTCTGAACTATTCTACTTATGATAAAGAATTATATGCTCTTGTTCGGACCTTAGAAACATGGCAACATTATTTATGGCCCAAGGAATTTGTTATACATTCTGATCATGAATCTTTGAAACACATTAAAAGTCAAGCAAAACTGAACCGTAGACATGCTAAATGGGTTGAATTCATTGAGACTTTCCCTTATGTCATTAAACACAAGAAGGGTAAAGAAAATGTTATTGCTGATGCCTTGTCTCGTCGTTATACTATGCTTTCACAACTTGACTTTAAAATATTTGGTTTGGAGACCATCAAAGATCAATATGTTCATGATGCTGAATTTAAAGATGTATTGCAGAATTGTAAGGAAGGGAGAACTTGGAACAAGTTCGTTCTTAACGATGGATTTGTGTTTCGTGCTAACAAGCTATGCATTCCAGCTAGCTCCGTTCGTCTTTTGTTATTGCAGGAGGCGCATGGAGGAGGATTAATGGGACACTTTGGCGTCAAAAAGACGGAGGATATACTTGCTACACATTTCTTTTGGCCAAAGATGAGACGGGATGTTGAGCGTTTTGTTGCTCGCTGCACTACATGTCAAAGAGCTAAGTCACGACTCAATCCTCATGGTTTATATATGCCTTTGCCTGTACCTAGTGTTCCTTGGGAGGATATATCTATGGACTTTGTTTTAGGTTTACCTCGAACAAAGAAGGGGAGGGATAGCATATTTGTTGTCGTGGATAGGTTCTCGAAAATGGCACACTTTATACCATGTCATAAAAGCGATGATGCTGTTAATGTTGCTGATTTGTTCTTTCGTGAAATTATTCGCTTACATGGTGTGCCAAATACTATTGTTTCAGATCGTGATACTAAATTTCTTAGCCACTTTTGGAGATGTTTATGGGCTAAGTTGGGGACTAAGCTGCTTTTTAGTACTACTTGTCACCCCCAAACTGATGGACAAACTGAAGTAGTCAATAGAACATTGTCTACTATGCTTAGGGCTGTTTTGAAGAATAACAAGAAAATGTGGGAAGAATGCTTGCCTCATATTGAATTTGCTTATAATCGTTCATTGCATTCTACTACTAAGATGTGCCCTTTTGAAATTGTGTATGGTTTCCTACCTCGTGCACCTATTGATTTGTTGCCTCTTCCATCTTCGGAGAAGGTTAATTTTGATGCTAAAGAACGTTCTGAATTGATTTTAAAAATGCATGAGTTAACTAAGGAAAACATTGAGCGTATGAATGCTAAATATAAACTTGCTGGAGATAAGGGTAGAAAACATGTTGTGTTTGCACCTGGCGATCTTGTTTGGTTACATTTGCGTAAAGATAGATTTCCTAATCTGCGCAAATCAAAGCTAATGCCACGTGCTGATGGTCCTTTTAAGGTTTTAGAGAAAATAAATGATAATGCATATAAACTTGAGCTACCTGCAGATTTTGGGGTTAGTCCCACTTTTAACATTGCAGATTTGAAGCCTTATTTGGGTGAGGAAGATGAGCTTCCGTCGAGGACGACTTCATTTCAAGAAGGGGAGGATGATGAGGACATCAATACCATTGTTACACCCACAGCCCCTACTGTTACATATACTGGACCAATTACTAGAGCTCGCGCACGCCAATTAAATTACCAGGTACTTTCGTTTCTTGGTAATGATTCTAATGTTCATGAGATTATGATGCTGCCTAAATTGGATACATTTGTTTTGCTTACAAATGAAGGTCCTAGCTTGGAGAAGGATGAACATTGGAGCAAGAACACGAATGGAGTTGATGGCATGCGCAAGGGGATCAAGAACGGAGTTACAAGTGATGATTTCAGGACTTTGAAGCCGCCATAAGGAGTGCATGAAGCCTTGGACGAAATATACAAGATGCCACTTCATAATATTCGTCCATAGGCTATTCCAGGTGCTGCGTCACCTTATTAATGGGCCAGGCCCATGTAATTTCGAAATACTTAAGTATAGGCTATTTTTTGAGTCCGTATGTGTGGGGAAACAAGAGTTAGGGTTGGTTTCGGACCCCACCCTCAAGGGCCACGAAATTCCCCTCTCTTCCTCCATATATACAGCCCTTAGGGCGTCGTTTAGACTTGGGTTTTATTTAGTTAAAAGTTAGCCATCGCTGCAACTTCGTGTACTTCGTTTGTGTCCAACGACGAGACCAAGACCGCTTATGAAACCCCACTTTTATCAATACTTCATCCATACTCGCAATATTCAGATTGCTTAATCATATTCTTGCTTGTTCTTCGATTGCTTGCAGGAATAGACCTTCGTGGTCAGGTTGATCGTGCTCCAGCGTGGTCAATAACCTCCCGGAGTTGGTTTAGCGATTGCTAAGGCGCAACGTCGTGCACGTTTGTAGTCGGATCGTCAAAGTCGTCTCCACCAAATCGATAGTTATCATCTCATCGAAAGATCGGGACCCTCGCCTCTATCAATGCTCGCGTGCATCGTCAAGTTCCTCTTCGAGCTCGCGAAGATCCTCCACAAGCTCGCCAACACCATCAAGTTCATCGAGAGCATGAAGACAATGGAAATCCTCCACGACAAGAGCAACATGGGGATAACAACCCTCCGCGTCAAGAGCACCACGAGTTGAACAATCATATACAACATGGGCGTCATCATCCCCGACCCCAACACAATGAAGAGCAACGCTACGACAAGCTCAAGTTCTGTAACATCCCAATTTTACTAAATTACGATGTTAATAGATCATTCATATGCATATCATATTTTTATTGCGTCATTTGCTTTTTCAGAATATTCAAATCATTATGCAACAAAACTCAATTTATTTGGAGTGGAGATAACATGAATTCTCCCCTATTTTAAAAATGTTCATAATGTGGAGAATATTATTTCCAGTTCATCTGATATGTTCTGGTAATTTTTGCAATCTTCAAAGTATTTTATTTGTGGTTTTTATTGCTGTTTGAGTGACCTATTGCATCAAAAGGATTTTACAAAATTGCATTAGTATTGGAACTAGTGTTCCTATAGTTTATGTTAGTAGTATACATTTTTCTGTGTGTCTACATATTTTTATTTAGTTTTTATATTGTGGTTTTATTTTTAGTTATTTTTACTGCTGTAGTTTTTGTTTAAAGAAAAGAAAAAAAACACAGCACGCAACACCGCAGCGCAGCGTACTACGCAGCCCAACGCCCGCGGCCGAGCAACACACCGCTGCAGCCCACCGCCAGCGCAGCCCACGCGAAGTGGTACGCACCCGATCCGACCCGCACCAGCGCCCGACCCGCTGTCTCTCTCTCTGCCAGCGGACCCCGCCACACACCCGTCCCCTACCCCGAGCCGGACACTGCAGCCGTCGCACGCCGAGGCCGAGCCGGTTCGTCCCGCGCCCCTGGTCAACCCCGTGCAACCGAGGGACACCGTACGCGAGCCCAACTGCTCGAGAGACCCCACACCCCCTCCTCGATCTTCCTCGTTGCAGCACGCCGGAGCTAGGGCGAAACGGATCTCGCCAGAGTCCACGCCGACCGCCTCGTTCACCGAAGGATTCCGTCGTCGTAAGATCACCGTAGCCGCACCGCTTGCCCTCTTCGTTTTCCCCTCTCCACGAAGAGCTCCCTGACATCCTTCCGTGGCCGGAATCACAGCGGAGCCGGAGGAACAAGCTCGACCGCCGCCGCCGGAGCACCGAGGTTCACCTCGCCGCCGTCGCCTACAAAGGACGTATCGCCGCCGTCCGACACCACCACCACCTCCGCCACTCACAGCCGCATCCGCCCGTCACTTCCCCATCGCCGGAGAGTCGCCAGAGGAGCGCCACCGCCGACGCCCGAGCCGCCATCGTCTTCCTCTGTTTCCGGTGAGCACGCACGTGCAAGAGTTTTCTTGGCCAATCACGCGCTGCCACATGGCACATCGCTACAGGAGCTTCTACAGGAGTTCGCTACAGCGCCCAGGCGTTTTCTGTTGTTTTCTGTTTTCTTTTTCAGATTTCAGCTAAAACTTCAACTAGTTATATCTTTTATTCTATAAGTCCAATTTAGGTAATTCTTTTTCCTGTGCACTCACAAAAATCAGCACATTGTCACAGTACCAACTTTGCACATGTTCGCACCTTTCAAATTTGAATTTATTCGAGTTTGAATCAAATCTTCCGGTGGCCGTAACTCTCAAACCGTTTGTCGGTTTTAAGTGATTCTTTTTGCATTGTGACCATAGTGCATTTTAGGTGCTACTGCTATTAAGCTTCTGATGTTGAGTTTTAAAAATGGTTTTCTTGCTGTTGGTTTTGTTTTGGTTCTATTCGTGTTCCGATGGTTGATTTGTTGAATTGTGTGAAACGTGTGGATTGTCCGGAGTGCGACGCGAGCTATTGTCAGGAGTGTGACTTTCTGAACCAGAACCAAGGCAAGTTACATGTTGATCATCCTTTACCTATTGTTTTCTATGCATGTAGTTATATAACACCTTGAGTATATGCATGTATAGGATTATTATATTATTTTGCTATATTGTTGAGCTATCTCCCGTCATTGCAGATCGTGGTAGTTGTAGTTTTGCTATGCTTTGTAGACGGGGTTGGTTCGTGTATTTATTGAGCTTATGTGAGGATTATATATATAATAATTTGAGTAGTAACTCAGGATTTGATGAGGACATCAATACCATTGTTACACCCACAGCCCCTACTGTTACATATACTGGACCAATTACTAGAGCTCGCGCACGCCAATTAAATTACCAGGTACTTCCGTTTCTTGGTAATGATTCTAATGTTCATGAGATTATGATGCTGCCTAAATTGGATACATTTGTTTTGCTTTCAAATGAAGGGCCTAGCTTGGAGAAGGATGAACATTGGAGCAAGAACACGCATGAAGTTGATGGCATGCGCAAGGGGATCAAGAACGGAGTTACAAGTGATGATTTCAGGACTTTGAAGCCGCCATAAGGAGTGCATGAAGCCATGGACGAAATATACAAGATGCCACTTCATAATATTCGTCCATAGGCTATTCTAGGTGCTGCGTCACCTTATTAATGGGCCAGGCCCATGTAATTTCGAAATACTTAAGTATAGGCTATTTTTAGAGTCCGTATGTGTGGGGAAACAAGAGTTAGGGTTGGTTTCGGACCCCACCCTCAAGGGCCACGAAATTCCCCTCTCTTCCTCCATATATACAGCCCTTAGGGCGTCGTTTAGACTTTGGGTTTTGTTTAGATTAAAAGTTCGCCAGAGCTGCAACTTCGCGTACTTCGTTTGTGTCCAACGACCAGACCAAGACGTCACAGAACCCCACCTTGATCAATAAAGCTTTCATCTTATATTCACAATATCCAGATTGCAATCTCAGTTTCTTGCTTGTTCTTCGTTTGCTCGCAGGAAACAGGCCCTCGTGGTCAGGTTGATCGTGCTCCGGCGTGGTCAATAACCCCTCGGAAGTTGGTTTAGCGATTGCTAAGGCGCGACGTCTCGCAAGTTCGTAGTCGGATCGTCAAGGTCGACTCCCACAGAAAACGATAGCCACCATCTCATCGAAACATCGGGACACCTTTGCCTCTATCAAGTGGTATCAGATTTCCAGGTTGCTCGGTGAGATTTTACAGTTTTTCGTAGATTAGATCGAGTCTGTTCTTCATACCTACAGTCCACGAAAAAGCCACACAAAAAAAAATTAGGGTTAGTTCATCATATCCGAACCAATCTGAGCCTTTGCATAATCTTTTTAGGGTTTTTGCTTTGTTGAATTTGCGGTTGCATCGTCGTGTCAAGTTGCTGGTCTTAGAGTCTAGTCTTTTAGAGTTTCGAGTTCTGGTCATAAGTTGTCACGCCGCCGCCGCACCATCATCATCGCCCATCTACCACTTTTGCTTATCCGCCACCGCTCTGAATCCTTATCCATATACCACTACCAATCCGTATCCATATACCACCATCAATCTCTATCCATATACCACCACCGCTACCATATACCACCACCGCTGCCATATACCACAACCATATATCCACCACCAAACCGAGTTCTTCTCATATTAGGTTTGTTCTTGAGATCAATCTCAATTCCGATTCGTGTTTCCTTGCCTGCGTAGGTCTCGGAAAAAAAAAAGTCTGGAGACCCCCGGGCAGTTTTTAGGCCAAAATTTTCATGGGCAAAAATATTTTTTCCCTATCCTATTTTTAGGCTTTTCTAAGTCTTTTGAGCCACGTGCCATCATAGTGATTTTTTGTCGCACTTTTTCGTCGTCACTGCCCTGATTTCCGAAAAAAAAAGTGAAATTTTTTTTTTCGTGCCCATCCTATCAGTTTGACGAGGGAAGAGTTTTGAGACACTCGCCATTATAGTAATTTTTCGCAAAAAAAAAGAGGAGCGCAAAAAAAAGCGAAAAAAAAAAAGTTCCAGAGTGTGCTTTTCCCTTATTTACGTGCAGCGTCGTGATTTTGTTAGTGTTCTAGGCTCGCGTCTCTAGCACGGTCTAGCCTAGGACCAGCACAGTACCGTCGTTGAGCGTTTATTCAACTTTGCATCTCTGAATTGATTATTGCTGACCCTTTTTGCTACCATACTATAAGCCTTCCCAGCTCCACATACCTCTACGTCGTGCGTTTGACTCTCCCTGGCAATCGCTCTATCCAAGCTTTTAAGAGTTTTGACTACAACGGTTGCCGATCACCGCCTGCTGCTGGGTAAGAACTGGTAAGAATTTGAGATTTGCTTGACGGATTTGTGACACCCGCCACCACCACCTCTTGTTAGTATTCTGTAGGATCATATTCTTGTGTGTTTTCTATTGTTGCTAACCATGGCAGGATCACAAGCCGACGAGACTGACTGGGAGAACATGACGAATCAGGAGTTGCATGATAAATTTCAGCAAATGATGAATGGACAGGTGCAGGATGTGCTAAACAGATTTGAAGAGGCCATGGAGAAGATAGATGACATGGAGAAGACGTTCGAAACAAAGCTCGATGACAGGTTTAATGAATTGCTCGCGCGTCTTCCACCACCACCACCGGCTGCACCTAACGCACCTCTACAACAACAACAACGACGACTACCTACACATCGTGAAACAGCCCTCCGCCGAGCGAGCCGTCTCCCTCTTGCACCTGGCCAAACTGTTGGTGCTGCTATTGCTACTTCTGTGGCTCCTGCTGCTGATGCGGAGGAGGATGATTTTGCTGGCGATTACGAGGATGAGGTTGATCAAAATCAGAACTACGTGCCACCACCAGCACAGCAACCATCAGGTCGTCCACATGCAAATAATGGCAATGGTAGGGCTCACCCTCAGGTACGAGATCATGACCATCTCCCTAAACTAAAATTGAATATTCCACCATTTGAGGGTAGATATGTTCCTGATATATATCTTACTTGGGAGTTAGAAACTGAACAACGATTTACATGTTTACAATATCCCGAGGAGAGACGTGTTCCTGCTGCTGTTTGTGCATTCACTAGTTTTGCATGTGTTTGGTGGTCTGAGCATTGTAGATTATATCCCATTCCTGCTACTTGGGCTGCTTTGAAAACTGCTATGCGTACTCGTTGGGTTCCACCATATTATCAACGTGAATTACTTCAAAAATTGCAGCGCTTAAGACAGGGAAAAAATTCTGTAGAAGAATATTATCAGGAATTACAAACTGGCATGATTAGATGTGGTATTGTTGAGGAGAATGAAGCTATGCTTGCACGTTTTATGGGTGGATTAAATAGAGAGATTCAGACGATTCTAGAGTATAAGGAGTATACTAATATCACTCGTTTATTCCATCTTGCTTGTAAAGCTGAACGTGAAGTGCAGGATCGACAGGCATTGGCGCGGACTAACTTTTCTGCAGGTCGACCTTCTTCCTGGACACCACGTGCATCATCTACTTCCACACGTTCTGCTTCACCGGCGCCTCCGTCGGCTGCCACCTCCAACCGTGATACAATAAAGCAGGCACAATCACCACTATCTGCCAAGAGCGCACCTTCTGGGCCTGCAAAGAGCTCTTCTTCATCCATGGCATCAACAGGGCAGACACATGATATTATTTGTCGACGTTGCAAGGGTGGAGGTCATTATGCGAGAGAATGCCCATCTAAGCGTGTGATGATTGTTACTGAGGATGGTGGGTATGAGTCCGCTAGTGACTATGATGAGGAGACTTTGGCTCTTATTACACGTGACGAACACGGTGGAGACGATTCTGATCATGAGACGCAATACATGGCTCCTGAAGATGCTGACAGGTATGAATGTTTAGTTGCTCAACGTGTTTTGAGTGTGCAGGTTACACAAGCTGAGCAAAATCAGAGGCATAATTTGTTCCATACAAAGGGAGTTGTGAAGGAACGTTCTGTTCGCGTGATCATAGATGGAGGGAGTTGCAACAACTTGGCTAGCATCGAGATGGTGGAGAAGCTATCTCTCACCACAAGACCACATCCACATCCTTACTACATCCAATGGTTCAACAACAGCGGCAAGGTTAAGGTAACACGTACTGTTCGTGTGCATTTTAGTATCTCTACATATGCTGATTATGTTGATTGTGATGTGGTACCTATGCAAGCATGTTCCTTATTACTTGGTAGACCATGGCAATTTGATAAAAATTCTATTCACCATGGTAGAAACAATCAGTATACTCTTGTTCATAAGGATAACAATATTACTTTGCTTCCTATGACTCCTGATTCCATTTTGAAAGATGATATTAATAGAGCTAATAAAGCAAAACAGGAGAAAACTAAGAGTGAAAATCAGATTGTGGCAAAAGAATTTGAGCAACAAATGCAGCCTAATAATAATAAACAATCTAGTGTTGCTTCTGAAATTAAATTGAAAAGTGCATGTTTACTTGCCACCAAATCTGATGTTGATGATCTAGATTTTAGCAAATCTGTTTGCTATGCTTTTGTGTGCAAAGAGGCATTATTTTCATTCGAGGACGCGCCTTCCTCTTTGCCTCCTGCTGTCACTAACATTTTGCAGGAGTTCGCCGACGTCTTTCCACAAGACGTGCCACCGGGATTACCACCTATTCGCGGGATTGAGCATCAAATTGACTTAATTCCCGGTGCATCATTACCCAACCGTGCACCATACCGTACCAATCCAGAGGAGACGAAGGAGATTATGCGTCAAGTACAAGAACTGCTCGACAAAGGTTATATACGCGAATCCCTTAGTCCTTGTGCTGTTCCTATCATTTTAGTGCCGAAAAAGGATGGTACGTCGCGTATGTGCGTTGATTGTAGAGGCATTAATAATATTACTATTCGTTATCGTCATCCTATTCCTAGGCTAGATGATATGCTTGATGAATTGAGTGGCTCTACAATATTCTCCAAAGTTGATTTGCGTAGTGGTTACCATCAAATTCGTATGAAATTGGGAGATGAATGGAAAACAGCATTTAAAACTAAGTTTGGATTATATGAGTGGTTAGTCATGCCTTTTGGGTTAACTAATGCACCTAGTACTTTCATGAGGTTAATGAACGAAGTTTTACGTGCCTTCATTGGACGATTTGTGGTAGTTTACTTTGATGACATATTGATTTATAGCAAATCTTTGGAGGACCATTTGGAACATTTAGGTGCTGTTTTTATTGCTCTACGTGATGCACGTTTGTTTGGTAACCTTGGAAAGTGCACCTTTTGCACCGACCGAGTATCTTTTCTTGGCTATGTTGTTACTCCACAGGGAATTGAAGTTGATAAAGCCAAGATTGAAGCTATTGAGAGTTGGCCGCAGCCCAAAACGGTCACACAAGTGAGGAGTTTCCTTGGCCTCGCTGGTTTCTATAGGCGTTTTGTGAGAGATTTCAGCACCATTGCTGCACCTCTCAACGAGCTTACAAAGAAGGATGTACCTTTTGTTTGGGGTACCGCACAGGAAGAAGCCTTCACGGTATTGAAAGATAAGTTAACACATGCTCCTTTACTCCAACTTCCTAATTTCAATAAGACTTTTGAGCTTGAATGTGATGCTAGTGGAATTGGATTAGGAGGTGTGTTATTACAAGATGGAAAACCTGTTGCATACTTTTCTGAAAAATTGAGTGGGCCTAGTCTGAACTATTCTACTTATGATAAAGAATTATATGCTCTTGTTCGGACCTTAGAAACATGGCAACATTATTTATGGCCCAAGGAATTTGTTATACATTCTGATCATGAATCTTTGAAACACATTAAAAGTCAAGCAAAACTGAACCGTAGACATGCTAAATGGGTTGAATTCATTGAGACTTTCCCTTATGTCATTAAACACAAGAAGGGTAAAGAAAATGTTATTGCTGATGCCTTGTCTCGTCGTTATACTATGCTTTCACAACTTGACTTTAAAATATTTGGTTTGGAGACCATCAAGGATCAATATGTTAATGATGCTGAATTTAAAGATGTATTGCAGAATTGTAAGGAAGGGAGAACTTGGAACAAGTTCGTTCTTAACGATGGATTTGTGTTTCGTGCTAACAAGCTATGCATTCCAGCTAGCTCCGTTCGTCTTTTGTTATTGCAGGAGGCGCATGGAGGAGGATTAATGGGACACTTTGGCGTCAAGAAGACGGAGGATATACTTGCTACACATTTCTTTTGGCCAAAGATGAGACGGGATGTTGAGCGTTTTGTTGCTCGCTGCACTACATGTCAAAGAGCTAAGTCACGACTCAATCCTCATGGTTTATATATGCCTTTGCCTGTACCTAGTGTTCCTTGGGAGGATATATCTATGGACTTTGTTTTAGGTTTACCTCGAACAAAGAAGGGGAGGGATAGCATATTTGTTGTCGTGGATAGGTTCTCGAAAATGGCACACTTTATACCATGTCATAAAAGTGATGATGCTGTTAATGTTGCTGATTTGTTCTTTCGTGAAATTATTCGCTTACATGGTGTGCCAAATACTATTGTTTCAGATCGTGATACTAAATTTCTTAGCCACTTTTGGAGATGTTTATGGGCTAAGTTGGGGACTAAGCTGCTTTTTAGTACTACTTGTCACCCCCAAACTGATGGACAAACTGAAGTAGTCAATAGAACATTGTCTACTATGCTTAGGGCTGTTTTGAAGAATAACAAGAAAATGTGGGAAGAATGCTTGCCTCATATTGAATTTGCTTATAATCGTTCATTGCATTCTACTACTAAGATGTGCCCTTTTGAAATTGTGTATGGTTTCCTACCTCGTGCACCTATTGATTTGTTGCCTCTTCCATCTTCGGAGAAGGTTAATTTTGATGCTAAAGAACGTTCTGAATTGATTTTAAAAATGCATGAGTTAACTAAGGAAAACATTGAGCGTATGAATGCTAAATATAAACTTGCTGGAGATAAGGGTAGAAAACATGTTGTGTTTGCACCTGGAGATCTTGTTTGGTTACATTTGCGTAAAGATAGATTTCCTAATCTGCGCAAATCAAAGCTAATGCCACGTGCTGATGGTCCTTTTAAGGTTTTAGAGAAAATAAATGATAATGCATATAAACTTGAGCTACCTGCAGATTTTGGGGTTAGTCCCACTTTTAACATTGCAGATTTGAAGCCTTATTTGGGTGAGGAAGATGAGCTTCCGTCGAGGACGACTTCATTTCAAGAAGGGGAGGATGATGAGGACATCAATACCATTGTTACACCCATAGCCCCTACTGTTACATATACTGGACCAATTACTAGAGCTCGCGCACGCCAATTAAATTACCAGGTACTTTCGTTTCTTGGTAATGATTCTAATGTTCATGAGATTATGATGCTGCCTAAATTGGATACATTTGTTTTGCTTACAAATGAAGGTCCTAGCTTGGAGAAGGATGAACATTGGAGCAAGAACACGAATGGAGTTGATGGCATGCGCAAGGGGATCAAGAACGGAGTTACAAGTGATGATTTCAGGACTTTGAAGCCGCCATAAGGAGTGCATGAAGCCTTGGACGAAATATACAAGATGCCACTTCATAATATTCGTCCATAGGCTATTCTAGGTGCTGCGTCACCTTATTAATGGGCCAGGCCCATGTAATTTCGCAATACTTAAGTATAGGCTATTTTTAGAGTCCGTATGTGTGGGGAAACAAGAGTTAGGGTTGGTTTCGGACCCCACCCTCAAGGGCCACGAAATTCCCCTCTCTTCCTCCATATATACAGCCCTTAGGGCGTCGTTTAGACTTGGGTTTTGTTTAGATTAAAAGTTCGCCATAGCTGCAACTTCACGTACTTCGTTTGTGTCCAACGACCAGACCAAGACGTCACAGAACCCCACCTTGATCAATAAAGCTTTCATCTTATATTCGCAATATCCAGATTGCAATCTCAGTTTCTTGCTTGTTCTTCGTTTGCTCGCAGGAAACAGGCCCTCGTGGTCAGGTTGATCGTGCTCCGGCGTGGTCAATAACCCCTCGGAAGTTGGTTTAGCGATTGCTAAGGCGCGACGTCTAGCACGATCGTAGTCGGATCGTCAAGGTCGACTCCCACAGAAAACGATAGCCACCATCTCATCGAAACATCGGGACACCTTTGCCTCTATCAGCTAATAAAGCAAAACAGGAGAAAACTAAGAGTGAAAATCAGATTGTGGCAAAAGAATTTGAGCAACAAATGCAGCCTAATAATAATAATAAACAATCTAGTGTTGTTTCTGAAATTAAATTGAAAAGTGCATGTTTACTTGCCACCAAATCTGATATTGATGATCTAGATTTTAGCAAATCTGTTTGCTATGCTTTTGTGTGCAAAGAGGCATTATTTTCATTCGAGGACGTGCCTTCCTCTTTGCCTCCTGCTGTCACTAACATTTTGCAGGAGTTCGCCGACGTCTTTCCACAAGACGTGCCACCGGGATTACCACCTATTCGCGGGATTGAGCATCAAATTGACTTAATTCCCGGTGCATCATTACCCAACCGGGCACCATACCGTACCAATCCAGAGGAGACGAAGGAGATTATGCGTCAAGTACAAGAACTGCTCGACAAAGGTTATATACGCGAATCCCTTAGTCCTTGTGCTGTTCCTATCATTTTAGTGCCGAAAAAGGATGGTACGTCGCGTATGTGCGTTGATTGTAGAGGCATTAATAATATTACTATTCGTTATCGTCATCCTATTCCTAGGCTAGATGATATGCTTGATGAATTGAGTGGCTCTACAATATTCTCCAAAGTTGATTTGCGTAGTGGTTACCATCAAATTCGTATGAAATTGGGAGATGAATGGAAAACAGCATTTAAAACTAAGTTTGGATTATATGAGTGGTTAGTCATGCCTTTTGGGTTAACTAATGCACCTAGTACTTTCATGAGGTTAATGAACGAAGTTTTACGTGCTTTCATTGGACGATTTGTGGTAGTTTACTTTGATGACATATTGATTTATAGCAAATCTTTGGAGGAACATTTGGAACATTTACGTGCTGTTTTTATTGCTCTACGTGATGCACGTTTGTTTGGTAACCTTGGAAAGTGCACCTTTTGCACCGACCGAGTATCTTTTCTTGGCTATGTTGTTACTCCACAGGGAATTGAAGTTGATAAAGCCAAGATTGAAGCTATTGAGAGTTGGCCGCAGCCCAAAACGGTAACACAAGTGAGGAGTTTCCTTGGCCTCGCTGGTTTCTATAGGCGTTTTGTGAGAGATTTCAGCACCATTGCTGCACCTCTCAACGAGCTTACAAAGAAGGATGTACCTTTTGTTTGGGGTACCGCACAGGAAGAAGCCTTCACAGTATTGAAAGATAAGTTGACACATGCTCCTTTACTCCAACTTCCTAATTTCAATAAGACTTTTGAGCTTGAATGTGATGCTAGTGGAATTGGATTAGGAGGTGTGTTATTACAAGATGGAAAACCTGTTGCATACTTTTCTGAAAAATTGAGTGGGCCTAGTCTGAACTATTCTACTTATGATAAAGAATTATATGCTCTTGTTCGGACCTTAGAAACATGGCAACATTATTTATGGCCCAAGGAATTTGTTATACATTCTGATCATGAATCTTTGAAACACATTAAAAGTCAAGCAAAACTGAACCGTCGACATGCTAAATGGGTTGAATGCATTGAGACTTTCCCTTATGTGATTAAACACAAGAAGGGTAAAGAAAATGTTATTGCTGATAGCTTGTCTCGTCGTTATACTATGCTTTCATAACTTGACTTTAACATATTTGGTTTGGAGACCATCAAGGATAAATATGTTAATGATGCTGAATTTAAAGATGTATTGCAGAATTGTAAGGAAGGGAGAACTTGGAACAAGTTCGTTCTTAACGATGGATTTGTGTTTCGTGCTAACAAGCTATGCATTCCAGCTAGCTCCGTTCGTCTTTTGTTGTTGCAGGAGGCGCATGGAGAAGGATTAATGGGACACTTTGGCGTCAAGAAGACGGAGGATATACTTGCTACACATTTCTTTTGGCCAAAGATGAGACGGGATGTTGAGCGTTTTGTTGCTCGCTGCACTACATGTCAAAGAGCTAAGTCACGACTCAATCCTCATGGTTTATATATGCCTTTGCCTGTACCTAGTGTTCCTTGGGAGGATATATCTATGGACTTTGTTTTAGGTTTACCTAGAACAAAGAAGGGGAGGGATAGCATATTTGTTGTCGTGGATAGGTTCTCGAAAATGGCACACTTTATACCATGTCATAAAAGCGATGATGCTGTTAATGTTGCTGATTTGTTCTTTCGTGAAATTATTCGCTTACATGGTGTGCCAAATACTATTGTTTCAGATCGTGATACTAAATTTCTTAGCCACTTTTGGAGATGTTTATGGGCTAAGTTGGGGACTAAGCTGCTTTTTAGTACTACTTGTCACCCCCAAACTGATGGACAAACTGAAGTAGTCAATAGAACATTGTCTACTATGCTTAGGGCTGTTTTGAAGAATAACAAGAAAATGTGGGAAGAATGCTTGCCTCATATTGAATTTGCTTATAATCGTTCATTGCATTCTACTACTAAGATGTGCCCTTTTGAAATTGTGTATGGTTTCCTACCTCGTGCACCTATTGATTTGTTGCCTCTTCCATCTTCGGAGAAGGTTAATTTTGATGCTAAAGAACGTTCTGAATTGATTTTAAAAATGCATGAGTTAACTAAGGAAAACATTGAGCGTATGAATGCTAAATATAAACTTGCTGGAGATAAGGGTAGAAAACATGTTGTGTTTGCACCTGGAGATCTTGTTTGGTTACATTTGCGTAAAGATAGATTTCCTAATCTGCGCAAATCAAAGCTAATGCCACGTGCTGATGGTCCTTTTAAGGTTTTAGAGAAAATAAATGATAATGCATATAAACTTGAGCTACCTGCAGATTTTGGGGTTAGTCCCACTTTTAATATTGCAGATTTGAAGCCTTATTTGGGTTAGGAAGATGAGCTTCCGTCGAGGACGACTTCATTTCAAGAAGGGGAGGATGATGAGGACATCAATACCATTGTTACACCCACAGCCCCTACTGTTACATATACTGGACCAATTACTAGAGCTTGCGCATGCCAATTAAATTACCAGGTACTTTCGTTTCTTGGTAATGATTCTAATGTTCATGAGATTATGATGCTGCCTAAATTGGATACATTTGTTTTGCTTTCAAATGAAGGGCCTAGCTTGGAGAAGGATGAACATTGGAGCAAGAACACGCATGAAGTTGATGGCATGCGCAAGGGGATCAAGAACGGAGTTACAAGTGATGATTTCAGGACTTTGAAGCCGCCATAAGGAGTGCATGAAGCCATGGACGAAATATACAAGATGTCACTTCATAATATTCGTCCATAGGCTATTCTAGGTGCTGCGTCACCTTATTAATGGGCCAGGCCCATGTAATTTCGAAATACTTAAGTATAGGCTATTTTTAGAGTCCGTATGTGTGGGGAAACAAGAGTTAGGGTTGGTTTCGGACCCCACCCTCAAGGGCCACGAAATACCCCTCTCTTCCTCCATATATACAGCCCTTAGGGCGTCGTTTAGACTTTGGGTTTTGTTTAGATTAAAAGTTCGCCATAGCTGCAACTTCGCGTACTTCGTTTGTGTCCAACGACCAGACCAAGACGTCACAGAACCCCACCTTGATCAATAAAGCTTTCATCTTATATTCGCAATATCCAGATTGCAATCTCAGTTTCTTGCTTGTTCTTCGTTTGCTCGCAGGAAACAGGCCCTCGTGGTCAGGTTGATCGTGCTCCGGCATGGTCAATAACCCCTCGGAAGTTGGTTTAGCGATTGCTAAGGCGCGACGTCTCGCACGTTCGTAGTCGGATCGTCAAGGTCGACTCCCACAGAAAACGATAGCCACCATCTCATCGAAACATCGGGACACCTTTGCCCCTATCATTTGTGGTTTGAAACTAATGCATAAAAACTGGGTGATAAAGGGATATGATCAAAGTGTTACTTTCCTTGCTGATGATCCGCAAAACCTAGGGACTCGATGTAGCACGCTTCGCACTCCGGGTACTCTATCGCAATCAAACAAGCATAAAATAAGCAATCAAACAAGACGCACGGGTAAAACTCAAATAAGAGATCTAACCAGAAAGTTCAACTTAAGAACTCCGGTTTGCAAAAAGAATCAAATCAAACAGAGCTAAGAAACACAAACTGCGAAAGAAACAAGATCCGATTACTGATCTGGACTAAGCTCAAATTTTACTATATCAAAATCTTGTTCAAGTTGGTTAAACGGAAAGAGGGTTTCAAGACGAAACTCTAGGCGCTTGAATCGCCTGATTCCGATAAACGAGCGAAAAGTTATACTAAAACGAAAATCGGATCAGAAATCGCGATCAAAAATAATCGCGGAAAATCCGAGAAAAAGAAAAACTGACGAACAGGCTAACGAACGAACGTTCGCTGTCTGTGGCTAAACGATGAAAATCGTTCATTAAAATGAACCTAAAAATGGGCGTTCGTTAAGTAACTAAACCGAAAAATTAAACCGAACTGGATCTGAAAAAACGGATCTAGGGTTTCAAAAAAAATCAAACGGTTTTCTCACGAAAACTGAGGCGGCTACCTCGGGTCCGGTGGGTCCGGCTCCGGCGGCGTGGCGGCGGTACGGCTCCGGTGGCGGCGGCGGGCGGCGCGGCGCGGCGTGGCGGCTAGGGTTAGGGTTAGGGCGTGGGTGGGCTTCGGCGGCGGCTGTGGGCTTTCGGTGACTTGGGGCGGCAGCTTATAAAGGCCCCCCGGGCGGAGTCCCGCTCGAGTATGGCCCGGAGTCGGTTCACTTTAAAAAAAATCTGACGTGCAGAAAAAGAAAGAAAAGAAATACTAAACGGACTCCAAAAATACCAAAATAATTTTTCCCCGTCCTCTAAAAATAAGCCGGACAAGGTGAACATTTATTTGAGCCTAAAATGCAAATTTGAAAAACGAATATTTTTCCTAATTCAAATAAAATAGCGATAAAACTCTGAATAAAAGTCTTATTTAATTTTAATATTAAATCTTCGATATTTCTCTATTTTGAGGAAGTCATTTTATCCTCTCTCTTTTATTTTTATTAAAGAAATAATCGAAGAGAAAATAATTAAAATCATACGATCCTCTTTCCAAAATTCGAGAAAACTCGAATATGAAAATAATGAAATCCCCAACTCTCTCCGTAGGTCCGTGAGTTGCGTAGAATTTCTAGGATCAAGCCAAAAATGCAATAAAATATGATATGGAATGATGCTCTAATGTATAACATTCCAAATTGAAAATTTGGGATGTTACAACCATCGTCCAGAGATCTGTTCTGGATGGGAACCCTTTTTCACCCTCGCTAGCGCAGCCAGCCCGGCACACCTGATGGCGTTTGCGTTGACGCTCTGCATGGCGCAGAAGTCGCTTGCTCGGTGGCCTGCCTCACTGATCTCATCGGCGAATCCATGATACGTCTCCAACGTATCTATATTTTTTGATTGTTCCATGCTATATTATATCCTGTTTTGGACATTATTCGGTTTTATTATACAGTTTTATATTATTTTTGGGACTAACCTATTAACCGGAGGCCCAGCCCAGAATTGTTGTTTTTTGCCTATTTCAGAGTTTCTCAGAAAAAGAATATCAAACGGAGTCCAAATGGAATGAATCCTTCAGGAATGTGATTTTCGGAACGAACATGATCCAGAGGATTTGGACCCTACGTCTAGAAAGCAACCAGGAGGGCACGAGGTAGGGGGCGCGCCTACCCCCCCCCCCCCCCCAGGCGCGCCCTCCACCCTCATGGGGCCCATGTTGCTCCACCGACGTACTTCTTCCTCCTATATATACCTATGTACCGCCAAACTACCAGATACGGAGCCAAAACCCTAATTCCACCGCTGTAACTTTCTGTACCCATGAGATCCCATCTTGGGGCCTTTTCCGGAGCTCCGCCGAAGGGGGCATTGATCATGGAGGGCTTCTACATCAACACCATAGCCTCTCCGATGAAGTGTGAGTAGTTTACTTCAGACCTTCGGGTCCATAGTTATTAGCTAGATGGCTTCTTCTCTCTTTTTGGATCTCAATACAAAGTTCTCCCCCTCTCTTGTGGAGATCTATTCGATGTAATCTTCTTTTGCAGTGTGTTTGTTGAGACCGATGAATTGTGGGTTTATGATCAAGTTTATCTATGAACAATATTCGAATCTTCTCTGAATTCTTTTATGTATGATTGGTTATCTTTGCAAGTCTCTTCGAATTATCAGTTTGGTTTGGCCTACTAGATTGATCTTTCTTGCAATAGGAGAAGTGCTTAGCTTTGCGTTCAATCTTGCGGTGTCCTTTCCCAGTGACAGTAGGGGCAGCAAGGCACGTATTGTATTGTTGCCATCGAGGATAACAAGATGGGGTTTATTTCATATTGCATGAGTTTATCCCTCTACATCATGTCATTTTGCTTAAAGCGTTACTCTATTCTTTTGAACTTAATACTCTAGATGCATGCTGGATAGCGGTCGATGTGTGGTGTAATAGTAGTAGATGCAGGAAGGAGTCGGTCTACTTGTCTCGGACATGATGCCTATATACATGATCATTCCTAGATATTCTCATAACTATGCTCAATTCTGTCAATTGCTCAACAGTAATTTGTTTACCCACCGTAATACTTATGCTCTCGAGAGAAGCCACTAGTGAAACCTATGGCCCCCGGGTCTATTTTCCATCATATTAATCTTCCGGCAACAAGCTATTTCCTTTTCCGTTTATTTTTGCTTTCTTTACTTTGCATCTTTATCATAAAAATACCAACAAAAATATCTTATCAGATCTCACTTTCGTTAGTGACCGTGAAGGGATTGACAACCCCTTTATTGCGTTGGTTGCGAGGATTTTATTTGTTTGTGTAGGTGCGAGGGACTCGTGCGTGGCCTCCTACTGGATTGATACCTTGGTTGTCAAAAACTGAGGAAAATACTTACGCTACTTTGCTGCATCACCCTTTCCTCTTCAAGGGAAAACCAACGCAGTGCTCAAGAGGTAGCAAGAAGGATTTCTGGCGCCGTTGCCGGGGAGTCTACGCAAAAGTCAACATACCAAGTACCCATCACAAACCCTTGTCTCCCGCATTACATTATTTGCCATTTGCCTCTCGTTTTCCTCTCCCCCACTTCACCCTTACCGTTTTATTTGCCCTCTCTCTCTCTCTCCGTCCTCCTTCTCTTTCCCTATTTGCCTCTTCTTTTGTTTGCCTTCTTCTCGTATGTATCCTTGTTTGTGTTTCCATGTGCCTTCTATTTGCTTGCATCGCTGCTTGCTAAAAATCTATTGATATAGATCCACTTAAAGTGTTCTACTTAGATCATCTTCGATCCTTATGCGCTCGTGCTGATACCCCAACTAGCCTAGTTGATGGGAAATCTTTAGATGAGCATGCTCATTTTGTGCGTCACCATTTGTCTGAAAAAGGGAGACTCTTATGGAATCAAATAAACAGATTGATGTGTTATGCTTGGAATCTTTGTGAAATTTGTGATTTTACTTGTTTCTCTAAGAACCCTAAAAAATACCTCTCCTACCTATGTGAGTTTAATGATATTGAAACCTTATCTTCTTATGCAAAGGGTGTTTATAGTTACTACGATATCGAACGAATTGAAGAATTTGTTGCTTTTAAGGGTGCTTACAAAGTTGCTTCTTTGATTGAAAAATATGATATTACTCTCTACGAATCTGAAAATTTGACATACTTAAATATTGCTATGAAAACTATGCTCATAATGTCTATGTCAAAGAATTTATTGAAAGAATGATCGTTGCTTCGAAAGAAGATGATGATATGCATGAATCTATAGATAATTATGACTCTGATGATTTGATTGAAATATCCCTTGATGAACATGATGCTTGCTATTCTTGTGGCCATGATGCCAATATTTATGAAGATGAATTTGCTATAGTTCCTTATGTTAAACATGAGATCGTTGCTATTGTACCCATACTTAATAGTTCCTTCGATGAAAAGCATGATTGCAATGATGTTATTATAAATTCTCTTAATGTCAATTGTGTTAATGCTATGCAAAACCTTAAGCTTGGGGATGCTAGTTTTGCTATGACTACTATTTGTTGCAATGATCATGATTGGGGTGATTCTTCTTTTGATCTTGAAAATTTATTTAAGCCCCATGATGAATATGAGATTGATAATAGTGTTTGCAATATTATTGAAAGTGGGTTTGGAAGAGTGTCAAATTTAGATCGCACATACTTGGAGAATGTTCAATCTCATGAATTTTTTGATAAAAGTGGGTTTGGAGAGGTCATGACTTTAGTTAATGTTAATCCCACTATTTTGGAAGAGTGTCAACTTTGCATCCATGTGGATTGTGTTTAAAATATTTTATGTGATAGCTATTTTGTTGAATTTGCTTATGATCCCACATGCAATTATTATGAGAGAGTAAAATATGGTGGTAGAAATTTTCATGTTACTAAATTACCTCTCGTTATGTTGAGATTGCTATTGTTTCTTTCCGCTTCTTGCATATGCTAGTTTTTGCTTGCCTTGATAATTTGTTTGCCTATAAGATGCCTATGCATAGGAAGTATGTTAGACTTATATGTGTTTGTCACGTGTTTTATGATGTTCTCTTTGTGCTTCAATTCTTGTCTTTCATGTGAGCATCATTGAAATATTATTCCTAGCTATAAGGCTTTAAAGAAAAGCGCTTGTTGGGAGACAACCCAATTTTATTTTTATTCCTTGCTTTTTGCTCCTGTTTAGTAATAAATAATTTATCTAGCCTCTGTTTTCGTTGTGTTTTTTGTGTTTAATTAGTGCTTGTGCCAAGTAGAACCGTTGGGAAGACTTGGGGAAAGTCTTTTTAATCTTGCTGTAAAAAAATAGAAACTTTAGTGCTCACAAGAATTGCTGCCATTTTTATTTGGAAAGTGCTATTTAGTTAATTATTTTTGAATATGATTAATAGATAAATTCCTCACGTCCAGCAATTTATTTTAGAATTTTTGGGGTTCCAGAACTTGCGTTAGCTACAGATTACTACAGACTTGTTCTGTTTTTGACAGATTCTGTTTTTCGTGTGTTGTTTGCTTATTTTCATGAATCTATGGCTAGTAAAATAGTTTATAAACCATATAGAAGTTGGAATAAATTAAGTTTAACACCAATATAAATAAATAATGAATTAATTACAGTACCTTGAAGTGGTGTTTTGTTTTCTGTCGCTAACGGAGCTCATGAGATTTTCTACTTTAAGTTTTGTGTTGTGAAGTTTTCAAGTTTTGGGTAAAGATTTGATGAATTATGGAACAAGGAGTGGCAAGAGCCTAAGCTTGGGGATGCCCATGGCACCCCAAGATTATCTAAGTAGACCTAAAAGCCAATGTTTGGGGATTCCCCGGAAGGCATCCCCTCTTTCGTCTACTTCCATCGGTAACTTTACTTGGAGCTATATTTTTATTCGCCACATGATATGTGTTTTTCTTGGAGCGTCTTGTATTATTTGAGTCTTTATCTGTTAGTTTTCCACAATCATCTTTGCTGCACACACCTTTTGAGAGAAACACACATGATTTGAACATTATTAGAATACTCTATGTGCTTCACTTATATCTTTTGAGTTATATAGTTTTTGCTCTAGTGATTCACTTATATATTTTAGAGCATGGTGGTGGATTTGTTTTATAGAAACTATTATTCTCTCATGCTTCACTTATATTATTTTGAGAGTCCTACAAAACAGCGTGGTAATTTGCTTTAATTATGTTAGGCATTCAAGATTAATAAAATAATTCTTATGAGTGTTGAATACTATGAGAAGTTTGATACTTGATAATTGTTTTGAGATATGGAGATGGTGATATTAGAGTCGTGCTAGTTGAGTAGTTGTGAATTTGAGAAATGCTTGTGTTGAAGTTTGTGATTCCCGTAGCATGCACGTATGGTGAACCGTTATGTGAAGAAGTTGGAGCATGATTTATTTATTGATTGTCTTCCTTATGAGTGGCGGTCGGGGATGAGCAATGGTCTTTTCCTACCAATCTATCCCCCTAGGAGCATGCGCGTAGTACTTTGCTTTGATAACTAGTAGGTTTTTGCAATAAGTATGTGAGTTCTTTATGACTAATGTTGAGTCCATGGATTATACGCACTCTCACCCTTCCACCATTGCTAGCCTCTCTAATACCGTGCACCTTTCACCGGTATCATACACCCACCATATACCTTCCTCAAAACAGCCACCATACCTACCTATCATGGCATTTCCATAGCCATTCCGAGATATATTGCCATGCAACTTTCCACCGTTCCGTTTACTATGACATGCTCCATCATTGTCATATTTCTTTGCATGATCATGTAGTTGACATTTTAGTTGTGGCAAAGCCACCGTTCATAATTCTTTCGTACAAGTCACTCATGCATCATTGCTATCCCGGTATACCGTCGGAGGCATTCATATAGAGTCATACTTTGTTCTAGTATCGAGTTGTAATCATTGACTTGTAAATAAATAGAAGTGTGATGATCATCATTCATAGAGTATTGTCCCAAAAAAAGAGAAAGGCCAAATAAAAAAAAGGAAGGCCCAAAAAATATAAAAAGGGACAATACTACTATCCTTTTTCCACACTTGTAGCACCATGATCTTCATGATAGAGAGTCTCCTATGTTATCACTTTCATATACTAGTGGGAATTTTTCATTATAGAACTTGGCTTGTATATACCAATGATGGGCTTCCTCAAAATGCCCTAGGTCTTCGTGAGCAAGTAAGTTGGATGCACACCCACTTAGTTCTTTTTGTTGAGCTTTCATATACTTATAGCGCTAGTGCTTCCGTTGCATGGCAATCCCTACTAACTCACATTGATATCTATTAATGGGCATCTCCATAGCCCGTTGATACACCTAGTTGATGTGAGACTATCTTCTCCCTTTTTGTCTTCTCCACAACCACCATTCTATTACACATATAGTGCTATGTCCATGGCTCACGCTCATGTATTGCGTGAAGATTGAAAAAGTTTGAGAACACCAAAAGTATGAAACAATTGCTTGGCTTGTCATCGGGGTTGTGCATGATTTAAATACTTTGTGTGGTGAAGATGGAGCATAGCCAGAATATATGATTTTCTAGGGATAACTTTCTTTGGCCATGTTATTTTGAAGAGACATAATTGCTTAGTTAGTTTGCTTGAAGTATTATTATTTCTATGTCAATATTGAACTTTTGTGTTGAATCTTTCAAATCTGAATATTCATACCACAATTAAGAGAATTACATTGAAATTATGGCAAGTAGCATTCCACATCAAAAATTCTGTTTTTATCATTTACCTACTCGAGGACGAGCAAGAATTAAGCTTGGGGATGCTTGATACGTCTCCGACGTATCTATAATATTTTATTGTTCCATGCAATATTATATCCTATTTTGGACATTATTGGGCTTTATTATACACTTTTATATTATTTTTGGGACAAACCTATTAACCGGAGGCCCAGCCCAGAATTGTTGTTTTTTGCCTATTTCAGAGTTTATCAGAAAAAGAATATCAAACGGAGTCCAAACGGAATGAAACCTTCAGGAAGTGACCATGAAGGGATTGACAACCCCTTTATTGCGTTGGTTGCGAGGATTTTATTTGTTTTTGTAGGTGCGAGGGACTCGTGTGTGGCCTCCTACTGGATTGATACCTTGGTTCTCAAAAACTGAGGGAAATACTTACGCTACTTTGCTGCATCACCCTTTCCTCTTCAAGGTAAAGCCAACGTAGTGCTCAAGAGGAAGCAATCCACCTCTCCGACGAGCCCGCGCCCGACGAGGGAGCGGCCAGCTCCAAGAGCTGCCTTGTCGACTTCCTCGCCAAGTTCCACATCACCAACGAGCCAGCCACTGACCTAGAGTCAGTTGGCTCCACCGACCCGATGCTTGTCAATTTTGACACGGCATCCCTCGACTCCTTCTCCGCCGATGTGGTGGTCATCGATGACCCGCTTCCTCGCGCAGACAGCGGTGGCAGCACCGTCATGGAGCTGCTTGTCATCAGCCATGATGGAGCCTCCAACGGAGCCACCCAGGACCCGTTGTAGGCGGTAATGCGGGGCCTGTCTATGCCCATCGCGGCAGATGCCAACGCCGAGATGCTACAAGCCTTCCACGTCTCTCTCGTCGAAGACGCCAAGAATTGGGCCACCATGAGATGCCTCTCTGAGGCCTACCAGTGCGAGATCGACCACGTAGTCTGCGGCACGCCGGCTGCTTGCGGGCCCAACCGCATAGGCATGGTCCGACAGCATGGCGCTGCCGTTGCCAGCATGTTTGGGGTAGACCGTCGTGTCTACACCACGCCCATGGAGAACATACATGCTGCTCAGGCGGCAGCAGGCGAGCTGGACCACCTGGAGGGTGACGAGTGTCGCTGCATGATGGAGCGCGTTCAGCAACTCATCGACACAGCCGCCGCGCAACAAGAGGCCAATTGCCGCGTGGAGGAAGCCGGCCAGCATGCCGAAAACCTTCCCCCTCGCCGAAAGCATGGTGCAACCTCCTGGTCGTTGACAGGCGGCATCCATGACCAAAGAAACAGAGAGCCGCCTGCTAGCCGCAGTGGGACGCACATCACCATCGAGCGCGATCAAGACGGCCACCCACGAGCAGTGGAACGGCGGGACGATCATCCGCCTCCTCCCCCTCCTCGCCAGGAGAGGCGTGCCTCCCCGCTGCCTATTGACCACCCGACTCTAGGCAACCGGCTAGGCCGCCGTTAAGGAGTCGGAGAGAACGACGCCCGTCACCGGATCGACCATCTGGCGCGATCCCTAGTGCTAGAAGAAGAAGATGCAATTAGCCTGCCTTGTTTCGGCCCCCGCGTTCGCGACGAGCCCTTTCCCAAAGGGTTCTCGCTCCCAAGAGACACGCCTAAGTACAACGGCTCCATAAAGCCGGAAGATTGGCTGGTGGATTACTCCACAATCGTCAACATAGCAAATGACAACAAGCGCGTTGCCATGAAGTATGTTCCGCTCATGCTCCAAGGCACGGCCCGGACGTGGATGAACAGCCTGAAGCCCCGTAGCATCAACAGCTCGGTAGATTTCATTGAAGTCTTCACCAACACCTACAAGCGGCCGCCCAAGCCTCGCCCGCTTTCTTTGTGCATCCAAGGTCCCACCGAGTCCACGCGCGACTACTTGACGCGGTGGGCCGAACTGCGCAACTCCTGCGAAGGGGTGCACGAGGTGCAAGCCATTGAGTGCTTCACTTCTGGATGTCGAGAGGGCACCTTGCTCAAGCACCGACTCCTCTGCAATGAGCCGGCTACCCTCGACGAGCTACTGATCATTGCATACAAGTATGCCACGGCTGACTCCTCCATGAAGTCGGAGCTCCAAGTGGACATGACCGGAAAGGTGCTCCCTCCGACTCCCCAGACGCCAGCTGGTGACAACAGTCGGCGCCAGCAGCAGAACGACAACAAGCGCAAGGCCCCGCAGCCGGCTCCCACCAGCCGGCAGGTGGCGAGAGTTGAGGACTAGCAGCCGGAGGGACAACCCGGCCCCAAGCGTCAGAAGGGAGGAAAGCCTGCTTGGCTGCCCGCCTTCTCCTATGAGAAAACCCTTGATGCTCCCTACAAATTCCATAGTGGCGCGAAGCCGTCCAACCACACCACCCAGAAGTGCCACTGGCTCACTCGAATCTCCAAGGGCGAAGGACTGCTGCCCCCTCCGCCTACTGGCCAGCTACCGCCTCTTCCCCAGTAGCCGACGGCCAGTCCAGTAGTCGGCGCTATCCAAGATGAATACCCCGAGGAGCACAGAGCTTACGTCGTGTTCACCAGTGTGGCTGGTGACCGGCACGATCGACGTTAGCAGCACCATGAAGTGAACGCCGTTGCCTCAGCTGCCGTAGAGTTCATGCACTGGTCTGAGAAGCCTATCAGTTGGAGCCGAGCAGACCACCCGGAGGTGATGCCTTCTCCGGGTTCCTATGCTCTTGTATTGGATGCCACCCTTGTAACGGAGAGGCGAGCTACTCGTTTCTGCCGGATACTGATAGATGGCAGAAGAAGCATCAACATCCTCTACCGTGACACCATGGAGAAGTTGTGCATCAAAGAGAGACAGCTCCAGCCCAGTCGGACTGTTTTTCATGGCATTGTGCCTGGCCTTTCCTGCTCACCAATCGGCAAGATCAAGATAGACATCCTCTTCGGAGACAAAGATCACTTCTGCTGCGAGGCAATTTGGTTCGAGGTGGTTGACCTGGAGAGTCCTTATCATGTGCTCCTAGGCCGGCCATCTCTAGCCAAGTGCATGGCAGTACCTCATTATGCCTACCTCAAGATGAAGATTCCGGGAACCAAGGGCATTATCACGATAGCCGGGGACTACGAGAAGTCCGCGCCTGTGCCGCGGCCAGCAGTCGGCTGGCCGAGTCCCTTTTGATTGCTGCTAAGAAGAAGCTCCTGGACCGGGTGGTGGCCATGGCCAGCACGCAGTCGGACCTATCACCAGATCCCAAAGAGTCGGAGACCCAGGGCTCCTTCCAACCGGCCAAAGAAACAAAGAAGATCCCCTTGGACCCCGAGCACCCGGTGAGGCACACTGTCATAGGGCCAACCTTGACAGCAAATAGGAAAGCGAGTTCGTCGATTTCCTCCATGAGAATTGGGACATCTTCGCATGGTCTCCCAAAGACATGCCGGGTGTTCTGACGGATTTCGCCGAGCACAAGCTACATGTCAGATCTGATGCCAAACCAGTCAAACAGCCCCTCCGCCGACTGTCGGAAGAGAAGAGAAGAATTGTTGATGAAGAAATAGCCCGACTTCTGGCAGCCGGCTTCATTATGGAAGTATTTTTTTCAGAGCGTCTAGCCAACCCAGTCCTTGTGATGAGGACATGACTACCTTGGATACGACCAAAAATATTGCATACATGCATATTTGTCAGGTGATTTCTAATGCAAACTATTCAATAATCTATTTATGTTATCCAGAACAAAAATACTTCACACACTTTTGTGTTTTGTCTAATTGCAGGTGTATGGGACATTTGTACAATACACATATGAAGATAAGGGAAAAGGAGAAGTTTATGTTGTGTTCAAAAAGTCCTCTCACGTCACTTTTCGGCCAAGAGAAGATAGAGTCCAAGTCTTTCACGTTCTGGATTCAGATTCGGACTGCACAGACATACCTGACTCAAAACGCCAACAACTTTTTCATACGGACTCCGAATTGGGTGATTCTTTTTTTGTTGGAAACTAGATTTCGTGCTCTTTCCAACCCAATTGGATTCACCTTCAAATTCGTCTGGAGAGTTGAGTTACGGACGAAACAATTTGATGTTGCAGCAGAATCCGAGTCAAATTACAAGCCCAAAGGTGTTGCATCGCCTCCACTTGGGCCATTGAGCCTTGTACGACCTAGGGTTAGTTTTAGGCTGCCTTGGGACGTCCTCCCACCTCCTTGGCCGCCACCCCTTGCTCCTATATAAGTAGATCCATCTAGTAGCTTTTTCCTTGGGATTTGTTTAGTTAAAAGTTAGCCATTGCAACTTCGTGTACTTCGTTTGTGTCCAACGACCAGACCAAGACCGCTTACGGATCCCCACCATTATCAATACCTCATATATATTTGCAATATTCAGATTGCTTTATCATATTCTTGCTCGTTCTTCGATTGCTTGCAGGAATAGACCTTCGTGGTCAGGCTGACCGTGCTTCCGGCATCGTCAGTAACCTCAGGAGATTGGTTTAGCGATTGCTAAGGCGCAACGTCGTGCACGTTTGTAGTCAGATCGTCAAAGTCGTCTCCACCAAATCGATAGTTATCATCTCATCGAAAGATCGGGACACCCTCGCCTCTATCAAGTGGTATCAGTTTTCAGGTTGCCCGGTGAGAATTTCCAGTTTTCCTAGATTAGATTTATTTTCTTACCTATTGTCCAAAAGAAAGCCACAAAAAAGAGTTAGATCTATTCATCCTTGGTCCAAGCCAGTCTGAGCCTTTGCAATTTTCTTTTCATTGCTTGCATAGTTGAATTATCAGTTGCATTGTCGTGTCGAGTTGCTGGTCTTAGTGTCTAGTTTGTTTAGAGTTTCGAGTTCTATTCACATTAGTCACGCCACCGCTGCATCATTATCTCTTCCGCTGTCCACCACCCATCCATCAATTTCCACCACGTGCTACCCACCATTCATTGTCATAATAATAGTTGAGATTGTTCACATCTTCGCTTGATCCAATCTGCATCTTATCTAGTTTGTTTTGAAAAGAGGGAGAAAAAAAGAGAGAAAAAAAAGCAAGAGAAAAAAAAGAGAAAAAAAGTCAGAGAAAAAAAGGAGAGAAAGAAAAAAAAGTGTGAGGAAAAAAAGAGAGAAGAAAAAAAAAATTCGGATCTTTTTAGACTCAATCTCGTAGTTGAATTCGGACTGGAATCTGTTTTGTGCACTGTTCAGTAAAACAGGCATAACTTCCTCATACGAAGTCCGTTTTGCCTCCGCGAGTACTCAAACAAAAGCTAGTGACAAGTCGCATCTAAATAGTTGAAGAAGCTAGTTCAATATTTGGCACCTCAAAATCGGCTTCTAAATAGGTCTTTTTGTCCTCCGAAGTTCATGAACACAGCTTATTCCAGTTTTTCAGGTCAGTTTTCGAATTTTTTGACTCCTCATATCAACTCGGAATTGAGCGGTTCCTTTGGTGTTTGAAAGCTTGAGTCAATCCCATTCTTGAAAAAAAATTCAAAAAAATCGGCACAAAATTTTTCAGAGGAAAGTTGGAGACAAAGTTGTTGATATATCCTGCTTGGCTGTTGTTTCACATCATTATCTTTACTGCTGTTGTGATCTTCACTTATATCTTGTTGTCCAGAGCTACTTAGTATCCTTCATTGATGCTAGTTGTGCTACGACGTGACCTCATTAGTGTTCTAGGCTCGCGTCTCTAGTTCGGTCTAGCCTAGGACCAGCACAGTACCGTCGTTGAGCGTTTATTCAACATTGCATCTCTGAATTGATTATTGCTAATCTTTTGCTACCATATATAGCCAACCCAGCTCCACATATTTCTACACCGTGTATACGTACGTTCCCCTGGCAATCGCTTTACACAATCTTCAGAGTTATTTGACCCTGCTAGTTGCCTGTCACCACCTGCTGCTTGGTAAGAACTTGTAAGATATTGATATTTGCTTTACTGTGAGCGCTTTACCACCACACCCTAGTAGTTCATAGGAACATTATTCTTGAATTTTGTTTCTTGTTTCTACTAATCATGACAGGATCCGAAGATAGAAGTTCTTGGACGACGGACACATCTTCACCATCACGAGAGTTCGGACAACACACACAAGCACATGGTCAGGTTATCTTTTTACCGTCATTTGAGGGTAGATTTAATCCTACTACTTATCTAGCTTGGGAACTTAAAGTAGAACAAGTTTTTAGTCACCATGACTTTTCTGAACTTGAGAGAGTGCGAGCAGCCACTAGAGCATTTACTAATTTTGCTTCTGTTTGGTGGAGTGTACATTGTAAGAAAAACATTGATAACCAACCCACAACTTGGAAAGTTTTGAAAGCTGTAATGAGACAACAATTTTTCCCTCCTTATTATCGTCGTGAATTGCTTCGCAAATTTGAACAATTTAAACAAGGCAACAACACTGTTCATGCTTACTACCAAGAGTTCAAATCTTATATGCATCATTGTGACATAGAAGAATCTGAGAATGATACAATGAATAGATTTTTTGGTGGTTTGAACCATGATATTCAGGCAAGATTTCAGTATATTCCTCGTTGCATTACTGGTATGTATGTCCGTGCTTGTACTTTTGAGAGACAGATACAGGAGGATGCATTAGGTGACTACAACAACTACTATTCCAGTTCATGCTCACCACCGCCGGTGGGTTACTCCATCATTGCACCTCGGATTATGAGCGCGGCATCATCTCAAGGGTATGGTACATTGTCAACGTCCGTACCTGCATCAGCTACATCTTTGCCACAAGGTAACAGTAAAGGTATTGATGATATAACTTCACATGAGAATGATGCATGCCTAGTTAAGTTGAATGCGTCATGTATTGAGTTACCTGTTAATTTGAGCACACCACCTATTTTAGAGAATCTTATTACTGTCATGAATGATAGAGGCAAAGGTGTCCCGATGTTTCGATGAGATGATGGCTATCGTTTTCTGTGGGAGTCGACCTTGACGATCCGACTACGAACGTGCGAGACGTCGCGCCTTAGCAATCGCTAAACCAACTTCCGAGGGGTTATTGACCACGCCGGAGCACGATCAACCTGACCACGAGGGCCTGTTTCCTGCGAGCAAATGAAGAACAAGCAAGAAACTGAGATTGCAATCTGGATATTGCGAATATAAGATGAAAGCTTTATTGATCAAGGTGGGGTTCTGTGACGTCTTGGTCTGGTCGTTGGACACAAACGAAGTACGCGAAGTTGCAGCTATGGCGAACTTTTAATCTAAACAAAACCCAAAGTCTAAACGACGCCCTAAGGGCTGTATATATGGAGGAAGAGAGGGGAATTTCGTGGCCCTTGAGGGTGGGGTCCGAAACCAACCCTAACCCTTGTTTCCCCACACATACGGACTCTAAAAATAGCCTATACTTAAGTATTTCGAAATTACATGGGCCTGGCCCATTAATAAGGTGACGCAGCACCTAGAATAGCCTATGGACGAATATTATGAAGTGGCATCTTATATATTTCGTCCATGGCTTCATGCACTCCTTATGGCGGCTTCAAAGTCCTGAAATCATCACTTGTAACTCCGTTCTTGATCCCCTTGCGCATGCCATCAACTTCATGCGTGTTCTTGCTCCAATGTTCATCCTTCTCCAAGCTAGGCCCTTCATTTGAAAGCAAAACAAATGTATCCAATTTAGGCAGCATCATAATCTCATGAACATTAGAATCATTACCAAGAAACGAAAGTACCTGGTAATTTAATTGGCGTGCGCGAGCTCTAGTAATTGGTCTAGTATATGTAACAGTAGGGGCTGTGGGTGTAACAATGGTATTGATGTCCTCATCATCCTCCCCTTCTTGAAACGAAGTCGTCCTCGACGGAAGCTGATCTTCCTCACCCAAATAAGGCTTCAAATCTGCAATATTAAAAGTGGGACTAACCCCAAAATCTGCAGGTAGCTCAAGTTTATATGCATTATCATTTATTTTCTCTAAAACCTTAAAAGGACCATCAGCACGTGGCATTAGCTTTGATTTGCGCAGATTAGGAAATCTATCTTTACGCAAATGTAACCAAACAAGATCTCCAGGTGCAAACACAACATGTTTTCTACCCTTATCTCCAGCAAGTTTATATTTAGCATTCATACGCTCAATGTTTTCCTTAGTTAACTCATGCATTTTTTAAATCAATTCAGAACGTTCTTTAGCATCAAAATTAACCTTCTCCGAAGATGGAAGAGGCAACAAATCAATAGGTGCACGAGGTAGGAAACCATACACAATTTCAAAAGGGCACATCTTAGTAGTAGAATGCAATGAACGATTATAAGCAAATTCAATATGAGGCAAGCATTCTTCCCACATTTTCTTGTTATTCTTCAAAACAGCCCTAAGCATAGTAGACAATGTTCTATTGACTACTTCAGTTTGTCCATCAGTTTGGGGGTGACAAGTAGTACTAAAAAGCAGCTTAGTCCCCAACTTAGCCCATAAACATCTCCAAAAGTGGCTAAGAAATTTAGTATCACGATCTGAAACAATAGTATTTGGCACACCATGTAAGCGAATAATTTCACGAAAGAACAAATCAGCAACATTAACAGCATCATCGCTTTTGTGACATGGTATAAAGTGTGCCATTTTCGAGAACCTATCCACGACAACAAATATGCTATCCCTCCCCTTCTTTGTTCTAGGTAAACCTAAAACAAAGTCCATAGATATATCCTCCCAAGGAACACTAGGTACAGGCAAAGGCATATATAAACCATGAGGATTGAGTCGTGACTTAGCTCTTTGACATGTAGTGCAGCGAGCAACAAAACGCTCAACATCCCGTCTCATCTTTGGCCAAAAGAAATGTGTAGCAAGTATATCCTCTGTCTTCTTGACGCCAAAGTGTCCCATTAATCCTCCTCCATGTGCCTCCTGCAACAACAAAAGACGAACGGAGCTAGCTGGAATGCATAGCTTGTTAGCACGAAACACAAATCCATCGTTAAGAACGAACTTGTTCCAAGTTCTCCCTTCCTTACAATTCTGCAATACATCTTTAAATTCAGCATCATTAACATATTGATCCTTGATGGTCTCCAAACCAAATATTTTAAAGTCAAGTTGTGAAAGCATAGTATAACGACGAGACAAGGCATCAGCAATAACATTTTCTTTACCCTTCTTGTGTTTAATCACATAAGGGAAAGTCTCAATGAATTCAACCCATTTAGCATGTCTACGGTTCAGTTTTGCTTGACTTTTAATGTGTTTCAAAGATTCATGATCAGAATGTATAACAAATTCCTTGGGCCATAAATAATGTTGCCATGTTTCTAAGGTCTGAACAAGAGCATATAATTCTTATCATAAGTAGAATAGTTCAGACTAGGCCCACTCAATTTTTCAAAAAAGTATGCAACAGGTTTTCCATCTTGTAATAACACACCTCCTAATCCAATTCCACTAGCATCACATTCAAGCTCAAAAGTCTTATTGAAATTAGGAAGTTGGAGTAAAGGAGCATGTGTTAACTTATCTTTCAATACCGTGAAGGCTTCTTCCTGTGCGGTACCCCAAACAAAAGGTACATCCTTCTTTGTAAGCTCGTTGAGAGGTGCAGCAATGGTGCTGAAATCTCTCACAAAACGCCTATAGAAACCAGCGAGGCCAAGGAAACTCCTCACTTGTGTGACCGTTTTGGGCTGCGGCCAACTCTCAATAGCTTCAATCTTGGCTTTATCAACTTCAATTCCCTGTGGAGTAACAACATAGCCAAGAAAAGATACTCGGTCGGTGCAAAAGGTGCACTTTCCAAGGTTTCCAAACAAACGTGCATCACGTAGAGCAATAAAAACAGCACGTAAATGTTCCAAACGTTCCTCCAAAGATTTGCTATAAATCAATATGTCATCAAAGTAAACTACCACAAATCGTCCAATGAAAGCACGTAAAACTTCGTTCATTAACCTCATGAAAGTACTAGGTGCATTAGTTAACCCAAAAGGCATGACTAACCACTCATATAATCCAAACTTAGTTTTAAATGCTGTTTTCCATTCATCACCCAATTTCATACGAATTTGATGGTATCCACTACGCAAATCAACTTTGGAGAATATTGTAGAGCCACTCAATTCATCAAGCATATCATCTAGCCTAGGAATAGGATGACGATAACGAATAGTAATATTATTAATGCCTCTACAATCAACGCACATACGTGACGTACCATCCTTTTTCGGCACTAAAATGATAGGAACAGCACAAGGACTAAGGGATTCGCGTATATAACCTTTGTCGAGCAGTTCTTGTACTTGACGCATAATCTCCTTCGTCTCCTCTGGATTGGTACGGTATGGTGCACGGTTGGGTAGCGAAGCACCGGGAATTAAGTCAATTTGATGCTCAATCCCTCGAATAGGTGGTAATCCCGATGGCACGTCTTGTGGAAAGACGTCAGCGAACTCCTGCAAAATGTTAGTGACAGCAGGGGGCAAAGAGGAAGGCACGTCCTTGAATGAAAATAATGCCTCTTTGCACACAAAAGCATAGCAAACAGATTTGCTGAAATCTAGCTCATCAATATCAGATTTGGTGACAAGTAAACATGCACTTTTCAATTTAATTTCAGAAACAACAGTAGATGGTTTATTATTAGGCTTCATTTGGTGCTCAAATTCTTTTGCCACAATCTGATTTTCACTCTTATTTGTCTCCTGTTTTGCTTTATTAGCTCTATTAATATCATCTTTCAAAATGGAATCAGGAGTCATAGGAAGCAAAGTAATATTTTTATCCTTATGAACAAGAGTATACTGATTGTTTCTACCATGGTGAATAGAATTTTTATCAAATTGCCATGGTCTACCAAGTAATAAGGAACATGCTTGCATCGGTACCACATCACAATCAACATAATCAGCATATGTAGAGATACTAAAATGCACACGAACAGTACGTGTTACCTTAACCTTGCCGCTGTTGTTGAACCATTGGATGTAGTAAGGATGTGGATGTGGTCTTGTGGTGAGAGATAGCTTCTCCACCATCTCGATGCTAGCCAAGTTGTTGCAACTCCCTCCATCTATGATCACGCGAACAGAACGTTCCTTCACAACTCCCTTTGTATGGAACAAATTATGCCTCTGATTTTGCTCAGCTTGTGTAACCTGCACACTCAAAACACGTTGAGCAACTAAACATTCATACCTGTCAGCATCTTCAGGAGCCATGTATTGCGTCTCATGATCAGAATCGTCTCCACCGTGTTCGTCACGTGTAATAAGAGCCAAAGTCTCCTCATCATAGTCACTAGCGGACTCATACCCACCATCCTCAGTAACAATCATCACACGCTTAGATGGGCATTCTCTCGCATAATGACCTCCACCCTTGCAACGTCGACAAATAATATCATGTGTTTGCCCTGTTGATGCCATGGATGAAGAAGAGCTCTTTGCAGGCCCAGAAGGTGTGCTCTTGGCAGATAGTGGTGATTGTGCCTGCTTTATAGTATCACGGTTGGAGGTGGCAGCCGACGGAGGCGCCGGTGTAGCAGAACGTGTGGAAGTAGATGATGCACGTGGTGTCCATGAAGAAGGTCGACCTGCAGAAAAGTTAGTCCGCGCCAATGCCTGTCGATCCTGCACTTCACGTTCAGCTTTACAAGCAAGATGGAATAAACGAGTGATATTAGTATACTCCTTATACTCTAGAATCGTCTGAATCTCTCTATTTAATCCACCCATAAAACGTGCAAGCATAGCTTCATTCTCCTCAACAATACCACATCTAATCATGCCAGTTTGTAATTCCTGATAATATTCTTCTACAGAATTTTTTCCCTGTCTTAAGCGCTGCAATTTTTGAAGTAATTCACGTTGATAATATGGTGGAACCCAACGAGTACGCATAGCAGTTTTCAAAGCCGCCCAAGTAGCAGGAATGGGATATAATCTACAATGCTCAGACCACCAAACACATGCAAAACTAGTGAATGCACAAACAGCAGCAGGAACACGTCTCTCCTCGGGATATTGTAAACATGTAAATCGTTGTTCAGTTTCTAACTCCCAAGTAAGATATATATCAGGAACATATCTACCCTCAAATGGTGGAATATTCAATTTTAGTTTAGGGAGATGGTCATGATCTCGTACCTGAGGGTGAGCCCTACCATTGCCATTATTTGCATGTGGACGACCTGATGGTTGCTGTGCTGGTGGTGGCACGTAGTTCTGATTTTGATCAACCTCATCCTCGTAATCGCCAGCAAAATCATCCTCCTCCGCATCAGCAGCAGGAGCCACAGAAGTAGCAACAGCAGCACCAACAGTTTGGCCAGGTGCAAGAGGGAGACGGCTCGCTCGGCGGAGGGCTGTTTCACGATGTGTAGGTAGTCGTCGTTGTTGTTGTTGTAGAGGTGCGTTAGGTGCAGCCGGTGGTGGTGGTGGAAGACGCGCGAGCAATTCATTAAACCTGTCATCGAGCTTTGTTTCGAACGTCTTCTCCATGTCATCTATCTTCTCCATGGCCTCTTCAAATCTGTTTAGCACATCCTGCACCTGTCCATTCATCATTTGCTGAAATTTATCATGCAACTCCTGATTCGTCATGTTCTCCCAGTCAGTCTCGTCGGCTTGTGATCCTGCCATGGTTAGCAACAATAGAAAACACACAAGAATATGATCCTACAGAATACTAACAAGATGATAGGGGCAAAGGTGTCCCGATGTTTCGATGAGATGGTGTCTATCGTTTTCTGTGGGAGTCGACCTTGACGATCCGACTACGAACGTGCGAGACGTCGCGCCTTAGCAATCGCTAAACCAACTTCCGAGGGGTTATTGACCACGCCGGAGCACGATCAACCTGACCACGAGGGCCTGTTTCCTGCGAGCAAACGAAGAACAAGCAAGAAACTGAGATTGCAATCTGGATATTGCGAATATAAGATGAAAGCTTTATTGATCAAGGTGGGGTTCTGTGACGTCTTGGTCTGGTCGTTGGACACAAACGAAGTACGAGAAGTTGCAGCTATGGCGAACTTTTAATCTAAACAAAACCCAAAGTCTAAACGACGCCCTAAGGGCTGTATATATGGAGGAAGAGAGGGGAATTTCGTGGCCCTTGAGGGTGGGGTCCGAAACCAACCCTAACTCTTGTTTCCCCACACATACGGACTCTAAGAATAGCCTATACTTAAGTATTTCGAAATTACATGGGCCTGGCCCATTAATAAGGTGACGCAGCACCTAGAATAGCCTATGGACGAATATTATGAAGTGGCATCTTGTATATTTCGTCCATGGCTTCATGCACTCCTTATGGCGGCTTCAAAGTCCTGAAATCATCACTTGTAACTCCGTTCTTGATCCCCTTGCGCATGCCATCAACTTCATTCGTGTTCTTGCTCCAATGTTCATCCTTCTCCAAGCTAGGCCCTTCATTTGAAAGCAAAACAAATGTATCCAATTTAGGCAGCATCATAATCTCATGAACATTAGAATCATTACCAAGAAACGAAAGTACCTGGTAATTTAATTGGCGTGCGCGAGCTCTAGTAATTGGTCCAGTATATGTAACAGCAGGGGCTGTGGGTGTAACAATGGTATTGATGTGCTCATCACTAGTACTATGATGCGCATGTGGGCGACAGATAGTTTCAGGCGTGCGTGCAGTTTGTTATTCTTTTTAAACAGGATGCGATAAACTGAAAAACGAAAATAAAATTAAACTTTATATAGGCATATTATATATCAAAAATTTCAGAAAAAGATTTTCTACAAGATGAACATTTTCCTAGCATTAAGTAAAATTCACACAAATTCAGATAATTCAAAGAGTGCTACTGGTCTAATAAAATCCAATAAAAATCATTTTAGAAATACCAGAATGAATTCAAATTTATTTATCTCCAATTTTCTGATGTAGGGAATCATGTTACCCTATTTTCCATATATTTTATTTTTGGAGAAAAATAATTTGAATAAAACTCAAATAACTCCAAATTGAAAATAAATTCAAAAAGGACTTCAAATGTGATCTTTGAAACTCCCAACTCATATTTCATAATTTGAAGAAGTCATTTTATCTTCTCTCGTGAAAATCATTGAGTTACATAAAGTTTCTGAATTGGAAAATATTTCCCAATGGAATTCAAATATTTTTCAAACACCCTTTTCATTTATTTAAATGGAAGAAGTCATGTCATCTTCTCTCTATGGTTTTGTATTTGAAAAGAATTTGAATTCACGAAGATCATAAATGCAAAATGAAAGTTTGGGAAAGTCCTTTTATTCCCTCTCATTTAACTTTCAAAAAGGTTTCGAATTTGACTCAATTTCACACAATCAATCAAATCTATCTATTTATTATAACATTCCAAAATTTAGAATTTTGGGATGTTACAAACCTACCACCCTTAAAACGAATCTCGTCTTCGAGATTCGGAGAGGCTAGCAAGAAATTGGTTAGGTTTGGGGTCTCCTCAAAAATCCATCGATCGTCTCCGGGGTCTCGGGTACTACCACCCTTAGAAGCACGGTTACGGTTCCATCAAAACTCATATACTCCATCCTTATTCTCGATAGTGTCGGTCTTCTCAAATTCTCGGGAAAATTCCGTCTCTGGGCTCTTCCGATAGCGGCATAACCTTTTTCCTCAATTCTTCTGTCCTTTCATCTTGGTAAGGTTATTCCGAGATTGGGTCTTCATAGCTGACGGGTCTGGCTCCAATACTGAACAACTATCGATATCTCATGGTGGTCAACCATTTATGTTTTCTCCTGCAGGAAATGGGTCTGGGTTGATCCTCACCGTATAACCTACGGTTGGCAAAAACTGCCTTGTACAAGGGGAAAATACCTATACCATTCTGAGGCTTAAACAAGGTTTTGATCGTCATCTCTTTACTATAGGTAAGTCACTCAGATTTACCATCCCATATAGCAAGGCGAATAATAAGAGTAAGTCGGTATGGTGATCAATTCATCCCGCACCCAAATCTCTACCTTGTATACGGTTTAGCGAATCTCGCATTCTAACACTCGGTCATCCTCACAAGCATTGCAGAATTTCTCTTGTCGACGAACCAAGGTTCGGATAAATCCATTGATTCTGCAAACCAAACAAACATCTATTGTTCCTTCACAACTCTCAGGTTTTGCGTTACTCCTAAAAATCGTCTGCCGATAAATGTCGTATCTTCCTCCAGGGTTTTTCCATCAGCAAGAATGTGCTTGCTTCTTGGCAGGTCCTGGGGCCTGTGGGTTATGGCCCATCTCATCACTTGTAGTCCTTGAACTTATCATTGGGCAACTGATCATTATTCCAACTTCCAACTTCCTAGTATTCTTAAATCCATCCAATTGTACTGTCTTCCTTCCTTCTATTGGCACCAAACTAGGACATGATTACTTAGACTCATCATGGAGTTTCCATTGATCCATATTTCCGACATCATACCTCCTTTATATCCAATAGTAATTTATCTATTCATCCTCGTGGGATATCCCTCATACTGAGATAAAAACTTATACTTATGAAGTCCATATTCCACTTCGTGGAACATCATTATCCTTTCCAGGGTCAAGCGTCCTTACAGGGGAATATTGGCCATCTCTGCATGGCACTTCTTCAACTAGGAAATGTGAAACACATCATGAACTCCTGACAGTCCTTCGGGTGACTCCAACTTGTTGGCCACTTCTCCCATATGCTCCAAAACTCGGTATGGTCCTACAAATCTCGGGGCTAACTGTCCCTTAACTCCAAATCGTTTAACTCCTCGCAGAGGGGACACATGAAGACATGCTCTGTCTCCAATTTCATAGACTACCTCCTTGAGTTTTTGAGTCTACATAACTCTTCTGCCTGGACTGAGCTACCTTCAGTCTATCTCGAATAAACTTAACATTCTCTTCTGACTCCTTGATCACATTTGGTCCAAACAACCGACGGTCTCCAACTTCATCCCACACACTCTTGGGGTATCACACACATCGAGACAAAACTCGTATTCATTTTGTCCGAATTCCACTCAGTGGAGTATCCTTATCTTTTCCAGGGGTCAACGGTTCTTACAGGGTACTGCCACCCTTAAAATGCACAAATCTTCCATAGACCATATTTCTCATATCCTCAGAATGGCCAAAATTCTTCTTCATAGAATAACAACTCATAAAATCCATATCAGTACCAAAGATGCTAACTTTATTCATTCTCAAGTGATTACAATCTCTCGCTTTTCCATTACATGTCTCAACTCAACACCTCAATATAAAAGAAAATGTTCTCACTTCTACTACTCCATTTCCTTTGTTGCAAACTGATGAGGACATCAATACCATTGTTACACCCACAGCCCCTACTGTTACATATACTGGACCAATTACTAGAGCTCGCGCACGCCAATTAAATTACCAGGTACTTTCATTTCTTGGTAATGATTCTAATGTTCATGAGATTATGATGCTGCCTAAATTGGATACATTTGTTTTGCTTTCAAATGAAGGGCCTAGCTTGGAGAAGGATGAACATTGGAGCAAGAACACGCATGGAGTTGATGGCATGCGCAAGGGGATCAAGAACGGAGTTACAAGTGATGATTTCAGGACTTTGAAGCCGCCATAAGGAGTGCATGAAGCCATGGACGAAATATACAAGATGCCACTTCATAATATTCGTCCATAGGCTATTCTAGGTGCTGCGTCACCTTATTAATGGGCCAGGCCCATGTAATTTCGAAATACTTAAGTATAGGCTATTTTTAGAGTCCGTATGTGTGGGGAAACAAGAGTTAGGGTTGGTTTCGGACCCCACCCTCAAGGGCCACGAAATTCCCCTCTCTTCCTCCATATATACAGCCCTTAGGGCGTCGTTTAGACTTTGGGTTTTGTTTAGATTAAAAGTTCGCCATAGCTGCAACTTCTCGTACTTCGTTTGTGTCCAACGACCAGACCAAGACGTCACAGAACCCCACCTTGATCAATAAAGCTTTCATCTTATATTCACAATATCCAGATTGCAATCTCAGTTTCTTGCTTGTTCTTCATTTGCTCGCAGGAAACAGGTCCTCGTGGTCAGGTTGATCGTGCTCCGGCGTGGTCAATAACCCCTCGGAAGTTGGTTTAGCGATTGCTAAGGCGCGACGTCTCGCACGTTCGTAGTCGGATCGTCAAGGTCGACTCCCACAGAAAACGATAGCGACCATCTCATCGAAACATCGGGACACCTTTGCCTCTATCAAGTGGACGGGATGTTGAGCGTTTTGTTGCTCGCTGCACTACATGTCAAAGAGCTAAGTCACGACTCAATCCTCATGGTTTATATATGCCTTTGCCTGTACCTAGTGTTCCTTGGGAGGATATATCTATGGACTTTGTTTTAGGTTTACCTAGAACAAAGAAGGGGAGGGATAGCATATTTGTTGTCGTGGATAGGTTCTCGAAAATGGCACACTTTATACCATGTCATAAAAGCGATGATGCTGTTAATGTTGCTGATTTGTTCTTTCGTGAAATTATTCGCTTACATGGTGTGCCAAATACTATTGTTTCAGATCGTGATACTAAATTTCTTAGCCACTTTTGGAGATGTTTATGGGCTAAGTTGGGGACTAAGCTGCTTTTTAGTACTACTTGTCACCCCCAAACTGATGGACAAACTGAAGTAGTCAATAGAACATTGTCTACTATGCTTAGGGCTGTTTTGAAGAATAACAAGAAAATGTGGGAAGAATGCTTGCCTCATATTGAATTTGCTTATAATCGTTCATTGCATTCTACTACTAAGATGTGCCCTTTTGAAATTGTGTATGGTTTCCTACCTCGTGCACCTATTGATTTGTTGCCTCTTCCATCTTCGGAGAAGGTTAATTTTGATGCTAAAGAACGTTCTGAATTGATTTTAAAAATGCATGAGTTAACTAAGGAAAACATTGGCGTATGGATGCTAAATATAAACTTGCTGGAGATAAGGGTAGAAAACATGTTGTGTTTGCACCTGGAGATCTTGTTTGGTTACATTTGCGTAAAGATAGATTTCCTAATCTACGCAAATCAAAGCTAATGCCACGTGCTGATGGTCCTTTTAAGGTTTTAGAGAAAATAAATGATAATGCATATAAACTTGAGCTACCTGCAGATTTTTGGGTTAGTCCCACTTTTAACATTGCAGATTTGAAGCCTTATTTGGGTGAGGAAGATGAGCTTCCATCGAGGACGACTTCATTTCAAGAAGGGGAGGATGATGAGGACATCAATACCATTGTTACACCCACAGCCCCTACTGTTACATATACTGGACCAATTACTAGAGCTCGCGCACGCCAATTAAATTACCAGGTACTTTCGTTTCTTGGTAATGATTCTAATGTTCATGAGATTATGATGCTGCCTAAATTGGATACATTTGTTTTGCTTTCAAATGAAGGGCCTAGCTTGGAGAAGGATGAACATTGGAGCAAGAACACGCATGGAGTTGATGGCATGCGCAAGGGGATCAAGAACGGAGTTACAAGTGATGATTTCAGGACTTTGAAGCCGCCATAAGGAGTGCATGAAGCCTTGGACGAAATATACAAGATGCCACTTCATAATATTCGTCCATAGGCTATTCTAGGTGCTGCGTCACCTTATTAATGGGCCAGGCCCATGTAATTTCGAAATACTTAAGTATAGGCTATTTTTAGAGTCCGTATGTGTGGGGAAACAAGAGTTAGGGTTGGTTTCGGACCCCACCCTCAAGGGCCACGAAATTCCCCTCTCTTCCTCCATATATACAGCCCTTAGGGCGTCGTTTAGACTTTGGGTTTTGTTTAGATTAAAAGTTCGCCATAGCTGCAACTTCTCGTACTTCGTTTGTGTTCAACGACCAGACCAAGACGTCACAGAACCCCACCTTGATCAATAAAGCTTTCATCTTATATTCGCAATATCCAGATTGCAATCTCAGTTTCTTGCTTGTTCTTCGTTTGCTCGCAGGAAACAGGCCCTCGTGGTCAGGTTGATCGTGCTCCGGCGTGGTCAATAACCCCTCGGAAGTTGGTTTAGCGATTGCTAAGGCGCGACGTCTCGCACGTTCGTAGTCGGATCGTCAAGGTCGACTCCCACAGAAAACGATAGCCACCATCTCATCGAAACATCGGGACACCTTTGCCTCTATCACAAACTCAACTATCTAGCACAGGTTTCCTTCTCCTTGGGGCATTCTCTGGCAAAGTGCCCTGCTCCATTACAACTAAAACATATTACTTCTGACAAGTCTCGAGGTTTTCTTTTTGGGCAACTATTGAGGTAGTGCCCTGACTCCTTGCACCTGCAACAGGTGATATGACTCAGGTCCCTCCTGGGCTCCAATCGGTTTCTCTTCCTGGACTTTTCCATTCCAATCAGGGCTTCTATTTCCTATGGGTCATATTCTACTTCCTCTGTTGGGAATTCTACTAGATCCCCATTCAAACAATTTTGGGAGATGTGTCCTTCTTCTCCACATGAATAGCAAGACTTAATGCAGGGTTTACTCGGGTCTTCTTTAGGTGTGTCCTCCATCTCTTCCTTCATCACAGCTTCTTCTAAAATTTCCATGAGGGCTCCTTTCATTACTTCTTTCTTCTGCTAGATGGTTCGTTGTACCATGGGGTAAATGTGACACTGAGCAGGATAGTGGGTAGTCCCTTCACACAAGAAACAAGTAATCTGCCTAGTTGGGCATTCTTCAACTGGGTGACTTCCTTCACAATTAGGGCATTCATCCTTGTGTTATTTATGGGTGTGTCCTATTTCTCCACAAATCTTGCATGCACAAGGTTTCTTCATATCCTTTCCATAAGGCTTCAACTTCTGGGACACAAGCCGAGACTTTGGCAGAGTCAACTTAAATTCTTTCCAAGTGGTTACTCCTTGCCATCCATTGATGGTTTGGTACATCCTCCACCAAGTAGTAGCACCTCTTTCAAAGCACTGAAGAGCATGCTGGGTCATATCCTTTCCGACTATAGGGTTATTCTTCATGTGATCCTTCATGTTCTGAATCCATTGGTCTGTCTCCAATTGACTCATCGGTCCAGAAAATATAAGCTCATCTTCATTCATCCTCTATTGGGTCCATGGGTTTGGGGATAAGAGAGATAGAGAGGGATACACACAATACAAACAAAAGCTTTGAAAAGACAGATTTTATTTGTGGCTATCGGTAAAAAGATCAAACAAATGACAACTCACAAACATCGCATCTAATGTAGGTATATAACAGGGGTTTGGTCTTCTACAGGTCAATAAATCTTCAACGTCTCCAAACTCTTCAAGCCTTGTTCATGCCTCCAATGGCTTCTTCCGATCATGCTTGTCTTTCTCAAGTTCTTTTGCCAGATCAACTCTGTTGACGCGAAGTCTCTCATGACGTCCTTTAATATTCTGGAGTTGCGTTCCAAACTTCTGGTTTCAACATCCTTCGCATGAACCATGGTCCTACTGTCCTTCAGTTCCTGACGAATCTCCGGTATCTCGAGGTTTTGCTCCTCTAGCTTGGCTACTTCAGCTTCTTGGACCTAAGTTCTTCACGAAATGCTTCCTTGTCTAATACGGCTTCCTAGAGCTCCACCTTAAACTTCTTGATGTACTACTCCAGATCCTAGTGATACGCCGACTAAGGTTAAAACTTCATCTTACTGATAGGTGATCCATCAGCCTTCTTCCATCCAATCCATTCTGAAGAAATGCATGCTCAGCTCAGCTCGGTGACCATAGTATCAGTGGCGATGACATCACGGATAACCGTGTTTCTGCCCTTGTCATTGCCATGAGCTATCTTCCATAGTTGATATCTCCTGCCTTAGGGTTTTCTTGACAAAAATTTGAGGTTTTTAACTCTCCATGCTCGGTCTTTCTCCGATACACCTTGATCTCAGGTATTGACGGCTTCCTTAGTCTGCCAAGTTCCATAAGGGGTGCCTTCCTAGGTCATACAAATCTGGAAAATTCTACAGGGCCTTCAGATTCCCCTAGTCTTCAGAGTCTTCAACCGTTGTAGTTTCCATCATTATAATATACAGTAAAATCCTCTTCATTCTGATGTGGTCTTAGTGGTCCCATATCTTGTACTTCTTGGAGTGGTCTCATCAGCCGAATTTTCGAGTGGTCAAAAAATGAAAAGGGGTATGGTCTCACTAAAAGGGTATATTTGAACAAGCTCAAAAGAGAAGAGAGGTAAAAGATCCTTTTGAAAAGAAAGTTGTAGAGAAAAATCTTTCCTATGGGCTTGCCAGTTTCTAGGGGTTACGTCCTACAGTCAACATGTGCTCTGATACCATCTTGTAGCAACCCGACCTCAGACGGTCAAGTCTCTATGCTTAAGTGTCATCCCTGGATCGGTATGCTGACACACACAGTACTCGAGGATTTATAACAGAGGTAAATCACATGTAAAAAGTAACGTAAATACTATTACCTCAATCCAAATAGCGGAAGTAACAAGGTTGTGGATTCCCATCAACACCAACGGCAAAGTTGAGTGTAGAAATCGTAACCCTAACGTATCACTTACGCGTCGTAAGATTCCTGCAACATGAGACGTTGCAGCCACAAAGGGTCAGTACATTGAATGTACTGGCAAATTCACACCATAGAGAGAAATGATGAACAATGGCTATCACTACATGCATATTTGGCTGCTGGAAAAGCTCTATGGTTATAGTTTTTGCGAAAAACCAATTTTTCCCTACTGCAAAGGAATAAATTTTATTTAACTATCATGGTGGTTGTTAAACATTGCGAATGGTTGACAGCATTCTCAATCCCAATTAAGTAACATCATTAAACCCAACAAAATTAATTTAAAATAACATGATGAGATTCACATGATAATCCAAGTCCTAGATACTCAAAACGTCCATAACCGGGGACACGGCTAATCACGATTAGTTTATACACTCTGCCGAGGTTTGCGCACTTTTCCCCACAAGACCCGATCTCCTCCATTGGATTTCTCGCACTACAAGGTGTTTGAGAAACGGATGACCGAGACATAGTCTTTCAGAAGCGTTTGCACCTTATGATGGGTAGACCATTCCACCTACAACCCCTACATCTGCTAGTCTACCACTGTAAGAGTTCACAGGACTTAATCAACTATGCTAGAGCCCATAATAGCTTGTGGCTTCACACGGAAGTTTCTAGTATGAATAATCTCATGATCCCTTTGAACCTGGGTGGCGGTCCATAAAAAAATAGGCAATCCTGGAATACCCAGGTGCCTAGACAGGCAATCGCTGGAATACCCAGGTGCCTCAATCCACCCAGATGTGTGTTAAAGTTGCCACCTTAAGTAAACCATTAATTAACAATCTCACATCTGTCATGAATACTCTCCAACCCAATCCACGTCTATGAGCATAGCATGGCAATATAATCATAACGTAATAGTAACTCCCAAGGGTTGAATGCAGGGCAATAGGTTCGTACCTCATCAACTACTTCCCAATACCCACATGTTATCAATCCTACTCATGCAATGTTCGAGGGTGAAACTAATGCATAAAAACTGGGTATGAAAGGAATATGATCAAAGTGTGAACTTGCATGCAATGTTGATGAAGATGATTCGCACTCAAAACTCTTGATAGTTCTACTCGTCACACTCCGGTCAATCTATCGTAAGCAAGCAATAGTAACCACACATAAGCAATCACTCAAAGATCGGAGAGAACAAAGAAAACAATTCAGAAAACGTCAAAACCAAGCAAATAACTCTTGCAACATAAAACAATTTCTAATAGTGCCAAAATTAAGTGAATTTGGCCTTATCAGAAAGTTTAGGTCAAGAGCTTCGATTTGCAAAAAGAATCAACTAAATCAGAGTTACGAAACTCAAGTTATGTTCAAAAGAAGTTTGAATATGAATCTGAACAAAATTCGAAATTTGAAAATTTTAAAAAGTTGATGTGACAGGTTCACTGGATAGGTGAAAAGAAGACGAAGCTATAGGCGCTTGGTTCATCTAATTTGGATAAACGAGTGAAAAGTTATGGCTATTTAAAAAATCAAGGCCAAGTTGTTTTACGAAAGAAAAAATAGCTACGGTTAAGGTCTAACGAATAAATACGTAGACTAATTGATAATCTAATTATTCTATCGTATTAGTCTAAAAATAATAAACTACGGAAGTATAAGAAGAAGAAAAAAAAATAAAGAAATATACCTTTATAAGGCAGAGAAAAGACGATTTTGGAGAGAAGAGACAATTTCCAGAAGTCGCGCTCGAGAGGAGAAATATATTTTTCTTAAATGAATCTAGTCAAACCAAAATATTGATTTAACCCGAATCGGATGATTTTTGGAGGCTCTATGGGTCTATATTTATTGGTGGAAAAGAGGCTTAGAGGTCAAAGGCTAGACAATGTGGGACTAAACGTAGATGAAAATTTACGAAACAGAGGTGAAAAGAGGTGGCTCGCATGGGCCTAAAGGCCTTCGGCCGGCCGCACGCGCACGCTGCGGCTGCAGTTTTTTTTAAACAAAATCGGCCTAAGAAAAAAAAATGAAAAGGCTGGCTGGGCCTGGCCCATATAGGATAAATAAAAAGATAGGGCGCCCGGTGGTACTATGATGCGCACGTGGGCGACAGTTAGTTTCAGGCGCGCGCGCAGTTTGTTATTCTTTTTAAACAGAATGCGATAAACTGAAAAACGAAAATAAAAATAAAACTTTATATAGGCATATTATATATCAAAATTTTCAGAAAAAGATTTTCTATAAGATGAATATTTTCCTAGCATTAAATAAAATTCACATAAATTCATATAATTCAAAGAGTGCTACTGGTCTAATAAAATCCAATAAAAATCATTTTAGAAATACCAGAATGAATTCAAATTTATTTATCTCCAATTTTCTGATGTAGGGAATCATGTTACCCTATTTTCCATATATTTTATTTTTGGAGAAAAATAATTTGAATAAAACTCAAATAACTCCAAATTGAAAATAAATTCAAAAAGGACTTCAAATGTGATCTTTGAAACTCCCAACTCATATTTCATAATTTGAAGAAGTCATTTTATCTTCTCTCGTGAAAATCATTGAGTTGCATAAAGTTTCTGAATTGGAAAATATTTCCCAATGGAATTCAAATATTTTTCAAACACCCTTTTCATTTATTTAAATGGAAGAAGTCATGTCATCTTCTCTCTAGGGTTTTGTATTTGAAAAGAATTTGAATTCACGAAGAGCATAAATGCAAAATGGAAGTTTGGGAAAGTCCTTTTATTCCCTCTCATTTAACTTTTAAAAAGGTTTCGAATTTGACTCAATTTCACACAATCAATCAAACAATCAATCAAATCTATCTATTTATTATAACATTCCAAAATTTAGAATTTGGGATGTTACAGAAGGTAGCTCAGTCCTGACAGAAGAGCTATGCATATTCAAAACACAAGGAGGTAGTCTATGAAATCGGAGACAGAGTGTATCTTCGGGTATCACTACTCCGAGGAGTTAAGCGCTTTGGAGTTAAGGGAAAGTTAGCACCACGCTTTGTGTGACCATACAGAGTTTTGGAACGTATGGGAGTAGTTGCTTATAAGTTGGAATTACCCGAAGGATTGTCAGGAGTTCACGATGTGTTCCACATTTCTCAGTTGAAGAAGTGTCACGCAGAGATGGCCGACATTCCTCTGAGAGATACAGTACCGCTGGAAACGATTCAGTTAGACATTGATTTGACCTATGAGGAGAAGCCAGTCAGGATTCTCGAGTTTGCCAGTCGGGTTACCCGCAGCAAGGTTATTAAGTTTTGCAAAGTTCAGTGGAGCCACCATACCGAGGACGAAGCCACCTAGGAACGAGAGGAAGTCCTACGCAAGGACCATCCACACCTATTTTCTAGCCAACCCGAATCTCGAGGGCAAGATTCATCTTAAGGGGGGTAGGTTTGTAACATCCCAAATTTTCAATTTGGAATGTTATACATTAGAGCATCATTGCATATTATATTTCATTGCATTTTTGGCTTGATCCTAGAAATTCTATGCAACTCAAGGACCTACAGAGAGAGTTGGGGATTTCATTATTTTCATATTCGAGTTTTCTCGAATTTTGGAAAGAGGATCGTTTGATTTTAATTATTTTCTCTTCGATTATTTCTTTTATAAAAATAAAAGAGAGAGGATAAAATGACTCCCTCAAAATAGAGAAATATCGAAGATTTAATATTAAAATCAAATAAGACTTTTATTCCGAGTTTTATCGCTATTTTATTTGAATTAGGGAAAATATGCGTTTTTCAAAGTTGCATTTTAGGCCCAAATAAATGTTAACCTTGTCCGGCTTATTTTTAGAGGACGAAGAAAATTTATTCCGAGATTTTTGGAGTCTGTTTAGTATTTCTTTTCTTTCTTTTTCTGCATGTCGGAATTATTTATAAAAAAAAGTGAACCGACTCCGGGCCGTACCCGAGCGGGACTCCGCCCGGGGGGCCTTTATAAGCCGCCGCCCCGAGCCGCCGAAAGCCTACAGCCGCCGCCGAACCCCACCCGCGCCCGAACCCTAACCCTAGCCGCCGCGCCGCCGTCGCCGCCCGCCGCCGCCACCGCCTTCGCTGCCGGAGCCGCACCGCCTCCTCGCCGAACCCCGCCGGACTCGAGGTAGCCGCCTCGATTTTCATGAGAAAATCGTTTGGTTTTTTTCGAAACCCTAGATCCGTTTTTTAGATCCGGTTCGGTTTATTTTTTCGGTTTAGTTACTTAACAAACGCCCGTTTTACGTTCATTTTAACGAACGGTTTTCACCGTTTAGCCGCAGACAGCGAACTTTCGTTTGTTAGCCTGTTCGTCAGTTTTTCTTTTTCTCAGATTTTCCGCGATTATTTTCGATCATGATTTCTGATCCGATTTTCATTTTAGTACAACTTTTCGCTCGTTTATCGAAATCAGGCTCAAGCGCCTTGAGTTTCGTCTTGAAAGCCTCTTTCCATTTAACCAACTTGAACAAGATTTTGATACAGTAAAATTTGACCTTAGTCCAGATTAGTAATCGGATCTTGTTTCTTTCGCAGTTTGAGTTTTGTTGCTCCGTTTGATTTGATTCTTTTTGCAAACCGGAGTTCTTAAGTTGAACTTTCTGGTTAGATCACTTATTTGTGTTTTACCCGTGCGTCTTGTTTGATTGCTTATTGTATGCTTGTTTGATTGCGATAGAGTACCCGGAGCGCGAAGCATGCTACATCGAGTCCCTAGGTTTTGCTAATCATCAGCAAGGCAAGTAACACTTTGATCATATCCCTTTATCACCCAGTTTTTATGCATTAGTTTCAAACCCTCAAACATTGCATGGTTAGGGCTTGATAACATGTGGGATTTGGGAAGTAGATGAGGTAGTACCTATTCACCTGTTTATTATCAAACCCTTGGGAGTTACTTCTACGTATTGCTTATATTGCCATGATATGCTCATAGACGTGGTTTGGGTGAGTGAAACCATGACAGATGTGAGATTGTTAATTAATGGTTCAACTTAAGGTAGCAAATTTAATACACATCTGGTTGGATTGCTTGTCGGGCACCTGGAGAATCCAGTGTTGTCATAGGATATCCCGCAGTACCCGTGTGATAATCCTAAGGTCCGCCACCCAGGCTCAAAGGGAACTGAGATATTTCATGCTAGAAACTTCCGTGTGCAGCCACAAGCTATTATGGGCTCTAGCATAGTTGAGTAAGTTGCGTGAAGCTCTTGAAGAGGTAGACTAGCAGATGTAGTGGTTGCAGGTGGTATAGTCTATCTGGAGTAGAGAGTTAATGCTTCTGAAAGACTATGTCTCGGTCATCCATTTCTCAAACATCATGTAGTGCGAGAAATCCAATGGAGGAGATGGAGTCTTGTGGGGAAAAGTGCGCAAACCTCTACAGAGTGTACAAACTAATCATGGTTAGCCGTGTCCCCGGTTATGGACATCTTGAGTATCTAGTACTTGGATTATCATATATATCTCATCACTCTAAATTAATATTGTTGGGTTGATAATTACTTTTAATTGGGATTGAGTTGGAGGAACCTTCTCAATGATGTTTCAATTACCATGATAGTTAAATAAAATCTATGCCTTTGTTGTAGGGAAAAATTGGCTTTTCGCAAAACTTTTACCATAGAGCTTTCCACCAGCCAAATATGCATATAGTGATAGCATTATTCTGTTCTTGCTCTACCGTGTTATATTGCCAGCATATTCCATGTGCTGACCCGTTTTCGGGCTGCAACGTATTATGTTGCAGACTTTTCAGACGAGGAGTAAGGTTTGTTAGGTCGTTGTCATACAGCTCAGCTATGCCGTTGGAGTTGATGGGTTCACTTTATCTTCCAAGCCTTCCGCTGTTATCGTATTAGATGGCCTTAAGCCATATTTATTGTAATAAGTTCTCTATTGAGACATTCGATGTAATAAGTATGTGATTGCTACTCTGTTATAAATCCTTCGAGTACTGTGTGTGTCAGCATTACCGATCCAGGGATGACACTGAAGCACAGAGACTTGACCGTTTGAGGCCGGGTCGCTGCAATGGTGCACCTTGCCCCACACCAAATGTCGGGGGTGTCGTGCGACATATGCCAAAGGATGGCTTATCATGGTGGGGGAGAGTAATACGTCGATGGTGCCTTGAAACGGGATAAGGCGCACATAGGTACGCTGACGCATCTTACCCAGGTTCGAGGCTCTCCTAGGAGATAACACCCCTAGTCCTGCTCTTCGGGGCCTCCGCATGATCACTATCTCAACAAGTAGCTACAAGCTTGCTCCTTGAGCTGTTTGGCTAGAGGAGGAAGAAGGGCAAGGCTAGCTCTACTCCTCTCTCTCTATGTGTGTGTGTTAACTAAGAAGCTAAACTGATGCGAAGCATCCAATGGACATCACCATATCAAGAGTCCGTTTGGCGAGTGACACGTGCGACATCTACTTCACATACACAGAGGTGAATCGTCTCCTTTACACGTGCTCATTTGACCCCTTCGAGGATGGTATACTACTTGACACCCCTCTCGTGTGCATGCATAGGTATTGTCGGAACACTACTGAGGACGGGGAGGAGTGCAAGCACCAAGGAACAACTCCACCATCTGCAAGGGAAGCGTGGAAATGAAGACGGAAGAAGAGCTACCAAAGAAGGTACAACGAGCGGACGTCCGGCCCACACTGGACAACCGGCCAGCGAGCGGACATCCGGCCTCCACCGGATGACCGGCGCTTGAAGCCCCAACCGAGCTATAGCAAACGGACGTCTGACACCACCGGACGACCGGCCTCCTCTGGAAATCCGGTACTTCAGCGACCGAGCCAGAATGAGCGGAAGTCCGGCGACTACCGGACGCCCGGACGCCCATGAGCCACCGGACGACCGCTACACACCGGACGTCTGGTACCTGCCTGCGCACAGGATCGGGCCCGAGGCCCATGTATCCCTCTCCCACTTACCTCTTCGTGGAACTAGACTATATATACTCCTCCACCTCCTCCTAGTTAGGGTTAGCAAATGTGATAGCTCATTTAGAGATAGACCTTTGCTCATCCATACGGATCTACTCCTCGAGAGAGACCGCGGCCCCTCTTCGGAGAAGATCCACGTTGGATTCAAGACCCCCTCTTTGGTGGTCCCCGTCAAGACCTCCTCATGGAGATGAACTTTACCATGTATCTTTCCTTTTGTTGTTCATGTACCTTGTGGATCTTGTGTTTGATTGTCTAGTGGATGTGTGATTGGACTTGTTCTTGAGTGTTTCCCCTTGTGTTTTCTCCCCATTCTTCCCCGTGTTCTTCGTGTTCTTAGATGGGATGATGCGGAGCATCCTATGGACATCACCATCTCAAGAGTCCGTTTGGCAAGTGACACGTGCGACATCTACTTCACATACATAAAGGTGAATCATCTCCTTTACACGTGCTCACTTGACCCCTTCGAGGATGGTATACTACTTGACACTTCTCCCGTGTGCATGCATAGGTATTGTCGGAGCTTCACGGATGTGGAGGACGAGCGCAAGCGCCAAGGAACAACTACACCATCCGCGAGGGAAGCATGGAAGCGACGACGGAAGATGATGAGGACATCAATACCATTGTTACACCCACAGCCCCTACTGTTACATATACTGGACCAATTACTAGAGCTCGCGCACGCCAATTAAATTACCAGGTACTTTCGTTTCTTGGTAATGATTCTAATGTTCATGAGATTATGATGCTGCCTAAATTGGATACATTTGTTTTGCTTACAAATGAAGGGCCTAGCTTGGAGAAGGATGAACATTGGAGCAAGAACACGCATGGAGTTGATGGCATGCGCAAGGGGATCAAGAACGGGGTTACAAGTGATGATTTCAGGACTTTGAAGCCGCCATAAGGAGTGCATGAAGCCTTGGACGAAATATACAAGATGCCACTTCATAATATTCGTCCATAGGCTATTCTAGGTGCTGCGTCACCTTATTAATGGGCCAGGCCCATGTAATTTCGAAATACTTAAGTATAGGCTATTTTTAGAGTCAGTATGTGTGGGGAAACAAGAGTTAGGGTTGGTTTCGGACCCCACCCTCAAGGGCCACGAAATTCCCCCCTCTTCCTCCATATATACAGCCCTTAGGGCGTCGTTTAGACTTTGGGTTTTGTTTAGATTAAAAGTTCGCCATAGCTGCAACTTCGCGTACTTCGTTTGTGTCCAACGACCAGACCAAGACGTCACAGAACCCCACCTTGATCAATAAAGCTTTCATCTTATATTCGCAATATCCCGATTGCAATCTCAGTTTCTTGTTTGTTCTTCGTTTGCTCGCAGGAAACAGACCCTCGTGGTCAGGTTGATCGTGCTCTGGCGTGGTCAATAACCCTCGGAAGTTGGTTTAGCGATTGCCAAGGCGCGACGTCTCGCACGTTCGAAGTCGGATCGTCAAGGTCGACTCCCACAGAAAACGATAGCCACCATCTCATCGAAACATCGGGACACCTTTGCCTCTATCAAAAGAAGACGGAGAACAGCTCCTAGGCCCCGGACATCCGGCCTCGCCTGCCGGGACATCCGACCGTTCCCCAGCCCCCGGACATCCGGCTCCTAGCCCGGAAATCCGGTCCCTCCGAATCTGAGAGCAACAAGCGCCACCACTCTAGCCCGGACATCCGGCCTCCCCAGCCCGGACATCCGGCCTCCCCAGCCCGGACATCCGGCATCGCCTGAAGGCCCGGACATCCGGCCCGACCAGCCCAGATATCCGGCCTCCCCTGTCTATGCACAGTGAAGGGTCGAGGCCCGTGTATCCCTTCTCCCCCTAGACTATATATACTCCACCTCGTCCAACTTTCTAGGGTTAGCGTTGTGATCGCTCATTTGAGAGATAGAGCTACGCTCATCCATATCGGATCCACTCCATGAGAGAGACCGCGGCCTCTACGGAGAAGATCCCTTTGGATTCAAGCCCCCTTCCCAAGGGAAGATCCCCCTGTGGATTCAAGACCTCCTCACGGAGAAAGCCGGTTACCTCTTGTATCGTCCGCTGTTGACTTTGGATCTTGTATCTCCCTTTGTGTTCATGGATCTAGCGCATGTGTGATCATTCTTGTTGGTTTGAGTGTTCTCTTGTGTGCCCCTCGTGATTTTCCCCTCGTCTCCCTCCTCGTGTTCTTCGTGTTCATTGCGGGATTCGCTCCTTTCGTGAAAGATCGGGCCACTAGGGTTCTACCCTACATCATCTTGATATCTAGAGCCACGTTGATCACGATTTCGGAGCCTCCCCATTGTGTTCTCTAGCCTAATTTTGTTGATTTCGTCCTAAATTCGAAAATTCCCCACCAAAAATAGCCTCAAATTTTTTTGTGATTTGTTGGTTTTGATGATGTTTTGTTGATTTTGATCCATGGATTTGCTTGGTTTCAAGTGGATATAGCATATCCCCAAGTTTCCCCACTTTCCATCCACGAAATCCATCAAATTTTGCCCCCTAAAATCATCAATTGCCACCCCCAATTCGAAAATTTCCGCCCCAAACGAGATCTGGATTCGTCGGGCCGAACATCCGGGCCAAAGGCCGGACATCTGGGTCCCCGGCCGGACATCCGTCTCCTGGAGCGCCAAATCTGCACGGTTCTGGACATCAGGTCCCGGATTTCCGGCCCCGAGCCCGGATGTCCGGCCCCTGGCATTTCAGCCTTTCCCATTTCACCGTTTTGTCCATAACTAATTCATCCGGAGTCCGTTTTTGACGTTCTTTAGCTCGTTGAAAAGCTATTGACATCCCCCTTCCCACAAAAATACTACCATCAACATTTGACTCCATCAAATTTTTGCAACTTTGGCATCTTTGCCTAGGGCTTCCACCACAACCTCCGCATAACCACCACCGACTTACGCAACCTAACCAATTTTGTTCCCCATCGCATTAGTGGTTGCTTGAGGAGTGATTTGAGTCTCCTAAGGTGTCTAGGCTACTTAGGGATGGTTTCTTCTTCATCAACCACCACCACCACCATAACTTCCGCATAGGCTTGACCACCATACACTTCCACCATCCCAACTTAAGCCAATTTTGTTAGTGTTGTGAGTTGTGTCTCCTAAGGTGTTTCGGCTACTTAGGGACCGTGCTTCCAACTCCGACACCGTGTATAGTACACCACCTTACCCTCCATTTTCACATTGCGTACTCCACAACCCATCATTGCACTTCCACAAAACCACCACTGCATCCCGCTATCACCATTTGACATTTGAGATTTTGAGTTCGCAGTTTTTCCGTTTCCTAAGGTGTTTCGGCTACTTAGGGACGACTCTCCATCATCTTGGTATCTCCATCAAGATCACCGCCACTCATCATCGAACGGACGGTAACCTCCATATCATCTTGGTATCGTGGTATCCCTCCATTGTATATTCCCTTGCCATTGCATTGATAACCCCTAGCCCATTTTGCGTCACTTGCCTATCGAGACTAGCCATTTGAGTACTGCCAGCAACGTTACTTGTGCACATTAGTGATCTACACTGTACATTGCATACCATACCATATCATATTGGTATCATAGCATCTCGTGTGCCTCAAGTTTGTTCCCGCATATACACAATAGCTATCTTGGTTTGTGCATTGTGCAAAAGTGGCCATACAAAGGAAAAAAAAGAATAAGCTTTGAAGCAAAAGAGAAAGAGCAAAGAAGCTTGTAAGCAAGTGCCATAGAATCATACCACATTGCATATAAGATTGTCATATCCGATCATCTTGGATCATACCACCGGAACATCATACATATATAGCATACTTGGGATAGAAAGTTATATTTTTGCATCCTATAGGTTGTGCACAAGTGTCGTATCCGCCTATAGAGCAACCGTGCTAGCGTCTCTCTTGAGTTGTGCAACACGAGCGTTTTCCGTGGATTCCACATTTTGTGCTCATCCTTGGTTGCACGACCCCATTTATCTATCCGTGTGTGTGCTTCCGTGTGCCATTCATTGATATTGGTCTACTTGTTACACTTGCGAATTTGTGAATCTCCTTCAACATTATTGACTCTTGCTAACATTTTACATCAAATTTTTGTGCCACTATCCTCACCGAGCTCCACCATAAGCCTTATTTGTGTAGATGTGAGAAACCGACAAGAATTGGTACCAATTGTGCTATTTCCTTGTCCACATTGGAGTGATCATTGATCCACTTTCAACTTCGGTCAAGGTTCATTTGGTATTCGTTCTTCTCTTTCTCCCACTCATATTTGCTCGAGTCTTATGATGGATAGGCAAGGCATTTCATCTTCGGTCTACAACAACAACGACGAGTTCGATGCCATGCAAAACTCCACCAACACCAAGATGCAAGCTCAAATGGAGGAGATCAAAGCCCTCATCAAGTCCTACAAGCGGCCTTCCTCATCTTCGAGAAGACGCTCAAGAGCACATGCCTCCGAGCTACCATCTCCGGCAAGGTCACATCGGCATCGACACCATCACCACCACGAACGTGAAGGTCAAGAGCTCAACACCAACAACCACTCAATGACTTCACCATCTCCCTTGGCATCTTCGCCAAGCGACTTCAAGGCATCTTCGCCTACGGACATACGACATCTTCGCCCACAAGCACTTCAAGAGAAGCTCCCCAAGCTCAAGTCCGTGACTTCCACGAGCTACTACGACCTTGACATTGACCATGAGATTCCTTTCTATGGGACTCTAGAACCCGAGGTGTATCTCGAGTGGGAGCGTTTGATGGATGACTACCTCAAGCTACATCAAGTTCCTCCCGAAGATCAAGTGAAGTGCGCCACAAGGAACTTCCACGACTACGCGTCCACATGGTGGCTTCACGCACCTTCGGAGACCTACGACATGAGTTGGCCCAAGACGAAGAGAGCTTTGCGGCATGAGTTCGTGCCCCCAACCTACACGGAACAACTTCAACGCCAATTGGAGAACACCATCCAAGGATCCAAGTCCATCGACGAGTACTTCAAGGAGATGAAGGAAGCCTTGCGACGAGCCGGCGTGGACGACCCCATTTCAATGAAGTTCCAGTTCATGATGGGATTACACAATGACATCTCCAAGACGATCTTCCTCGAGAACTACAAGTCCCTCGACGACAACTACATTGGTGCTCTCAAGGCGGAACAAGAACTCATGAAGGCCAAGGCTTCTCGACCCCAAGCACACTTCTCGAAGACCAAGCTCCAAGAAGGCGAGCATGAGGATAGTACCACCAAGATGTCCATTCCCGACGAGCTCCAAGACGATGCTCCCAAGTTCGACTTCACTGCCATCCCTCTTTGTGGCATTGATGATGCTGAGTCCTCCATGACTCTTTTTCAAGACGGTGCGGCGACGAGTATGACTACGGAGACCCTCAACGACCAAGCTTTGGAGGCGAGCGACAGGGAGGGGAGATGATGCGGAGCTTCCCATGACCATCCCCATGGACGCCACCTCAACTATCCAAGCTCCAAGTGGGCCCATGAGAAGGGCTAGGGCACGTGCTATTCAATCATAGGCGACATCAGTCCTACTTGAGTTTTCCCCCTCTTCAAGTGAGACATGGCTACTGCCTAAGTCCGAGATGCTATGTGTGATCAGGTACGACGCTCAAGACCCGGAGCCGAGGGCTATAGAAGAAGAGACATGTGTCAACACTCTGGACAGCCCGGAATCTCTGATAGAGGCTAAGGTGTCCCGATGTTTCGATGAGATGGTGGCTATCGTTTTCTGTGGGAGTCGACCTTGACGATCTGACTACGAACGTGCGAGACGTCGCGCCTTGGCAATCGCTAAACCAACTTCCGAGGGTTATTGACCACGCCAGAGCACGATCAACCTGACCACGAGGGTCTGTTTCCTGCGAGCAAACGAAGAACAAACAAGAAACTGAGATTGCAATCGGGATATTGCGAATATAAGATGAAAGCTTTATTGATCAAGGTGGGGTTCTGTGACGTCTTGGTCTGGTCGTTGGACACAAACGAAGTACGCGAAGTTGCAGCTATGGCGAACTTTTAATCTAAACAAAACCCAAAGTCTAAACGACGCCCTAAGGGCTGTATATATGGAGGAAGAGGGGGGAATTTCGTGGCCCTTGAGGGTGGGGTCCGAAACCAACCCTAACTCTTGTTTCCCCACACATACTGACTCTAAAAATAGCCTATACTTAAGTATTTCGAAATTACATGGGCCTGGCCCATTAATAAGGTGACGCAGCACCTAGAATAGCCTATGGACGAATATTATGAAGTGGCATCTTGTATATTTCGTCCAAGGCTTCATGCACTCCTTATGGCGGCTTCAAAGTCCTGAAATCATCACTTGTAACCCCGTTCTTGATCCCCTTGCGCATGCCATCAACTCCATGCGTGTTCTTGCTCCAATGTTCATCCTTCTCCAAGCTAGGCCCTTCATTTGTAAGCAAAACAAATGTATCCAATTTAGGCAGCATCATAATCTCATGAACATTAGAATCATTACCAAGAAACGAAAGTACCTGGTAATTTAATTGGCGTGCGCGAGCTCTAGTAATTGGTCCAGTATATGTAACAGTAGGGGCTGTGGGTGTAACAATGGTATTGATGTCCTCATCATCCTCCCCTTCTTGAAATGAAGTCGTCCTCGATGGAAGCGCATCTTCCTCACCCAAATAAGGCTTCAAATCTGCAATGTTAAAAGTGGGACTAACCCCAAAATCTACAGGTAGCTCAAGTTTATATGCATTATCATTTATTTTCTCTAACACCTTAAAAGGACCATCAGCACGTGGCATTAGCTTTGATTTGCGCAGATTAGGAAATCTATCTTTACGCAAATGTAACCAAACAAGATCTCCAGGCGCAAACACAACATGTTTTCTACCCTTATCTCCAGCAAGTTTATATTTAGCATTCATACGCTCAATGTTTTCCTTAGTTAACTCATGCATTTTTAAAATTAATTCAGAACGTTCTTTAGCATCAAAATTAACCTTCTCTGAAGATGGAAGAGGCAACAAATCAATAGGTGCACGAGGTAGGAAACCATACACAATTTCAAAAGGGCACATCTTAGTAGTAGAATGCAATGAGCGATTATAAGCAAATTCAATATGAGGCAAGCATTCTTCCCACATTTTCTTGTTATTCTTCAAAACAGCCCTAAGCATAGTAGACAATGTTCTATTGACTACTTCAGTTTGTCCATCAGTTTGGGGGTGACAAGTAGTACTAAAAAGCAGCTTAGTCCCCAACTTAGCCCATAAACATCTCCAAAAGTGGCTAAGAAATTTAGTATCACGATCTGAAACAATAGTATTTGGCACACCATGTAAGCGAATAATTTCACAAAAGAACAAATCAGCAACATTAACAGCATCATCGCTTTTATGACATGGTATAAAGTGTGCCATTTTCGAGAACCTATCCACGACAACAAATATGCTATCCCTCCCCTTCTTTGTTCGAGGTAAACCTAAAACAAAGTCCATAGATATATCCTCCCAAGGAACACTAGGTACTGGCAAAGGCATATATAAACCATGAGGATTGAGTCGTGACTTAGCTCTTTGACATGTAGTGTAGCGAGCAACAAAACGCTCAACATCCCGTCTCATCTTTGGCCAAAAGAAATGTGTAGCAAGTATATCCTCCGTCTTCTTGACGCCAAAGTGTCCCATTAATCCTCCTCCATGCGCCTCCTGCAACAACAAAAGACGAACGGAGCTAGCTGGAATGCATAGCTTGTTAGCACGAAATACAAATCCATCGTTAAGAACGAACTTGTTCCAAGTTCTCCCTTCCTTACAATTCTGCAATACATCTTTAAATTCAGCATCATGAACATACTGATCTTTGATGGTCTCCAAACCAAATATTTTAAAGTCAAGTTGTGAAAGCATAGTATAACGACGAGACAAGGCATCACAATAACATTTTCTTTACCCTTCTTGTGTTTAATGACATAAGGGAAAGTCTCAATGAATTCAACCCATTTAGCATGTCTACGGTTCAGTTTTGCTTGACTTTTAATGTGTTTCAAAAATTCATGATCAGAATGTATAACAAATTCCTTGGGCCATAAATAATGTTGCCATGTTTCTAAGGTCCGAACAAGAGCATATAATTCTTTATCATAAGTAGAATAGTTCAGACTAGGCCCACTCAATTTTTCAGAAAAGTATGCAACAGGTTTTCCATCTTGTAATAACACACCTCCTAATCCAATTCCACTAGCATCACATTCTAGCTCAAAAGTCTTATTGAAATTAGGAAGTTGGAGTAAAGGAGCATGTGTCAACTTATCTTTCAAAACCGTGAAGGCTTCTTCCTGTGCGGTACCCCAAACAAAAGGCTCATCCTTCTTTGTAAGCTCGTTGAGAGGTGCAGCAATGGTGCTGAAATCTCTCACAAAACGCCTATAGAAACCAGCGAGGCCAAGGAAACCCCTCACTTGTGTGACCGTTTTGGGCTGCGGCCAACTCTCAATAGCTTCAATCTTGGCTTTATCAACTTCAATTCCCTGTGGAGTAACAACATAGCCAAGAAAAGATACTCGGTCGGTGCAAAAGGTGCACTTTCCAAGGTTTCCAAACAAACGTGCATCACGTAGAGCAATAAAAACAGCACGTAAATGTTCCAAATGTTCCTCCAAAGATTTGCTATAAATCAATATGTCATCAAAGTAAACTACCACAAATCGTCCAATGAAAGCACGTAAAACTTCGTTCATTAACCTCATGAAAGTATTAGGTGCATTAGTTAACCCAAAAGGCATGACTAACCACTCATATAATCCAAACTTAGTTTTAAATGCTGTTTTCCATTCATCACCCAATTTCATACGAATTTGATGGTATCCACTACGCAAATCAAACTTTGGAGAATATTGTAGAGCCACTCAATTCATCAAGCATATCATCTAGCCTAGGAATAGGATGACGATAACGAATAGTAATATTATTAATGCCTCTACAATCAACGCACATACGCGATGTACCATCCTTTTTCGGCACTAAAATGATAGGAACAGCACAAGGACTAAGGGATTCGCGTATATAACCTTTGTCGAGCAGTTCTTGTACTTGACGCATAATCTCCTTCGTCTCCTCTGGATTGGTACGGTATGGTGCACGGTTGGGTAGCGAAGCATCGGGAATTAAGTCAATTTGATGCTCAATCCCTCGAATAGGTGGTAATCCCGGTGGCACGTCTTGTGGAAAGACGTCAGCGAACTCCTGCAAAATGTTAGTGACAGCAGGGGGCAAAGAGGAAGGCACGTCCTCGAATGAAAATAATGCCTCTTTGCACACAAAAGCATAGCAAACAGATTTGCTGAAATCTAGCTCATCAATATCAGATTTGGTGGCAAGTAAACATGCACTTTTCAATTTAATTTCAGAAACAACAGTAGATGGTTTATTATTAGGCTTCATTTGGTGCTCAAATTCTTTTGCCACAATCTGATTTTCACTCTTATTTGTCTCCTGTTTTGCTTTATTAGCTCTATTAATATCATCTTCCAAAATGGAATCAGGAGTCATAGGAAGCAAAGTAATATTTTTATCCTTATGAACAAGAGTATACTGATTGTTTCTACCATGGTGTACAGAATTTTTATCAAATTGCCATGGTCTACCAAGTAATAAGGAACATGCTTGCATAGGTACCAAATCACAGTCAACATAATCAGCATATGTAGAGATACTAAAATGCACACGAACAGTACATGTTACCTTAACCTTGCCGCTGTTGTTGAACCATTGGATGTAGTAAGGATGTGGATGTGGTCTTGTGGTGAGAGATAGCTTCTCCACCATCTCCATGCTAGCCAAGTTATTGCAGCTCCCTCCATCTGTGATCACGCGAACAGAACGTTCCTTCACAACTCCCTTTGTATGGAACAAATTATGCCTCTGATTTTGCTCAGCTTGTGTAACCTGCACACTCAAAACACGTTGAGCAACTAAACATTCATACCTGTCAGCATCTTCAGGAGCCATGTATTGTCAGAACCGTCTCCACCGTGTTCGTCACATGTAATAAGAGCCAAAGTCTCCTCATCATAGTCACTAGCGGACTCATACCCACCATCCTCAGTAACAATCATCACACGCTTAGATGGGCATTCTCTCGCATAATGACCTCCACCCTTGCAACATCGACAAATAATATCATGTGTTTGCCCTGTTGATGCCATGGATGAAGAAGAGCTCTTTGCAGGCCCAGAAGGTGTGCTCTTGGCAGATAGTGGTGATTGTGCCTACTTTATTGTATCACGGTTGGAGGTGGTAGCCGACGGAGGCGCCGGTGTAGCAGAACGTGTGGAAGTAGATGATGCACGTGGTGTCCATGATGAAGGTCGACCTGCAGAAAAGTTAGTCCGCGCCAATGCCTGTCGATCCTGCACTTCACGTTCAGCTTTACAAGCAAGATGGAATAAACGAGTGATATTAGTATACTCCTTATACTCTAGAATCGTCTGAATCTCTCTATTTAAT